>NW_024870881.1:1234754-1887008 GCF_019054845.1 Dipodomys spectabilis | reverse complement strand
TAACATAGACAAGGTCTTTTCCCATTAATAAAAACTCACTAAAAGGCTCACTAGCTCTTTCTGGCTACCTACATAAAAATTTCAGAGCAATAATCACATTAGGGGAAGGAATCAGGTTTCAGAATGCCCTCATATTCATTGTTTTGTGGCTCTATCCTTCTGTCAGAATCCATGTTAAGCCAGTGTGGTAACACCTATCTGTAATGTCAACTATTTGGGGGGCAGCAAGATCATGAGTTTGAGATCATGACAAACAGTCTGAGAGGTGTGGCTCAAACAGACTTGTCTAACATGCTCAAGGTCTTGAGTTCAATCTCTAGTACTTCAAAGGGGAATTTATTTTATTTCTTAATTTTGTATTTTTTTTTTTTTTGGTCCGGTCGTGGGGCCTGAACTCTGGGCCTGGGCACTGTCCCTCAGCTCTTCAGCTCAAGGCTAGCGCTCTACCACTTGAGCCACAGCGCCACTTCTGGCTTTTTTCTTTTTGCTTATGTGGTGCTGAGGAATCGAACCCAGGGCCTTGAGCATGCAAGGCAAGCGCTCTACCACTGAGCCACCTTCCCAGCCCTTAATTTTGTATTTTTATTGTTAACAGTTTACTGGTGATATACAGAGAGGTTATAGTTACGTAAGTCAGGTACTGAGTACATTTCTTTTTGAACAGTATTACTTCTTCCCTTATTTTCTCCCAGCTTTTTCCCTCTTGACCCCTTCTCCGCAAGTTGTATAGCTCATTTTCAACATCGTGTCTAGTGAGTGTCACAAGCCCAGAGTTCAAGCCCCATGACCGACAATAAACAAACAAATAAATAAATAAAAAGAAAGAAAGCACCAGTGGCTTCCTTAGCTGTGTTTGGGGAAATGGAGGAAGTGAAAGCACAATTTATTACATGTGTATCTCAAAGCATAGCAATAGAAACTAGTCAGGAAACCCAACTAATTATTTCAAAACTTCATTTTTCCAACAAGTTATTTGAATACCTAAGCAAATGATGAAAAGGCCATGTTAGATTTAAGAGACAAAAAGAAAAAGAAAACTGGGACTTAAGCCAAATGGGACCTCGCCTGGAATTCTTCTTTTTTAAAAAAAATAAGTTTTTTTATTGTGAAAATACTGTTACAATCACATGAGCAAGGTAATGAGTACATTTCTTAGCAAGCATTGCCTCCTCCTTTGTTTTTCCCCTACCATCCCTTCCCTCCCATCTCCACAACTACATTTCCCCCTCCCCCGCCTAAATGGAAAAGTTCGTTTTTCGACACAGCATCTTGTACATCTCATTGTTGCAATGGGTCAATGTGTATCCCTATTAAACAATTTGTTTTTTCCCTTCCACTCCCCAAATTATACCAACATCAAATACAGTGAAAACAGGGGTTATACCATGGGGGAGGGACTTACAAAACAACAAAAAACTCACATGGTACATTATAAATACATTAGAAACAATAGCAAGAAAGAAAAAACCATTTTGCTTAACATCATCTTATCTGACCTTTTCTGCTTGTCTCAGATATGTGCTAGTCATTGCAAATAAGGGAAACCATGGGACCTATGTTTCTTTGAGCCTGGCTTACTTCACTTAATATAATTTTTTCCAAGTCTTTCCATTTCCTAACAAATGGGGCAATGACATTCTTTCTGATGGAGGCATAGCATTCCTCCTGGAATTCTTTTTTCCAAGACTTCCAGATGTATTGCCCTAGCTGTCTCTATTAATAAAACAAGAATTCCACTCATCTTTTCCCAACTCTTAGACAGCTAAGATGTATGAATTCCCCAGAAGATGAATATGGCAGAAACTCGGGGATGATACTGATGGGTACTCAACCTATACCTTTCTACATCAGCTACAATAATAATGGAAAATCTGGACCTCTGCCATCACAATAGAAAAGACAGTCATCATTGATTGATTTTATCCCCACCACTTCCAGAGCATATGGGGATGAGACATCTTGTGAAACATATGCTGTTTCAAATGTAATAATGCTAAATATTTAATATTCCACAATGGGTTACCGTCAATTGATTTAGAGTGAGTTGCATCAATCCCACAGCAGCGGTAATTTCCACTTCAGCTTCTCTGGCTTACCTGGCTTTTCTTGCCTTTCTAGCTTTCTATCCTACTAGTTAGTTCATCCATTCTATTTGCCATTGAGAAAAGTATGGGAACCTGTTGAGAAACAATGGTGGCCAACTAGTCTTTGCCTAAGGCTCCCATACCATCATGCCTCTGTGCCTCTGAGCCCATTTCTGCAATTATTGAAGGCTCTCCTGCACCCTCTGACCAAAGAGCATAACAGTGACCCATTTACCTTTAAAAGACATTGTAAATATTTTTAGGTTGGGGGAGGGGTGCTAAACATAATGCCATTTCCTCAACTGGACCTAGTCAATGCATAATAATTCCATGAATATCAATAGCAAGCCAGTGGCTCATGCTTGTAATTCTAGCTACTCAAGAGACTGAGATCTGAGGTTCATGATTCAAAATGAGCCAGGGCAGGCAAATCCTCAAGACTTTTAATCTCCAATTAACCAGCAAAAAGCCAAAAGTAGAGGTATGGCTCAAGTGGTAGAGGACCAGCCTTGAGCAAAAGGTAAAGAAGAGAGCTAGTCCCCTGAGTTCAAGCCCCAGTACACACACACTCATGTGCGCAGGCATGCGCGTGCACACACACACACACACACACACACACACACACACACACCAGCAATTAGCACTAATAACATGCCCTGTAGTTTTTACCATGTGTTAAGCATTTATGATACTTATCTCTAATGATCATATTAGTCCATCAGGACTGAGACTCAAAGAGGTTAAATGACTTGGTCAAGATCACCGAGCTGGAAGTGTTGCTCTGGCTCAAGTGGTAGAGAGTTGTCTTGAGCTGAAGAGCTCAGGGACAGTGCCCAGGCCCAGAGTTCAAGCTCCATGACAAAAAAGAAAGAAAAAGATCATAGAGCTTATAACTAGATAGGATCTATAAATATCTAAATCACATCTTTCTTAATCCAAAGTCTATTTGTAGTTTTAAGCCATGGGGAGGTATCTCAGTGGTGGTTTGCTTGCTTAACATGTACAAAGTACTAGATTCCATCCTCAGCACTAAAAAAGAAACAATGTAGGCATACACCTATAATCCTAGCACTTGAGAGGCTGAGGCAAGAGGATCAGGTCAAGGGTTCAAGGCCAACCTGTACCATTTTGTTTAGAAACTACTCTAGCCACTCATACAGATGCTCCCTCTACGTTATATTCCCCAAAGCAAATGACTGTAACAGCCCTACCACACAAAGGAAAAAATCAGAACTCTTCAGGCACTGCTCTAAGCAATTCAGTAGCTACAACAGATAGGACAGTTCTACTTGGGTTTGGGCTGCATTTTTTCCCTCAAATTTAAAAATCAGATGTGAACATTAAAAATTAAGATAAGGGTGCTGATGGCTCATACCTATAATCCTAACTCAGGAGGCTGAGATCTGAGGATTATGGTCCAAAGCCAGCCTGGGCAGGAAAGTCCATGAGACGCTTATCTCCAATAAGCCACCCAGAAGAAGTTGGAAATGGTGCTGTGGCTCAAGTGGTAGAGCACTAGCATTGAGCAAAAGAAGCTCAGGGACATTGCCCAGGCCCTGAGTCAAGCCCCAGGACTGGAAACAAATTTTAAGTTAAGCCAAGTAAAATATAAAGAACAATGAAAAATATCAACCTAAGCACTTTAATATTAAAAAGGGCTTTTAGATTTATAAAGTAGCTGCAAATATAGCCAAGTATAGTTTTCACCCATCTGGCCCTTATGTTCACACCTTCTTATAACTGCTGTACAATTAAGACAGTAAGAAACAGGAATTAGCATAAGAGTTTTAAACTAAAGATATAATCTGGAGTTTGCCCTGTTTCCTCATTACTGTGCTATTCTCTGTTCCTCAATCCAGTCCAAGATCTCACATTGCTTTTACTTGATATGGCTCCAATCTTGCCTTTCTTGACTTCTGAAGAATTAGATTAAGTTGGGTGCTCATACCTGTAATCCTAGCTACTCAGGTGGCTGAGGTCTAGGGTTGTGGTTCAAAACCAGCCCAAGCAGAAAATTCCATCAGACTCTATCTCAAATTAACTACTAAAAACCAGAAGTGAAGTTGTGGCTCAAGTGATAGAGTATCAGCCTTGATCAAAAAGACAAGCAAGAGTGTGAAGTCCTGAATTCAAGCTCTAGTACTGTCACACGCTCACAAGTGTGCACGCACGCGCATGTGCACACACACACACACACACATTCCTGTCCCAGCTCCAAAAATTCTGAATTAGGATGTCTGGAAGGGAGCATTTTGAGAAAACTCCCAAGACATTTTCATTGCAGGACCAAATCTAGGAACCACTGTAGTAAATGCTACACTGGTCCTCTCCCTGCCCTCAATCAGCCCTCTAGATTGTAGGTCACCACAACCCTGCACTTTTCTCACTCAGGTAACTAACGTTCTATTGAAAACCACACCTCCTTCCTCTGAGTCCCCCTGGGTCTGCAGGAACTCCAGGAGCTTAGTAAGATCCTCTGTATTCCAGGAAGAAAATTCTATTCTTTAAACATCCTCTTCCTCTACAAAAATACATCCAGCAGCCTTTATTCATGGTATTGGGTTTGTAAATACTAAGAGCCAGGTGGCCTCAGAGGGAAGAAAGTCTTTTCCCTTACCAAGAAGAAAGCCAGAGACACTGGAAAAGAGGCTATCAAGTTGAAGGGAGCAGAAAGGCCTTATCCCTCACCACTGGTTACCCCCATGAGGCCCTTTCACACACATTCTGCTTGTAATAAGTAGAGACCCATTGAGCCCTCCTGGCCCCCAAATGGATGACATAGCAGAGCTGCAGAAACGATCAGGACAAAGAATCCAGAGTATTCAAATGGGAAGAATATACACCACTCCAAGTCCAGTACATGCCATGTCTGCGCACACTAATAACTAAAAAGGTGACTCTCCTAATGACTCTTACCCACCCACAGGTGCCAAAACAAATGGGTATGTCTAAGAGTGAAAACACAACCAGAGCTGCCCAATTTAGTGGTACTTAAGGCGAGTCTTCTGCGAACATGTTGTTGTTGTTCTTTGTTTCTTTGGGTGATTATAGGACTCAGGGCCTTGTAGTTTGCTGACCCACATCCCCAGTCCTGCTTTTTCACTGATTATTTCAGCCTGTGCCTGAGCCTTGACCCTCCTACTTTCAGATTCCCGTCATCACTGGAATCACAAATATGAACCCCAGTGTCCAGTTTCCTTCTGTGGTGAGAGTCAGACCTTTCTGCCCAGATTATCCTTCTCCTGGGATCTTCCCAATCTCAGCTTCCCACATAGTTTGAGAATACAGGTGTGTATCCTTGTACCCAGCAATGGGTGAAAAAGGAGTCTTGCAAATTTCTCTACCTGGGTGGGCCTTGAACTGAGATCCTCCCATTCTGAGCCTCCCAAGTAGCTAAGATCACAGGTATGAGCCTTTATTCATTGTTTAAAAGTTGTTTTGTTTTGCTTAATGAAATGAAGTCCACATAAAATTATCCATTTACAAATATACATTTCGGATGGGAGGGAAAAACTGGGAGAGAGCGAGGGAATGGTTGACACTGTCCAAAAAGCAATGTTGTTTTTACCTGAGTTGTGTAAACGGTAACCCCTCTGTACATAACCTTTATAATAATAAATTTAAAAATTAAATGCACATTTCAATAGCATTAAAAAACATTCACAGTGTTTAGTAAGCACCATCTATATCAAAGTCCAGACATTTTCATCACAAAAGAAAGCCCATCAGCTGTATGGCTCACACCTGTAATCCTAACTGCTCAGGAGGTTGAGCTCTGAGGTTCCTGGCTTGAAGCCAGCCTGGGCAGGAAAGTTTGTGAGACTCTTATCTCCAATTAACAGCCCCCAAAGCAGAAGTAGAGTGATGGCTCAAGTGGTAGAGCACTAGCCTTGGGCACAAAAGCTGAGAAATATTACCCAAGGCCCTGAGTTCAAGCTCTTGGACAGGTATACATATACACACAGCAACAAAGAAAGCCCATCTCCTTTAAGCAGTTAATTTTTTTTTTAATTTTATTTTATTTTATTTGAGAACATACTGTACAGAGGGGTTACAATTACATGGGCAGGATAATGCATACATTTCTTACCAAGCATTGCAGCCTCCTCCTTTGTTTACCCTTCACCTCCCTTCCCAGCCTCCCCCCTCCCTCCCAACCAATCATACCCCCCCCCACCGACATTGTAAAGCTGGTTTTGACATGACATTTTGTACTTCTCATTGTTGCAACAGGTCCACCTGAATCCTTAAACGACTTGTTTGTCCCCATCTCCTCCACATGTTATACTGACATCAAATATAGTGAAAGCGGGGGTTACACTGTGGGGGAGGGACATACAAAGCAACAAAGAAATAATCTTATAAATGCGTTAGAAACACATGCATGAAAGAAACAAAAACATTAAAATACATATTTGAGGTTTTGTTTTCCTAACATCACATTATCTGACTTTTTCCGCTTGACTCATACCTATACTAGATATTGCAAATAAGGGAAACCATGGGACCTATGTTTCTTTGGGCCTGGCTTACTTCACTTAATATAATTTTTTCCAAGCCTTTCCATTTCCTAACAAATGGGGAAATGTCATTCTTTCTGATGGAGGCATAGAATTCCATTGTGTATATATACCACATCTTCTTGATCCATTCATCTACTGAGGGGCATCTGGGTTGGTTCCATGTCTTAGCTATGGTAAATAATGCTGCAATAAACATAGTTGTGCTGGTAGCTTTAGTGTGGCTTAAGCAGTTAATTTTAAGGAGTGCCAAGAGCCTTCCACAGAGTGGCAGGGGTTTTCCTCTATGACTAGATTTTATGTAGCCCCCACTGAAAAATTTTGCACAGCTTCATTTCAAAGAATACAGGAACATCTTCTCTGCTCTCCAGATGGAAGTAGCCTCCTGGAAACACCTGACTTTTCCTTCTTGTTCCCCTCAGTTTGGTGGACAGGGCCTAAGTTTGTCCCCATTGCTTGGTTTCCTGTGACCCATTAAATCAAAGGCACCATGAGGACTCTGAGAATAACCTCCAGAATGCCCTACAAACTTAGTACCTCCTCTGAAATGGGTTGAGACAGAAGATGGCTCTTACCCTCTGCTTCTCTGGGTCCACATAACGAATGCCAAAATAATCCTTCTCCAGCAAGCTGTAGTAGTTGCAGATATGGTCAATCAGAAACTGTCCTTTGGTCTCCCTCTGCAAGGGAAGCACATCCGGGTGTTAGCCAGAACTTACCTGCATATTCAAATCTCACCCACAGAGGGCTTCACTCACCTCAGTGGGTCTATACTTAGACAAATGGATTCATCCCTCACTTTAGTCCTGGAGTAAGGCCATCCCAAGTCTTTTTGACATAACTTCAGTGAGAAGTGTATTTTACAATGTGAACCATCACACACACACACACACACACACACACACACCCTCAAAATGTACACCCAAAATACTACATGGATAAAACGTGGTCTGGTGTGTTCTACTTCATTCTATCACAAGCCACTAACTTTCTCAATGCTATTTATGATTCAGGACACTGACTTTACAGTTCAATATTTTGTGGAGGCTTACAGTTTCCAAACTCTCATATAACACATACGCTCCTAGTTGCTTATTCCAATCACTCTGAAATATTCACTCACCCAATCTTCACCATGATCTTAGAAGGCAGGTCCTCAACTCATCAGTAAAAGTGGCCACAAAGGCGTTTCCTGACTCTCCCAAGGTCACACAACTTGTACAGAGTAAGGCAGTATCCGAGCCAGGCCAACTGGCTATTGAACTTGGGCTCCTCCTGGTCTATTTTGTCTCCCTGCACACTGCATCCTTTGAGTTTCTGTAGAAATCAGGCTCTGGGTGACATGGGAAAGGTACTGAAATAATCTCAGTTTCCACTAGGGATGATGGGAAGCTTTCTTCCTCAAAGCCACTCGTAGCCAACACCGAAAAGCATTGTGGGAAACTGGAGGAGCCCAGACTGGGATCTAAAGACACGCTCTAAGCCCTTTGAAAAAATAAACAATTTAACAAAATGCCCATCAGGAAGCTGAATGGGAGATGAATGAAAAAGAGAACAGGGAACAAATAGGGCAAGAAGGCTCAATGTACAGCTGTGATAAAGGAAGTGGGAAATGGGAAACTAGTCTGGGGGGGGGAGGAAAAGATGGGATGGCGAGAATAGTGGAAGGGATCGCTCTGATCAAGAAGCACTGGACAGAGCTGGGCGCTGGTGGCTCACGCCTGTAATCCTAGCTACTCTGGAGGCTGAGATCTGAGGATCTTGGTTCAAATTCAGCTGGGCATAAAAGTTCATGAGACTCTTACTCCAGTAAAACTACTCCGAAGGTGCAGTAGCTCAAGTGTTAGAGCGCTAGCCGTCAGTACAGAGAGGCTCAGGGACAGTGCCCAGGCCCTGAGTTCACACCCCAGGACCGGCAAAAAAAAGGAAAAGAAGCAGCAGCAGCACTGGAAACTTAGATGGACATATTAAATTGTAAACCCCTTGTGGAGACTTTTGAAGTTTAGAATAAAATAAAGTAAAATGAAATGAAACAATTCATTACCAAAAAAAATTAAGTAAAAATAAATAAAGACAGGCCCTGTAATCGTGGCTAAAACTCCAGCTATTTCCATTTTAGTAAAATGAGATTGTTAGGCTTGATAATTTCTAAGTTAGATTCATTTCCCTTCCAAAATTCTTTTTTTTTTTTGGGGGGGGGGGTCAGGTTATGGGGCCTGAACTCTGGGCCTGGGCACTGTCCCTCAGCTCTTCAGCTCAAATGCTAGCACTCTACCACTTGAGCCACAGCGCCACTTCTGGCTTTTTTCTTTTTACTTATGTGGTGCTGAGGAATCAAACCCAGGGCCTCATGCATGCAAGGCAAGCGCTGTACCACTGAGCCACCTTCCCAGCCCCCTCCCTTCCAAAATTCTTAATAAAAGGTCTATCATCCAAATCTGATTAAGATAAATACTACTATAACAAAGCACTCTTACTAGCTAAGATACATCTGAGCTCTCAGCAAGATATCTGATAAGATTAATTTCTACTTCAATCAAAGTTGCTGACAGACCCATGGGAAATTTTCAGGTTAGAATGTGACCTATAAAAAGAAATTAGACATATTAAGTAAGCTACTCTTCTAGTTCATTAAAAACAATTTGTTTGTTCTATGTTACCTGACATTATTTTCATTAAATTGTTGCCTTTCATTGAAATTACACCATCGAAGAGGTTGGATGGCAAATCCTGGAGTGCACTGATTTGAACAAAGCTTTGGATTTATAATCACTTACTGTGATACAAAGCCTGTTTTCCTGAAATCACTTTCAAGTTTAATTTTTCATGATGGTGAGCCTTTCTTTCTAAAAGAAAAAGGTCTGATGTCATTCAAAAAATATTTTAAAAAACATCAAAATTGAACTCGTTTTTAAAAATTTCTGTAGGCTCAGAGGACAAGCTCAGTTTAGTGGCAGCTAACTCCAATGCCTACGTGGTAGGTATAGAGTAGTTCCTTTGCATATATACTCTGTAAGCCATTCATCTTTAAAAGGCTCAGCAATATCAACTTACTGAAAGTTAAGATGTGAGGTCTGTTCTTTATGGTTGGACGGCAAAGCTCCCCTGCACTGGGGTTTAGTAAGAGGAACCACTCCTACTGTATGTAAGGTTTATGACACCTGGCTCAAGGCACTGTGATATACCGGTAGAGGATTGAGAACATATTGACTGGACATGATGGGTATGGCTGTCATTTTGCCCTAAGGAATATGTGCTCCAAAGCATAATAAAGTTTTTTTAAGTGATTAAACACAGTGACTAATACACAGAGTCCAGCAATTGAAGACCCATAAGATGAGGAAATAGCCATAGCTAACAATGGAGTAATGGGGGTGGTGTGTGTGTGTGTGTGTGTGTGTGTGTGTGTGTGTGTGTGTGTGTGTAATAGAGATCAAAGCTTTTCATAAAAACAGACCAGAACAAGGCAATTCGTGGGATGGTTGAGACATAGTTTGTCTGTTAATGGTTGTTGGAAGATTGGTCCTCAATGTAACCGAGATGATTAGATCACAGGTCACCACCCTCAGAAGGGATTAATATAGATTTTTCAGGACCAAGTTTTCTTAAAAGAGTAGGCTGTTATAATAACAATACTGAGCACAGCCCCTTTCCTGTCCCTTGCTCTCTTCCTCATAGGCATGGCTCTTCTGTATTTGAGCAATTCCATTTCCACTCCTCCCTCATGCTGTGACATGGCCAGATGTCATATCATACTCTTTAGACTTTTGAGCCAACAGAAGCATAAGTCAGATAAATCTCTTCTCTTTGGATCTTACCCAGAGTCAGGTTCTTTTGTTTTGTTTTTGCATCTGAGTGTCTCTCTACTGAGGAGAATTAACATTTTTATACAGTGTGTGATTGTGACATAGATTCTTTGTTTATTTAAGCATGTAATCAATTTTTTTAAAGCAAAGCATTAATGGGTTACATGAAAATTGATGACTATCCCACCAACTGTTTGAGCTAAGTGGTGCAAAACAAGTCTAGCATATTGTTTAATAGAATGCGTCATCTATTCAGCCTTTTTATGTTTAATAATTAACAAACCTAAGACAGGGCTGTACTTTTATTGTAGTCTTTTTATTTTTTTCCATATATTGTCAAGTCCCCTTGAAACCATCCTAAAAACCACTCCCAGGTTGAGTCAGGCATTCTCCGTTTCCTATGATTTTAATCCCAATATTTGTTCACATAAATTTCTAATTGTTATTTTAAACTATCTTGTTGTTATTTTGATAATTAACACCATAATGGTCTAGATCTACCTAATCATTGCATAAAATCTAATGAGTACCAAGATACCCTTTTTCCTTTTACATTAATCCATCTATTTTCATCTTTATGAACTCCTGTATAAGGCAATGATTCATCGGTCGGCTCAGGAAATGTGATGTCACTAACTTTATATTTTGTGGGAAACCACCATCTATTCCCTATAACGTAACTGGACCAAACTTTGTCATAACTGTTGGGGGAATCTTTCTTTTCCTTTTATTATCAGGGGTCCCTTTTTCTAGAACTCTCTGTGCTTCTGGGATAACTCCTTTTGATTTAGTTTAATTCATTAAATCTGCCTGTTGTAACACATCTGGAAATTTTAAATTTCTATGTTTACTATAAGTCAGCCACAAAACTGCTTGTGAAGTTGCAGGAGTTTCTGGAGGCAGAGTCAGGTGCTGTGTTACAACACAAAATAGACTGATACTGTGGTTCCCGGATACCCAATGGGTTCTAGGATTTTACTACTCAAAGTATGACCCAAGGGCCAGCAAGATCAAAGAACAGTGCCTTCAGTGCTATCTTGGAGGGAACTAGATGGGAACATAAACTTTCAGGCCCTACTTTTAACTTACTGAGGCCAGTGAGTACCATGACAACATCGTCAGGCTATAAGTATGCTCGGTAATGTTTGAGAAGCATTGTCCAGGGGGAATTCCCTGACATGGGAAAAGTACAAAACTCCTGATGTGGAAAAAGTACAAAGAGTACAAAGTAATGACTTCTACTGTCTACAGAGGTCATGTTTTTCTCTTGAGAATTGTCCATTCCTGGACTCAGCCAAGATTAAAGTCCTTTTCCACTTCATGCACCCGAGCTGACCCTGCCTCCAACCACTGCTGTCCTTCTCCTGCACCTAGAGAACACCCCACTTAGCCTCATCACCTCAACATCCCAACCTATTCCTTATCACAGTGCTTCCTGCCAAGGCAGACAGCATGAAGCCTCATGTTTAGTACTAGACCTCTGCTGCCTGGAAATCTGGATCTGTGTCTGCCATTTAAGTTCCTGTTGCCATTTCTGAGCAGGAAATTCAGTTCTTGCATTAAAATAGACTACACAGACCCAATACCAAGGGATGCAATAGTCGTTCGGGGCCAGTTGAATGAAGAATAAAAGCCCAGCTACCTGTCTGCAAACCACACTTCAGGGGAGAGGTTGAGGAGTGTACAGGGATCCTAACCAGAATTCCTGAGCCTCCTGAGGGTAGAAACATCCTCTGCTACCTAAGCCAATGCCCCACACACTGGATGATGCTTCTGGCTCATGGAAAGACTGGGGTCTGGGAACATATGGAAGTTCTTCACAGTCTTTCCAAGAGAGATCTAATGGTAGCCTGAGGTGAGAAAGTAAAGTCTTCACATCAGCAATTCCCCCAGCATAGAGAAGTCAGCTAACTTTCATGAGTCTCCTTCACAGTTTGTGTGGGCAAGTGGTTATTAAAGATTTGAAGTAAGATGATTGTTATTTAATGTTAAAACTTTGTTGGTGCTTGCACAGGGTATCAGTTGCACTTTCAGTATGGATTGAATGAAGGGACAAAAATCAAATAGCTCATATGATTACTTTAAAGCTGTTACCTAAATTGTGTTTCATAAATCATAACAGCAGTTCATACAGGTGAAAACATTAGAATACAAATGTATGAACAGGGCCTCAAGTAAGAGTAAGATTTGAACATCTGTGCCTAAGTATGTTAAGCATAGTTTTTGTTGTTGTTGTTTTATTTTTTTCTAGTACCAGGGTTTACATCAATTCACAGAAAGGAATCTCTCTGGCCAGAGAGGTGGTCTTTACCCACCTTGGAATGCTGCCAGTGAACTGATTTGACTTCCTAAATTATTCTGATAATGAGCCAAATATTTAAGGTGCATTTCTTTGGGAATCATTTTGAGAAAATGAAAAGATCATTTAGTTGCCCTGAATTTCTTTCTGGTGTACAAATTAAAATATACTTCATTTTTGTAGGCAGGTTAAAGAGAGTGTTTGTAAGACTCTTGTTGGACACAGTAGATGATCAACAAATGAAAGGTATGTTCTTTTGTCTGTAATAGGATGACATTTTTTTTTTCTAATTCCACGGTCCCTTCTCTCTTCAGAGCTGTCATGGGGACTGGAATGTACAGGAAGTTCACCAAACACAAAAGACTGCAGAACTGGGCCTTCTCTCACAGGATGGGTTTTACATCCTTAGATCCTAAGAAACCTTCTTTGTATAATCACAAAGTAATCTACTTACCAGAAAATTCCACATCTCCTCAGAACAAGACACTGTTCAAGTCTTGTTTCTACCACTTACTGGCTGGGTGCTTTATGTAAGTCATGAAATATTCCTGAGACTTAGTATCCTCTTTATTAAATAGATAAAAATGATGATGAGCTCCAGATCTATCCTCAAAGGGTTATTTTAAGGCTAATTTGTGGACTTGTTAAACACCTGTTATGCACTGAAATCGTGATTAGAGAAAAACAATGAGTGAAACCTGGCAATTTATAAACTCCCAGATCTTAAAATCCTGTGTTTTGTAAAATAAGGCAAAGCACTATACCTGATAGTGCTTATTACTGACCCACTAGTAATAGCATTAAAAATGATGTTAAAAATAAGTCTATGCCTGCAATTACATACATCCTTTCAAATTCAAAGGAGTTGAGTAGAATGATATTCACTGGACTGGGGGGAAGGGGAAAGAGTGAACAGAGACTAAGAGTTCAATTCTTCATTTGACTCCTGTTGCAGACAATTGCTGATGATGTATTTACTTGAACTCCCTGGTTCAGTGGCAAGGTCAAAGCAACAATAAATTTGTGCTTAAAGAAAAAGTGCAAACAAGTCAGTTGCCTACATCAGCAATGGATTGTCTTCAGTGAGAAAGCATGGCAGATCTCAGACTTCAAATCCTGAAACTCTAGACCAAGACATTTGTCTATCTTTCAGATATTAGTTAAATGAGAGAAAGGGTGACAACTCAAAAGTACTTCCAATATTACTGTAAAACAAAGTTTACAGTTTGAATATCTACCTTCAGGAATGTAAACAGAATTATATAACTACTCTTGTATATTTAGAATTTATGGTATACCATGTACTATGGTCCATTCTTTATATCTGATCTCCTTGCAACCTATTGAGGTAGTTAATATTCTTTCCATCTTAAACAGACCAAGAAAAATGGCCTCATAAATACTATATTTGCTTATAGGAAATCAAATCCACACTCAATACCTATACAAAGCCATTCTAGAAACTCCATTTGCCTAAATGTTCCCATTGTCTATGTGGAAAAAAAAAGAGGGAAGAAATAATAAGAGAGGAAGTGGCACTGTGGCTCAAGTGGTAGAGCGCGTGCCTTGAGCTGAAGAGCTGAGGGACAGCGCCCAGGCCCAGAGTTCAAGCCCCACGCCCGACAAAAAAAAAAGAAATAATAAGAGAATCTAGGAGTAATAGTAAGTTCCCCAGTTATTAAACAGTGGCAGACAAAAGCACAGAGTCAGTCATCAAACACAGATCCAGACCTGAAAATGGTCTTGGTATTTTTATAAAATATATTGCAATGCATGTCACTGGTTGACCCCTTTATCTTTCCAAGTGGACCTCTGATTTCATTGAAGAATGCACATCCTTGTACATACAAGCTGATATTCAAGAGTTTCAAGGAGCTGTAACCCACCCTTGTTTCCAGGATTCAAACTTGAACTGGTATAAGGATAATTCCTCTCTTTTTGTCTGATTGCCTGAAGAAAGGATACATGACCCAGTTTAGGCCAATGAGATATAAGAAACAATTTATTAGCATTTCTTATTCACTCTTGGAAGTTCTTAGCATCCTCAAAGCCAAGAAAAGTCCTCAGTGGACAGAGATTTGAACTACCTTCTGACTCTACCAGAGAAAAAAGAGGTCCATCACAGACTAAGATCCTAGGCTAGACTCACTGGGATTAGGGGAGTGGTCAGTGGCCAGTGGAGTCAGAATCCCAGACCTACAATACCAGGACAATTGATGCTAGGGTTTGGCACTATGTCTCCAGAAGCTCTGTGAGGCCAACAGAAGTAGGAGATGGGGAATGTTATTTCTTGGGTAATAAAGGAGGGACTCTGTGGCTTGTATCAGAGTCTGACTGCCTACAGCAGTTACTCTGTTAACAGCAGCTTCTAATGATGCACATCTAGGAAGAACAGGATTGGCCCTGTGGATCTTCTTTCTAGGGAAGAATAAATTCCCATTTAGATAGGTAGAAACTCTATGAGGCTGGTCTTTCTAGCCCATTTTGAGCCCTAAAATGAAATAGAATATGCAGCTTTTCACTAGTATTATGTCTTCTGTGGACAGATGGCTCCATTTTTATTGAATTATGAGCTTCCATCTATTTACCTTCATAGGCAGATAAATAAGGAACATGAATGAGAAGCTGATGAGCTAAATAGTTCTGCTTCTATTGTGAAAGACCAGCATGTGTTAATTTAAGAACACTTGTGGCTTGGTTGAACAACATGAAAACACTCCATTGATAATCTAAGAAAAAAAATCCAAGCCTATTTGTATAAATTCATGCATTGTATTAAAGTAGGGATCGGGGCTTTAATCAAAACCAAAATAAACGGCTTATACAATTAGATTTGAAACAGTAAATGATACATGGCTTGAATTGTCCCTTCTCATTGCAGGTGGTGACTTCACTTGACATTTGTGCCAGATATTTATAAAACCACATCATTCCAAGATGAGGAAGTAAATAAATGTAAAGCTGTTTAAGAGGGCACAAATGCAAAGAAAAACAAGAGTAGAGGTACTTTTCAAGGTCGAATCTATCACACAGAAATTCAAGTTTGGTTTGTGTTAGCTAAATATTTTTGGATGTGAGGAAGGTAAAGCCAAGGTTCTGGGAAGCTAAACTGGGTGGGTCACTCTGTAATCTATTTTCTAAAGCTATTTTCTAAAGGAGTGTCCTAGTTGAACAAGTAGGCAAACTTGTACTTATTGCTGCTTGCCTTCTGTGTTTGTCTTCTCGTGTTTCCCAGCTCCATCTCCTCCAGAATCCCACACTGCTTTCACCTATAAGATACATTCTGTAATATATTGGTCATCGGGTCACTTCTGTTTGTGAGGTTTTTTTGTTTTGTTTTGGTTTGGTTTGGGTTTTTTTTGGTTGTGGGGCTTGAACTCTGGGCCTGGGCGCTGTCCCTCAGCTCTTCAACTCAAGGCCAGCGCTCTACCACTTGACCCACAGCACCACTTTCACTTGTGTTCTTATGGAGACACAAGACCAGCCCAGGACTTAGGGAACCAGGTTTGATTTGTCAACTCTTTTTCTCAATCTCTGCTACAACTTAATACTCAAAGGGTTCTTCCTATTTCAGGGATTAGGCTCAGGTCCTTTCTTTGAAAGCACTTGCCTCTGAATCATTTTAAAGTCTTCCAATTCTAACCCTTTCTACAGTTTCAACAAAGTACTTTATTTTTCATGCTGAAGAAAATTAGGCTAAGGCTAAATAGCTTAATTAATTTTCCCGAGGTCAACAGAGCTATATAATAGCAGAGTCATTAATTAAATCCACGTCTACTTGATTTGTTTTGTTTTGTTTTGTAAAAGTCACATTTTTTTTGTGAGAGTCTCACTATGTAACAGACTAGGCTTGAACTCATGATTGTTCTGTCTCCACTTTCCAAGTGTAGGGTTTATATGTGTGCACTGATTTAGTTTTTTTGGGGGGGGGAGGACGGGGTCTGGTCATGGGGCCAGAACTCTGGGCCTGGGCACTGTCCCTCAGCTCTTCAGCTCAAGGCTAACACTCTACCACTTGAGCCACAGCGCCACTTCCAGCTTTTTTCTTTTTGCTTATGTGGTGCTGAGGAATTGAACCCAGGGCCTCGTGCATGCAAGGCAAGCACTCTACCACTGAGCCACTTCCCAGCCCACTGATTTAGTTTCTAAATGGTTAAAAATTAGCTTGATAGAGAGCATCTATTAAAATCCTACAGATAGCCAGGTGCTGATGACTCCTGGCTGTAATCCTATCTTCTCAGGAGGCTGAGATTTGAGGATTGCCTTCAAACCATTTAGGCAAGAAAGTCCAGGAGACTCTTATCTCCAGTTAACCACCAAAACACTGGAAATGGAAGTGTGTCTCAAGTGGTTCAGCATTGCCTTCAAGCAAAAAAGCAAAGAGACAGTGCTCAGGTGCTAAGTTTAAGCCCCAGTCCAGTTCTCCCTCTTTCTTTTTTTCTCTTTGTCTTGTGCGCACACACCACATACACACACACACAAAACTCTTTTTTCTGGTGAAAAACTAAATGCTGCTTGGTGTAATAGCATATACTATAATACAAGTTACATAGAAGGCAAAATCAATTCCAGTAAGCTGGAAGGCAGATATCAAGATGGTAGTTCCAGATCAAACTATGCAAAAAAGCAAAATCCCTCTTGAATCAATAAATTAGGTGTGATGGCTTGTGCCTGGAATCCTAGTTATATGAAGTCCATAGATAGGAAATTCTCAGTCTGGGCCAACCCCAGGATACTAAAACTCCAAATCCTACCTGAAGAGGCATGGCTGAAGTGGTAGAATGACGACCTAGAAAGTACAAGGCTCTGAGTTCAAATCTCAGTACAGCCAAAACAAAACAACTAAATGCTAAATTCCAGATAAAATTGGGAATAACTGGTAATAAAGCGAGGATGTCCCTGGTTGCCCCTTCTAATGAAAGTCCTAGTTAATGCAGTAAGACAAGAAAATGAAGTAAAAGGCATACAGATAGAGGAGGAAGAAATAAAGTTTCATTTTCAGATAACATGATTATCCAGAATTTAAAAACAAAACCATCTTTGGAACTAATAAGCTATGATATCAAGATTGCAAAAGTGAGTTATTTTCATCAACAATAAACAAACAGAAGTAGAAATGAGAAGCAGAAGACCCTCAAAAACTACTAAGTATAGTTGGTAGAAATGTAAACTTGTTCAACCACTTTGGAAAGCAGTATGGAGGTTCCTCAAAAGACTAAACATATGACCCAGCAATTCCACTCCTGGGCATTTACCCAAATGACCACAAACAAGGCCATATTAAAGCTACCAGTATAACCATGTTCATTTCAGCACTGTTTGCCATAGCTAAGATATGGAATGAAGCCTGATGCCATTCAGTGGATGATTGCATCAAGAAAATTTGGTATATAAGCAGGGCACCCATGGCTCATGCCTGTAATTCTAGCTACTCAAGAGGCCGAGATCTGAGGATTGCAGTTCAAAGCCAGCCTGGGCAGGAAAGTCTGTGAGACTCTTATCTCCAATAAACCACCAGAAAACTGGAAGTGGCGCTGTGGCTCAAGCGGTAGAGTGCTTACCTTGAGCTGAAGAGCTGAGGGATAGCGCCCAAGCCAGAGTTCAAGTTCCACAACCGACACACACACACAAAAATTGGTATATTTACACAATGGAATTCTAGGCTTCCATCAGAAAGAATGACATTGCCCCATATGTAAGCCAGAACCAGGCTATGTGGTTTTCCTCATTTGTAATAACTAGAATATGTCTAGGATATTCTTAGGAGAGACAATAGCTATATGTATATGACCATATAAAATGATGCTTTTCAAAAAGAGTAAAAGAGAGCCAATATTCCTAGCTACTCAGAAGGTAGAGAATTGAGGATCATGGTTTGGAGCCAACCTGGGCAGAGAAGTCCATGAGGCGCTTAGCTCTAACTAACCACCAAAAAGCCAGAAATGGAGGTGTGGCTCTCAAGTGATACAGTGATACAGAAAATCCAATGAGAATGACAGGCTTTGAGTTCAAGCCCCAGTACTGGCAGAGGAGGAAAGAGATGGAGAAAGAGAGACAGAGACAGAGAGACAGAGACAGAGAGAAAGACAGATGGGAAGAGAGAGAGAGAGAGAGAGAGAGAAGGAAGGAGGGAGGGAGGGAGAGGCCCCAATTTGCTTCCAAAGTAATATCCTTTTATAATCACCCATATAAAATAATGGCATCACCACCCATTCCACAGTCCTCACTGATTAACTTCAAGCATTTTCATAATCATTCTAAGATATCATTTGCATCTTAAGGAATTCAGTGATTAAAGAGTCCATGACCTAGCTGGAATCACCTGTAGATTCTATTTTTTAATGAACTGTCAGTACAGGGCTCCAGGGCTCCAAGAAAAATAAGACAACTGACAACTAGGAGCTGCCACTCACTGATAAAGAACAAAGAGATGGCTTCTGCCTGTGGAATTCTTAACACAGCCAGAACACTTATTAAGAATTTCCCCTGAAATTGCATATAGGATGATAGCACTGACAACCACAGTTAAGGAAAAGCAGAGAAGGAAAAGAAGAGGTAGAGGAAGAGAAGCGGAAGAAAGAAAATCCTTAAGTCCAATTAAACACAGAACTTCAAACTCCTATCTATCTGTCAAGAGTCTGAGGCAGAAGAGGCCCCCAATTTCTAAGAATAATCTGACAGAGAAGCTCTTGGCTCCACTATAATAGAAAGTGAAAATAACCAATGAAGAGCTGTTGAGTGGTTTATTGAAAATTTCAGTGTCACACAGTTAAGCTTTGCTCAGGTGGATAGGGTGGGGGAGGGGGGGAGTGGTAAGTGGTCCCTTCAACTAAGCCAATAAGAAAGAAAAATCATGCAGAAACCAAGTTGGGCCCTGCTTGCTCATGCCTGCAATCCTAGCTACTCAGAAGACTGCTCAGATCTGAGGATCCGCAGACCAAAGACTGGCCTGGGCAGGAAAGTCTGTGAGACTCATCTCTCCACTAAACTACCAAAAAAGAGAAAAATCTGGAAGTGGGACTGTGGCTCAAGTGGTACAGTACTAGCCTTGAGCAAAAAAGAAGGCCAAGGACGGAGCACAGGCCCTGAGTTCAAGCCCCAGGACCAGCGCGCGTGCGCACGCACACACACACACAAATTAAGCAGGAACCAAGAGATGTATTTAAGAGGAGATTGCAAGCATGTTACCCTAATAGAGCCAGAGAAGAGTGCAAGGGCTCAGTTTCTGCAGGACTGACTTATTGAAAGAAAAGCCTGTCAATTGTCAAAATATTTGAAATGATATTCAATGGGTATCATAAGTTTTCAAGGGACTTTAAAAGAAAGCCCCAATGACATTTCCTGAACATTTAAATTGTCTGGCTACTCTTGCAGTTTTGAGTTACTACAGACTCAGCTGCTAAAACCTCCAGGATTCCATCCCCCAGGACAATCTCGTAAAGTCACTGCATCCCCACGTCTCTGATATTATGTAAGCAGTAGCATCTTTTTGCAGCAAGAAACCATCTTTTCTTTCTTCAGAAGACAGGATGGGAGAGAAATGGAGAGATCAAGAAAAGGGGTGGCAGGAACATTCGGGGATACAGATTTAAAAGGACCTCTACATAGGCCAAAGCACACTACTGCCACACTTGATGGATTTTCCTGGCAAGTACACCTGAGAAGGTTGAGAAGGTGAGGAACACAATGGACCAGTAAGAGAGGAGATGCCATGACACCGAGAAGGTAATCCCAGAATGTCTTCTGTTTTCAGTAAACATCTGGCTGGCTACAGATGGCCACACTGCAAGAAACCACAATCCAGTGTAACTTATTCAAGGACCATGACAGAGGATGTATTTGTTAACCTTCTTCTTGTGACAATGCAATACCTGATGTATACAACTTCAGGGAGCAAGGGTTGATCCTGGATCACAGTCTCAGAGATTTCAGTTTATGGTCCTTGACTCCACAGATATGGGTGGGCCCCTGATGATGCCTGTGGCAAAGGCTGGTCATTTTATGACTGGGAGAAGAACCAGAGACCAGGTATAATCTTCAAAGGCACACCCCCAGTAACTTCAGTTCCTCTAGCTAGGTTCTGATTCCTAAAGTTTCCATCGCTTCCCAAAATATCACCACCAGCTGGGGACCAAGCATTCAACTTATTAGCCTCTGGGACATAGTTCATATTCAAACCAAAACAGAGGTCATATCCATAACAGAAATAATAGTGGCAAATTACTGAGTGCTATCACTGAAGCCTATGCTAAGTGCTGCCCAGAGTATGCCATTTACTAATAGCCCTAGCACCAGCCTGATTTGAGTGGATGACCTTCTAGAAATGAATGATTTCCACCCACCTCTATTCCTAATTCTTCCAAGCTTTTTTCCTCTGTCAAACTTTTTTTTTTTATCTCTGTCCAACTTTTTTTCTCTGTCAAAGTTCAAAAAATAGAACTAATCATTTTTGTAAGTTTGCATGCTTCATGTGTTTATTTTTGCACACATATTTACACATATTTACCTTCCTTTTTCTGCCCAAAAGAAAGAAAGAGAGAGGGGGAGGGAGGGATGGTGGAAGGGAGGGAGGGAGGGAGGGAGGGAGGGAAGGAGGGAGGGAGGGAGGAAGGAAGGAAGGAAGGAAGGAAGGAAGGAAGGAAGGAAGGAAGGAAGGAAGGAAGGAAGGAAGGAAGGAAGGAAGGAAGGAAGGGAGAGAGAGAGAGAGAGAAAGAAAGAAAGAAAGAAAGAGAGAGAGAGAGAGAGAGGGGGGGGGGGGAGGGAGGGAGGGAGGGAGGGAAAGGAAAGAAAGGAAGGAAAAAAGAAAGACTAACAGGCAGAAATGGTCCATACTCACTCATAATGGGATTTTCTGACTTCAATAGTACCATGCAAGTGATACTGCACTGACCATGCCAATGATCAGGCAATGAGCAAGCTTGGCACCCACACAGACCCTGAAATTCTGAAAGAACCACTGTGTGTACTGGGGGAATTACTGCACACACATACACCCCACATACAGAGAAGAATGCATGAGAACCAGAGTGATTTGTCACAAATAAATATTTAAAGACTAGAAGTTGTAGGCTGGTCTCCCCATGTATCACACCTCCTCCCTTTCTTCAAATGATTAGTCATGAAGGAGGAAAAACATCTTGCTGTATTTATATAGCTTCTGACTACACCACCATCCAAACCATGAAAACTAAAAATGTAGAAAATGATGGATGGGATTTTTAATCGCCATTATCAGCTATTACCAACCCATTTGCTGCTGTAAGCCTCCTCTGCCTTTTAAAATCTTTTCAGCAGATGGCAGGTTCCTAAAAGAAGGAAAATATTACATGAAATTCATCACTTCTTTGTTCCTGAAGACTATTCTTGTCCATTGTTTTTCAATGCATCATTGCAGAGTGTGGTCACACCACATAAACACATAAGAATGCACCAAAATGCATGCTAAAACAAGTATAAAATTGAGGCACACTATTAGAGATTCACTTATAATTAGTCATACATATTTAGGGGATGGGTAAGATTGGGGAATAAAATGGGAGAGAATGATGGAAGGGGTGACACTGATCAGGATGCATTATACTCATAAACTGACATGTTGAGTTGAAACTCTTTTGTACAACTACTTAGATCTAGCTACTTTTTTTTAAAGGATGCATATATAGATAGCCAAGAAAGAATACATAGAATGAAATGGAAAAAAATAGAACTAATAATATTTGTAAATTTGCATGCTTCACATATTTATATTTTTTGCTTTGTTTTCCTGATTTTTTTCTTTATTGAAAAAGTGATGAGATGGGGGTTACAGTTACATAAGTAAGACAATAAGTACATTTGAAGTACATTTGTTTTTAATCATTGTTACCCCCACCCCTCATTATCTCCCACTTACCCCTCCTTATTCCCCCATAGTTGTAATGTTCATATCCAACATAGTGTCAAGTGAGTATCAATGTTGCTATGGTTCATTTGTTGTCCTGCATGATTCCCTTTCCTTTCCATGTATTGCACTGATAACACGAAGTACAAAAAAACTAAGAGAAACAAAGAAAAAAAATAAAACAATAGAGAAAAAAGAACTAATTATGTACAGGGTATAATAAGAACCTCTTGTTTCCCTAGTTTGAAGTTCTTATTGTTGTTCTTCCTTATATATATAGTCCTATGTAATATATAGTCCTATGTACTAAGCAGTTGGGTTATTGAGAACCCTTGTTAAGAATATCATATACAAATTCTAGTTCTTACAAATGAGGGAGATCCATCAGAAAGAATGACATTGCCCCATTTGTTAGGAAATGGAAAGACTTGGAAAAAATTATATTAAGTGAAGTAAGCCAAGCCCAAAGAAACATAGGTCCCATGGTTTCCCTTATTTACAATATCTGGTATATGTATGAGTCAAGCAGAAAAGGTCAGATAAGATGATGTTAAGGAAATGAACCCTAAGGTATGTATTTTAAATGTTTTTTTCTTTCATGCATTTGTTTCTAACGCAATTATAAGATTATTTCTTTGTTGCTTTGTATGTCCCTCCCCCACAGTATAACCCCTGCTTTCACTGTATTTGATGTCGGTATAATTTGTTGAGGGGAACGGGGGGGGGGGGGGGAGGGAGGGGAAAAACAAGTCATTTAAATAAGGATACAGGTGGACCTGTTGCAACAATGAGAAGTACAAGTTGTCATGTCAAAAATGAACTTTACAACTTGGTGGGGGGAGGATTGGGTGGGGGTGGAGGGAGGATGGGAAGGGATGGGAAGGGTAAACAAAGGAGGAGGCTACAATGCTTGATAAGAAATGTACTCACTATCTTGCCCATGTAATTGTAATCCCTCTGTACAGTATTTTCACAATAAAAAAAATAAAAAAATAAAAAAAACAAATGAGGGAGATCATGCAGCCTACTTTTCTTTGGGTCTGGCTTACTTCACTTAATATAATTTTTTCCAAGTCTTTCCATTTCCTTATGAATGGAACAATGTTATTTTTTCTGATGGAAGAATAGAATTCCATTGTGTATATGTACCACATTTTCTTGATCCATTCATCTACTGAGGGGCATTTAGGTTGGTTCCATATCTTAGCTATGGTAAATAATGCTATGATGAACATTGTAGTGCTGAGGGCTTTTCGTATGGTCTTGTTTGTGGTTATTTGGGTAAATTCCCAGAAGTGGGATTGCTAGGTCATAGGGGAACTCTATGTTTAGTCTTTTGAGGTATCTTCACACTGCTTTGCAGAGTGGTTGAACAAGTTTGCTCTCCCACCAACAGTGTAGTAGTGTTCTCCTTTGGCCACATCCCTGCCAGCATCTGTTGTTGTTAGATTTCTTGATTATGGCCATTCTAACTGGTGTAACACATATTTATTTGAACACATAATACACATATATTTACATACAGGCCCAAAGAATAAAGACTTGAAAGTAAAAGGCTAAATGTTGATGTTGTTATTATCTACAGGAGATGACAGATAACCCCTAGTAAATTATTTTTACCCTTTCTCTTGTGCCTATTTACATTTTCTGATTTTTCTACAAGCACAAGCCATAGGTTGATGGTTGGTATAACACTTATTTTCTTAATTTTAATTTTATGGTCAAGGTGATGTACAGAGGGGTTACAGTTACATAAATAAGATAGTAATTCCATTTCTTGTCTAACTTGTTACTCTCTTCCTCATTTTTTCTCCCTCTTTCCCTTTCCCTTCCCAATCCTCTCCCCAAGTTGTACAGATCATTTGCGACATATTGTCTTGTGAGTATTACTGTTACATAGATTCCCACTTTTTCCTTTTTCTTACCATTTTGTTGTTCCCCTTCCCTTCCCTAGTTCAGACAAACATATATATAATACCCAGGATACCAAAATCGAGTAAATGACAACCGGGGATAAACCATAGGGGGGAAAAAAACACAAAAGAAAAAAGAAACCATCTGGGCATTGAGAACATTAACAAAGAAAAACCACTTGTATCCATGTCTTGGAGTTCATTTCGCTTAGCATCATCTTATATGGTCATATGTACATAGCCATTGAACTACTGCTCATCTGTTAAGATTATCCTAGATGTATACTAATTATTACAAATAATGGAGACTATGGCTTACTTCATTTAATATGATTTTTTTCAAAGTCCTTCCATTTCCTTACACGTGGGGAAGTATCATTTTTTCTGATGGAAGCATAGAATTCCACACATATATGTGTGTATGTGTACACACACACACACACACACACACACACACACACGCACACACACATATACACACACACCACCTTTTCTTGATCTGTTCACCTACTGAGGGGCATTTAGGTTGGTTCCATATCTTAGCTATGATAAATAATGCTGCAATAAATGTAGTTGTGCTGGTAGCTTTAGTTCAGCATTGTTTGTGTCTTTTGTGTAAATGCCCAAAAGTAGGATTGCTGGGTCATAGGGGAGCTCTATGTGTAGTCTTTTGATGAACTTTCATTCTGCTTTCCAGAGTGGTTGAACAAGTTTGCACTCCTACCAACAGTGTAGTAGCGGTTCCCTTTGGCCATATCCCCTCCAGCATCTGTTGTTATTAGATTTTTTTATTATAGCCATTCTAACTGTGGTGAGGTGGAATCTCAATGCCCTTTTGATTTGCATTTCTTTTATGGCCAGAGAAATACCAAACTTCAAACTCTATAACATTTATTTTTAAACACACAGAGCAATGGTTTACTCTCTGCAGGTAATATGTAGACTATATTCTCACAGGCCCATGGGCTACAAGTATCCTTAAGACCTCCCAAGCCAGAATTCTAGTTATCATACTATCTAGAAATATCACTTTCTTTTCATCCAGGAAGGAAGAGAAGCCAGAGTCAGAGTCAGATGAGAATATTTCTGATCTTCTCAAAAGTGCCTTTACTGTTGGGCACCAGTGGCTCACATCTATAATCCTAACTACTCAGGATGCTGAGATCTGAGGATCATGGTTCAAAGCCAGCCTACACACGAAAGTCCATGAGACTCATCTCCAATCAGCTACCAACAACAAAACCAGAAGTAGAGATGTGGCTCAAGTGACAGAATGCTAGCTTTGGGCACAAAAAGCTCAGAGACAGCACCTAGGCCCTGAGTTCAAGCCTCAGAACCAGCACATAACACATGCACACAAAAAGTCCCATTACTAGTTTAGAGTCCTCTGCTCTGTCAACCAATGGCCCTAATCTTACGCAGGATTTGTCTGGGTTGCGTACTGGTGAAGGTCCATCCCAGACTCAAGCCCAAGGCAGTTCTGGGTTTCCACGCTGCCTCTTTAGCAGAATGTAAACCTAACACTGTCCACATGCACACAAACATAGGTAGTCAGGTCCCTTGTATAAGTTACATAAAGGAATTTACAAGGGGCTGTGAGTTTGGGGATGAAGACAGATGGTGTTGAAAGTGTCCATCATCCCTCCTTCATACCAATGCATGGAATGAAGATAGGACCAACCAGAGCTTGGCATAGATTTTTCTTGACAAGTTTGTTGGGGACAGAGCTGGGCGACATTTTTGGTTCTTACTTTCTGTCCTGATGAAAATTCTGCCAATATTATTCAATTACATAGTAAGCATCTTAAGTTTCATTTCACATAGAAAATTTTGTGTCTTTTCTAGCAATTCTATCACATTCCTCTTCCCATCTTCCTACCTCCACAAAGTGAGGAGCTGTGTGCTTCCCTCAGAATATAGATTCCAGGTTCCTCATTTGGTGGTCACATAATGTTAATCAGTATTTGTGTGGACATACTCCATGGCACCAAGCCAGAAATATAAACAATAGTGTTAGAGACCCCTGAACTCCCTAAGCAAGGCTGAAGGAACCTTTGGCTATGAGCAGAGGCACCATGCCAGGGATGCCTAAGTGGCAAGGGTCAGTTAGGCAGAGTGCAGGGCATGCACAGGAGAACAGTGGCTCTGGCCCCTATCCCTGACCCTTCTCCTAAACCAAGATATGAAGATAGCTAGTTGATTCAAGAATGTCACCTGAAGAGTTTATGCCCATCTTGGTTCCCTAACCCTTCTCCCAGAACAAGATAAGAAGCTAGCTAGTTTGCTCAAGGATGTTAGCTTAAAAGCTTGTTAAGTTTAGGATACTTTTCTAGCAGAATGATGCCTGTTTGTATTAAAAAAGAAAATAATTCATCACTAGTTAAGATACAAAGTTTACAACCTTTCCTACTGCAGGATGCTAGATAATAAAAAACTGCTTGGGGGCTGGGAAGGTGGCTCAGTGGTAGAGCGCTTGCCTTGCATGCCTGAGGCCCTGGGTTGGATTCCTCAGCACCACATAAGCAAAAAGGAAAAAAAAAAAGCCAGAAGTGGCGCTGTGGCTCAAGTGGTAGAGCGCTAGCCTTGAGCTGAAGAGCTGAGGGACAGCGCCCAGGCCCAGAGTTCAGGTCCCACGACCGGACCCCCCCCCAAAAAAAAAATAATAAAATAAAAAACTGCTTGGGAGATGAACTAGAGGCCTTTGTCCTCTGAGACGTGTGTCCTCTGCTTTCCTGCTTTGATTCCTGAGATTGTCATTGTGTCTTTCTCTCTCATACCTTGTGGGCCCCCATCTAGGCATTTGTTGCTCAAGTTGCTGAATTTTATTTTGTTGGTGGTGGTGACTGGATGATTGGTTTTGCTTTACTTCACACATTTCTCTCCAATTCATATCACTCAAACTACTACACAAAATTTTGCACCACCATCATCACCCTACCCCTCTGAATGAACAAAGCCTTCTTCTCCCTCTATCAAAATTCTGCTATTGATGTGTTCTACTGAGAAGAAAGACTTCAGTGCAAGATCTGCTTCTACATTAGACTGCCCAGGTCCTGCATAATGCGTGGTCCTCAGACCTCATGGGATATTGAAGAGGTACTAACCTGGTCATCTCCCTGTCTATGGTGTGTGATCGCATTATTCTGGTGCTATCCCTTCTCTCAAGATTTCTTGTCTCAAGAATACTTATTATTGTGACTTCTTTATTGCACTCCATAGAATAAATCAATGAGCCACAAGGAAATGTCATTTTACCTGTCCATCACAAAGTCAAGAAACTCTAAAAATGGCCAGTCACAACCAGGAAACAGTGGAGTTGCATTCTAATAGAAGTCAAAATTGTACTGGAGATGGGTGAAAGTGTTTTGGATGTAATTGAGGGGATTTTTAACCTCTGTCCTTGCCTGTCTTCCTTTGAAGGAGGATATGTGAGGCAGAGTAAAAGTCAGTAACAAGCCAGGGCTTGGATATTTTGTTTTAAGTGTCTGAACCCACTAAGGGGAAAAGAATATGAAGAACGTTCCAGATATCTGTATCTGTGATGACCACTCTCAAATACAGGAGTTTAGGACAATGATTAAATGTTCTCTCTCACAGTTCTGTGTACTGACTGAGTTCATCCTTGGCTAGGGTCTTTGGTGACCTGGAAGCAACCAAAAAGTTCTTCATTTAGATCTGGTCTTTTGTGGGCTGGGCTTATTTAAGCACCTTCCTTATACTACCTGTTCTCTCTTCCCTCTGCTCCTCTCCTCTTCCTCTTCTTCTCTCTCTGTTTCAGTCTTTCTCTTTATCCTCATTCAGCATCTTCACAAAGTTTAACTTGGGAGTTCTCGAATTATGGGAATTGCAAAGAAGCCTCGTTTCTTGATTGGCAGCTTACTTCCCCCAGAATGAGCATTCACAAAGGGCATTTCATGCCAGATCATTTCTACTGCATCTCTTAGTTGCAAGAAAATTACTAAGCTCAGTACAAACTCAAGGACAGAACAATTAGATTTCTCCTCTCAATGGGAGAAATAGAAAACAACTCATGGCTATGTTTAGTATACCAGAGAAAAGGAGACTTCTTCAGATTAAAAAGATGAATAGACAAGCTCTACGAACCTGTTCCTACTCCCTGAGTATGTTCCTTGCTGGACAAGAAAGACTTTAGGAAGGACAGGGGTGAACTATCAAGAGAAACAAGAGCTCAGGTACTAAGTTTTCTGGCTTCACCAGGCCTCCAAGCCTAAAACTTGCCACTGGGTCTAAGAACAGGTATGGACAAATAGTCCAGGATGAGAGGGAAGCTTAAAACTGCAGAACCTCAGCACAACTCTCCAGGGAGTAGAAAGTCCAGGAGACATAGATGAAAATTTCCAGCCACCTTTGTAGGAGGGGCTTGGCATTGAATTAGGTTGAGTTTGGAGAAACAGAGATGCAATCTCTCCTGCAGCCTGGTATTGAGAACTGAAAGGCTTTCCTTGACATGACACTTGTTCAGACCTTTTAAAACCTGAGCCCTCTGCTTTATTCCCTTTTAGCACTAACTACTGGAAGAGTCAGGCTATTGTTTCAGGCACTCACAGATCCAATCCACATAGCAGCCCTGAAACAGCAACCATCCATGAGAGAAGAGAGACCAATCCAGAGCTCAGTTTAGGTATGGTCCCTTCATATCATGCTAAGGAAGAGAAGAGAAGGAATATAACAACTTGGCCAGGGCCATCATAACCAAATCCATGGCCCTAGAGGCCTGCCTGGGCAGCTTAAAGAATGTTATGATGTTATGTATACCTCTCATTGCTCCCTAGATTATTAGTTCTGTTTAGGTCACTAGCATCATTGGGAACACAAAGGCTGTCAGTCTTCAGGCATGGAGGTGAACTTCCCTTTCACCAGGCTCCCAGAAAGTAGCCCTGCTGAGGTGGGATGTGAGCAGAAAACTCAGGAAGATAATAAAAGCACACAATGAAATGGTCACTGTGGATAATGCAAATTACTAATTACAGAATGAGGTTGACTGCCTCCCTCTTCCTGCCCTTAGCTTGTATCCTCTCCTATAGCATTTATTAAACTGAACAACTCCATTTATTAAGCTCCTAATTGCTCCCTGATGGTGGTGTTCTGCCTTTTCACCTCATTTCTACCTCTCTCAAGGAAAAGGAAGGAAGGAAGGAAGGAAGGAAGGAAGGAAGGAAGGAAGGAAGGAAGGAAGCAAGGAAGGAAGGAAGGAAGGAAAAGAAAAGAAAGTAAGAGAGAAAAAAAAAAGAAAAGAAAGGCAGGCTTCATCAGCACAGGAAAACTTTTAATCCATGTTATTTCAGAAGATGAAGAAAAACTTTCATAATAACATGGAAAGTTCAACAGCATTGTCCAAAACACACATCATTATGTGTAATTACAACTATTCACAATTCTTTCTTTCTTTTTTATGTTTTTTTGGTCAGTCATAGAGCTTTTAACTTAGGGTCTGGGTGCTGTCTTTGAGCTTTTTCGTTCAAGGGTAGCTCTCTACCACTTGGAGTCATAGCTTCACTTGTAGTTTTCTGGTAGTTAATTGGAGATAAGAGTCTCGTGGACTTTCTTGCCTGGGCTGGCTTCAAACTAAGATCCTCAGATCTCAGCCTCCTGAGTAGCTATGTTTTAGGTATGAGTCACCAGCGCCCAGCTATTCACATTTCTTATTAAAAACATTTTTAGGGTTAGAAGCATCACTCAGTAATAAAGCACCTACTTAGTGAGAGTGAGGCCCTGAGTTCAAAACCAAGTAGTGCTAAAAAGTAGAAATGTACAGACGTTAGCAAATACCATGGACCAGGCTGTATTCTAAGTCATTAATACACACAGTCATTTTGGTAACTAGTCATATTATTACCACCACTTTAACAGATCAGGAAATGGGCTGACCAGCTAGACCTGAGGAGGTTTGAAGTCAAGAAAATCCTTGAAACTCTTATCTCAAATTAACCACCAGAAAGAAAAAACAAAGCTGGAAGTGGGACTCAAGTAGTATAACAGCAGCCTTGAGCCAAAAAAAGATAAGGGATAGTATCTAGGCCCAGTTCAAGTCCCAGTACTGGCACATACAAAAAAAGAAAAAGAAAAAGATAAGAGAGCTGGTCCTTAAATACTGGTGAGCACATTTTACAAACATTTCTTTTCAGTAAGATCCTCCGCTTCCCAACCAGCATCGACTACACAGATTTCCTGAGTGTTTGCTAGATGGAACGTGATATATTTGCACAGGGATGTATGTTGTATGTTCTCCCTTTAATCCTAGCTTCTACTGACAGCCTTCCCTCTAGACTGGGATCTTCCCAATCCTGTCCTCACTAGACAACGACCACAATCAACTCAGTCTTACTTACTAGGGAAGCAACATCTTTCCTTTCAGATATACAACGATCAGGAAACCCTTCATAACCTTCCTTTTTCTGTTTGTTGACTTGTTCCTTTCTTTCTTTTTTTTTTTTTTGTCTGTCGTGGGGCTTGAACTCTGGGCCTGGGCGCTGTCCCTCAGCTCTTCAGCTCATGGCTAGTGCTCTACCACTTGAGCTACAGTGCCACTTCCGGTTTTCTGGTGGTTTATTGGAGATAAGAGTTTCATGGACTTTCCTGCCCAGGCTGGCTTTGAGCCATGATGCTCAGATCTCAGCCTCCTGAGTAGCTAAGATTACAGGTGTGAGCCACTGGTGCCCGGCTTGATGGACTTGTTTCTTTAATGGTTTATTATTTTGTGTTCTTGAAGGACTAGAAATCAAACTCAGGCCTTGTTCATGCTAGGCAAGTGCTCTGCCACTGAGCTACATTCCTGGCCCCTAGATTTTCTTCCTAAAAGTATTCTATCCTCAATTGCTGACCACAGGCCATAATTATGAGTCTAAGCCAATGCAAAGGACCGAGTTGCTTAGTAACTAGAATCATATACCTCTGTACCCATAGGCAAGGGGTACCTTTTGCAGCCTCTCAGGTGCTCAGGACCATGATTTTTAATGCCATACTTCCTCCCTGGAATCCCTCTGAATGTTTGAAGCAAGAGCAAAAATCTTTACTGTCTCACCTCCTTCTAGAGCCAGAATATCACCTGCCCCTTAGAGACCTGGTTTATTAAACCATCAATTTCCACTGGCTCCTAAGGCTTCGAGTCATTTTGTTTGGGGCTTTTAATGGAGTCATTCTGGAATAGAGAAGATGAGGCTAACTATGTAATTCTGGATAATATGTTAGCTCAACTTCTCAGTGCTAGCATAGTCAGCCTGTGAAAATGGATTTATCCTCATGTTGAACTGACTTCCAGAAACATCCTGATGTATAAGTCCATGCTTACTGATGCAGGGAGACATTAACTAGAGAGAAAAGAATGGGAGACTCCATTTAGTGAGTCTCCCTGTATACAAGAGAGCTAGACACTTTACCTACAGAACCCTCTTCAACCCTGACAACAGTCCAGTGAGGTCCAGAGAAAGACTAAGTAACTCCCCCAAGATACTGGAGTTTCATTTCAAACTCCAGTTTGATTTCATTGCAAAGCACATCAACATTTCTACCATCCCATTTACACTGTTCCATAGGTGTGTCCAGAAATTTCTCAACAGGACAGTTAAGGGATACAGGAGGCAGTTTGCAATACTAAAACAGGATGGTCATGGCAGGTCTCTTTAAGAAGACACATGTGAGCAAAGACCTGAGAAACTAGAAGGCATTACACATGAGATAAACTGGGAAGAATATCATGGGAAGAGAAGAAAGGTAGGGCATTATGGCAGGAGTGACTAGTCTGGGTCTCACTGAAGAGGCTGGTAAAACACTGAAGCAGAACGAACATAGAAAACAGGAGTAGAGAAGGCCAGAGAGGTGACTATGGTCACATTCTGAAGGAACAAGGATGAGGGAGGCCCCAGTATATACCTATAACTCACTCTGCAGGTCTCTCCTAATTCCTCACATACCCTAACACACCCTAAAGAGAATGTGACTTATTATCTACCAGTTTCTCAGCATCTAGGAGGGGAAGGAGGAAAACAGCACTCAAGAGTATCTACAGTTATTGTGCTGGATATCTCTGTATTCATAACACTAGGCTGTCTATTTTCCTTGGGGAATAGATAAGTTGTTTAGTGGCTCAAGGTCTATAAACTTAAGTCTTTCCATTTACTATGATAGAGGAGAAGCAAACAGTTTTAGACACAACTATCTTCACCACAGCTCACTATTATACATTATTTCTCTCTCTCTTTTTTTCTTTTTGCTTATGTGGTGCTGAGGAATCGAACCCAGGGCCTCATGCATGCAAGGCAAGCGCTCTACCACTGAGCCACCTTCCCAGCCCCTACATTATTTCATCTCACTGAAGAGGGGAAAGCATTTTTAAATATGCTTTTTGTCACCTTAGTCATTAATCTGTGTCAGTTTTTGAGTCTCGGCATGGAGCTAAGCTACCCACTCATATTTTATCTCAGATAATTCAGGATTCATCAAAGTCTGCACTATTTCTAGTATCTGTGTGCATAGATATAAACTTTCTCAACACAGAATGCAGGATTATTCTAGACACACTACTTGTTTTTAAGGTAAATATTAGTATTGACAGAATAAATGGAGGATAACATGTTTAAACTCTAAGCCCACAGGTCAATCATATAACCAGCATCCATTCAAGTCATAAAACACTTCCAACTCTTCAAAAACATTCTCCCTACTCTTCCTCAGAGGTTTCTACTAGTCTGATTTCTATCATTAAATAATTTTGCTTATTTCAACAAGTTAGGTGAAAGTCCAATGGTACTGTTCTGTTTACAGAGTGCTTGTTTACTTCAGAGTAACTTCTGATATTTATATATGTTCCTGTGTGGAAAGTCATTCATTCATTTTATGGTTCTATGGTACAACCATTGTATTAATATACTGTCCATTTATCCAATCTTACTCTTGGGTGGCTTGCAGTTCTTGGTGATTGCAGAGAAAACTACTACAATCACTTTTTTACAGAAGTATTTCTACTAGGCATATACCTAGAAATAGAGTTGCTAAGATATGATGTATCTGTCTGTAGTAGCTACTGCCTGGGAGCTCTCCTAAGTGACTGTACCAACTTACACTCCCACTGGCAATAGAAGTTTTTCTTATATTTTAGAGGTTACTACATTTTTTATTCATTCCTTATTTATTGAACAGTAAGAACTATTCCATTTCCTTGGGAACTGGGAAAGGGGAAGACAGATACATTTTTTAAAAAATGGTAATAAATGTTAGAGCTCCACCTGATGCAGGCATAAGGCAACAGGAAAATATTCTCAGGGAACAGTTGCCACTTACATTTTTAAGGGAGGCAAGACTTCAGGGGAAGCTGAAATGTTGACAGTCAAACTAGACTCCCAAAGAACAAGGTCTTGCTGGATAGAAAACTGGGTAGGTATCTTAGGAAAGGCAAAACCCTGGAAGTGTAAAACATCTGATGGGTTAAATGATGTGCCAAGAGTCTTCCTTTTCAATCTAGTCAGTTAAAAATAGAGCTGTTGAGTAAAGTAGATACCTACCCTACTGCTGTCTTAGCAATTAATGATTAACTATTGTCTTAACAATAGTAAGGTAGGTATTTTCCCCAGACCAATGATATGGCTTCAACATGACCAAAAAATAGGTAGAGTGAGTGACTATGCTAGTTAAGTAATGTCCTGTAAAACCTTCAGCAGCAAAATGTAGTCCAAATAAAATAATTGCATTTGGCAGATCATCATTAATGCTTAGTGAGCTACAAATTAAGTCTTCTCAACAAGCCAATTCATTCAGCTATATAAGGCTATGCTTTCAAACTTCTTGTTCCTGTTGAATCTATCAAAGTATAAGTCTATCTTTGAAATGGCCAGATGTAGTAAATCTGAAAATTGTAGAAGTGCCATGTCATTTTCTCTCATACTTTATGATTCAGAGATCTATGAATCCCTATCATTTATTTTTTTCAGGTGCCCAAATAGGATGGAAGATCCTATTAGTGGAGCATGTTGTCCCTCCTTAGAATCCACGCTGGCCATTGATGTGCAGAAATGCAAGGACACACCAGGCCCTTAAATGTTCACAATGATAGGTCAGCTCCAGCACTGCAAGTCTGGTGGCTGAGCAAAACACACAGATTCATTCAAAACAATATATCTTCCTACTAGGTACCAGGGTTCATGCCTGTAGTACTAGCTCCTCAGGAGGCTAAGATCTAGGGTCAAGGTTCAAAGCCAGCCTGGAAAGTGGAAAAGTCCATGAGATTGTTATCTCCAAGTAATTGCCCAAAAAGCCAGAAGTAGAACTGTGGCTCAAGTAGCAGAGTGCTAGCCTTGAGCTAAAGAAGCTGTCCGCATCCAGGTCCTAAGTTCAGCTCCAAGACCTAAACAACTGACGTGGCGGGGGGGGGGGGGGGGGGGGGGGAGGGGGGGAGGGAGGGAGGAAGGAGGGAGAGAGGGATGGGGGGAGAGAGAGAGAGAGAGAGAGAGAGATCATCCTGGTACGTTGGGCACTCAACCATCAGCCAATTCAACAGTAAAAATTATTTGTATCCGTCCTCACCAAAGGCTGGCTTCAGACTGGTGAAATTAAATAGAACCATGCTGTCTGACCATTACTTACTTTCCCAAGTTCTCCCAGTGAACTGATTTAGATTAACAGATAACCACATCTGAAACCTTAATATTGTAGCTGTCTCACACAGAATCTTCTCTAATCTCATCTTGGTGACAGATAATCCCTTAACTCTTAGCAATTCTCTAACTCATAACAAGGGGAAACAGAAGAAATAGCTATTACATCTCTTGCCAGAATATAATCAGACATTACCTATCGCTTTACCTAGTGCTATATAACATCTTCCAGAAATGATAGAATTGTAATCCAAGCAAAAACTAGCCAGGAAGACCTATAAAGCACTGACATACTCTTCTTTGCTTAGAGGAAAGATAAGTACTCAAATAAAATAAGTAAGTACCATACACACAGAGGAAAAAAAGATGGATCCATATAGACAGAAAGTAGACTCGTGGCTGCCTGGGATTGGGTATGGAAAGATGGAGGGGCTACAAATGGGCACAATGTTTCTCTTCTGAGTGGTGGAAATGTTCCGAAATTAGATTTTAGAGATGGTTGTGCAACTGTCAGTTGATTAAGAAATCACTGCATTGGGCTCATAAAATGAGTAAATTTAATGGTATATAAATTATACTTCACTAATAAATCATTATTTTAAATAAATCATGTTTTAATAAATCATTTCAAGATGGATCATATGTGTAAAAATTAAAAGTAAAACAATAAAACTGCAGAAAGAAAATGTAGGAGAATATGATCATGATTTTGGTATAGGCAGAGATTTCTGGAATAGAACACAGAAAGTGGTAACCAAATTTTTAAAAATGATAAAAATGGACTTCACTGAAAGGAGAATGTCTATTAGGCAAAGGATATCACTGAGATAGTAAAAAAAATATATGCCATGGGCTAATGAGAAATTACGGTACTTATATGTGACAAAAAATAACAACAAAAAGGAAATAACATCAAGTATATATATATATATATATATATATATATATATATATATATAAACACACACACACACACACACACACACTATATATAGTTATATATAGTGTGTGTGTGTGTGTGTGTGTGAGTGTGCGTGCGCAGGCGTGCGTGCTCCAATCCTGAGCTTGGCCTGGACACTGTCCCTGAGCTTTTGTGCTCAAAGCTAGCTATTCACCATTTGAGCCACACTCCATGTCTGGCTTTTTGGTGGTTAACTGGAGATAAGAATCTCACAAACTTCACCACCTGGGCTGCCTTTGAACTGTGAGCCTCGATCTTAGCCTCCTGAGCCACCAGTGCTTGGCTCAAGAATGTATTTTTAAAATACTCCTACACAAAGAAAACAAAACAAACCACCCAAATCAAGAAGCAAGAGACTGCAACAAGCAGTTTCCCAAAAAAGGTAAGTATCTAATTAACCAATAAACACAATGTCATGGTTATAGCTATCCCTATTTCTAGTTCTAAGCCTCCAAGCCTTTCAATTTGTTTAATGGTTTATGTCCTATAGATTTTGACTTTTTTAACCTACTTAAGTCCCAACAAGAGGAAAATGATACATTAGTTTAGAATAATTCAAGAAGGGATTCCTCCTTATTGATGGGACTATAAACTAGTGCAACCACCACTGAAATCATTATAGAAGTTTCTCAAACACACATACACACAACACCTAAATAATGGGCTGGCCATCAGTGGCTCAAGCCTGTAATCCTAGCTACCCAGGGGGCTAAGGTCTGAGAGTAATAGTTCCAATCCAGCCAAGGCAGCAAAGTCTGTGAGACTCTTGTCTCCAGTTAGCCACCTAAAAACCAAAAATAGGGCTGTGGCTCAAAGTGGTAAAGTGCTAGCCTTGAGCACAAAAGCTCAGGAACAGCTCCTAGGCTCTGAGTTCAAGCCCCAGAACCAACAAAAGCAACAAACAACAACAACAAAAAAGCCTTAAAAATGGAACTGCCATAGGTCCAGTGATACCATTCATGGTATCATTTTTCCAAAGGAACGTAAGTATAATATACATATAATAGCACACCTGCACACCCATGTCCATCGCAGCACCTTTCACAGTAGCCAAGCCATGGAAACTGCCCAGAATCCTTACAACTGATGAATGGATCAAACAATGTGGTATACCATATATTCAATGAATATTATTCAGCCATAAAAAGTGAAACTATGTTATTTTTCAGGGAAATAGATGTATCTAGAAGTCATCATATTAAGTCAAGTACGCCAGGCTCAAAAGGGAAAAGGTTATATGTTTTCTTTCATTTAGGGGGTATTGGCTAAATATAAACATATGTACACATATATAAACAAATATTGGGTCATACATATACACATAAATGTATGTATATGTGTCTGTGTGTGATCAGTCTGATAAATTACGATATATACTTGTGTTAGATGCAATTAACAAGCACTTTAACAAAAATGAGTATTTTTGGGAAGTTGAAACATATATCAGGTATAGATGGTAGTTGAAGAGGGCAGACAAACAGAGAAGGAGGGCCAATATAGTCAAAATACTTAATGTACTTGGGTGAAATGGAACAAGGAGTCTTGAGATTGATTTGGGAATAAGGAGAATGAGGGAAGGGTGACTGATCACAATTCACTTTATATATATATATATATATATACATGGACATGCTGTTGTAAGGAAACTCAGTCACCAGAAACAGAGACACCACTGCTTAAGAGGCCAAATTATGATTCTCTATTGGAGAGCTGGAGGGCTGCTGGTGGAGTCTTGTCTCAAAGACCAGCAGCCCTGCAGGGCGCTGGTGGCTCACACCTGTAATCTCAGGAGGCTGAGATCTGAGGATCATGACTCAATGCCAGCACGGGCAGGAAAGCCCATGAGACTCTTATCTCCAATTAACCGCCAGAAAACCGGAAGTGGCTCTGTGGCTCAAGTGGTAGAGCGCTAGCCTTGAGCTGAGGAGCTCAGGGACAGCACACAGGCCCAGAGTTCAAGCCCCATGACCGAAAAGACCAGCAGCCCGGAATGTAGCTAGCACAAAGCTTATACAGGCCAAAATTACATAAGATGTGTGGAATTGAACCAACAAAAGTGTTATACATAAGCAAAGCAAACCAGATGAGCATACTTAAACCTACTAGAAGCATTAAATACAAGCGAACCATCTAGGGAAACAATCAGGAGAAAACAAAGACCAATTATCTAGAGGAAGCATAGACCCAAACTCCTTGCTTCAATGTTAAAATAAAGCTCCCTGATTCAACTGTTAGTATTTAAAAAAATTAAAAACAAGAAAAGGCTTTTCCCAAAGTGACTGTTTATAAGGTGTGAGGTAGATGAAGGAGGAACATAGAGATGGCACAGAACCTAGTGCGAAGCAGCAAGAATATCAACCAACCGCCACCAACAAGGCACAAAGGAACCCTTTGAAGGTCATCAGCACAAGCTTCTGACCTAGCTTAGGAAAACATATGTGTGATCACAGGTTCAGTGGCAAAAGCAGCCTGGGGCAACTTTCCTCACAGAGAAGGAGGGAGCCAAGGGAAAAGAATTCTTCCTCCCTCTGTCTTGTGACCTAGTGGCTGGGGCCCTTGTTGGTCAAGCCTAACCAGAAGAAAAAGACAAGGTAATTTTCATAGCAAAGTCACATCCCAGTCAGCCATCTGGAGCCGGAATTGGCAGAGAGTAGCTCTGCAGGGGTAAATGAAAGTGATCTGGGACACCATTGTAAAACTTCCCAGAAATGCTTTTAAAATACACAGGGAAGTATACTGAACAAATATCACAACCAATAAAAAAAAACCTTGCTCCTGGCCCAGAGAAAGGAGATTCTCTAGGGACAATATATTGGTTTCTCGTAGGCAATTTGTGAAGGCAAAAGAAGGAGAGGTAGTGGTTCTTTATTATGTATTCAACCAAGTAATGCTCTGTGTAATTTGTCTTCTATTGATTGGAAATGAGAGCTGGAGCTGACTCCTGTCCGAAAGGAAATGAGGCATCCTGGGAAGTAAATGATACAGCTTCTGGGGAGGGAGCGGGGCGCGCGGGGAGGTTGGGTTTGATGCCTCTCAAACTCACGTTGGAGACAGCCTCTAGACACTTGGAGAAGATGATCGTCCCACAGAAATACAAAACGAACCTTCCCTTTGACAGGCATCAGTTCGAACAGCCTGTGAGGGACCTCCAACCTCCCTTCTGGTCTCCCATCCATCATGACACACTTTCTCTGCTGCCCTATCTCCCCTCCTGAGCTAACTCGCCTCTCTTCATCATTTGCTTTCTCGAAAGTTCTCAACCATACCTACAATTATCGCAGGATCCAAGGTATCTCATGCATTGATTTTCTTAAAAAGTTTTAGAAGTGTCCATCAAAAGTAGGCTGATGTATTCCCCGCTCCACAACCCTTGGTTAGCAAGGTGATGTGGGATGGAGTGGTCTCAGTGGCCTTCCTCTACCAAACCTCTCCAAATTATGAAGCAAAGACAGACGGCTCTATAAGGATTTCTCCAGCCTGAAATCATCTCAAATATTTGACAACTTGTACACTATCTCCTCTGCTAGATTGAAGGCTCATGTGTTTTATAAACACAAGAAGGTATGAATATAGCACAGCTTTTTGCACACCTGACATATACCCAAGTACCAGGGAGACTTATCAGAACATAGATTTCTGGGTCCTACCCCAGAAGTTTCTGATACAGACAGTCTAAAATGGAAGGGGGGTTCCTGGACTATTCATATCTAACAAGTTCCTAGATGCACCCATTTCTTATCACTGCAGTTAAGGAATTACCACAAATTTAGTGGCTGAAAACAATACATATTTACTATCACATGATTTGGGGATTCAGAACTTTTTTGGAGGGATCAGAACTTTTAAAGTGGATTTCACTAGGGTAAAATCAAGGTGCTGAGAAGACTGTGAGCATCTCCTGAGGCTTTAGGGGACACATTTTCTTGTCTTTTCTGGTTCCTAGGACTTGCCTTCATTCCTTGCTTCATGGTCTCCTTCATCTTCAAAGCCAACCATGGCTGATCAAGTCTTTCTCACATCTCATCTGTGTGACATTGGCTCTTCTGCCTTTCTTTTCGTATTAAAGACCCTGTGATTAATTGGGCCCACCTGGACAATCTAAAATAATCTCCTTGAGGACTACTTAGGAACCCTGGTTAAACCACTTAGTGTCACCTTAGATCCCCATTATCATGTCACACACATGTGTACATGTACACACACACACACACACACACACACACACATTACAGACACTAGGAAGCAGGTGTCCTGGGGAAGCTATAATTCTGACTATGTACCAGGTGGTGCTGAAGATGCTGTATGAGACCACAGTCTAAGAACCACTGCTGCAGTGTGAGGCTACAACTTCAGGAAGGACAAGGAAGGAAGAAATGGTGAGCCCATTTCCAGATGGGGCTGGATAAGCTACAGAGATAGCCAAAAGAAGAGACACAAACAAATCCTGCAGATTTAAGCATGCCAGGAGTATCAGCACTCACATGGAGAGAGAAAGGGCAGCAAATTAGAAGGAAGAAACTATTCTGTGGTAAGATAACATTAGAGTCCATCAAAACCAGTCTTTTTGCCAGAATTTCTCTGCCAAGGGAAAACATTGGATTTTATTTTATTTTTTGTTGGACATGGGGCTTGAACTAGGTCCTGGGCACTGGCTCTGAGCTCCTTATACTCAAGCTCTTTACCACTTTGAGTCATAGCAACACTTCCGGTTTTCTGGTTGTTAATCAGTGATTAGAGTCTCATGGACTTTCCTACTCAAGCTGGCTTTGAACCATGATTCTCAGATCTCAGCCTCCTGAGTAGCTAGGTTTATAGGCATGAGCCACCAGTGCCCAACATCCACTAGATATTTTATACCTAACTATACATACATACCTCTGAGGGGATTCACTGGCAAGTACACTTGGAGATATAAGTAAGATTCCTCATGGCAAGCAAAACACACATACCGCAAAGCTAATTCTCTACTCCTGGAAAGCTCGAGTCTTTTAAAATGTGTTGCTTTTAAATAAAGGCAGAAACTGAATTTGTGTTCACTTTTTTTTTTTAAGTGAAGGAAAAATCCTTAAAGGAACTGTTAGAAATTATTTTCTCGAGCATTATGATGGGGTTCCCAGTCTGCAAACAAGTAGGTTCTGTGGGAGAGAATTCTGCACTAGCTTCATGACCACGAGGAGTGAGTTGTGTATATAATGTACACATGTAATGTATGTGTGCTACTAGGGAAGGGTGGGGTATAGATCAGGAAAGATGTGGGAGGCATGTTTTATATTCTGTATTCACCTTATTTTAACAAGTACCTGCATCAGCCACCTAACTCTCTGAGTATGTTTTACTACTGACATTATTTCTGTCGTTGTTACTTTTTTCTATCACTGGTATTGTCACATCACTATTTAAAGCAAATGTTCATGTTTTACTCCATCTCTAGAATACATTTCCCTTTCAGGAATGAGAGAAAGTGAGTTGAACTAGAACACCAAACAATATAAGGAACTGGGTGCCAATGGCTCATACCTGTCATCCTAGCTACTCAGGAGGCTGAGATGAGATCTGTAGGATCCCAATTCAAGGACAGCCTGAGCAAAAAGAAAAAAATCTTCAAGACTCCATCTCCAAACTAAAAGAGCAAAAAGCCAGGCTGGAGGCATGATTCAAGTGGTAGAGCACCAGCTGAGTAAACAACTCTTGAAGTTTAAGAATGTCTCCTGATCAGAGTCAGGCAATATTTTATGGTACTCCTCTCTCTCTGTCTCTCTCTGTCTCTCTGTCTCTCTGTCTCTCTGTCTCTCTCTCTCTATATATATATATATTCATCTACCTATATAAATAGATAGATGGGTATGACAAGCTCTTCTGTACCTGATGAAAGACATTTGTTAAGTAGAATCAAAGGTATAACTTCGGTCAATAAATATTTCAGTTTTAGAATAAAATCTTTTTCTTATCACACTAAGCTTCATTTGCCTTCCTCAAATGGCTTGGTGATTTCCCTCACCTCAGCAGGACCCTGAGGTCATGAAGGGAGCAATGGACAGATGGTCACAAAACTCCAACTGGAAAAATACGAGCAACTCCAGCCAGAACAGATGTTTGCATCCTTTCTGAGCGATGGATCACCAGGGAACAGCTGGGAATATTTTATATTGCCAAATCTGATTTTTTTAAGAATTTAAGTCTGAAATAATGATTAGAGATGATGTGCATGGTGATGCTCAAAACAGAGTTCTCTTAAAGTTTCAGAACCTGTTTTTGTCACCACAGTAACAAAGAGATGTTTGTGTGGTAGATAACCCCAGCTCAGCACTGTTTAAGCCTTCAGACCAGGAAAATGATGCTTAGAAAAAGACAGAAGTGAGTTTCCCACATCCTCTTTGGGGACCTAGAACTTATTTGAGATTGGGTTTTTATAGGTACAGAATGATATTAAAAATGACATAAATAAAGCATCAACATACATATTTTATAAGCCAAATACATTACAGGTGGAACAAAGCAGAAAAATATATTTTCTGGCCAGGCACCAGTAGTTTACACTATAATCCTAGCTACTCAGGAGACTAAGATCTGAGGATCAGAAGTTCAAAGCCAGCTTGTGCTGATAAAGCAGAGAAATTCTTTTTTTTTTTTCTGCTTATGTGGTGCTGAGGAATCAAACACAGGGCCTCATGCATGCAAGACAAGCACTCTACCACTGAGCCACCTTCCCGGCCCCAAGCAGAGAAATTCTTATCTCTAGTTAACCAACAAAAATAAAGAAGTGAAGATGTGACTCAAGTGGTAGGCTGCCAGTTTTGAGTGACAAAGCCAAGCAAGAGTGAGAGGCTCTGAGTTCAAGCCCCAGTACTGGCACCAAAAACCCAAAAATCAAAAAAACCACAAAAGAAACCCTGATCCCCAGGGACTTGGTGAAATAATAAAATACAGCAGTCCCCCTCCACACTCTTTATCTGTTAGGGTTACAGATCAAGAACCCAGTGAATTCTCAAAGAACCTGAAAGTACAGATAATACTAAGCCATACACAAATATGTACATATATGAACCTAACTGCATACATGCAATTTCCTATATATTCTTGCCTGTGATAAAGTAATACATAAGTCAGGCACAGGAAGAGAGTAATGATAACTAATAATAAAATAGCACATTCATTATTAAAATATCATAGTATATAAAATATATACTATAATAAAAACTTAGGGGCTGGGAAGGTGGCTCAGTGGTTAAAAGCGCTTGCTTTGCATGCCTGAGGCCCTGGGTTCGATTCCTCAGCACCACATAAGCAAAAAGAAAAAAAGCCGGAAGTGGCGCTGTGGCTCAAGTGGTAGAGCGCTAGCCTTGAGCTGAAGAGCTGAGGGACAGCCTCCAGGCCTAGAGTTCAGGTCCCATGACCGGACCCAAAAAAAAAAAAAAAAAAAAAAAAAAAACTTAGGAACACATGTTTGCTCTCTCTCTCTCTAAAGTTTCTTATTGAATTGTAACTTCTCAGCGTGCAGCTTGTTTGCTTTCCTGATTAAGTCAACATCCTTAGTCTCACTTAAAGGGAGCACTTTATAGCTAACTCTTCAGTATATCTAGATTTCCAGCATTACTACTCTTGCCCGGTCATTTTAAGGTAAAATAAGGATTACTTGAACACGTGTACTGTAATACCACAACTGTTTATCAGATAACCAAGACAGCTGAGTGACAATGGGTAGGTAACATATACAGTGTGGATACACTGCACCAAACAATGACTCATGTTCTGGGTACAGTGGAGCAGGGTGGGGCAAGATTTCTTTTAGAGAGTACTGATGGACAGCAAACTTAGTCTCACTTTAAGGAGCATTAGGATCACTTGAAGAGCTTGTTAAAGTATAGCGTCTCCTCAAGTAATCTAAGGAGAGATCTGAGAACCTGAGATATTCTGATTCATGTACCACAGTGAGAAGCTTGAGCGGCTTTCACAGCTTCCTACAAAGAAAGCACTGGCCTTGAGTTGACCAGTAAATGTCTCCCTGGCACAAGCACAAAGCATACCCTTTACCCTCAAATATGCAGTGCAACAAAACCAGGAACTTTATATGGCACAGAATGTGTTAAATCCTTCTCTCATTCCTGTCTATCTTTACACCAGGTGGTTTTCAAAACTTCCAGCGTTTATATCACAAATGTGCAGAACTATGGAATCTCTCTATCTTCGTTGAATTTCTACTCTCTGCAACGCAGGTTTCCTTACCAGAAAGGTTGGCCCAACAAAATTTAAGGATCTGTGTTTTGAAAAGATAAGAACAGTCCTTCTGCATCCTGCCCTCAGCAGCCTCTAAGGCATATGTATTTAAAGCAATAAAAGGGAAAGAGAGAGCTCTCCAAGATTAAATACAGAACATTTCACCATAATAATAATAAAAAAACCAATGGCAAAATAACATCACTTGCAGCACCACCACTGTTTCTAAAAGAGAAAGAACTCAGAGCCAGGCATAGTGGTACACACCTATGACCTCAGCATTTGGGAGGTGAAGGCAGGAAGATTCTGTTCCAGGCCATTCAGGCTACATAGCAAGTTTGAAGTCAGCCTGAGCTATGGGGGTGGGGGGGGGGGAACTGTCTAAGAAAAAGAGAGAGAAAGTGACATCGAAACAGGAGATACAGAGAGAGAGAGACAGAGAGAAAAGAGAGGAAGCTGATTGCTTGGTCTTTAAAAATGAGACACTTAATTATGGTGTGTATAACCCAACATTTCTACATATTTATCACTGGAACTACCTGCACAAAGATCTTGTTATTTTCACATATTTGGGTACAAATACTCTCAAAGGGATGAAAAAAACAACCCAAGGTTAACAAGTTAATTATTGTCCTAGACACTGCTGCAATCAGTACTGAAGAACAAGTTTATAATGGATGCAAAACTGAGATTGCACTGTGTCTGTAGAAAAACTATTGCAGACTAGAAGCTTCCTCTGCCATCTAGCTGCATTTCCTTTCCTGCAATAGAATGGCTCAAACTCATCTGTCCATTTAAAGATGGGTGGCATCTTTAAGAGATCACTGCTGAAAGAGCTGAAGGAGAAGGGTGAATGCAGTCATAATACTCAATATCCCTATGTGAAGATGGAACCCAGTAACTTGAGAGCATGGGTGTGTTTGGGAGAGATGGCAGTGAATGATGAAAGCAAGATGCATTATATGTATGAACTGACGTGTTGAATTGAAACCCCTTTGTTCAACTACTTAACAATAATTTTTAATGATATAAATAAAAAGGTGGTGAAGGAAAACATAAAGCCATATGTTCACTATCTAATCTTGCTGCATTTCACAGGATTTACAATGATTCCAGAGTCACACAGATATTCTAGTTTGGAGAGTAATTATCCAAAGCAAATCAAAGAGGGAGCTGGTCCCAAGGATCTTTCATGAGAATCAGCATCCAGAATTGGAAGCCTGCACCCTGACCACCAGTAGAAGCATGCTCTCACAACCAAACAACCTGGATGAAAAGTAAAGGAAGAGGACATAGAAGGTGGACATCAGAGCAGATACTGAAGAGTCTCAGCAGTAAAGACATCTTGTTATTGGTCATCGTAGATGTAGAGAGTGGAAGAAGCACCCATCAATAGCAGAAGGAAGCAGGGACTAGTAATCGGACAACCACCTACCCTGTCCACAGCCTTAAGATGGTATTGACATTTCCCTATAAAGACAAAAGGTCACCAATTGTACGGCATAATCCAAATTTCTATTCTAGAAAGACTATCCTGGAGCCTATGTGGGGAATGGCATTCGAAGAGAAGGCTATTAAATCTCAGCAGTTTAATCTGTAAGAGATACAAACCAAGCATGAGTGTCCACAAACATGAGCAAATCTTGACCTAAATTGGACACAGAGAAGACTCTACCAATGCCCAAGCTGACCACCTACCCACATGCTCTTCCCCTGGCAAGATCTGTTGCATCATTGAAAGTGGAGCCAATTCTCCATCAAGTCATTGTCCTCAACAAGAAAACAATTACAGACAGCCTAGAGTCGTAGCTCAGTGCGAAATCATGCTTGCATAGTATGCACAGGGATCTGGGTTTGACCCCGAGCCACATTAGTGGGAGAGTTTGGGGGAAGAAACAAGGGAAACAATCACAAAGTTATTTGTACAAACCACACACACACACAAGTGAGAGCAACATCACATTGTGTCTCCTGGGCAAGGGCGGGGAGGGGGAGGAGCTAATTAAAGTCATCTTGACTCCATCCAGGGTGAGTTTATTTGCGTGGATCTATAATTGATGACAGTAACATGAAGAAGTCATAGAAAATATTCAGATGGAAAGAAAATGGACAAAGCCACAAGTGGCTCATACCTATAATCCTAACTACTCAGAAGGCTGAGTTCTGAGGACCATGGTTCAAAGCCAGTCCAGGAAGAAAAGACCATGAGACTCTTATTGCCAATTAACCAACAACAAAAATAAGCCAGTAGTGGAGCTGAGGCTAAGTGGTAGAGCGCCAGCCTTAAGCACAAAAGGGATAGCACCCAGGCCCTGAGTTCAAGCTCCGAGACCAGCAGGAAAACAATAATGAAAGAAAAGGAAAAGAACAGCTCAACTTTTCTTCGTAGGCATGCTACGGAAAGTGTCCATCATATCCAGCTCTGGTGGCTCCTTCAGGCCCACAGCTCCCCTACTGCAATACTTCACCATTTCTTGGGGCTGAGTCCTGTCCAGCAACAGCATGCTTCCAGGTTCCATCACTAAGACAATCTTTCTTGATCCCATCTCTTGCCTCCTGCTTAGCGGCTCAGCCCCATTAACTATATACTCCATCTTCAGCTTTCATCTCCTGCATCTCCTTCTCTCTTTGATCTTTCCCCTCACCAACAAACATGTTCCCCCATGACATTCTTTAAAAATGTCCTTTTGCTTTCATTCTAATGTGCCCCTAAGTTCTGAGGGCTCTCCCTGCCCCTGCCCCGGCCACTCCCTTTCCACATGTCCACTAGCAAAGCCTCACCTGCCCCACAACCTGCATCCTTGTCAGCCTCTCCATGTTCAACCCTGTTCCCTTATCCATTAATATTGGAACCATTATACCACCTCTTCTAGGCCTTCTGGGAAAATACCTACAAAATGTCAGGTGTTGAATGGGCGTTCACAGTATTCTACTTCATAAAATTCTCCTCCCTTGCACTCCATTTAGCCCTTTATTATTTGTTCTGGTCCAGGATGTTTGTCCCCTCTCTGCCATTTGCCCTCATTCTGTCTCCTAGCTCTAATCTTAACCTCTGCACAGAGAAGCAGGTGTGTCCCCAGACACATATCCAGATCAAACCTAACATTCTAGCCACATAGACCCCACTCCTCAGCAACTGCTTCTCCTCACCACCATCTGCCACTTTCTTAGATCTGGGACCTTTATGAATTTTGGTTTCCTCATCGTGAACCATTGGCTCATTACAAGCCACATCTAATTAGGTATTTTTCTTATATTAAAGCTAGTTTAGAGGACAAAAATTGTGGTGTATGCCTATCATCCCTGCTTCTCTGGAGGTGATGATAGGAGGATCACAATCTGAGGTCTGTTGAGGCAAAAGCAAGAAATCTTATTTGAAAAATAAACAAAACAAAAAGAACTAGGGGCATGAGTAAAATGTTGGAGGACTTTCCTAGCAAGCATGAGACCCTGAGTTCAATCCTCAATACCATCAAAGAAAGAAAGGGGGGAGGGAAGAGGAAGGGTAGAAGGTAAGGGGAGGGAGAAAGAAAGTAAGAAGGAAGGAAAAATAGAAAGAAAGGGAGAAAGGAAGGGAGGAATGTAACTCACTAGTATGCTTAGCATATACAAGGGCATTGTTTGGATTCCCTGGTAACACACACACACACACACACACACACACACACACACACATACACACACACACACACACATGTTCCTCTCTTGGTCCTCTACCCCATCCTTTTTCCTGTCCTACAGCCCTATTCCTACCATAGACCACTTCTTCTGCCAAAGAAAACCTCAGGATCAGTCCCATGTGGTAGAAACTAAATCTAAGTCATACCAGCCATTACAGATAATATATAGATGAATATCATATGGATCACATAGATTACAAAGAACTAACTCTGCCTAATGTCAGGATAGAAAATTACAAGTTAACTAGCCTTTATCTGGAATGCTTGGGATGAGAAGTATTTCCAGATTTGGGGGTATTTTTTAGATTTTAGAATCTTTATATATAAGAAATCCACTTAGACTTCATATACACAGAGCCTGAGGTAATTCTGTATCATATACACCTGTTTTCACTGAACCTCATCACCTCAAGCCAGGTGTAGAAACTTGCCACTCTGAACTCTTATTGGCACTCAAAAAGTTTGAATTTTAGAGCATATTGGATGCCTAATACTCATGCTGTAATAAGCTGACAGATTATATATCTTTTCGCTTATCTATTCCCTAACTTGTTAAAATTATAACCATGATAAAAGGAAACTTTCTATTTTCATAAACTTGATTGATTTTTCATAAAACTTCATGCATATCATATCAAAGAACCAGTATGATGTTTTAACTGTTACCTCCTTGAAAGTGTAAAGCCAGACTTTGCTCGCTGGTGACCCCTAAATCCGTATCTGAGATGCTTAACACCACCGTTTCAAACTTAGATGATTTCCACTATAATGTGAGAAGCTGCCTGTCTTAGAAAAAAAAAATCACCCATCAGGTGACCCTGGCTCATCCAACCCACAGCAGCAGGCAGGCAAGGGGAGGAGAGCAAACACTGACCACTTCAGGCCAACCATCACTCTGCACATTTGATTCATTGAGGTCATCTATCTTACACCACTGGGAATTTGATGCTTTGACTCCTCATGTGAACACTGAGACCTTATGATAACCATATAAAGTAGCAGTGTACCATCTGACATGCAAAGCCTTTTAGAGAAGGATTTGCTGGTCCTTTTTTTTTTTTTTTTTTGGCTCTGGTCGTGGGGCCTGAACTCTGGGCCTGGGCACTGTCCCTCAGCTCTTCAGCTCAAGGCTAGTGCTCTACCACTGAAGCCAGAGCGTCACTTCTGGCTTTTTTCTTTTTGCTTATGTGGTGCTGAGGAATCGAACCCAGGGCCTCATGCATGCAAGGCAAGCGCTCTACCACTGAGCCACCTTCCCAGCCCCTTGCTGGTCCTTTATGAACCCAGTGAAGGACTGTTTGCTTCAGCGTCCACATTTTGAGCATCTTGAGAATGTGTGTACTTAACTTGCACAATGTCCCTCATCCAACAAGACACCCAGGCATAACTGAATATGGCATTGGCATAACAGATTTCACATTTCACAAAATTGAAGAAGCCCATGTGTGTCCCAAATGTTTATTATTCCCTCATGAACAATTTTCCAACACATTTCTAGGAATACAAGATATAGGATGACTTGTCCCACACTCCAAGATCAACCTCTAGATCAGAATCAAAGTCCCAAATTTGCACATATCATCATTGGTCTCAATCCCTTTCTTTCCTATTCTTATATTTCCCCCATATTTTATTTCATGTTTTTGCTTTATATTTTGTAGGTGATCATCTCAAACATCTTTGTGATTTCCCTTTTTTTTTAACACTGAGATAAAACAGTTGCGGCTCTGGTTTCTGGGAGTATCGCGGCTCTGGTTTCTGGGAGTATCAGCTTTTGCTGAACCTAACAAGGTGTCAAAAGTGTCACTTGCCTTAGCTTTCCCTTTTTTGCTGATTTGTTGACTCTGGTGCCCTTTTTTAACTTCCACAATCTTGCAGCTTCCTTATTCTTTGGCTTTCCCAGTTTTGTGCTTGCATCTGATTTTATTTTTCCCATACTCTCAACCTCATGACCTGTTCTAAGTTTATCCAGAAGTTTCCATTTGCCTTTCAGGAAAGAACCTTTATCCAAAATTAAACAGATAAATAAGCAACCCACTCATAGATGTGCTTGTCAGAAACTCTTAGTTCAATGTGGTCTACAGAAGGAACCATAACAGCTCCAGGCACAGGCACAGTTCAGTAGGCATCAGCACCCTTCTTAGTAAGTTATGATTACCTTTCCCAAAAACATCCTCCAAAGTAGGTGACTAGAGGACCGTGTCCCACAGCTGGCATAGTTGGCATAAACACCGCACTGCTGGGCACTCTGGCTTACGCCTGTAATCCTAGCTACTCGAGAGGCTGAGATCAGAGGATTGTGGTTCGAAGCCAGCATGGGCAAGAAAGTCCATGAGACCCTAATCTCCAATTAACTACCATTCCCCCACAAAAAAAAACCCAGAAGTAGAACTGTGGCTCTAGTGATCAAATGCTAGCCTTGAACAAAAAAAGATATAAAAAGCCCAAGGACAGCATCCAGGCCCTGAGTTCAAGCCCTAGGACTAACACTAAAGAAAGGAAAACAAAACAAAACAAAACAGAACAGAACAGAACAAAAGAACCGTGTATTTTCTGGAGCTCCTCATGTTCCTCCTTCTCTTGATGCCTACTCATTTTCCAGGAAGCTGGCTGACATATCCAATGGCCAATAAGCTGAAGTTGTATTTTCTGTGCAGTCTTCTCCTCCATAAATGGTTTCTGCATCTGGCCTTGCCGTGGGCCAGGCCCTGTGTCTCCCCTGTCACTGAGTTACCTTTGCACCAAGGAATCCAGGAATGTCTCCAGGAAGAATACCAAAGAGCACTGCCAGATGGCAAGCAGCCACCAACACTGGCCGGGTGGCCTGGGAAGAATGTAACTGTGTCCTTTGTGTGGCTGCCACTTGCAGTCTGCCAGCCCATGCTCCCCCACAACCCACTCACATTCCAAGATTTTATGTGAACCACAGACGTCTGCCACCACACACAGCAAATGTGGCCCACTGCCCCAATCCCTCTGGAATGCTCAGAGCCCACATCCAAAGCAAAGGTCAAACAGCACATAAATGTTGGTCTGCTGAAATATTAACTTGCAAGTTCAATATAATAGGATTGTAAGTTAAATTATGAGAATAATCCTTTTGGTTCTTAAAATATTTATTTAAAAAAATCCTGGGAGGATAAGATGCCAGTGAGTGCTGAGTTTAGTATGTTAATAAAGGACATGGAGGAAATGATCACTGGTCCTTGACCACATCATAAAAGTCCATGTACTCAGCAATAAAGGCAGAAGTAAAAAATTAAAAGACCTCCCCCAGAACTATGCCTTGTCCCTCTCATGCATGCCTCACAGGCAATGATCTGAGGTGGAAGTTTCCATCTTGCTTCGTTCTATAAATTCCTCCTTTATCATATGTCAGGGCATATCCTGTGCAGGGTTCTGAGGCTGAACAATGTCCACAAGGACACAGAAAGTTGATTTTTTTTTATAAATCTCTTTCCTTTAGGCCTCAGGCTTAGCCATTTGCTTTCATCAAATTCTTCCCAAACTAAAGATTGAACATTGTTCCTGATTGTACTCGTCATGTCTGGGCCTTCAGATGAAGACTGAAGTCACTTTTAGGATGCCATGGCACTGGTTTCCACAGGCCTGGGGGAAAAAAAGAATTGCACCTGTTCTTCCAGGCAGTGGTGCAGGACACAGTAAGACATCATTGCATGTGCCTATCTGCAAATGGGACAGATGTCCAACATTAAACAAGAGGATACCTGTGTAGCATTTACCTCGCTCATGGTATACTTGAGCCTAGTAAACTACAACACAACCATCCCTTCCTGCTCACTCAACAATAGAACAGTGGGGTCGGTAAATCATTGAGTCATGTTAATAAGCTTTTATAAAAAACAAACTAGGTCATGTCAAAGAAGACACAGTCATACTTATCAACAGTTCTCGCCTAATGTCTTATATAAAGCCTGTAAGTTCTTGGAGTTTGCAATGGAGAGCAAAAAGGGAGAAATTAAACTGACCAGTAGTCTATGACTTCTCCTTTATATAGGAAAGTACAATCAAAATGAGGTATTGTGGTCTGAATCCTTTATTTAATGGTCTTTGGTCAGTGTTTCTCACTTCTATAACTACCTGTATGGATACTGAAACAACACTGCTAAATAGGACTTCTATTTTATTATTTCCTAGTTAATACGTAGTATGCAGTGTGTCTCTGATTTTAAACATCTGGCCCATCCAGAAAAAAATAAAAGGCTTGTTGTTCAACTTACTATGAGAAAAGCAGAATACCATGAATTCAAGTAACCTGCTTACAAAAACTTCTGGGGCTTCTCCACAGTCAGGTCAACTGCAACCCAGGAAGCCAACAGGAAAGTCTCAGAGTTCCAGATCAGAAAAGTTCCATGGAACCCTGGCCTTACTAGGGAGGCATGAGGAGGGTAAAAAGAGGAAGGGGGGAGAGGGTTGATAAAATCCTTCCCTAAACCACAAACATCTCTGGAAGGTTGTTGTTTAGCTATTTACTCCATGGTATGAGTTATTTTAATCTAGTTAGTTTGCAAGAAGTCAAAACAGCAAAAAGCTATTTTGTCTTTTTTATATAGAGGGCAGGAGAGGAAATGCAGAATTCACATAACATCCATTTTAGTGATTCTTAAATTCGTTTTTGGTAGTGGTAAAGCTGAGGTAGAAACCAGGAATCTACATTTTTTTTTTTGGGGGGGGGGGTCCGCTCGTGGGGCCTGAACTCTGGGCCTGGGCGCTGTCCCTCAGCTCTTCAGCTCAAGGCTAGTCCCCTACCACTTGAGCCACAGTGCAACTTCCGGCTTTTCTCTTTTTGCTTATGTGGTGCTAAGGAATCGAACCCAGGGCCTCATGCATGCAAAGCAAGCGCTCTACCACTGAGCCACCTTCCCAGCCTGGAATCTACTTATTTTTAAACAACCATCTTCCTCAGGATTCCGATGTGGTCCTCAGAACACAGTATGGAGGCATCATACCAGGTTGTCCACCCAAAAGAATCTCTAGAACCTTAGGAGGTGGCTTTATATAAAGGCTAAATTCCCACAAACTAAGTATTAGGAAGACAGAGCCTGGAATACAGATATTTCTGTAATCAGATGTAAGAAATCTCCAGGAGCCAGGCGTCAGTGGCTCATGCCTGTAATCCTAGCTACTTAGGAGGCTGAGATCTGAGGATCATGATTCAAAGCCAGCCCGGGCAGGAAAGTCCATGAGACTCTTATTTCCAATTAACCACCAGAAAACCAGAAGTGGTGCTGTGGCTCAAGTGGTAGAGTGCTCACCTTGAGCTGAAGAGCTGAGGGACAGCACCCAGGCCCAGAGTTCAAGTTCCATAACCGACAAAAAAAAAGAAAGAAAGAAAGGAAAAAGAAAAAAGAAATCCCCAGGGCACCAAAGGCTCCCTGACAATGGTGAACACACCTGCTCCTTCTCCCACACCCCTACCCTTACTTGGGTTCTAGCTCATCCTGCCCCCCTACTCTTGCAGTCCCGCTCCTGAACTCTGATCTTAGATTCTGACTATAACTACTCAGAATAAATATCAACACAAGAAGTTAGAAGACAGAGCCTGGAATACAGACATTTCCGGAATCAGATGTAAGAAATCTCCAGGAGCCGGGCATTGGTGGCTCACGCCTGCAATCCTAGCTACTCAGGAGGCTGAGATATGAAGATCACAGTTCAACTATTGCTTAAGTGAAATCTCCATTTACTTCATCTGTTTCTTCTCTCAGTGTTGTGTGTTGTGACCGATTTCAGGGGTGCTGATGCCAGCTAAAATTATCTGAAGCAATCTTCTTTTCTTGTCTGACTCTCTTGGTCCCCCTTCTCCATCTCCTACCTTGGTCTAAGTCGGAAACCTTTAGTCATAGAATAAAAACGTGCATATTCTTTTTATCTGCTTTGAGAAGGATGTAATTTAGAGCAAAACTGTGTTCTTGTCTAGGTCCAGAACAATTTTAAGTGAATTATTTGAAATAACTAGTTTCAATATAGGAAACAACTATGTTATCTTTAAGTTACAAGCAGTGACTTTAAAAAAAGCACATTTTGGACTGAGAAGTTCATGTTGCTTTTTCTTACTGCCTTTTGGAGTAAGGTTTTCCTTGTGAATGGAGTGATCTCTTGTGAATGTACAGACACACATCCTTACACTAACCTTTTAAATTTAGATCTCACAAAAGAAAACTGTGATTAATTTGGACTCAGGGGTTCTTATTCAGCATAAAGCTAAGTATAGCGTTAGCCCTTGGAGTCTTTTGTAATTCTTGCTGTGCAGACAGTTTCATATATCAATTGCTTTGGTCAATTATGTTTTAGGAGTTATGATTTGACCCCCTGTGTGGCAGAACAAGAAATGGCTCATGTATTTCCATGGTCACGTCTTTCTCTTTTTTGGCACTGTTTAGTCTCAAGCAAGTTGCTGCAAAGTCAGAATCTACTCAGAATAAATATCAACCCAAGAAGTTAGAAGGCTGTTTAGTCAAGAAGCCCTTCTGTAGTGGTTCCATCATGTATTACCAAAAACAACTCTGAAAACTTTGGAAATAAGGCAAAAAGATGATAAGGTTTCCTTCCAAGGTCACATAGAACATCTTTTTACAAAACCGCATAATAGTACACCTTATGCCTGAGAGATGATAATAACTAACTCGACATTTACTGCTCTATAGGATCCAAACTATGATGTTAAGTGGCAACTTGTAGAAGACTGAAAAGCTGGATATAATTTTCATTCCCCAGAACCCAAAGTTTAATTTCTAGTTTTATCCCCTTACCACTTTTATCTGTCTCACTTGTGCCTCTGTTAAGCATTATTTTGTTTCCTTGACTACATATAGGTATTATATTTTCATTTGAACCAGCTTCGCCATCCCGCCCAGTTCTCGTTGAATTAATGCATCTCAGATGCATGCTCACTCTTTGTATAAGCCACACTTTCAATATTTTAAAAATTATACACAGAGAATTGTGTCTTCTGGCATTTGAAGGATACATTTTCCTATTCTGTCACCCAAATCTGAATTTGACAATTATTTCCACAGTAAAATGATACTGAGGAAGGCTCCATTTGGCTCACACAGTTGGCATAGGTCCGTCACCAGTAACCAGGACCACAACCGGCTCTTCCTCTAGACAACATTAAACAGATTCTGCTACGGCCTCCACCATCTGATCAGAAGATGAACTCGGCGTATAATCAGAATTCACAGATGTAGGTCATCCATAGACGTAAATAAAACACAATGCAGGTCACAGTTGCATCTTCCTCAGGTTCAACATCTTATTTCTCTTTTTGCTACAGAGTATAAAGTTTGTTCCCATTTGTCATTTTAGAAGAATGTGTATGACACTGCAGGTGATGGAGCAAAGCAAATGAATGAAGCTGGGGATGTCCTCAAAAACAAAGAGAAGGAGGGCATGCAAGGGCACATTTGGGAAACACTTGATTTTACAGCATCAGCCGCCAGGCTCAGCCTCAACTCCCACACACTGGCTGTTCTGTGCTATAAGCAGAGTCCCAGGAAGGCTGCAAGTGCCAGTAACATGCTAAAAATTTCTACTAAATTACTATTAAGCACACGACTCAAGGAAATACTTTATGGTATTTTCCAAAAAAGAAAAGAAAATGTATTTCCAAAGCAAGCCACAAAGTGTGGGGTAGCTAAGTATATACAGCATTACTCTAAAATTTCCACTTTTTAAATTTGCCAAAATGAATAGTTACTTTGGGGGACAGTCATGCTTGTCACTCACAGATGATTTCCTGAATGGGTCCTGCAGATACATCTTTAGGACGAATCATAGGTAGTTTCCCTCTGTCCCTGCTGCATGTCTCGGAATAGAATGCTTTCTCCACACAAATGTAAATTTCTATGATCAGGTATAACCAAGGCCCCTGAAAGTAGGCCAAATGATCTCACTGGGGGACAGAGTCAAAAATATTTTAAAATTAAAAATTTTTTTATTATCTTTAGTTGTAAAAAGGGGGTTCAGTTCAACATATCAATTTTTGAGAATAACACATCTTGATCCATGTTCATTGTTCTTCTGCGGTCATAATATTTGATATACATGTGTAAAAATGGAACTAGAGTAGAAACACCTTTCTTGGTCTGTGTGTTCTCTATCTCCTACAGTTGAGAGGATCAGCAGAGGTTGTTTCTGATTCAGAGCTGAACTTCAACATAACTTTCTCCTGTGCAATGTGTGGCTATAAATGATGTCTCTCCAGAGGAAGAAATTCCTATGAAAAGAAAAATTCTAATATTTTTGTGTGAGGGCTTTACCAACAGACATGTGAAAACCTCTTTTCAAAAGGCATCTATGAGCCAGATACCAATTTCCCGGAATGCCTGTAAAGAAACTATTCAGGAGACTGAGATCTGATGGTCACAGTTCAAAGCCAGCCTGGGCAGGAAAGTTCACAAGACTCTTATCTCCAATTAACTACCAACAAGTAAGAGGTGGAGGTGTGGCTCACTGGTGGAGCAGAAGCCTTGAGCAAAAAAGCTGAAGGACAGTATCCAGGTCCAGAGTTTAAGCCCTAGTACCAGCATACAATTGCACACATGCGTGTGTGAGCAAACACACACATGCATGCACATGCTCATGAGCGCGCACACACACACACACACATCTGTGAAAATGCCTCATACTTGTAATCCTAATTATTCAGGAGGCTGAGATCTGGAGGATCATTATTTGAAGACAGCCTGGTGGGGGGGAGGGGGTCCATAAGATTCTATCTCTAAAATAACCAGCACAAAGTTGGGCTGGAGGCATGAGTCAAGTGGTAGCGCATCAACCCAGCAAGAAAGCTGACCAAGTACAAGGCCTAAGTTCAAACCTCAGAACTGACAAAAATTAAAAAAAAAAAGTAAGGCATCTGTGAAGGGACTCAGCCTTCCTGAACATGCCTAAGCTGAGTGCCAGAATCTTGATGCTCATCATCACAAAAGGACCAAACTCAGTCTAGGAAACTATACATAATGATTTATATTTTTTCTTAAAATTTGAAAAACATGGGAAAATATGGTTGAGGCTATGAATGCCATGAAAATTTTAATGTCCATTAATGGATCATGTCCATAGGCTCCAGAGGATCATGACACTAGTTTCCAATTCCTCTTCCTTAATGATATGCAGCAGTTCATCACCAATAATCAAGGAAGGAGTCCTATAATGACTGGGTTCAGGATTCTTGATAACCAAACATAACATTTCCTTAAAAATCTGACCGGTTCTGAGGAGACAACATCTGCCTTAAGATAGACCAGAGAATGCATTCAATCTTTGCTGGTTACTGCCAACAAGATGATCGTAAAATATTGAATCATTTTTCTCTCCAACATGACATTCCAAATCAGCTTTGTTTTTCACATTACTCGGCTTGAACTCAGGGCCTTGGGCTCTCCCTCAGCTTCTTTAGCTCACAGATGGTGCTCTATCACATTAGCCACACCTCCCATTTCAGCTTTTTGCTAGTTAATTGGAGATAGGAATCAAAGCTTTGTTCATCCAGGATGGCTTTGAAACAGGATTCTCAAATGTCAGCCTCCTGAGTAGCTAGGATTATAGGTGTCAGCTACCAGTGCCCAGCCAGAGCCACCATTTTACTTATGGTTAACTTCTCCCTGCCAAATCAGCACATTGCTGAATAGGGAAGAATGACAAAAAGCTTTCTTAAAAGAAATCTTCCCTTTCTGTTTGTTAAGCAGTTGACTATGGCTCTTCTCCGGGCAGAACCTTCCTAAACACATCATATATACTATGATTATTCAATTAGTAGGTACAGATAAGATCATGCAAAGCTGCGTGTGCTTTGCTAAGGTGTTTAAACTTTCCCTATGGGCAATGTGAAGCCATCAGAAGGTGATCAGTCAGCAAGTGACAGCAATTGATCCATGAGAGAACAAAGATAGTAGTACAAAAGTACCTATTTAAAATGAAGAGAAACGTAGAGAAACACTAATTTGCCATTTCTATTTTGTTTCACTATAATTCAGAACTTTTCTAACTTTTCTTTCTAACTGCACCTTAGTGGCAGTGTCACCCTGACAACTATTATTAAGAAAAACAGAGAGGATGGCTTCAGACATTCATAAATTTATAGGTATGCATTGGCTTCCCATAAGAAAGCTCTTATCTCTATCAAGAGGAGAGATCAAGCCCACTTCTTTATAGCCAACCTGTACTCTAATTCTGTAATCCATGTCCTGCCCAAGGCAATTATTCAACCAAATGGTCATCTAGGAAAGTAAAATACAAATCTCCCTCTGTCAGTATACACATAATCAGTATGTAAGTGCTAAATACAATAGCCTTTTGGTAGTTTCTACAAATCTAATGACCAAGGAGGCTATTTGTCCATTTTCTGACTTCCCCAAAGGATTCACAGTTGTTCTTCTGACTTCTGTGGAGGGGGAGGGATCTGTGTTTCTGCCTGTCTGTCTGTCCTGGGGCTTGAACTCAGGGCCTGGGTGCTGTCCTTGAGCTGTTTTTGTTCAAGGCTAGCGTTCTATCACTCGAGCCATACCTTTACTTCTAAGCTTTTTCCTATTTAATTGAAGATAAAAGTCTCATAGACTTTGCTATCTGGGCTGGCTTTGAAACACAATCCTCAGATCTCAGCCTCCTGAGTAGCTAGGCATGAGCTACTAGCAACTGGCTCCTCTGATTTCTGAACCCACCTTGTACCTCAACAACTTGATTCAGTGCACAAAGTCCTAGCTAGATCATTCTCATAGCATCAGCAACAGAAATAAATTCTGCTAAATTACCATAAGCATATCAAGGAAATCTCTGACTCAATGAAACATCTATGGGACGTTTCAAAAAAGAAAACAGAATATATTTTTCAAAGCAAACCACCAAGTATACAGTAGCTAAGTGTATGTAGCATTACTCCACTTTTAATTGCTGAAATAATTGCACCTCTCAGTACAATTTTAAACACAAATCAGGAACACACAAAGAAGATTAACCTGCAATATCACTATCATGGGAGTTATACAGATGAGGAAAAAGATGAAAGCCTCAGCTGTCAATGGCAGCAGAATAGATAGGTAAGTACATATATTTTAGTATCAGAAAGACTAGATTTCAACCCCAATCCCATGAGTACTTGGACAATTCACCTGACCTCTCTGAGTCTGGTTTTCTCATCTATCGTATTAGAATAGAAATCTGTGTCTCAAAGATGAAGGATGAAGACTACAGATAACACATCAAGGTACCTAACACAGAATGTGGTACTGGGAGCATTATATAATAGCCATCAAGGTTGCTTCCATGTATTCTGGTTCTCCTTTCCTTCCAGGCACATGATTCAACAATGATTTCTGGCTCCGTATGGAAGAGATCTTATCATTGGGACTTGGTTTGTGAATAATAAAGTTTTGCTTTAGTTTTTGCTTGTCTATTTGTTTGTTTTGTGCTAGTCCTGGGACCTTCACTCAGGGCCTGGGTGTTTGCTCAAGATTAGTGTTCTATTACTTGAGCCACAGCTCCCCTTCTGGCTTTTTGGTGACTAACTGAGATAAAAGTCTCATGAACTTTCCTGCCTGAGCTGGCTTTAAACCATGATCCTCAGATCTCAGTCTCTTGAGTAGGTAGGATTATAGACATGAGCCACCTGTCCATCTTTGGCCAATAAAGTTTAGAGTCAGTGAAGGGTTCACCATTCTACTACTTTGGGGGTTATAGTAGCATTCATAATAAAGCTTCCACCATCCTGAGTCACTGTGAGACTAAGATAACCAGAATACCCATACAGCCCCACATGCAAGCTGGGCACCAGTGGCTCATAGCTGTAATCCTAGCTACTCAGAAGGATCATGGTTCCAAGTCAGATTAGACAGAAAAGTCTGTGAGACTTTTATTTTCAATTAACCAGGAAAGTGTAAACAAGTAAAATGGAAGTGGAGCTGTGGCTCAAGTCATAGAACACTAGCCTTAAGCAAAAAAGCTGAGGGACAGTGCTCAGGCCCTGAGTTCAAGTCCCAGTACCAACATACACACACACACACACACACACACACACACACACACACACACACACACACACACAAGCATGCATGTACAGAAGAATGCTATCCTGGAGCAATGGATGTCTGGAAGAGGGACTGTTACTGTAGTATGACCCATCCCAACCTCACCAAGAGAATTAATGAAAAGAATTTTGGCTAATGTTGATTCTGGGTTTTGTTGATTTGAAACGTCACCATTGAAAAGAAAGCAGGAATGCCTGAAAAGTCGAAGATTCCAAATGAACTTATCCCTAGACTGGTGCCAAGCAAGCTCACGGAGCAAGGGCCCTGACGTTTTAGACTTACAGGGAGAAAAACAAATAATCCCAGTGCCTGAATCCAAAATTATGCCAATACGAATTAAGGATTTAAAAGGTCACAGTGAGTCTAGGAAGATAAATATACAAAAGAGTCTCTACAGATTAAAAAGCTCTGGAGCTCTGGCCCCCAGCCAAAATAATTATAATCTAAGAATCAGGTCAACAGCCCTGGAAAATAACTCTTAAGTACTACCAGCCTTTAAAACTCTTCAATGAACCAGAAAACATCTGTTTCCTAATCTAGTTGGGGAGGGGGCAGGCAGACTCACAGCTAAATAGTAGTCACATCCCTAAGCATGAAATTCATTGCCATTTTTCCCTGGGCAAAACCCACTAGGCACATTAATCCTCCCTCTGTTGCTAGTCACAGATGTCCCCTGCACAGATAGATGTCACTCCAGAGAGGAAGGCATGTTTTCCCCCGGTTTTATATTCAAACGGAGCTGAAAGCTTCACTTGCCTGAGTGTTGTCGCCAAAATAAGGCCAGAATGAATTCCAAAGCATAAAGCATCCACTACTTTATAGATACATGATAGAGAAGAAATGAAAAGTAATTATTGAGAAAATGGTCTTTTTTCTTAGCTGTGAACGTAACACAATATCAACAACATGAGCTCCCAAATCCAGAATCTTATTAGAGTTCAAATCCAGTCTTTTTCACTGTGGAGCTGTGGGATCTTAGGTGCATTACCTTCTGACTCCCGTCTTACTGTAGAGTAACAGTAGCAATAAAAGCTTCCATTTGTGAGTACAGCTCCATGTACATTAAAGCTTTCAGTCTTTATAATAACCACAGGATGGAAGCTGTGTGTGTGTGTGTGTGTGTGTGTGTGTGTGTGTGTGTGTGTGTGTGTGTGTATGATCTTATGAGGAAAATTGAGGCTCTAAACTTGTAAGAAATGAGGCCAAAATATAAATTTGGATTTGTCCAACTCCTAAGCTTGAGTTCTTATTTCTGAGGAATGCCAGGCTGCCTCTCAGAGTAATGGAAGTCACAGTAGGTGGGGGAAACTCTTCAGGACAGTCTGTCATGAAGTTATATGTGCCTATTTCTCCCCAGCTCTATCCATCTCATTTAGTACTCATCACCTTTCTGCCACTGGCTTAATAATGGACTATCCCTGCAATACTCCTTCTATATCCAGCTGTTGTAAGTCTTACAGAGATTCTGAGTATATGCTTTGATCTTCACATTAATCTTGCCTAGTTTTCTTCTATTCTTCTATTCTGGAGAAAGAGCAAATATAGTTAGGAACAATGACTCATTGTTTATCTTTGCATAATCGTATGTAGCTGGGTACAGGCATGGATTGAGGAAGAGACAATAAGAGAAAGAACCATTGGATTTGATGGAAGATTTAAGGAATATTTGAAGGTTGGGAAATATTTGCACACAGAGGTTCTGCTTTCCTTTTTTAATTTTTCTCCTTTTTTTCCCCCGGGGCTTAAGCTCAGGGCCTAAGTGTCCTGTCCCTTAGGCTTTTACTCGTCAATAGAGCTCTAGCAACAGCTCCACTTCTGATTTTTTTGCTAGTTAATTGGAAATGAGAGTCTCGAATTTATCCACCTGGGCTGGCTTTGAACCTTCAGTCTCAGATCTCATCTCCTGAGCATCTAGGATTACTGGTGTGAGCTATGAGAACCCGGCCAAGGTTAAATATTGCTTTTATAAAACAAGCATGATCTTAGGGTGAAAGGGCCACTTGATCCAAGCAAAGGAGTAGCAATGGCCAAGATTCATTCTACCTGTTTCACAATTTGGTACAAACATCCAAATCCAGCCCTGAAAGTCTGCAACAAATGGCCTGCCATGTATAGTAAATAGCACTGCACTGCATTTCAGCATTCATGAGGAACTCTTCACAGGGCCTACCTCAATCTCCCAAGCAACTCTGTTTCCATCAGAATCCTGATTATAGAAATAGGAGAATGTGGCTCAGAGAAGTCAGTCACTAGTCCAAGGTTGTGTAACTGAACAGTGGCAGAGATGAGATAAAATGCAGTTTCCTCTCTACCATACAATGGTCCAGTAAGTCCCCTGAGACATATCCATGTCATCCAACAGAACATGCCAGTAAGAAAGACACAGCACAGGCATCACAAGTCATGGAGGATAGAGTACATGAGACTTGATTCCCCTGTAACTTTCACAGCAGCTTCTACACTGTATAGTCTGCCTTTTGGTACCCCTACATACAGACCTCTAAGAAAAAGGCTGAAAAAAAAACCCTCTCTTGCTGCAAGGATATCCATGCCCAAGAAAACACCTGCTAACTAGGAAAGTTATTTTCTTATACTTTATACCAATTATTCTTTCTTTTCCTGCATATGTGAAACATTTCTGGAGCACTTGAGTATGGGGTGCTAAATTTTCTGAATTCCAAATGTTCTAATTTATTTATAATCAAGTATATGTGAAATGAGATGAAAACACAACCCTGAAAAGCAAATGACACCTCCCTCCCCCAGCACATACTGTCAGCTCCCCTGCTGTCTGACCTCTTTACTGATAGCAGGCCTTGTGTATGTGTGTGTGTGTGTGTGTGTGTGTGTGTGTTTGTGTGTGTGTGTGTGTGTGTGTGTGTGTGTGTCAGAGAGAGAGAGTGAGAGAGAGAGAGAGAGAGAGAGAAGAGAGAGAGAGCTTGAACTCAGGGCCTTGTGGTCTTAGCTTTTTCACTCAAAATTGGTACTCTATCACTTAAGCCATGTCTCTTGTCCAGAATTTTGCTGGTTATGTTAAAGAGAGTTTCTAGGATTTTTCTGACTAGGCTGGTTTCAAGCTTGGATCCTCAGATCTCAGCCTCCTAAGTAACTAGGACTACAGATATAAGCCCCCAATGCCCGGCATCAGCAGGTCCTATTTTTAACTTATCATGTGTAAGAAGTCTAGAAATGATAGCAGGGTAGTCACTCTCCCTCCAATGTGAGCCCTGTGGGTAGAGTATGGCAGAAATAGATGCCCAGGCCTAAGCTAACTGGTGAAAGACCCAAACCTGAAGACCATCTAGTGGCAATAATACCTTTAGGCTGGAACCAGGCTAGCTGACACCAGTCCCAGGCCCTACATACAGGGATGGCTCCAGTTGAAACCCATGCTTGAATGGACCCAGGATGCCTGCCTGAGCCTGGACCTGAGGAAAAAGCCCAGCCCAGAACAGGCCCACTGTTCCAAGGAGGGCACATGTTAATACTGGCAATCCAGGATCCCAGAGGGCAGGCAGGGCCACAAAACTAGGGATACTAATATATATGCATTGGTTCTTGAACAAAGACACAACTTAGATGTGTCAAATGTCACTATATTCTGGCTGAATACCTCCAAACAAATTAATTTTCCTGATTGTGTCTAAAAACTACTAGTAAGAGATCTTCTTTGTAGGATTCCTATGATCATTAAATAACATTTATTAAATAATATTAGATCAGTGCACTTATCTGGCACTTAGCAGGTGAATAAATGTGTCTTTCAGACTCTACCAGAAGTTACAAGTTCAAGCTAAACATAACCTGCTTATACAAATTTGTTTTTTCTCTTTTTTAGTAGTTGAATACCTGAAGGTTGGTTCTTTTTAAGAATGAGTGACTCCAAGCCGGGCACTGGCAGCTCATTTCTGTAATCCTAGCTACTCAGGAGGCTGAGATATGAAAACTGCAGTTCAATGTCAGCACAAGCTGGCTTCAGTTAACCAATTAACCACCAGAAAACCGGAAGTGACCCTGTGGTTCAAAGTGGTAGAGCACTCGCCTTGAGCAAAAGAAGCTCAAGGGCAGTGCCCAGGCCTAGAGTTCAAGCCTCCCCTCCCCCCCCAAAAAAAAAGGAATGCATGAATCCAATTTCAGGGTTGCTTCCTCTGTAGCCTTCTCACTTCTGATCTTCCTGTTGGGATTGCTAAACACTCCTCTATAAGAGACATAATATCACATTGCCTAAAAATCATATCTGATGGGGTAGGGGCCTGCCCACCTCTGCTATGTACCCTCTTTATACATTCATGCCAACTGCCTGGTCCTGCCAGCATCTGAATTTGTGACCCTTGCTCTTAAGCCAAGAATCTGAACATGCTGCAGGCAGAGACCCAGGCACAAGAGGTGAGGCATTAACATACATATAGTCTCTCCAACCATGTGATACAGATAGCTGTGATTCCAGAAGAACAGCCTGCTGCAAATGATGGCAGCGGTGCTGAACCCAGTATACCAGCCCTCACATGTCCCAGGCTCATGGCAGCCCTAGCAAGGTGGTGAAGGAGGAGGGACATGAGCAACCTTCTGGTTTAACCACACAGGACACAAGGTCAACCTTAGCCCAGTTTCCAATGCCTTCTGTATGTCAGAATGGGCACAACCACTCAGAAACAAAAGCCTGTGAGCCCCTCTCTTCATCCATCTCCCTAAGATCCCAGAGGGAAAAATGCTTGAAAACAGATATGACTTCCAAGTTTCCATTTAGCTTTGACTTAAGATGTCCAAAGCCATGTAAACCTCAAGAACATCTAATCTCCACAAGTTCCCCATTACTGGCAGCTTCCTGCTCAGATTCCTTTTTATTGGAATATTTGAAGAAGAGAAGACCCCAGACTCTTTGGCCCTCTGCAGTCTGTGACCTTGCTTAGCTCACTGCCACAGGCTGAATGAGCCTTGAATCTTATCTGCATGAAGCATGCTGCATTAGAGAGCAAGGCCTGCTGCTGGAAATCAGGGGGAAAATACTAGCTGGGCACTGGTGGCTCATGCTTGTGATTGCAGCTATTCAGGGAGGCTGAGATCTAGGGATAGCAATTTGAAACCAGCCTAAGTAGGAAAGTCCATGAAATTATTATTATTGTTATTATTATTATTATCAGCACAAAACCAAAATGGAGGTGTGGCTCAAGTGGTAGAGTGCCATCCTTGAGTGAAAAAGCTAAGGGACAGTGCCCAGGCCTTGGGTTTAAGCCCCAGTACTGGCACTGTTAACCTTAGAAATAGTGTTCATGAAGGGAGGCACTAGGAACCTCACTGGGGGGCTCTCAAGAGCTAGGGGTAGCATCCAAACTATTTATTAGAGGAAGTCAAGGGGCATCACCAAATCAGACCTGCTGACGTACAATCAGCATTATGGAATGCCACTCCAGCAGCTCCATGGAGGAGGGAATATTGTCCCTGGCATTTTGCAGTTTTGCAAACCTAACACAGAAACTCATGAATGTTTCTCGAGGCTTCCACCCAGCCTGCACAGAGGCTTGACCCCCACCTCTGGGAAGGCAGAATGACGCCAGTGAACAGCTGTGAAATGTCTTTTAGAGGAAGGACATCTGGTCTGTTTCCCGGATCAGAGGTCTCCTGGTTGAACTATGAGGATGTGGGTTTTATGGTATTTACATGAAGGGACATGGCCATTGTAATCCTAATGCTGTCATATGGAAGAACATGACTCCATAAATCATGATGAGGCTCCCTGAAGACTAGTGACAGAAGAGGATCCAGAGGCTCCCACACTTCAATGCTCAAGTCACAGATATTCCTTTCAAACTCTTCAGTACTGTGCAGAGTTCTGCTCCATCTGAAAACAGGAGTTGATACCATAGTTCTGGGCACATCTTAATTGGCTGAAAATGATAACTCAATGCTAGGTTTGATTCCAGAAGCTTTCTAAGAAGGTTTAGGGATTGGAAGCTGGGTGGGTAGGCAAGGAAGTCAGCCATGGAGCACTAAGACTGAGGCACTCAATGTATTTCTCAAATGCCAAAATCAAGATCTTCTGCCCTATGGAATAAGGAAATGTTCACATTTTGATCTGGGCTGTTCCTTTTACTTGAACCACTTTAGTATATGAGTTTCATGCCTCAATGTGTTTTTTTACAAAAACATTCATGCCTAGGTGCCAGTGACTCAGGCCTGCAATTTTAGCTACTCAGAAAGCTGAGATCTGAGGACTGCAGTTCAAACCATCCAGGGAAGGAAAATCCGTGAGACTCTTATCTTCAATGAACTTTCAAAAGTCAGAAGTGGAGCTGTGGCTCAAGAGGTAGAGCTCTAATCTTGTGAACAAAAAAAGCTCAAGGATAGTGTCCTGGCCCTGAGTTAAAGTCCCAGGACTGGCACACACACACACACACACACACACACACACACACACACAATATGTTTATTTTTCACATTGACTATCTCTCTTAAAAGCCTAAACTGAAGGATAAGTATAATCCCAGCTGCTCAGGAGTCATAAGTAAAGAGGATCAAGGTCCAGCCTGATGCCAGAGGGGGAGAAAAAGGGGTGGAATAAGAGATTGGATGCAGAAAGTAGCCAAAGCTAAAAGGATTGAGGTAAGTGTCTCAAGTGGTAGAATGACTGCATAGCAAATCTCAAGATCCTGAGTTTAAACCCCAGTATTTAAAGATATTTACAGAAGCACTCGTAAATAAAAATAAGCATTGCTGTTGCAACCCATCTGACAAAATTTTTTAAAGCTTAAGCAAGTAAATTATATGGCAAAACCTGAAATGTCTACTCCACCTCCAGACATGGGTAATTCACACACACACACACACACACACACACACACACACACATCAACTTTGCAGAAGTCAGCCACATGTCCATAGCCTGTTTCCTAGATATATTGTGACAGCCACTAAGTTAATGAGATTCCAACTGTCACCCTTGGTTGCTGCATTTGTTTTTTGTGTTTTCATTCCAATACCATTGCTCACTAGGCAGATAAGGGCAAATGCATACTTTCTTCAGAATTACAAAGGCCCCACCTGACAGACTGGAACAAAGACCCTCAGCTCCCCTGAAACGGTGGGCTATGACTCTAAGGAGAATGCAGAGCTGGAGTCCCGGTGGCCACAAATCTGGGTATTGATCCACTGCTGTAGGAGTTGCTTGCCTGCCTGCCTGCCTGGCCTGCCTGCCCGCCTGTCATGGGCAGTAGGAACAAACCTGATAAGAAATCACTTCCCTAGAAAAACACTAGGCTGCAAATCAAGTACCAAAGCAGTAGCAGGGACACCTGAATCCTGGCACTGGTGAGATCAAAGTCAGAGCAGTGTGAAAAAGACGTGATTTCAAATGGGGGAAGGAGTGGGTCTTTCCAAGTGGGCTTAAATGAAGGCACACAGAAGTGTCACAGAACAAATTGAAATGTGAGTAGGATCTCTAAGATATGAGCAATCCACAGCAAAATTAGCTTTAATTCAACAGCACTGAACATGGCCTGCAACACTGAATGACTTATTTACTGATTTTCATGGTAAAAAAGAAATACACTTCATCCTTTCAAACAAAGTCAATGGGACTTTTCCTAAAGGATCTGTGTGTGTGTGTGTGTGTGTGTGTGTGTGTGTGTGTATGTGCGCGTGCGTGCATGCACGTGAGCGTGCATGCGTGCACAGCAGTCCTGCAGTCAGGATGCTATCCCTTAGCTTTTTTTCCCCTCAAAACTAGCACTCTACCACTTGAGCTTCAATTCTACTTCCAGAGTTTTGCTGACCAATTGGAAATAAGTGTCTCAGTTAGCTTCAAACATCAATTCTTAGATCTCAGCCCACTGAGTAGCTAGAACTACAGTGTGAGCCACCAGCATCTGGCTCCTAAAAGGTTTTAAAACATAAGAGGGAAATGATTAGATTGCATTTTTCCCTAGTGCACATACTTATTTTAAAAGGTAGTTTTTCAGTTTGACTTAATACATAGGCCAAGTGCTGGTGGCTCACACCTAGTAATCCTAGCTACTCAGGAGGATGAGATCTGAGGATCGTGGTTCAAAGCCAGCCCAGGCAAGAAAGTCCATGAGACTCTTACCTTCAACTAACCACCAGAAAACTGGAAGTGGTGCTGTGGCTCAAGTGGTAGAGTGCTAGCCTTGAGCTGAAGAGCTAAGAGACAGCACCCAGGCCTAGAGTTCAAACCCCACTACCAACAAAAAACAAACAAACAAAAAACAATAGATAGAAATGCTAAACTACCTCATGGCATCCTTGTACACCACAAATGTGCACACCACACACACACACACATATCCCTACTAAGCATCCTGTCTTGCCTGTATGTGAGTATGGAACAATGTGACATAGTCACTATGTACTTCCGAAACTGCTGTCAAATAACCTGAATGACTGCCTGACAAGGATGCTAGCATAAACTTCTCATCAAATGCCCATGGACAGCTTCTTCCAGCATGTGCTGGGACACGAGGCGGGGCGGGGGGTGGGGGCAGCTTACCAGGCAAGGAGGTGAAGTGAGAGCCAGTGGGGTGAAAGGAAGCCATCAAAATGAGCCACAACAGGACCAGTTCTACCAACTAGCATCAAGCCAGATTTGGTCTCCTCCTTGCCACCCTCCCCCTCATTTGGACAAATAAAGCTACTTATAGGGAATGTGGCTTAGTGGTAGAGTGCTTGCCTAGTATGCATGAAGCCCTGGGTTTAATTCCTCAGTACCACATAAACAGAAAAAGCTGGAAGTGACACTGTGGCTCAAGTGGTAGAGTGCTAGCCTTGCGCAAAAGAAGCTCAAGGACAGTGTCCAGGCCCTGAGTTTAAGCCTCAGGATTAGAAAAAAAAAAAGCTACCTACAAATTATTAATAATGATAATAAGCTAATAATGAGAAAATCTGAAACTAATATAATTAACCATTTAAACTAATTATTTAATCATTATAACTATGATAACTGTTAACTGATAGATTTAATAATTTGCTAGCTACTAAGATAGCCTATATGAAGTATAGGCATCTCTAAATGACTATTAACCATCACTCTCTAGTGAATCCTTGATGGTCTGTCAATACAAAGAGCTAACATTATTTTCTATAATACTCAAGTCCTAGCTGGTGATTCACACCTGTAATCCTAGCTATTCAGGAGGCTGAGATCTAAGGATCACGGTTCAAATCCAGCCTGGGTAGGAAGTAAGGCTCTTTATCTCTAATTAACCAACAAAAAGCTGTAAGTGGAGCTGTGGCTCAAGCAGTAGAATACCAGTCTTGAGTGAAAAAGCTCAGGGACAGCACCCAAATCCTGAGTTCAAGCTCCAGTGCTGGCAAAACTGGATCACCATTAAACCTGCCCTCTTTCCTCTAGGATCTTAAAACTTTCCAGAAGCCATACTCAGTGAGAATGGACTAACTGCAGCCCTCTTGTAATGGTTGTGTCTAGCTAGCTTGAAATTTGATATGATAGACTCACCATACCATCTCCCCCTATATGATATGGAAGCCATCAAAAATCCAGAATGAGCTGGTGCTGATGGCTCACACCTGTAATCCTAGCTACTCAGGAGACTGATATCTGAGGATCACAGTTTGGAGTCAGCCTTGGCTGGAAAGTCATGGGACTCTTATCTCCATTAAAAAACTACTCAGAAAAGCTGGAAGTAGCACTGTGGCTCAAGTGGTTAAGTGATAGCCTCGAACACAAAGAGGCTCAGGGATAGTGCCCAGGCCCTGAATTCAAGTCCAAGGACCAGAAAAAAAAATCAGGGACTGGGAATGTGGCTTAGTGGTAGAGTGCTTGCCTAGCATACATGAAGCCCTGGGTTCAATTCCTCAGTATCACATAAACAGAAAGAGCCAGAAGTGGCGCTGTGGCTCAAGTGGTAGAGTACTTGCCTTGAGTACAGAGAGGCTCAAGGACAATGTCCAGGCCCTGAGTTCAAGCCCCAGGACCAACAAAAATAAAAAATAAAATAAAATAAAAAATTCAGAATGATCCTATACTCAAAATTTGTTTGCCCAATTTCAAATTTTACCAGTTAGCATCCAGTAATTTTATTACCCCTCCCCTTTTTCTTAAGATTTGTTAAAGTCATAAATTTTTCTTTTCCATTTTTTTAAGCTCAATATTATTATTTTTAGATAGACTTATTTTCTCCAAAGTTACTATGCCTTTCTCTAAAAGTAGGAAAGTTACATTTCACTTTTTAGGGTAAGAGCTATTTGAATTTTTTGATCAAAGCCTAAGGATGTTTGTGAAGGAGCTGTCATTTAAAATTTCATTTGCTAGAAATATCAGATATTAAGTCTGAATTGTCATAATTAGGTTCATCAAATGAGCTACAATGGCCATTCAGAAAACATACCACACACAAAAAATGTTTTATTAGCTGAAAAACTACTCAAGCATAGAATATACATAATCTTTATTATAACCCTTCAAAACATACCTATAAACAGATTCCTGGAATCAGTTGGGGAAAAATTGAATACAGAGATGTATGATTAACAGAGGAACCACTACCCACATGTAGCCACTTAAATTTTGTAGAACTGAGGAAGTAAATATTTAATTTAACCTTTTAAATATAAAGCTAATGCTTGAATCAGTTATTCAAAAAAGTTTAAGTTTGCATGGAATTAATTGAATATGTGAATTTTTTCAATTGTAGATTTTATGAAATCTAAATAGATCTGAGTATTTCCAATAAAAATTTAGCATGCTACTAAAGATATAAAATACACATAAGATTAGTGAAGCTACAAGAAAATGTTATATTACATCATGTGTTATATTTTTCTGGGAAGGGACTACTTTAACTGGCTATATCTGGTGAAGTAGTTAGGAACAGTAGCATATTATTCATTTAATGACACACAACTTTTGTCCTGTCTCTAAATATTAAACAAATACACAAACCCAATGGCTGACAAAGAACAATTCACCACAGACAGTGAGTGGGCAGTGGTAAATGCCATCATTTCTAGCATTCCTATACAACCTGGCTCTCCAGCTGGGCACAGGTATGTGACACACAACAGTGGCATCATTCAGGAGCTCAAGGGTAACCCACACCCATCATCTTAACCAAATCTACAGCATTGACAAAGAGACCATTGAGCATGACATAGAGAAACAACATTCTGATCTTACTGAGAACCAGGAAAAGAATTTTTTCAAGCTTTAGTCTAACCCAATAAACCCAGTCTATATCCAATAACCTCTCTCCACCTCATATTTATTCCCAGGTTCCTCTTTTCTCCTCGTCCTAATGTTGTAGACATCACCAGTTACGTCCACGTCCTTCTCTGAAGTCTTATTATACAAAAAGATGCACTGGAACATCACACAATCTGTAAGTCACCATTTCAGTAGCTTGACAGACTTGTATTTTTGTCTATTCATTTTTACATGTTTTAGGGCCTACCTTCTTCCAGACTCTGTTCTGTACAGCTGCAATAAAATGGAGAACAAGAAAAGGAAAGGATACTCATGCCCCAATGGTGTATCATTTCATGATATCACTGAACCCTGACTATAATTTCTTGACAATAAGTGGGTAACACTGATAATTTCTTACTTATGCAATGTCTGAAATACACAGAAAATATAAAGAAAAATGCAACTAACAATCATGTACCCAGAATACCCAAGATCTATGTGCTAATCTCTCTGCCCTGGACCCCAGTGAATTAGTATTTATGTCTGTGAACTTCTTTATACTTCCATTCCATAACCTCATAATCCTAAGCAATATGAGATTTGGCATGTTTTAAAGTTGTATATACATAAACTGTATTTTAAATAAATGTTTTTTCAGAAACTGCATAAAGTCAAGATACACAACTATCTTTTTTTAAATTTTTTTTTGGGGGGGATCCAGTCGTGGGGCCTGAACTCTGGGCCTGGGCACTGTCCCTCAGCTCTTCAGCTCAAGGCAAGCGCTCTACCACTTAAGCCACAGCACCACTTCCAGCTTTTTTCTTTTTGCTTATGTGGTGCGGAGGAATCAAAACCAGGGCCTCATGCATGCAAGGCAAGCGCTCTACCACTGAGCCACCTTCCCAGCCCAGCAACTATCTTTGACTAGACTAAAACCTTCAATAATTTACCAGCTTTACAGATGGAAAATATATTTCTCCCTTTTTACTCACTGCCCAAGTTGCATCCAAATGAGTATAAATTTAAAATAACATATGAGTATATATATATATATATATATATATATATATATATATATATATATATATATATATACAGAATACAAAATTCACAGCAAGAATCATAGAAAGAGTTTTGGGTGTTTCAAAATCATTTAAAATTTGGAGCAGATTAGAAGCACTTGCATATGTGTTTTAAAAAAAATTTTTTAATTAGATTTTTGTTTTGCAGTAGTGAGGTTTGAAATTGACCTCATACTTGCCAGCTATATACACTCCCACCAAGTAACACCTCCGGCCCTGATTTTTGTGTTCTTATTTTTGAGATGAGAGTCTTGCTTCTTGCTCGGGCATGCATCTGGACCACCATCTGCCTATTTTAGATTTCCTGTCAACACTGATATGAGAGGTGAATGTCACCACAGCCAGTTTTTTCTCCTTGGAAATAGCATCTTGAAGACTTTTTCTGGCCTGGAACCAGTCTCCCAATCTCAGCCTCTCATGAAGCCTGGGATGATAGGTGTGTGTTACTGCATACTGTTTATTGTTTGAGAAGGGGTCTCATGAACTTTTCTATCACAGCTGGCCTCAGCTGGTAATTATGTTTTCAGGCTCCCAAGTAGCTAGGATTATAAATCTGAGCCACCTGGCTTAAATGAGAATTTTCAAATGCTACAAAATGTACAAAAAGTGAAATGTACAGTAAAAAGTAAACTTCCTCATGCCTATGTCCCCAGGCCACCCAGTAACCCTTCCCATAAGGTAAAGAATACAATTTTTACTTGTATACCCAGAAATATCCCACACCTAAATAACTATATATATATTCCTCCTCATCTTTCTAATACAACTGGTAGCATCTTGCTGTTTTCATCTTATAGTGTGTCTTATGGATCTTTTCATGCTGATGTATATGGATCTGCTTTCTTTTCAATGGCCATATATATTGTACAGACTTGCTATATTTGATTCAGTCTATCTCCCAGTAATAGGGAGGCGACCTGAAACAAATAGTGCTGCTGTGAATTCCTCACAATTGTCAAGAAAATCCACAACTTACTAGAACTGAAAATGTGTCAGAGAGAGAGAGAGAGAAAGTGAGAGAGGAAGAGAAGGAGGGAGGGAGGGAGGGAGGGAGGGAGGGAGGGAGGGAGGGAAGGAGGGAAGATAGATACATGGCTAGATAGGTGTACAAGAGTAAGTAGATAAAAATGTTTTTATGGTATTAAAGAAGTGTCTACTGTAGATGTTATGCAATTTAACTAAGCCCACTAAAATGCATGAATCTTTTTCCCTACTCTTTGTCAACATAATGTATTGTAGACTCCATTCATCAAGATAAATCATCAGTCTTATTGGAATTTTAGTTTATGAGTAAATTTAAGTGCTTAGACTAATTTTTTAAAAAAAAATAAGCACAATTTAAACCAATACAAGGTAATGAATATAAGAAGGCCAATGAAATACTCTGTGTTTGTTAAGAGGAAGGTGCTATGAAAATTCAAGACATGGCCGGGTGCCAGTGGCTCATGCCTATAATCCTAGCTACTCAGGAGGCTGAGATCTAAAGATCATGGTTCAAAGCCAGCCCGGACAGGAAAGACTGTGAGACTCTGATCTCCAATAAACCACTCAGAAAACCGGAAGTGGTACTGTGGCTCAAGTGGTAGAGTGCTAGCCTTGAGCTGAAAAGCTGAGGGACAGCGCCCAGGCCCAGAGTTGAAGCTCCATGACCGACAAAAAAAGAATAGAAAAGAAAAAAAAAAGAAAGAAAGAAAATTCAAGACATGGCACTAGCCTATCAAAAGGACTTCTAGGTTCATCTGAGGGATAAAAACACATGTTTAATAACAGTATTTCCCAACCTCTTACAATAAAGTAATTCAGAGTATTGATGTAAGTACAAGCATTATAAAACTCAGAGTGGGTCTGTCTAAAGTTCAACTACTCAGAAACATCACTCCCATGAGAGTCTGATTTATGATATATAGATTTCCTGGACTTAGCTGGCAAAAAAGAAAGATGGACAAATGGAGGGACAAAAGAAAGTTGCTCTTCCCAGTGGGTAACAGGGGCATACACACTTTCATTGACCCCAAAATAGCCCTGTCCTTCAGCACAACAATAGATTTGGAGCGGGGTCACCTATGTTCACCACCTATGTGGTGGCTACTGACCGGTTGAATGAACTCAGTCATTTCACTTGACCCCTGGGGCCTCTGGACCCTTATCTATTAAAATGATGGTGGCTCACAGCTGTAATTCTAGGTACTTGGGGGAGGCTAAAATTGGGAGGACCATGGCTTGAGGCCTGATTAGACAGAAAAATTCACAGAACACTTTTTCAATTGACAGCTCAATACAGCAATACATACTATTATTTAACTACAACAGAAAGCATAAAACAAGTGGATCATGGCCTAGTGAATACCCAGGCAAGAAGTAATACCCTATTGCAAAGTAACCAGTGCAAAACAAGACTGAAACATGGCTCAAGGGTAGAGCCCCTGTCTGGCAAGCTTTTGGTCCTGAGTTCAAACCCCAGTACCATCTCCCCCCGCCCCCCCCCGGCAAAAAAATAGAATATGGACAGGTTAAAGTGGAAATTTGTTTACAGTCCCTCCTAAAGAAAAGATACCTTGGATGGTACTGATTGATACAAGACTTGTTTTTCTAAGACAGCATATGCACAGAGGCTGCCACTCACCCTCACGGTAACATAGATTTGTAGGATGATGCATGTCTGTAGCTGGGGAGTGACCAGTAACCACTCTATAAACAAAGACAGAGATTTCTATGTGCACTAAGAAAAGGTACTGTAACCCTAGGATGGATCTAATTAATCAAATGACCAGGGTGTTTATTATCACATGCCATGATTCAATGGGGTGAGAAAACACATTCTGAAATTTAGAATCTAAGAGAATTAAGTCAGTGGCTCAGGAACACTCTTAGCTTGAGACCCTTGCAATGGCATAAGCCCAAAAGATATGGATTCCAATAAATGGATGCTCAAATCATCAGCTATGAAGCCTATGATGAGTGATTGGTTTTGATGACTTCCATCAGGGTTGCTATCCACAGAAAATCTATGGGATTGAGAACACAAGATGACCATATCTAATGATATTAAAATCAAAGAAATGGCAAAGTTAGCTGATAATATCCAAAGGTACATGTGTCATACACAATGTATGAATGTATGGAAGTACCGTTGTCAATTCATTCATTCATACAATTCATGTGCTAATGATTAAAATCGAAAGCAATTTTTAAAAAGATACAATAATAATAGTCATCTTATCAAATACCAAAATTTCATAAATCAAAATAAGATGCTAAATGAAACAGGTTGAAGTGGAGGAACTTGTAGTGGAGGGAAAAATTGAAATAGAAAGTGTTATTTGGCCAACAATCAGTCTCCATTTATGAATTAATTGTTCATTCTGTTAACAAATATTTATGTTCTAGGCAGTATATTATACTCAGCTACCTTTCTGCCTTGTGCCATCTGTTCATTTGCTGGCCTCCACCCAACATAATAATAGAGAGAAAAGTTAAAGCCCTGGGTTCACATCCTCTGTACTATGTAAACAGAAAAGGCACTGTGGCTCAAGTGCTAGCCTTGAGCAAAAGAAGCTCAGGGACACTGCCCAGGCCTGAGCTCAAGCCCCAGGACTGGCAAAAAAAAAAAGGACTATTCTAACACACCCATATTTCCAAAGTGGAGGTAATGATATCTTGATAGAATATAACTCTCAATAGGAAAAAGGCCCACTGGAGCATTTTAGACCATAAAATTTACTTTATTATTAAGTACTGGCCAGACACTGGTGCTTGTGCCTGTAACCATAGCTACTTAAGAGGCTGAGATCTGCAAATCTCAGGTTGAAGCCAGACTGGCCAGGAAAATCCATGAAACTCTATCCATAAGTAACCACCAAAAAGCTGGAAGTAGAGCTGAAGCTCAAATGGTAGATCACCAGCCTGAGCAACAACAACAACAAAAATCAAAAACAAAAAAACAAAAAACAACTAAACAAGAGTATGAGACCCTAAGTTCAAGTTTCAATACCAACACACACATACACACACACACACACACACACACACACACATACAAAGTATTATCCCCCCAATACCTGTATGAGCTATGTGTAATGGTATACAACTCTAATCAAAGCACTGAAGAGGCTGAAGCCAGAAGATAATGAGTTCAAGGCTAGCCTGGGCTAACCTGCCTCAAAAAAATTTAATAATACTGTATGATAATCTTTAGTGTCCACATAATCCAAAAATTAATCCTTGGTGGCTAGTAGCACCACATACATAAGTACTCTAAACAGATGTTGTTAGAAAGATGGAAAAATGGTACGATGTTATGCTGAGATTCTCTAACAGTAAAGAGAAAAAAAGTTATTTAGATTGGGACAGGGCTCAGAATTGTTCAGAAAGGATTTTGCTCAGATTTTTGTATTCTGCTTAAAAATCATTCACCTGAGATTCTAGCTAACAGAATCCAGAAACACATAAAAAAAATAATACACTATGATCAGGTAGGCTTCATCCCAGAGACACAGGGATGGTTTAACATACGTAAGTCAATAAATGTAATCCAACATATCAACAGAGCCAAGGTCAAGAATCACATGATTATTGCCACAGATGCAGAAAAGGCCTTTGATAAAATTCAACATTCATTCATGCTAAAAGCTCTGGAGAAAATAGGAATAGAAGGAACATTTCTAAAAACAATAAAAGCCATTTATGACAGACCAATAGCCAATATTATACTTAATGGGGAAAAGCTACAACCAATCCTCCTAAAAACAGGAACAAGGCAAGGATGCCCACTGTCTCCACTCCTCTTCAACATAGTCCTAGAACCCTTAGCCAGGGCAATAAGGCAAGAAAAAGACATTAAAGGGATCCGCATAGGGAAAGAAGTTAAACTATCCCTTTTTGCAGACGACATGATACTATACCTCCACGATCCCAAAAACTCCATCCCCAAACTTTTAGAAATCATAAGTCACTTCGGCAAAATAGCAGGATACAAAATAAACCCACAAAAATCAGTTGCCTTCCTATACACTGATAACATACAGGAAGAGAGGGAAATAAAGGGAGCAACCCCATTCACAAAAACCTCCCAAAAAATAAAATATTTAGGAATTAAGCTAACAAAAGATGTAAAAGAACTATTTAATGAGAACTATAAAAAGTTAAAGAAAGAAATTGCAGAAGACACTAGGAAATGGAAAGACCTCCCATGCTCCTGGATAGGCCGACTTAATATAGTAAAGATGGTAATACTTCCAAAACTAATATACAAATTCAATGCAATTCCTATTAAAATCCCAATGATGTACATCACTGAAATACAGAAAACAGTCCAAAAATTTATATGGAACAACAAAAGACCTAGAATAGCCAAAACAATTCTAGGGGATAAAGACAATATGGGAGGGCTATCCATGCCGAACTTCAAACTCTACTACAGAGCTATAATAACAAAGACAGCATGGTACTGGCACAAAAACAGACCCGAAGACCAATGGAACAGAATAGAAGATCCAGAAATAAATCCACAGGCCTACAGCCAGCTGATATTCGACAAAGGAGCCAAAGACATACAATGGAAGAAACACAGCCTCTTCAACTGCTGGTGCTGGGAAAACTGGGCAGCCACATGCAGAAAACTAAAAGTGGACCCCAGCCTATCACCATGCACCAACATCAACTCAAAATGGATTAAAGACCTTAACATTAAACCTGAATCTCTGAAACTACTGCAGGACAGAGTAGGAGAGACACTTGAACTAATAGGCACAGGAAGGAACTTCCTGAACAGAGTCCGAGGGTCACAACAAGTTGGAGAGAGACTCGACAAATGGGACTACCTTAAAATAAAAAGCTTCTGCACAGCTAAATCTATCGCAACTAAGCTAGAAAGACAACCAACTATTTACCAGCAATATATCAGACAAGGGGTTAACATCCTGTATATACAGGGAACTCAAGAAACTAATCCCTCCCAAACCTAACAAACCAATTACTAAATGGGCAAGGGAACTAAAGAGGGACTTCTCAAATGAAGAAATAAAAATGGCAAAGAAACACATGAGGAAATGTTCATCATCCCTGGTGGTGAAGGAAATGCAAATAAAGACAACCCTGAGATACCACCTTACCCCAGTCAGAATGTCCCACATCCACAAATCAGCCAACGACAAATGCTGGAGGGGATGTGGAGAAAGAGGAACCCTATTACACTGCTAGTGGGAATGTACACTTATACAACCACTTTGGAAAGCAGTCTGGAGGGTCCTTAGAAAGCTAAAGATTGACCTCCCTTACGACCCAGTCATACCACTTCTAGGCATCTACCCTGAACAACAGGAACCAATATACAAGGACACGTGCACCTCCATGTTTATTGCAGCACTGTTCGCAATAGCTAGGATATGGAAACAACCTAGATGCCCCACCACAGATGAATGGATCCAAAAACTGTGGTATCTATGCACAATGGAATATTATGCAGCCATTAGAAATGACAAAATAATGGCATTTGCAGGGAAATGGATGGAGCTAGAAGGAATCATGTTGAGCGAGGTAAGCCAAGAACGAAGAGACAAACGGTACATGGTCTCCCTGATAAGTGGATGCTAAATCCAAAATGTTGGGTGATACGACAAAACTAACAGGATTTAAGAAACAAAGAACTCCCGCTCATCTGGTTGAACCACTACTAAATATCCCCATGCTGCTGATCACAAATATGGTATATAACATGTGAACACTGTTATATATTACAGACTGTGATAGACAATTTGCTCCAGGAAAGTTAGAATGAACTTGTGACTTTGAAATTATGTAATCACTTAATCACAATCAAAAAAAAAAAAAAAGAACCTCGGGGAAGGGAGGGAGGGAGGGGATGGTAGGGGGAAAACAATGGAGGGGGTAACAATGTTCAAGAGGAAGTATACTCAATACCTCACTCATGTAACTGTAACTCTCTGTATAGTATCTTTACAATAAAAAAAAAAAAAATCATTCACCTGCCAGGTGCCAATCACTCATGCCTGTAATCCTAGCTACTCAGGAGGCTGAGATCTGAGGAGCACAGTTCAAAGCCAGCCCAGGCAGGAAATTCTATGAGACTCTTATCTCCAATAAACTACCAAAAAGTTGGAAGTGGAGCTGTGGCTCAAGTGGTAGAGCACTACTATAAGCCCAAAAACTCAGGGACAATGCCCAGGCCCAGAGTTCAAGCCCCAAGACCAGCATTTTTTTTTTTTAATTTCATTTTATTTTATTTGAGAACATACTGTACAGAGGGGTTACAATTACATGGGCAGGAAAATGCATACATTTCTTACCAAGCATTGCAACCTCCTCCTTTGTTTACCCTTCACCTCCCTTCCCAGCCTCCCCCATCCCCGCCCCCCCACCGACATTGTAAAGCTGGTTTTGACATGACATTTTGTAATTCTCATTGTTGCAACAGGTCCACCTGAATCCTTAAACAACTTGTTTGTCCCCGTCTCCTCCACATGTTATACTGACATCAAATATAGTGAAAGCGGGGGTTACACTGTGGGGGAGGGACATACAAAGCAACAAAGAAATAATATTATAAATGCGTTAGAAACACATGCATGAAAGAAACAAAAACATTAAAATACATATTTGAGGGTTCGTTTTCCTAACATCACATTCTCTGACTTTTTCCGCTTGACTCATACCTATACTAGATATTGCAAATAAGGGAAACCATGGGACCTATGTTTCTTTGGGCCTGGCTTACTTCACTTAATATAATTTTTTCCAAGCCTTTCCATTTCCTAACAAATGGGGCAATGTCATTCTTCAGCATTTTTTTTTAAGCCTTCTTTTTAAACACACAGTATTAAATACATAAGGTCTTACATACATGGATTTGATTACTGAAACTAATATTCTCTAAATAATGAAAAAAAGTGTTTACTTTAAACCTTGAAACAGAGGCTGGGAAGGTGGCTCAGTGGTAAAGCGCTTGCCTTGCATGCCTGAGGCCCTGGGTTCGATTCCTCAGCACCACATAAGAAAAAAGCCAGAAGTGGCGCTGTGGCTCAAGTGGTAGAGCACTAGCCTTGAGCTGAAGAGCTGAGGGTCAGCACCCAGGCCCAGAGTTCAGGCCCCACGACCGGACCCAAAAATAAAAACCTTGAAATATTCAAGACTGCTTGCTAGTGATGACCAATAAGGTGTTCGCTATTTTGTTTTGCCAAGGAAATCCATTCAGTCAGAAAGAAAATGTTCTGCATGCATAAGTGGGCTTTCCATGAGGGAAAACTTTCCAGGGAAAGCCCACTCAAAAGCAATGAAATATTATTTCCCAAACAGCTCATATCTGGAGGAATGTTCACTTTCTATCCACCCCATAGAGAAAGTGAGCTTTGTCCACTCATAGCCATGGAACATCAGAATGTTTGCCTTGGATCAGGCAGGGCAAGGAGAGGGCATGGATCTGAAGCATAGACACCTCTTCCTGGGGTCCTACTCTTTCCAGTCATACTGACTTCCTCTTTATTTCAGGATTCCTAGGGGTTCCTGGCCCTCTGTATATCTATCCAATTATCCAGTTCCAGCTACCTACCCAATACCCATTGTCCACTAGAAACACCAAGCCATTCAACTTTCTCCTATGACAACATTTGCCAGCAGTAGCCACAACTCTGAATTCAGATCAGACCATTCTCCTGTCATTTTCCCTTACATTCTCTAGTTATTGATGACAGCAATCCTCATGAATTATTCAAGAGCTGCCTTATCTGGGCTGGCAAGGGGTATGCTCTGGTTGGAGTCTGTAGTCTCCTGATCAAACAACTTGGCCCATCACTATCTCTTATGCTCCAATCCTTCATCGTGACTGCTGGTTCAGGAGCCAGGAATTTCTCCCTAGTGGGACCAGCTGGACATGGACGCTTGCTCTGTCATATTTGATGGTGGATAGTAGTAAAAGTCATCATCAGTACTCTTTGTCCTAAGACTAAATCCTCACTCTTCCAAGAGGTCTTTGACAACAATGATCAGCATTTCCTAGGGAGGAAAGATTCATACCAAAACTACCAGGGGACTGCTTTCTCTGTATTACAGTTTAGAGCAGACCTCATGTTCCAAGATCATGGAGTATCATCCCTTGAATAAGACCTCTCCCACTGGGCAATAAAACTGATCAGAGGTTAATGAGATTCCTTAGAAACAGAACCAGTGGCTCCTAGCCAGCCTTTCAAGAAGAACTGGAACTTCATTAATTATTTTACAGTCCTCTCCATTCAACTCCACAAACAACTTGTAGGGTTGATAGGGCAAGGCCAAAATTAACCACACCTTATAGATGAGGGCCCAGGCATGCGCCCAGCCCGCCACAGCAAGTTGGCAAGTCCTTATTTCTGTCCTAATGCTCTGCCTACAACTCCAGTCTCCTCTTCCTCTGTTCTCCTTCTGCTGAGGTAGGAGGACAAAAAGTTTAAGATCAGCCTGGATAACTTGGTGAAAAATAAACTGTTTCAAAAATGTTTAAAAGCCAAGCACCAGTGCCTCATGTCTGTAATCCTAGCTACTCAGAAGGCTGAGAGCTGAGGATCATGGTTCAAAGTCAGCCAGGGCAGGAAAGTCCATGAGACTCTTATCTTCAATTAAACCCTACCCCACCCCACCCCCGAAAACTGGAAATGGTGCTGTGGGTCAAGGTGGTCAAGTGCTAGCCTTGAGCAAAAGAGCTCAAGGACAGCACCCAGGCCCTGAGTTCAAGCCCTATGACTGGCAAAAAAAAAAAAAAAAAGTTTAAAAGCCAGACCCTCGTGGCTCACACCTGTAATCCTGGATAATGAGCTGAACTGAGAGTCCTGGCTTGAACTATCCAATGAACTATCAAAAAGCTAGAAGTGGAGGTGTGGCTCAAGTGATAGAGCACCAACCTTGAGCAAAAAAGCTAAGGGATAGCACCCAGGCCCTGAGTTTGTGTGCCCCAGTATTGGCATACACAAAACAAAAAGTTTATGAATTTTAAAAGGCCTTGTAACATAACCCACTGGTAGAGTGCTCCTATGCCTAAAACCCTGGATTCAATCCTGAGTACTGAAGGAAAAGAACAATAGAAAGGTGATATAAGCACAGTATATGTGTCCTGAATATAAGCAGACAGAAATTCTGTGTCTCAGACTTAAAGTCAGATAGTATGAAAGAAAAGAGTAGAAACTATTATCTGTTTTACAATTAATCAGTTGGGTTTGTATTCAGCATTTTTTTTTGTTTTCTAATTTGAAAAGTGTCTTAATCATGGGCTTGATAGTAATCAAGCCTAACCAACAACACTATCACTTGGAAGCCCCTCATTCCTTTCAAGTCCACCTAACCGACTTGATTCCCATAGAAATTGGCTTCTTCAATACTCCATATCATGAGGACCATGAGCATCCAGTCTAAAGAGCAAAGGAAAGGAAGAAAAGGAGAGAAGACAAGAATTGCTATTGAGACTCACTACTATAATCCTAGCTACCCCGGAGGCTGAGATCTGAGGATCATGGTTTAAAGCAAGTGACAGAAGACAAATCTGAGAGACTCTTGTCACCAAATAACATGCAAAAAGCCAGAAGCAGAGCACCAGCAATTAGTGAAAGGCTGAATGAAAATGCAAGGCACAATGTTCAAGTCCAAGTATTTAAAAAAAAAGGACTTGCTATTGTAAACTTGCTATTCATTCTGGCTATTAGCAGCCTTGCCTGTAATTACTGAGGGATTCCCAAGGGAGGCTAAGCTCCTGTCTGGAAAATTAACATGACTAGAAGAATCAGATTTGATTTTCTGAGTTTCATTTATTTAAGAAATTACCTGTGGAAGAATGTGTGTAAAAGTGTGTGTGAGAGAGGGAGAGAGAAAAAGAGAGGGAGAAGGAAAAGGAGAAGGTATGTGTATGCATGTGCATGTGTGTTTTTAATCAAATTAGATCACTGGCAAATCTACCTCATTCATTAAAATAATTACAAAATTACTCTGATGTCAGCCTACCATTTTTCAATCTAGTCATGCCTACATAAAAAATACATATATAATATATGTATAGTGGACATTTATTATTCCTTATCCAAAAATGTATACATTTAATCATAAGACCAGGAACTAAAAAAAGAATTTGCATGTTGGAACATGTACATGAAGACATTATGCTCTTCTGGTAACAAAGAACAGTTATCAGGCTGGAAAAAGTGTTTTGTTTCACATTTCTCCTCCAAAAACAAGAACCTAGCCAAACACCAGTGGCTCCCACCACATAAGTCCATGCATAAGTCTCTGATCTCCAAATAAGCATAGAAAAAGCTGGAAGTAGAGCTGTGGCTCAAGTGGTAGAGCTCTGGCCTTGAGCAAAAGAAGATCAGGGACAGTATCCAAGCCCTGAGTTCAAGCCCCAAGAACCATACAAAAACAAACAAACAAAAAAGAGCCAGAAAGCTAAATTTTCTAATCCTGCTGAATCTAAAGTTCTGGGCCTTGGATATACCTGCTACACATTTCTGATAATAGAATCTCAGTAGGTTCATCCGGGAAACCAGCAAGTATAAAGGCACAGGTTGAGATGCTACATAGTACCAGGTTATGCTCTGAAAACCAGTAACACTAAGAAAGACTGTCAGGGAAATGGGTCCGTTGCTTTTCTCATGGACAAACAATGAGACACTAAAACAGTGCCTGCTGCTGTGATGGTGCATCAACACAGATATCCACCTCAACTGTGACTCCCTGTGAACAATCCTTCTAGTATCTCCCTATGTATGCAAATATGCATGTACAACAATAGGTAAGACAGAGATGATGAATGTTTTGGAGAATGTTAAATATGGAAGAATCTAGACCATCTCAAAAGATGTTGGTACTACTGAAATAAAAAAGAAGCTGTAGAAATTACCTGATTGCTGACAAGGCAAAGTACCACCTCCCCTTTCCCTCACCATGACTCCATAATTGGTATCAACACCTGGGTCTGATAGAGAAACAATAAGACTTATTTCTACTATTAGAAGGCTCTTGAACCACTAAAATGATCTCAAATTTGTGGATCCTTTGGGAAAACACCAAACTGTTTGTCAGATAGATACTAGAAAATAAATCTTTAATGGTAGAAAGATCTTTCTCACAAATTGTACAGAAAATGGCAGGTGTTAACTCAAATCAAAAAGAATTATATCAAGAATTATATCTAAAATTTGACACTGGCAGGAAGCCCAGGGATGATGACCCTGTAGTTGGTTTAGTGCTTAGTCAAGTAACAAAATACCTTCAGAATCATTATTGCCACAAGATATGGGAAATTTTATTCTGAGAGAAAAAAAAAGTAACAAGAGATCTCTGATTTGGTTTCTCAAAGACCATTAATTAGAACTAAAAATGTTCCTCTAAGATATCCACCAGAGCTTGAGAGTAGTGGTGAATGCCTATAATCCTAGCTACTCGGGAGGCAGAGGTAGATAAAAATCAAAGCCTGAAGCCAGCTAGGCCAAAGTTAACATGAGACCCTATTTGATAAACTAAGAGCAAAAAAAAGACTGGGGAGAAAGGAGGGAGCATGGTTCAAGTATTAGAGCTTTGCCTATCAAGGTCTAGGCTGTTGGGTTCAATTCCAAGATACACATCAGGAACTGTCTAAATGAGATTCCCTTGAATTATGTACATTCCTCTAATTTATTTCAGGAAAAAGACTGCAGTAAACCACATAGTAGTCCATGAAGTGTAGTAGGTTGTTGTTGTTGTTGTTGTTGTTGTTGTTTGTTGGTTTGTTTTGCCAGTAGTGGAGCTTGAAGTTGACATGAGCACTATCCCTGAGCACATTTACTCAAAGCTAGCATTCTATCACTTGATCTATAGCTCTACTTCCAGCTTTGTATGGTTAATTGAAGATAAGAGCCTCATAAGCTTTCTTGCCTAGGCTGGTTTCCAACTGTGATCTTTGGATCTCAGCCTCATGAGTAGCTAGGATTACAGAGGTGAACCACCAGTGCCAAGCTAACATGTAGCATTTAAACAAAATTGTGTCTGAACAGATCGTATTTTCACTGACTGGCACATACCTTTGAAAGCTGTGGTATGGGCTCATTTTACCATGATCTGCCAGGACTTTAGAGTACTGCCATATGGTCTTCTGTCATTTGGAGTCCTGGAGCTCCAGTCCATTTTTTCTTCAGTTCTAACATTTCATTGTTAGAAACAGAGATCTGACTGCCACTCAAATCCTATTTCCTGATATCTGGCACCCTATTCAGAAAAATGACTTTCTAAAGGATTAACAAATTCACGGTGCTTTTAGTTGTTCAAGCACCTGCTAGATATTAAGATACAAATTTTCCTGTTTCTCTATCAGATGGTAGCAGATGAGGATGTGTGATACCCAGACCTCATTCCCACTCCCCCAAGGAGAAATCTAAAAAAGTCAATAGGAATAAAATCCTCAGCCAAACAATACCTGCCTGTGAGTTCATTGACAGTAATATATCTTGTGTGACACCAGGCTCACATGATATAGCTTACAGCTAAGCCCATTTGATTACATAGTTGTGTATTCATTTCTACAAAAATCTGAAAGATGGGCTGGGAAGGTGGCTTAGTGGTAGAGCGCTTGCCTTGCATGCATGAGGCCCTGGGTTCAATTCCTCAGGACCACATAAGCAAAAAGAAAAAAGCCGGAAGTGGCTCTGTGGCTCAAGTGGTAGAGTGCTAGCCTTGAGCTGAAGAGCTGAGGGACAGCGTCCAGGTCCAGAGTTCAGGTCCCACGACCGGACCCAAAAAAATTTTTTTTTGAAAGACTTAAGGTCAAGAACCAATCTTTCTATACTGACTTAATTTCTACAGGAAAATAGCTTTGACATAAGTCATTTTTATCTTTGCGTGTTTTCCAAGAATGTCACATACCAAAACCATAACCACAGCCTGAAGCTGCACTCTCAAATGAATTAAATGAATCCCTGCTGTATGGAGAGAAGTGCTGGAGATATAGCTCAGAGATAAAGTGCTTGGCTAGCATGTGTTAAAGCCCTGAGTTCAATTCCTCAGGACCACTGAGGGGGGAAAAAAACCTATATGTAGAGAAGTGATAGACAGAAGAACATGGTACCCAGAATAGTGAGGTAGTGGGGGGGGTAAAGAGAGCAAATAAACCAAACCTGGAGTTCTAAAAAGGCTCATTTCTTATCTTTCTTAACCATGAAACATTATTTAAACTCAGGGCCTCAACAAGTCAAGTCTTGCTGAATTTATTCCCAGCTCTATAACTGGTTCTACAAATCCATACTGTTTCAGATTCCTCAGAAACTTGGAATCTTGGTAAATAATTCCCACCCTCTTCCACAGTGGGATTAATGAACTTGTCTGTGGGAACTTTGGAGCATTTCACTAGAGGAACAGCACAGCAATTTATCACCATGGACCTTTGTCCTATTTATAAGGGCAGGGGAGGATAAAACACCCTGACCACATGGGACATGGGAGGAGAGAAAGGAGCAAGGAAATTCTTTATTCAGGCTGGGCCCATGACAGTGGCTAAACAGCCTGACAGTGGTCATGGCTTTGACTTCCACATTCACTCTGAAGCCCTTACAGTATGCTGGCCAGATAAAAGTATCTAAACACTCTAGCCTGATAAAAGATACCAACACCAGATATGTCCAGAACTGAGAGGCAGCCATCACTAAAGCTAATTTGGTCATGATGTCCAAATATGTTCTACAAGTGTCCAACAACTAATCCAGCACACAAAGGAGGTTAAATTAAACTGTGACAAGATACAGATGCAACAGAAATGAGGAATTACACTAGTTGGAGACAAATCCATCACCAAGCAAATAAAGTCAACACAATGGCAAACACAGTGGCAGATAAAATTAAACCCCCAGTTTGCTCAAAGTAAACTGGGAGACAATCTGATCCCCAGGGGTGGTAAGTAGCAGTTCACTGCTAAAAATTAACTACTATTTGGCAGCTCTAAGAAAACTCAATGTGCCAAAATCAATCCAGTAGGGATTCACTCAATATCTCCCCTTGGTAAAGCTACTTCTAACAGATGCATCAGCTTCCTGGGTAACCATTAAGTGGCACATCTGCAGGCGATGGAGTTACAGATTTCATAACAAGTATAGAGAATTTGAATTTCAACAGCTCTAACTATCAAAAACTAGCAAGGGATACAGGGGCAGCCAGGAAGTGGTTAGAAAAATCAGTCATGTCTTATGCATGAGGCTATCACTTGCTGGTGGAGGGCAAATTAAATTCCAGTAACTGCCCATTTTCAAAGTCATTGATAAAGATAAATTTGAACAAATCATTTTGTAGAAGACGTGAAATTAAAGAACAACATCAATATCGTTTTATTTTCCACAGAGAAGAGAGGAAGAGAGATCATTAAATTGGAGAAGACTGAATTCGAAGGTGAGATGGGAATTAGAAACCCGACATTGTCAGGAAAAGGCTCCAAGGTCACAAATAATTAAAGCTCCTGTGGCTGGTGGCTTCTCATCAATGTGGAGTCTCAGAAAACTCAGATAGGGAGTGGGAAGGAAGCCTGTGAAGGGAGTCCTAAGCTGCAAGGTCCAGAAAGAAGAATTGTTGGTCCTTTAGTTCTCCAATTTGAATCCCCGGGGAATTTTGTAGACAGAGATTCCCAAGCTGGGACCTTTGGAGTCTTTAAAAGTACAATTGGTCCAGAATGTTGAAAACACTGGATCTAGCTAAGGAGAGCTATGAGATCACAACAATTCACAATTTTCCAGGAAAGACTGATTTTTTAAAAAAAAAAAAAATTTTTTTTGAAAAGGAGGAGGGAAGGAGGGGACAACGGGAGAAAGAAGAGGAAGGAAGGGGAGTAAGGGGGCAGCAAAAAGAAGGGAGGGAGAGGGAGGGGAAGGGAAGGGAGGGAGGAGACAGGAAGGGAGGGAAAGAATGGAGGCGAGTGGGCAGGGGAGATTCCAGAGCTCCTAAGCTCACTTCATCAGAGCACATTTACAAAAGTCCAGAGAAGGTTCTGGATCCCACCCTGTTGTACTTACTGAACTAAAATATCTCATAGACAAGGCACATTGGAGTCCCACACTGGGACTTCAAGTTGATCCAATCCTGACACTTCCATTTCCTATATAACTTCACATAATTCAAACTGAGCCTCAGTTCCCTCAGATCTATCTCAGGGGGCTATGGGAAAAAATTAAATGAAAATATACACAAATTGCATAGTCACTACCCAGGCCAGGGGCCTAATGAATATATATTCATTAGGTGACTATGCCACACTGAGAGTAGATTTGGATTTTCAGCCTCAGAAATTGCCTTGCTTTGTGACAACTCAGCTAGCTCCAGAGGTCTGCTTGCACTCTAGCAGTGCCTCAGTGAACAAGGTGCTGACCTTTGCCAAGCCAAGAAAATTCCATTCAGAAGGTCTGGAATCATGAGTGAGAAACACTAGTTAATCAATAGGATTTGTAAGATGGCTCCTGTATCCAAGATTTTATATGGTACCTTACAGTGCAGATGAAGAACAAAGAAGAGGCTAAGGGCTGAAGTAGTTAAAGAAGGACTGGAACCAGAAACCAATAGCTCACACCTGTAATTCTAGCTATTTAGGAAGCTGAGCTCTGAGTGAGGTTCAAAGTCCAAAGTCAGCCAGGACAGGAAAGTCTGTGAACCTCTTATCTCCAATTAGCCATCAAAAAGCCAGAAATAGAGCTATAGCTCAAGTGGTAGAGAATTAGCCTTGAACAAAATAGTTCAAGAACAGCACCCAGGCCCTGAGTTCAAGCCCCAGGACAAGAAAGAAGGAAGGAAGGAAGGAAGGAAGGAAGGAAGGAAGGAAGGAAGGAAGGAAGGAAGGAAGGAAGGAAGGAAGGAAGGAAGAAAGATGGAGGGAGGGAGGGAGAAAAAGGAAGGAAGGAAGGAGAAAGAGAGAGGGAGAAAGGGAGAGAGAAAAGGAAGGAAGGAGAGAAGAATGGAGAAAGGGAGGGAGGGAGGAAAGGAGAAACTAAGTGGATGGATGAAATTACCTCAGCTTTATAAGATTGTCTTATTTCACTGAATGTAAAAGAAAAAGCAAAGCATGTGTGTGTGCTTGCACATATATATACATACATACATGCAGGTGCTGAGGCTTGAATACAAGGCTTGGATGCTGTCCTTTAGGTTATTTGTTCAGGTCTGGTGCTCTATCACATGAACCACAGCTCTATGTCTGATTTTCTGGTACATAATTGGAGATGAGAATTTCAAGGTCTTTCTTGCGGGAGCTGACTTTGAACTATGATCCTCAGATCTTAACCTCATGAGTAGCCAGGATTACAGGAATGAGCCACAAATGCTTAGCCATCTGCTTAGTTTCCAGTAAGCTCTGAGGAGGTCCAGGAGGAGTGCCATCCTCTGCCTCTTGACAGACAAGAGGAAACTAAGAAGGAAAGATGAACTCACAAGCACTCCCCTTCAACATGGGAATCTCAGAGCTGGCTTGATAGCACAGGCAATTGTCTGGTTTTTGTTCTCTAGACAAAGAGGCGCGGGTACTAAGAAGATGACACACGAAAAGGAATCTGAAATATTCTCGATGACTGATTTAAAAATCCCTAAAACTATCAAAGTCTCTGAACCCATCATTCAACTAGAAAGACAGGTAGTTATCTGCACAGTCTCTTGCTAAAATGCTGTAGAGGTGCCTGGCATCCTTTTTAGCCATTCTGAGCTGTGGTCTATAAGGGGAGGACATGAAGACACAAGTGCAGATGAGTAGCATGAGCAGGACACCAGCCTGAGAAATTGAAGGCAAGAAGGTAAGGTTTGGATGAACAGTGCTATGAGAGTCTAAACTCCTCAAGGTAAAGAAAGCATTAGAGCACATTGTTCTCATCTCTTCCTCAGAATGAATTGAAAACCAATCTCATTGAAGACTTGTTGTGTTCAAGCTTCTTTTCTGACCACAAGGAACTAGATGGCTTCTGAAAAGGCCGGGGGTATTTATCTTACCAACATAGATACTTGTGTTTGTTTAAGAGGTGAATCATAGAACACCTAGAAAACACTGCTGGTTTATAGCTGTACCCCAACTCTCACCAGGTAGCTGCCAATGGAGTCCTGCACCAGATTTGGAATGATATGACCACAGTACTGGGCTGGTCGTTTCCTAATCATATATTTGGACAAGGGCTCTAACTCATCTGAGCCTTAGTTTCCTTAGATCTACTTCAAGTGGTGGTTTTGAAGTTTTTTGTGTGAGAGAAAACACATGAACCACCTACCTAATGACAGCACAGAGCAGGGAGTACATAAAACATTTGTTTGCTCATTCGCTTAAAGGACTATGCTACTATTAGAGAAGACATGGGAAGAGTGCATTTCCTAGTCTGCCCTAGAACTCTACACCCTGATGTTAGCAAGTGTAATACAAAAAGTGTTCTATGGGTCAAATAAGTAGGTGGAAAGCCAGAACCAATAATGTGAAGCCAAGGTCTTCTCTTGCCCAATTTCTCCGAACCCCTGATATGCCAGTGTGCATAGTGATCTACAGAGAAGACATAGGGCGGGGAAATTAAAGATGCAGCATTTCACAACATTCTTTCTGCAAGAAGTCCAGTTAGGATGCACACACTCCCACGTCTTGACAATGTCCCATGGTCCACAATGCATGAAACAATGGTCAGTTATACACAGGAAAGAGTAGCTCACTCAGCCACTCTCTGGAATAGGACATTTGCTAACCACTGCTTACCCAACTGCCAACATGATGGAGGAGACATTCTGGAATCAGAAAGGGCAGAAAGGCCAAATCGAAAAGAAAACACCATCCAAGGGAATAAATGCCAGCCCAGTGCCACCCAAGACAGTATTTATTAGGTATTTTTTATTTCAAAAGAAGATTTAGATTGCTTGCTAACAGAAAAGTCTGATCCTCCTTGCTGGAAAAAAAAACCAACACTTTTTGTGGGAATGGATCTATTTTGGTAGATTGTGGAAATCCATACTGAGAGTTGACTGTCACAGATAAGAAGTTAGGAATTAGTGTTGTTTCAACATTTTCATATGAAATACCTTCATAGATACTTTATGTTGCACCATCTCAAATCACACTATTTACATTTTACATTAAATGCTAATGGCCTAACAGGGCCAGGTGACTCATACACTGTAACCATTGTTACATGGAAGATTGAGTGAGAATAGAAGAATCACTGTTTCAGACCAGCCCAGGCAAAAAAGTTCACAAGACCTTTCCCGACCAATAGCTCAGCATGTTGGCACATAGCTGTCATCCTAAAATGCAAAGGAGGCTGAGATTAGAAGGATTATGGTTCCAGGCCAGATGAGACAGAAAAGTCCTCAAGACTCGAACTGGAGGGAAAGAGCTGGGTGTGGTAATATACACAGAAACCTAAAATAGGTAGATTATGGTTCAGGTGTATTTCTGGACAGAAAGTAAAACCGTATCTCAAAAATAACTAGCATAAAAAAGGGCTGGAAGAATGGCTCAAATGTTAGAATATCGGTCTAGCAACTACAAGACTCTAAACTCAAACCCCAGTGTCACCACAAAATAGAAGGGCCTTTGTTCAGAGCCCATCCGTCACTAGTGCTCTTTCAAAAGCATTCTTCAGTCTGCCCCACCATTTTGCTGTTCCTGTTGTGAGAAATTACCATATTCACAGGAATCATTTTAAAACTTCCCATCTGCCATGCTTACAGTGTCTCCCCTTGTAGTTTTTTGCCAGTTTAAACCTCTCAAAACAATCATCATTTTGCCTTCTTGTTTAAACACCCTTCATGTCCTCCCTTTGCTTATTGAGCATTCAAACTCAGCCCAGAATTTGGCCATTGTAGCTCTACACCATGGGATTTTAGTCTCCATGGTTTGAATTAGACTCTTATACTGACAGTCTCTGAGTGGCTGAAGTTATCTTGTTCCTTCTCAACTCAAACCTTTGTGCTAATTTCCTTGTCAAAGAACCAAGAAATCCATTCCACTTCTTCCTAACTCCAAATCTACAGGAACTCCAATCTTCAAATTCACAAAAGCCTTCACATGACTCCAGCCCTCTTCCCCCAGAGCAGTAGGCCTGTAGGCCATCATTTAGCAGTGGTCTTTGGTTATTTCTTATTACCAATTAGTTAAGTTTATATGTCTTTGAGGTTCCCCACAACTAGACTCTTAGGCTTCTTAAGGACAGAAATGCATCACACCCTTTCTTTGTACTCAAACAAACAACAGTAATGATGGAGAATGGAGGTGAGGTGAACTTGAGTGGGAATGTTCACTTCTCTGAAGGAAAGTATTCACGACAACTTCTAGCTCTTAAAGGCCTAGGGCTCCTCCCTCACAATTATCACAAGGAATGCAACTTGGCCTCTTTCAAGTTCCAGGTTCACTGCTGGCAGAGAAAGAGATAGAAAAAAAAATAAACTAGGGCAGATGCAGCTGAACCAGAACAAGGTGATGACATCTTAGAGCCATAAACTACTGCCAACGTTAAGAACCACTGGGCATAAGCTTCCTCTCTTCCTGGAAATTGAGACTTCAGACCATTTAAAATTTTGCATTCAATTCTTTTCAAAAGGACATGCAAACAAACAAAGATGTTATGTGCTGCATACATTTAAACACTAACTATACATACAGATGGTATGGAAAATACTTTAAAAAAAAAAACACCAAAAACCTAGCACACCTTTAAAACTTGCAAACCCTAACTGAAGGAAAGTGAAGGAAAGGGTGAAGTTATCCAAAAAAGAAGTGTACTCATTACCTGATTTATGAAATGGTAACTTCTTTGCACAATACTTTAATAATAATAATAATAAAATTACATTCATAAAATAAAGTAAGCTTGCAAACACTCAGAAGTATCAAGTACAACAAAACTGTAAATATAACAAGTTCACTAGAAATCACTGTGTTCTTCTCTTCCTTTATAAGAGTGATTCATTTTGTTGTTGTTGTTATTATATAGATCAACTCAAGATCAGAGTCTCCCAACTGGCCAGTTAGAGCGTGGTGCTAATAACGCCAAGGTTGCGGGTTTGATCCCCGTATGGGCCATTCTCAGGAGATTTTTCTCTCCAGTGTAACTGCAACGTTCCTTAAATAGAATCTCATCCTAAAACACTTAACATATTAAGATCAGAGTCTCTTTTTTTTTTAATTGTGAAAATACTGTACAGAGGGGTTACAATTACATGGGCAAGGTAATGAGTACATTTCTTATCAAGCATTGTAGCCTCCTCCTTTGTTTCCCCTTCCCATCCCTTCCCATCTGTCCCCCTCCCCGCCCCCCCCGTCCCCCATCTGCCCTCCTCACCTGTGCCAAAGTTGTAAAGTTCACTTTTCGACATAACATCTTGTATATCTCATTGTTGCAATGGGTCCACCTGTATCCCTAGTTAAACAATTTGATTTTTCCCTTCTCCTCCACAAATTATACCAACATCAAGTACAGTGAAAACAGTGGGGGAGGGACATACAAAGCAGCAAAGAAATATCTTATAAATATGTTAGAAACAGTAACAAGGAAGAAAAAACATTTGGGTCCTTATCTTGGGGCTCATTTCGCCTAGCATCAACTTATCTGACCATTTCTGCTTGTCTCATACATTCATATTAAGTGAAGTAAGCCAGGCCCAAAGAAACATAGGTCCCATGGTTTCCCTTATTTGCAATAACTAGTATATGTCTGAGACAAGATCAGAGTTTCTTTTTTTTTTTTTTTTTTTGGGTCCGGTCGTGGGGTCTGAACTCTGGGCCTGGGCGCTGTCCCTCAGCTCTTCAGCTCAAGGCTAGCGCTCTACCACTTGAGCCACAGCACCACTTCCGGCTTTTCTTTTCTGCTTATGTGGTGCTGAGGAATCGAACCCAGGGCCTCATGCATGCAAGGCAAGCGCTCTACCACTGAGCCATCTTCCCAGCCCCTTTAACTCTTTTTTTTGTTTGTTTTTTGTTTTTTTTTGGGGGGGGGGTCCGGTCATGGGGCCTGAACTCTGGGCCCGGGCGCTGTCCCTCAGCTCTTCAGCTCAAGGCTAGCACTCTACCACTTGAGCCACAGCGCCACTTCCGGCTTTTTTCTTTTTGCTTATGTGGTGCTGAGGAATCGAACCCAGGGCCTCAGGCATGCAAGGCAAGTGCTCTACCACTGAGCCACCTTCCCAGCCCCAAGATCAGAGTTTCTTGAGACACCTTGTCTCTAGAATTTATTAACCTGTTCCAGGCTAAGTAAAAACTATCCTTCTACACCTAATTTAGTGAATAATGTTCAATTTACTCAGCTTCAGGTTCTCTCCTTAGAATGCAAAGCAAAAAATGACAAGAGAAAAGTCAAAGGTTCTTTGGGAGGAGATGGCAGCAGACTACATAGCAGCTCACACAGGTCTCTCATCAGCATACCCAATAAGTCAGCCCTCCTGACTTACTTTCAAAACTCTGAAAACATACGTGCCACTTTCAACAATGGCAGGCAAGCATGTGGAAAATCAAGATAAAAACGTAAAACACAATATATTTTTGAAAGCATCTAAGAAGTACTAGAACCTTAGAGGCAAAGCCCCTAAAATAATAAAATAGAGATTACCCATACTTCCTCTCCACCAGCACCTGCCAGTGGACAGGGAGTTCTGGCCTACAGGCCATATAAGGCCCAGGAAATCATCTGGTACATGGTGAGACAAGCATGCTTTCTTTTATATGCTTCTTGTTAGCTGCTTGTGGCCATTCTTCTGTATTGATAATTCTGTTTGGCCTATAATGATGTTAGAAATAGCCAAATAGTTCTAGGACTGTCTAAGGCATTTTCTGATTGATAATCTTCACAGGCAGAGCAGAAAACAGCTGCTATAGAATCATAAACTAAGAACAGCTATCACTACTGCTAAGGAAATAACGAATGGAGGTCAGCACCTCTCAAAGTGGAGGTAGCTTAGTATATTCTTTGACCTTCCAATTGTGACCCCTAAAGAAATATGTACTTCTTGAATAAGGGAGATTGGATTAAAATGATCAAAATTCTGCCTACCAGAAGCTAAAGAAAAAATATCCTTCGTGGAAAATTTTCATGTATAATGTCTAACATTCCAGCACAAAACACAAAGCATATATGAATCTAGTGGCTTATGCCTGCCATCTTGTCTATTTAGGGGGCAGAAATCAGGAGAATGGCACTTGGAAGCCATTTTGGACAAAATGGTCACGAAACCCCCCCATCTCAACCAATAAAACTTAGGTGTGGTAGTGACACTTGTCATGCCTTCTACAGAAGAAACATAAACAAGAAAAGCGTGGTACAGGCTGGCCCAGGCATAAACACAAGACCTTACTTGAAAAATAACAAAAGCAAAAGAACTAGGGGTGTGACTCCGGTGGTAGCTGAGGAGGAGCTGTTATTTTGTTAGCCAGGGTGAGGAGTGTGTTCCAGAATATGCTAAATTTAAGATGCTAATCCCCCCAGTTGGAGATGTTTTTGCATCTGTAGTTAGAAAGCGGATCTGGGTCTCAAAATCAGAAGTGAATGGTCAGAGGGTGAATCAGGACAGCCAAAGGAACGGCTTAGGTCACTATGGGAAAATGAACAGCAGAAAAAGAGAGCCAATATGCTAAATATGGCTACCATTTATGGGGAGTCTCAGGAAGAAGTCAAGTTCACACAATTCCACATGGGTCTCTTGGGGATCACTTGACTTCATGAGTCACAATTGTGTCCTCCCAACCAGATCCCTGTCACATGTTTTCATAACTGCCTGTAGCTTTCCTTTGTGGCCTTCTTATAATTGCATTTAGGTAATTATTTATGAATTATAGGTTTGTTGACCTTCCTCTGGATTTTATTATCCTTGAGGGTGGGGCTTTCTCTTTCATGCTCACATCCACATCCCTGGTGTCTAACTAGGAAAGTGTCTTGCAAGTAGTAAGAACATTCTAGTATTTGGGTGAATTATACAATGAGTAAGACCAAGCAATGTGACTCATGCCTGTAATCCCAGCTACTAAGTAGGCAGATAGGGACAATCATGGTTCCAGGCCAGCAAAGCAAAATGTTAGTAAGATCTTCATCTCAACAAACAACCCATGTATACTGGTCTAGGTCTATAATTTCCATTATGCTGGAGGCACAGGTAATAAGATCTTAGTCTGAGGTTGGCCCTTGGCAAAAATGTAAGACCCTATCTGAAAAATAACCTGAAATTAAAATGGCTCAAGTGGCAGAGCACCAAAGGTACTAAAGCAACTAAAAGTTAGCTCAACAGCTACGCAAAGAAGCCCAGCAGTGTGAACACCATCTGAGAGCTTGGAAGAAATGCACATTGGCAGGCTCACATCAACTACCTCACAAGTCACAAGTGATTTCCATGCACAGAAAAGTTTGCAAAGTCATGGCTCCACAAAATTATCAGATGAAAGAAAGACAGCTTCTTCAACAAATAGTGCTGGCAGAACTGGCTATCCACATGTAGAAAATTGAAGTTAGATCCTTCTATATCACCCTGAACCAGAATCAACTCCAATGGATCAAAGACCTCCACGTAAGAGCAGAGACCCTAAAAATATTACAGGAAGGGATAGTGCTCCTCAGCAGAGGTTGAAACTTCCTAAATAAAGATACAAAACACAACAAATCAAAGGAAGGCTGGATAAATTGGATTACATTAAGCTGCAAAGCTTGTGCATGGTAAAAGCCATAGCTAGCAAGATAAATAGAAAGACCACAGGGGCTGGGAAGGTGGCTCAGTGGTAGAGCACTTGCCTTGCATGCCTGAAGCCCTAGGTTCGATTCCTCAACACCACATAAGCAAAAAAGAAAAAAGCCGGAAGTTGTGCTCAAGTGGTAGAGCACTAGCCTTGAGCTGAAGAGCTGAGGGACAGGGCTCAGGCCCAGAATTCAGGCCCCACGACTGGACCAAAAAAAAAAAAAAAAAATAGAAAGACCACAGATTGGGAGATATTCACTAGCTATATAACAGACAAGGACCTCATATCAAAAATATACCTAGAGCTAGGTGCTGGTGGCTCACACCTGTAATCCTAGCTACTCAGAAGGCTGAGATATGATGATAACAGTGCAAAACCAGCCCGGGTAGGAAAAGTTGTCAACCTCTTATCTCCAATAAACCACCAGAAAACCGGAAGTGGCACTGTGGCTCAAGTGGTAGAGCACTAGCCTTGAGCTGAAGAGCTGAGGGACAGTGCTCAGGCCCAGAGTTCAAGCCCCATGACCAACAAAACATATATATATATATATATATATATATAACATATATATATATATACATATAACATATATATATATATACATATATATATACCTAGAGCTCAAAAAATTAAACTCCTCAACAATAAATCTTCAAAGAAACAACCAGCCCACTAATAAGTGAGCTAAGATATTAAAAAGTGCTTCTCTGTAGAGGAAATAAGAATGGTCAATAGACACATGAAGAAATGTTCAACACTGCTATCCATATAAGAAATGAAAATCAAAACCACATTGAGTTTTCACCTCACCCAAGTTAAAATGGCCATTATCAAGAAAACAAATAACATGCTGGCAAGGATGTGGCCAAAGGGAACATTACTACACTATTGGCGGGAAGGTAAGCTGGTTTAACCACTTGGAAAACAGTATGGAGATTCCTCAAAAGACTAAATATAGAACTCCCCTATGATCCAGGAATCCCACTCCTGGACATTTATCCAAATGATCACAAGCAAAGCCACACTAAAGCTACCAGCACAACTATGTTCATTGCAGTATTATTTACCATAGCTAAGATATAGAACCAACCCAGATGTCCCTCAATAGATGAATGGATCAAGATGTGGTATATATATATGCAGAATGGAATTCTATACTTCTATCAGAAAGAATGACATTACTCCATTCATAAGGAAATGGAAAAGCTTGGGAGAAAAAATCACATTAAGTGAAGCCAGACCCAAAGAAACATAGGCTCTATGATTTCCCTCATTTGTAATAATTAGTATATGACTAGGATAGTCCTAGCAGAGGATCACAATAGCTCAATGGATGTGTACATTTGATCATATAAAATCATGCTAATTGAAATGAACTGTAAGACATGGAAACAACAGGTCATTTTTGGTTGTTGACCTTGTTGTCATCAATATACTGTATCAAGTTCTTTCTTTTTATTTAAAAAAAAAAAAAAGTCATGGCTCTTCAGTTTCCTTTGGTAACTAGGCCAGGAAGACCTTTTCCTAAATGAGTGGAAGGAGAAAGAAGAAACAATTTTCTTACCAGCCTGGTTTCAACCATCAACCTTGATGACTAATTGTTTACAAAGACACGAAATAAGTGAAGTATGTCAAACCCAGAGAAACAAAGGTTGCATGGTTGAGAATCTGCCCTAGATACTTCTAGCTCCTGCACTAGAAAGTAAAGGGGCTTAGAGCCAGTTGTGCCCCAGGCAGGAACAAACCTCTCTCTGGTCTGGGGTTATGCCAAGGCCTGGGCCGCAGGTGACGTACCCACTGCTGTTGTCCCTCACAGTCTGACCAGATTTGGATCCCACTCCCAGAATACAAAGCTTTATTTTCCAGTTATTTGGTTATTGCACTTCTCCCTGCCAATTACAAGACCTTCCCAACTCACCATTCTATTCCTGACAAAGAAAAGGTTCATTCACCCTGGTGAGTCAAAGCATTCCTGCCCTGTACTTCCAGATCTCACCCATGTCTGCCATTAGCATCATGGCCCTGAATCTTCAGTACCCTTGCCCTGGGCTTCCTATCTCCTGGGCTTCCCAAGTGAACCACGCACCTGGGCATCCAGTTGTTTCTCCTTTCCCACTCTCTCCAACATCCCAGGCCTTGGCCCTTGTTTCCTCCTTTCCATGGAAGCATGCAGCTAGTCTTTGTCCTTTCTCACTATGGCTTTGGCTCTTAGTTTGAGAAAAAGCCATTAGATTCTAATCCCTACAAGAGTTCATCTTCAGACATCAAAAACTGGCCCTGATCTATTGTTTGGACCAATTTTCTTCAGCTTAACAACAGCCTTAGTCTTTCTATTTTTATTTTTCTCGAGGCGTGGCATTCTTTCTTTCTCTTCTCTTCAGCCCCCAAATCCACATCCTGAAAAACAAAAATTCCTGTGTCAAAAGACTTACCTTCTAGTTTAGAGCTGTCCATTTCTCACATTCCTTAACATAAGTTAAAACCATACCATCCATTCTCTTTATAGAAATGGCTTATGTCAGGCAGTGGTGGCTCATGCTCATAATCCTAGCTACTCAGTAGACTGAGATCTGAGAACCATAGTTTGAAGCCAGGCCAGGCAGAAAAATCCATGATACTTTTATCTCCAACTAACCAGCAAACCCAGAAATGGATATAAAGTTCAAGTGGTAGAGTGCTAGCCTTGAGCAAAAAGGCTGAAACCCTGAGTTCAAACCCTAGAACCAGTAACAAGAAGCTACACATTAATCAGAAAAACACAACATAATACAAAATAGCCCCCAACTGTGAACAGGCACTCACTAGAGAGGAAACAAATGTGTCCAGTAAACAAAGCTATCCAAAAATCAGCAATGATGAGGAAAATACAAGTCTTCAAAGTGAGGTATCATTGAACTAGCAAAAAAGTGAAAGTCTTACCATACCGAGTACTGGAATCTGCAGGATATTTTACTTGATAATAGACATGCAGTAATGCAGTCCTTGGAGAAAGAGTTTGATATTTGTCTCCTAAAGTGGAAATATTGTCACTTTATCAATACCTCAACTAGATAGATATACACCACAAAAGGTTATACAGTACTTACAACTAGAGATGGAGATAGGTACCTAAAAGTTCACCACTTTCAATTTAGTACCATCTTCAGAAATGATCCCAATGCCCAGAACTAGGAGAGTAAATGAATCTACTGTGATCTATTCAAACAACTGAATATTGCTCATCTGTCAAAACAAACAAGCTGAAATAACATTAAGAGTTATCCCTGGGGCTGGGAAGGTGGCTCAGTGGTAGAGCGCTTGTCTAGCATGCAGGAAGCCCTGGGTTCGATTCCTCAGCACCACATACACAGAAAAAGCTGGAAGTGGCATTGTGGCTCAAAGTGGTAGAACACTAGCCTTGAACTGAAGAGCTCAAGGACAGCACCCAGGCCCAGAGTTCAAGTCCTACGACCAACCAAAAAATAAATGAATGAATAAATAAATAAATGAAAACCATCAAAATATTGTAATGCTTTACAGGAAAACATACAGATTGTAATAAAGTCAATCGAAACAAAAATAAGAAAAGAAAAACCAAGGAAGGATAAAGTGAGAATCCGGGATAATGGTACCAACTAGAAGGAAGCATGAGGAGGGGTTAGAAAGAGCAAAGACAGGCATCGTTGAGGCCCCAGCTCTGTGTGGGACAACAGATTTATAAAAGATTATCATAAACAAGCCTGTTTTAAAAATATTTTAAAAGGCACTAATCCCATTAGAAAGGGGCCAATTCTAAAGTGTGTGTATTGGGACTTGAACCCAGGACCTCTGGCCTTAGACAGCTGGTTCCACACATAGCCAGTGCTCTACCAGTTGAGCCCTAACTCCACTTCCTGCTCTTTGCTGATTAATTGAGATATGAGTCTGAGATTTATCTTCTTGGGCTGGTTTCAGAACTCCATCCTCAAATTTCAGCCTCCTGAATAACTAGGATTATAGAGTGAGCCACCAACACCAGCTTCCAATACTAAAACTCTTTAATTACAATTTTAAATTAAATTCCATGTATGAAACTAGGATATTCAGAATCAGAATTCTCATATGTGATCTTCCAGAGCACTCTGGAAAGCAGAGACCCAAGTCTAATACAAGGGCTGACATAAATTCCATCATGCTTCTCTGAGCTTTCTTTGCTGATGTACACAGTGATCTCCCAGAGAGGAACTGGAGGGTTTTTTCCCTCAAAGCATTGATCACAGAACTCTTTTTGCATCTTGAGGACCAACATCCTGCTTACAGTACACACGTAGAAGATGCTGTTTCATTTTTGTCAAAAAGCTCACAAGAACTATGAAAAGGGAAGCCAAACAAATAAAACCTAAAGCTAAGAAAGCAAAAGGGAAGACAAGAACTCACGGGTATGTACCATGCACTCTCTCATAGCATGTGGGCTGGCAGGCTCTGTGCTGACTGTTGGGCCTCAGCCATCCCTAATGCTGCTTTTCAGGAGGCAGTCACTTATTTACAGGGAGTTCCTACCAGGTACATTTTTGGAAGTCACACCCCATCTGTTTGAACACGTTTAAGAATATTTATTTCCTGGATTCCCTACTAGATTATTTCAAAGAAAACTGGGAAGCATTTTGCAACTGTTTATTATTCCCTAAATCATCCTGGACAGTTTTCTTTATGAAGATATCCATCGGTACTGTAATCTGCAGGCAGCCAGGTCAATAGTATCCACTATACACTTATTTAGAATATCTGAGAAAGGACTCTAGATCCTTCTGAGGAAGATCAGACTCCATGCTTTCTGTGGTTATATTGAACACTGACAGCCAATATATACAGTTAGCCCTCCATGTCCATGGTTCTGTATTCATGCATCTAACCAACCTCAGATCAAACTGTTTAAGGGAAAAACAATAGCATCAGCCTGAATGTTGGTTTTTTGTTTTGTTTTGTTTTGTTGTCAGTCATGAGGCTTGAGCTCAGGGCCTGGGCGCTGTCCCTGAGCTATTTATTGTGCTCAAGGCTATCACTCTACCACTTTGAGACACAGCACCACTTCTGGTTTCTGGTGCTTAATTGGAGATAAGAGTCTTACTGACTTTCATGTCCAGGCTGGCTTTGAACCAGGATGCTCAGATCTCAGCCTCCTGAGTACTAGGATTACAGGAGTAATCCTGTCTCTGGCCAGCCTGAATGTATTTTAACTACTTTTTCTTGTCATTATTACCTAAATAATATAACTGCTTATGCAGTATTTGCACAATTTGCATTTGCATTGTGTTAAATATTATAAGTAATTTAGGGATAATTTAACATGCATAGGAGAACATAAATAGCTCATATATAAATGCTACACTAGAATCTCGAAGAGTTCTCAAGATGGCGACGGGGCAGTAGGGAAACGCCACAGCTCTCTCCAACCAAAAAGAGATTTCGAGTTCCAACCTTTAATCTCCCCAAGAGACCGACAACAACAAAAAGACGAACACTCAGAGAAAAACCAGAGGTGGAAAATAACAAAAAAAGAAAGAGAGGAAAAGAAGAATTTCAGAACAGAGAAGAGCGAAGACCCCTCCCCCAACCTTTACTGGCCGCGCGGCAGTGCGCCAAGCCGCCAGCCAGCCGGCCCGGCAGGGGCTGCCGGAGCCACAGAGACACAGGGGGCTGCTTGCAGATCACCAGGTACCGGATTGCAGAACAGCAGATCGCCAGGAACAGAGAAACCTACCAGCCGGGAGTCTCCAGGAGGATCCCACCCCACCCATCACTCTCCACCGGAGCGGAGAGGCTCCATCCCGCCAAAGCCGCCCGGCACCAGCAGCGCCACAAAGGGACCTGTCGCGATCGCAACGACCCGGCGGGGGGCCGCCCAACCCAGCCCGCAACCACCCCAACTGAACTCGGACTGCAACAACAACTGACGGACTGCAACAACAACTGACGACCTACAGGGTGAGTACCCATCAGGGGACAGGGAATCCATCAAGGGAGACCAGAGCTGGAGGGAATCCCCAGACCCTGACCTAGACTCCCTACCCCAACACCCGGACCACAGGACCCACTAAAACTGGGAACTGTTCGAGAGCCCCACCAGCCGGTGGAGCACACTCTGCTGGCCAGGCCAGAGCAAGAGCGCCCCGGGAAGGGAGCTTAAATGCTCAAGCCAGGAACAGTGCCCCTGGGTCAAGACTACCAACAGTAGAAGAAATTTGAACTGTGTCCTCCAGGCTGCATAACCAAGGTGGTATACACATTAGCACAGGCCTAACGAGCGCGCTCCAGGCTGGGGCCGGAACCAGGCCAGGGGACCGGCGCCTGAACAAAGCAAAAAGGGTCAGAAGTGGGGCTGTGGCTCAAATGGTAGGGTGCCAGCCCTGAGCTGAAGAGCTGAGGGACAGCACCCAAACCTAGAGTTCAAGCCCACAACCAGCCCAAAACAAACAAAAACACATCAGGAGCCCATAGCAGACTCCAGTATTTGGGAGAGTGCATCCAGAGCATCTGATCTTCCCAAGAGCACCCGCAGGAGCAAACACAAGCAGTCTAGGCTGCTCAACCCTTCCAAAGGCGGGAATTGCTACAGCAGAGAGCTGAGAATCCTAAGTGAATAGCAGCTGGAAATAGGCTCCCAACAGAATCCAGATCAGACACAGACTCTCTCTACCAATAGAGAATCAGCAACCAAGCAAAGACAGACACACCAAAACAAGATTGAAGAGCAGTCTCCTGAACCCCCATGCGAAAATCACAGAGAAAAATCACAAGGTTTACCACTACCCAGGACAGCAAGCTCACCTCAAAAGCCAGCAGCCACGCAGGGGAGAGCCCCAGTGGGAGCAAAGCAGGAATGGAAGACAAAAACTACATCCAAGGGTTGCTGGAGGCAATGACTCAAGAAATAAAGCGAGAAATGGATCAGAAATTGAAAGAGCACAAGGATGAACTATCAAAAGATATACAGGATATCAAACAAAAATTGGATGCAAAAATAGAAGCTGCACAAACCTCAGTAAGAAGTGAGATAAACGCCAAATTAGAGGTAATGCATACTGATCTCACCTCATTGAGAGGTGAGATCAGTACTCTGAGAACCAACATTGAATCCATAAAGGGATCCATTTCCATCATGCAAACCACAATAGAAGCCACGGTCAACAGAGTGAATGAAATGGAAGGTAGAGTGTCAGATACAGAAGACAGAATACACCAACTGGACCAAAAAGTGACAGATATGGAAAAATCACTCAAATTAAACCAAAGGGAAATTCAAGAGCAAGCAGATAATGCTAAAAAATTTAACCTTCGCATAATCGGAGTGGACGAAGGTGAGGAATTCCAGAGCAAGGGAATGCAACACCTATTTAACAAGATAGTCAATGAAAATTTTCCCCACCTCAAAAACGACCATCTTAACTACATCACAAAAGCTTATCGAACACCCAACAAGCAAGATCCCAGGAGAAACACTTCTAGGCACATAATAGTAACAATGATGGATCTGAATAATAAGGAAACAATCCTGCATGCAGCAAAAATGAAGAAGGAGCTATACTACAACGGGAAAAAAATTAGAATCACTGCAGATCTCTCCACACAAACAATGAATGCAAGAAAAGCCTGGGAAAGCACCATACGAGCCCTGAGAGCCAATAACTGCCAACCCAGACTGATATACCCGGCAAAGCTAGCATTCACATTCGATGGAGAACTGAAAACTTTTAATAGCAAAGAAAAACTAAATGAATACATAAACATTAAGCCAGCATTACAAAGAATTCTAAGAGGGGGGACACAACCTGAAGAAAGCAACCAGGAACTGGGACCTGCCCCAAACAGGCATTACTCAAAGTCTAACTGAGCAAGCACAGGAGGAAAGGAAAGAAGAAAAACTTAGGAAAACGGAATGGCAGGGACAACAATGCATCTCTCTATACTTTCTCTTAATATAAATGGGCTGAATTCGCCAATTAAAAGAAAACGAACTGAGGACTGGATCAGAAAACAAGACCCATCCATCTGTTGCCTTCAGGAGACCCACCTCTCAGCCAAACATACAAACAAACTCAGAGTGAAGGGGTGGAAAAGGATCTACCAATCAAATTCCCCCAATAAGAAAGCAGGTGTAGCTATCCTGATATCTGACAAAATAAACTTTTCATTAAAATCAGTACAGAAAGACAAGGACGGACATTACATATTAATAAAGGGAACAATCCAAGAGGAGGATATAACCATCATCAACTTATATGCCCCAAATATCGGTGCACCCAGATATGTTAAACAAATGCTCTCAAACTTACAGAATAAAATAGATCCCAATACGATAATACTAGGAGACTTTAACACGCCACTCTCACCAAAGGACAGGTCTACCAACCAGAGGATTGGCAAAGAAGCTACCGAATTAAGTGAGGCCATACTTCAAGCGGAATTAACTGACATCTACCGAGTATTTCACCCTAAAACAACACAGTACACATTCTTCTCAGCAGCTCATGGAACTTTCTCCAAAATAGACCATATCATAGTTCATTCAAGGAACTTAAGCAAATACAAAGGGATCGACATAATCCCCTGTATCCTATCTGACCACAGTGGAATCAAGCTAGCTCTCAATAACAAAGCATACCGCAGAAATTTCTCTAATACATGGAAATTGAACAGCACACTCCTTAACAAGGCCTGGGTAACAGAAGAGATCAGAGAAGAAATAAAGCATTTCCTAGAACTCAATGAAAATGAAAACACCTCACAAAGAAACTTGTGGGACACAGCAAAAGCAGTCCTGAGGGGCAAATTTATTGCCCTCAGTGCCCACATCAAGAGAATGGAGACAGACCAAGTAAATAATCTCATGTTGCAACTAAAACAGCTAGAAAAACAAGAAAAAATGGGACCTAAAGCTACTAGACGAAGCCAGATAACCAAATTGAGAGCAGAGATTAACCAATTAGAAAATCAGAAAACCATAACCAAAATAAACCAAACAAAAAGCTGGTTCTTTGAAAAAATAAACAAAATTGATGGCCCGTTGGCAAGATTAATTAAAAAAAGAAGAGAGGAAACCCATATTAATAGGATTAGGGATGCCACGGGAAACATCACAACACGTACCCAAGATATCCAAACAATTCTAACAGACTACTTTCAAAAGCTATACTCTCTAAAGGAAGAAAATCTGGCGGAAATGGATGCATTTTTAGAGAAATACAAGTTACCCAAACTGAGCAAAGAAGAAGTTAACCAATTAAATAAGCCAATATCCTATAATGAGATACAGGAAGCTATCAAAAGTCTTCCAACAAAAAAAAGCCCAGGACCAGATGGATTCACAGCAGAATTCTATAAGACCTTTAAAGAAGAACTAATACCCATACTCCTCAAGCTCTTCAGAGAAACAGAGAAGGAGGGAGCTATCCCAAACTCATTCTACGAAGCCAATATCACACTCATCCCCAAACCAGGCAAAGACCCAACCAAAAAGGAGAATTACAGGCCAATCTCCTTGATGAACACAGATGCAAAGATCCTTAACAAGATTCTAGCTAACAGAATCCAGAAACACATAAAAAAAATAATACACTATGATCAGGTAGGCTTCATCCCAGAGACACAGGGATGGTTTAACATACGTAAGTCAATAAATGTAATCCAGCATATCAACAGAGCCAAGGTCAAGAATCACATGATTATCGCCACAGATGCAGAAAAGGCCTTTGATAAAATTCAACATTCATTCATGCTAAAAGCTCTGGAGAAAATAGGAATAGAAGGAACATTTCTAAAAACAATAAAAGCCATTTATGACAGACCAATAGCCAATATTATACTTAATGGGGAAAAGCTACAACCAATCCTCCTAAAAACAGGAACAAGGCAAGGATGTCCACTGTCTCCACTCCTCTTCAACATAGTCCTAGAACCCTTAGCCAGGGCAATAAGGCAAGAAAAAGACATTAAAGGGATCCGCATAGGGAAAGAAGAAGTGAAACTATCCCTTTTTGCAGACGACATGATACTATACCTCCACGATCCCAAAAACTCCATCCCCAAACTTTTAGAAATCATAAGTCACTTCGGCAAAATAGCAGGATACAAAATAAACCCACAAAAATCAGTTGCCTTCCTATACACTGATAACGCACAGGAAGAGAGGGAAATAAAGGGAGCAACCCCATTCACAATAACCTCCCAAAAAATAAAATATTTAGGAATTAACCTAACCAAAGATGTAAAAGAACTATTTAATGAGAACTATAAAAAGTTAAAGAAAGAAATTGCAGAAGACACTAGGAAATGGAAAGACCTCCCATGCTCCTGGATAGGCCGACTTAATATAGTAAAGATGGTGATACTTCCAAAATTAATATACAAATTCAATGCAATTCCTATTAAAATCCCAATGACGTACATCACTGAAATACAGAAAACAGTCCAAAAATTTATATGGAACAACAAAAGACCTAGAATAGCCAAAACAATTCTAGGGGATAAAGACAATATGGGAGGGCTATCCATGCCGAACTTCAAACTCTACTACAGAGCTATAATCACAAAGACAGCATGGTACTGGCACAAAAACAGACCCGAAGACCAATGGAACAGAATAGAAGATCCAGATATAAATCCACAGGCCTACAGCCAGCTGATATTCGACAAAGGAGCCAAAGACATACAATGGAAGAAACACAGCCTCTTCAACCGCTGGTGCTGGGAAAACTGGGCAGCCACATGCAGAAAACTAAAAGTGGACCCCAGCCTATCACCATGCACCAACATCAACTCAAAATGGATTAAAGACCTTAACATTAAACCTGAATCTCTGAAACTACTGCAGGACAGAGTAGGAGAGACACTTGAACTAATAGGCACAGGAAGGAACTTCCTGAACAGAGTCCCAGGGTCACAACAAGTTGGAGAGAGACTCGACAAATGGGACTACCTTAAAATAAAAAGCTTCTGCACAGCTAAATCTATCGCAACTAAGCTAGAAAGACAACCAACTAATTGGGAAAAAATATTTACCAGCAATATATCAGACAAGGGGTTAACATCCTGTATATACAGGGAACTCAAGAAACTAATCCCTCCCAAACCTAACAAACCAATTACTAAATGGGCAAGGGAACTAAAGAGGGACTTCTCAAATGAAGAAATAAAAATGGCAAAGAAACACATGAGGAAATGTTCATCATCCCTGGTGGTGAAGGAAATGCAAATAAAGACAACCCTGAGATACCACCTTACCCCAGTCAGAATGTCCCACATCCACAAATCAGCCAACGACAAATGCTGGAGGGGATGTGGAGAAAGAGGAACCCTATTACACTGCTGGTGGGAATGTACACTTATACAACCACTTTGGAAAGCAGTCTGGAGGGTCCTTAGAAAGCTAAAGATTGACCTCCCTTACGACCCAGTCATACCACTTCTAGGCATCTACCCTGAACAACAGGAACCAATATACAAGGACACGTGCACCTCCATGTTTATTGCAGCACTGTTCGCAATAGCTAGGATATGGAAACAACCTAGGTGCCCCACCACAGATGAATGGATCCAAAAATTGTGGTATCTATACACAATGGAATATTATGCAGCCATTAGAAATGACAAAATAATGGCATTTGCAGGGAAATGGATGGAGCTAGAAGGAATCATGTTGAGCGAGGTAAGCCAAGAACGAAGAGACAAACGGTACATGGTCTCCCTCATAAGTGGATGCTAAATCCAAAAGGTTAGTGATACGACAAAACTAACAGGACTTAAGAAACAAAGAACTCCCGCTCATCTGGTTGAACCACTACTAAATATCCTCATGCTGCTGATCACAAATATGGTATATAACATGTGAACACTGTTATATATTACAGACTGTGGTAGACAATTTGCTCCAGGGAAGTTAGAATGAACTTGTGACTTTGAAATTATGTAATCATTTAATCACAATCAAAAAAAAAAAAAAAAAAAAAGAACCTCGGGGAAGGGAGGGAGGGAGGGGATGGTAGGGGGAAAACAATGGAGGGGGTAACAATGTTCAAGAGGAAGTGTACTCATAACCTCACTCATGTAACTGTGACCCTCTGTATAGTAGCTTTACAATAAAAAAAAAAAAAAAAAAAAAGAAGAAAAAAAAAAAAAAATTAAAATAATAAAATTAAGTAACTACAAATAAATTAGGGCTGGGAAGGTGGCTCAGTGGTAGAGCACTTGCCTTGCATGCCTGAGGCCCTGGGTTCGATTCCTCAGCACCACATAAGAAAAAAAAAAAAAAATAAATGCTACACTAATTTACATAAGGGACTAGGGCAGATTATGTATCAGTGAAGGCTTTCGAGACCAATTCCTCCAATGAGATAACCGGAAAGGTCATTCACAGCAGGGTTTAGTAGAATGAGCTGGGGACAGGTGTAAGACATGTGTTAACTTCCAGTCATAAGATACTAGCTATAAACTTACGTAAGCCAACATATGGATGAGAATTTTTTCCAAGTTATAAAATGGCTCCAATCAATGACAGGGACATATGACAAAGGACAGATGAAATCATTTACAAATCCTGTGTAGATATGTGGCCAACTTCTAAAGGATGTGATGTATCAAGGATTAGACAAGTTAAAAAATCTCAAATCTACTGAAAGAAAATAATGCCGGCTTGAGATATATCATTTGCATCCTAGTAAAATCAAAGTAGCTGTAGAGAGAAACAATAGAGAAAAACACTGCATCTCATAGATGTATCAGTCTAGAGACACAAGCAATCTGATCATTTTCAATACATAAAATGAAACCCACTGCCACAGATAACTAGATACATAAATGTCGGTGCATGCAGGATGGTTGCAAATCTGTCCCTAGGGCCTCAGTCACTGAGGCAAATATTGATGGCTCACTGTATTTGGACCTTTCACTAGTAAATTCTGTGAGACAAGACACCAGACAAACAAACCTAAGCTCAAGTTCTTCCTGAGTGAGCCTGAGTGAGAATGGTGCTACTTGCTCCCTGGTGTCAGAATTACATATGCTTGTGTGTTAAAATTCTTCTGTGCAAATGCCTTTAGCAATCTAAGGTAGCAAACTTGCTGGCTGTACCTTTTTACTAACATCAATTGTTATGTAAATAACAAGCATATGATTCATTTTCCAGTTCCTGTTTGATCTATATAAGATAGGAGATCTGTAAACAGTGTCTCTCTCTTTGCTGCTGGCTAGAATCTAATTACATTAAGCAAGTTCATTAAAATGGTAAAAAAATAATAATAATAATAATTTGGAAGTATGTAAGTTTGCCAGGTCATTAGATTCTCAACAAGAGATAAATCCTGTCTAACGCTGGCTTTTCCTGTTAAACCCCTTATGTTCCCTGTGCAACCTGTACTGGTCCCCTATTTCAGAGACAGAAGGGAAATACAGCTGGAATCACTACACTTTGGTTTTTGGGATTTCCCACTGCTGAAAGGCGATTCAAGTCAACCAGAAACCCTAATGAAAAAGCATCTTACCAAGGAGTAGTAAAGCAAAATTAAGCCAGATACCAGAAGACCCAATACCAGCACCCACTCACTCAGAAAGCGTGCTTATCTGTGGAAACTGCATAACTTTAACCAAGAGAACTCAAAAATACCTTTCAGACCAATGACTTTGGCGGGGGGCAGGAGGGTGTTACTGGGATTTGAACTCAAGACCTCACATTTGCTAGGCAGGCACTTTATCATTTAACCATCCCCTTAAGCCTTGGCAGGGCTGGTTATCTTTTAGGTCTTGCCTTCTGCCCAGGAACACATCTGTGCTGTGAATTGCCTGTAAGACTTCCCTTTGTAGCCAGGGTTACCTCGCTCTCACCTGAGAAAGGATTCTTGCAAACTTTTCTGCCTGGGCTAGTCTCAAACTGTCATCTTCCCAATCTCAGCTTCTCAAGTAAGTATGATTACAGGAGTAAACTATTTGCAATGAACTTAGATCCAGATTCTTAAACACCTTCAAAACACTTTAAAGGGAAACCAATTTTTTTTAATTATTATCTTTTAGTTGTTGTACAAAGGAGTTTCAGTTCAACATGTGACCTTATGCTTCTTGATCAATATCACCCTTCCTATCATTTCCCCCCACCCCTCCCAACTTCACACATCCCCTCCAGTAACCTGGTTCCATGTTCACCTATGCACATTCAATATTATGATTGTATGCATCCACCCTTTCTCTCTCTATTTGCCTTCCTTCCCTCCCCTTGACCTTCCTGCCTCCTGACAACACATTTCAGCTTCCTGGTATTCATTTTGTTAAACTGTACATTACTTGCCCAAAGGAGTACAATATATTCAGAGGAGGACTTAAATGATGTAGCTCTTTTGAACAACTAGTATTCTGTTTAATATAATGGATATCAGGAAAAAAGAATTATTTTACCATGTTCTAATGTTCTTAATGGATATAATGTACATATGTATATATAGGATATATAATATGAATTACATAAATAATACATAATATACATATTAATAGATTGTAATATAATGTACATGTATGATCCTGTAGGAAGGAATTAATACCTTCTGGCATAATAGAGAATAATATGCTATGAATGTCCTGCTAAATTCCACTCAGAGGCACAGTTTTGAAATTCTAAAATTTGAGACCACTGGACTGTGAAAATCTCCTTTGACTATCTCCAGTGCTGAGAAGTCGCCAAAATAGACTGCCATCAGGACTCTCTACCAGACTTTATAGTTGCCTAGGACTTAGCCATCAAGGCCTCCCAGGCAGCAGAGAAAGATGTACAGGACTTTTCCAAAGATGGTATACCAGGTCACCTTCCATGCAGATGGCTAAACACTCCTCAGCACATCTTATCGGCTTATTACTCCTCCAGATGAACTACCTGGTTCCACAGGCTCAGGACATTCTCTCAAAACCATGAAAACATGTAACATCATGGGGCTTATACCTTTGCATAAAAGAACAATAGCTGAGGTTTCAATTCTACACACATGCACATCTCCAAGTCCCTTGATAACAATGACTGGTTATTTAGTTCTATGACTGAATTTTAAAACACAAGGAACACAAGTAAATTCTTGGATTAACACTGATGCTCTGAATCTGCATAAAGCCATAGACTGATGATGAATATTCTCCCAAGAGCCACTGAACACACATTGTATCAAAGTATTTAGTTAACAGGAATCCTTGTGACATTGCATACACAGCAAATAGCATTATTCCACTCTGCCCCTTGCCATCCATCTCTCTGGACATGCTGCTTGATTTTAGCAGAACAAAGAAGAGAGTATTAAAGGTGTCTCCCAAGTTATCATTACCAAGAAGTAAATTTATGGTGGTAGTCACAATCCTGTGTGAGGAAAACACCATTAGCAATGGGTTATGAATGGCCACTGAAAAGCCACCTTCCCAAGTGAGTCAGGCAGGTTTTACAAAAGGCCTTTCTCATTTTTCTTTTGTTACTAAAAGTGAAGACTTCACCACCTCCCCCAAATAGACTATCTCAGTGGTAATGACTAGCTAGTGTATTTCTACTTGTAGAAAATTGATTTTAATATGAATCATCTTTTGGTCATCTCAGAAATCTTCTCAAAGGCTTCTGGAGGGAGACATAGGTGAGATGTAATAAAGATATCTCCTGGGTGCTGCTGGAATTGGTGAATCTCAAATGCCATGATAATGGGTAGACTCTCCACAAACAGATCTAATAAATCTTAACTGAACACAGACAACCTGCCAGCCCTAGACGGGCTCTAGGGCCACTACATACCTAGTGAGGGAACAACAGTCAAATACTGCTCTGCAGATCATGGAGAACCTGAGAACTAGTCCAAAGGAAGACACGATCAAGTACCAGGGGAAAATCTGAGGTGACATCAGAGGGTCTTTGGGAGATGAAAAGCATTGGAATTTTATCAGGGAAGGTAGACCCAAGGAGCCAGTACCCCCAAAAGACATTTATAGAGGGGATTTGTCAGTAATGTTAGACTAACTCAAACCAGATTTTCATTCAATTTTCAACTGGAAACAACAGAGACTGATTTGTTTTCACCAATTTCTGGCAACAACCAGAATGAAAATAGGCCATAAGCTATTAACTCTCACAATGTGTCCTACTTGTTTAGTATGTATTTTATCTGGATACACCAAAATATATACTCCACTCCTTTGACTTCTTTCTAAAAGAAATATGATTGATCAGAGTTTCTGTAATTTTGTTACAGACAACACAATTTACATACAACTAAGTTACTGATATTGAAGATGCACAAACACCCCAAACATATGTTCTCTCTCAACTCAACAGGAGACAAAAATCTACCAGTGCCTAGGAAGAAAAGACATAATATAAATAGTTCATTTGAAGCCCCTTTGAAACATCTCATTCTCATTCCATCCTGAGCTAATATGGTCTGACATATTCTCATTGATTTAGCTCTCTTCAAGTACAAAGTCAGTCACGTATGCACTGAAAAATCAAGTTGAAATTGATCAAAAGTGAAATAACTTAAAACTATGCACTTAAGATACATGAATTTAGAAGAATACATAGAAGGAGACAAGATTTTTAGAAAAAGGGACTTCTGATTTGAATATAGATATTGGATAAATAGGGAGGTAGGGAGGTAGGGAGGTAGGGAGGTAGGGAGGTAGGGAGGTAGATAGATAGATAGATAGATAGATAGATAGATAGATAGATAGATAGATAGATAGATAGATAGATAGATAGATAGATAGATAGATAAAGATAGTAGATATAAATATCTGAGATATAATATTTCTACTTCCTTGCTACATGGATTATTCTTCTCCCTCCCTTTCACACTCAAAGCTTTACAGAAGTCAACCCACTGCATAATGCGGTTGGGCACCTCCTGTCATTCACTGACAGACCATCCCACTCCCAAACCTAGTACTGGTCCATCACCACCATCCCTATTCATTGTGTGATTAATTCAGTAAAGAATGTAAACAGGCAATGATTTTAGACATAGTTCATTATGTATAATGAAGAAAATAGTGCAAGGAAAAAATGTAAAGACACGAAGTAGACCACAGTAAGAGAGGCTGAGCAGGTGGCCAAGGCCTCCACTTCCTCCTCAGCTGGTATTCAATCCCATAGAGGAGAAAAGGGGAGTGGCAGTCTAACTATCTGAACAGTCTTCTCCAGTGATCCTGCCTTGATTTAGAGTAGAAGCCTGAAGATTCTGCAGGCCCTATTCATTAGGGAAGCAGAGATGGAAGCAAAGAAAATGCACCATTGCTGGAGAATGGTACCTTAACACCAAATTAGGGGCCACTAGAGAGATAAGCATTTTGAATAACAAACTGTATACTTACCATGAAATTCAACAGTTCCACTTGGACCATTGGGTTATCTGTAAAATGTCTTTTCCATTTGCTTCAGAAATGTCTCTTTGGTCTAAAAAAACAACCAACTTAACTTGGTGGTTTTAATATACTCTCTCTTTTTTTTTTAAAGAACTCATGGCCTGGATGTTGTCCCTTAGTTTTTTCTCTCAAGACTGGTAATCTACCACTTGAGCTACAGCTCGCTCTACTTCTAGCTTTTTGGTAGTTACCTGGAGATAAGAATCTCACAGACTTTCCTGCCTGGATTAGCTTTAAACTTTGATCCTGAGACCTCAACCTCCTGAGTAGCTAGGATAATAGGTGTGAGCACCAGTGTCTGCTAGAATATTATTCTTGATTCCTCCTCAAATAGCTACAGAAAATGGTTTTATAATAGCTGCTGTTTCCTATATAGTTACCTTCAGGGATATAATGCAGTAATATAAATCCCAATAAACATAGCAATCAGATATAATAAACACAGAACAATGGGGGCCCAGGACTGGTCCCTTGCCTCCCCAGGTCAGACACTTGACCTTGGTCATGTCACTTGGAAGTCAAAAACAAGAGGGAAACTAAAGTTCATTCCATTCTTGCTAAGTGTGTTTCCTGTCCTGGAGAACTTCAACTCCATCAGATTTAAACTATATTAATACTAGCCTCTTCTCCACATTGTCATCCTGCTTTATATCTAGTAGTGCCTTTTCCCACAGTCATTGCAGAAATCTGCTTGTGGTTCCCTCACCCCAGAACAGAACAAACCTTCACATCTATCAAAAGCTCCAGACTGGGCTGGTAAGGTAGCTCAGTGGTAGAGTGCTTGCCTTGCATGCATGAGGCCCTGGGTTCAATTCCTCAGCACCACATAAACAGAAAAAGCCAGAGCCGGGTGCCCATGGCTCATGCCTGTAATCCTAGCTACTCAGGAGGCTGAGATATGAGGATCGCTGTTTAAAGTCAGCCCAGGCAGGAAAGTCTGTGAAACTCTTATCTCCAATAAACCACCAGAAAACCGGAAGTGGCGCTGTAGCTCAAGTGGTAGAGCGCTTGCCTTGAGCTGAAGAGTTGAGGGACAGCGCTCAGGCCCAGAGTTCAAACCCCACAACCAACAAAAAAAAGAAAAAAGAAAAAGTCAGAAGTAAATTTATAGCTCCGAGTTCCTACATCAACAAATTGGAGAGATCTGAAACCAACACTTTAATGAGACATCTGAAGCTCCTTGAAAAAGAACAGCAAGCTGAACCCCAATCCAGTAGATAGAAAGAAATAATTAAAATTAAAGCAGAATTAAATGAATTAGAATCCAAAAAAACCATAGAAAGAATAACAAAACAAAGAGTTGGTTCTTCAAAACAAATTTGACAGACCATTAGCAAATCTCATCAGAAAAATAACATACACAAATAAACTCAGAGATGAAAATGGAAACATCACCACAGAAACAACCAAGATTCAGAACATTATAAAGGAATACTTCTCAAACTTTTATGCTAGTAAGTTTGAGAATCTGGAAGAAATGGATGAAGTCTTAGCAAATATCGACATGCCGAAACTAAACCAAGATGAGTTAAACCAACTTAACAGACCCATATCAAGCATCGAAATAGAAACAGCAACAAGAGACCTCCCATCTAAGAAAAGCCCAGGACCAGATGGATTTACAGTGGAATTCTACAAGGCCTTCAAAGCAGAACTCACACCAATATTCCTCCAACTCTTCAATGAAATGGAAAGAGAAAGTTCACTAGCGAACTCTTTCTATGAAGCCATCATAACCCTCATCCCAAAACCAGGCAGGGACTCATCAAAGAAAGAGAACTATAGACTCATTTCCTTGATGAACATTGATGCAAAACTTCTCAACAAAATTTTGGCCAATCGACTTCAACAATTCATCAAAAAAAACCATACACCATGATCAAACAGGACTCATTTCAGGAATGCAAAGCTGGTTCAATATATGCAAATCAATTAATATAATTCATCACATCAACAAGAGCAAGGATTAGAACCAATAGTTATCTCAATAGATGCAGAAAAAGCTTTTGACAAGATCCAACACCCGTTTATGATGAAGGCTCTGGAAAAACTAGGAATCCATGGAACATTCCTCAATACAATAAAGGCTGTATATGACAACCCTATAGCCAGCATTATATTTAATGGTGAAAAACTAAAGCCATTTCCTCTAAACTCAGGAACAGGACAAGGATGTCACTCTCTTCATTTCTCTTCAATTTAGTATTAGAATGCCTAGCTACAGCAATAAAACAAGATGCAAACATAAAGGGGATCCAAATAGGGAAAGCTAAAGTAAAACTCTCCCTCTTTGTATATGACATGATCTTGTATGTAAAGAATCTCACAGACTCCACTCCCAAATTACTCGAGCTGATTCGAAACTCTGGCAAAGTAGCAGGGTATAAAATTAACTCTCAACAATATGTATGCCAACAATAAGAAGAGTGCAGCTGAAATCAGGAAAGCAACTCCTTTTGTAATAGCCCCACAAAAAAAATAAAATACCTAGGAATTAACTAAAGAAATGAAGGACCTCTGCAATAAAAACTTTAAAGACCTAAAAAAGGAAATCAAAGCAGAAGTTAGGAAGTGGAAAAACCTCCCATGCTCCTGAATCGGAAGGATCAACATGTGAAAATGGCAATACTTCCCAAGACTATCTACAAATTCAATGCAATGCCTATCAATATTCCAACCTCATTCTTCAATGAAATAGAAGAATGAAGAAGAATAGCAGAATGAAAATTCATATGGAACAATAAAAGACACCAAATAGCAAAAACAATCCTTATCAGAAAGAGTAGTTCTGGAGGAATATACCAAATTTCAAACGCTACTACAAAGCCATAGTAATCAAAACAGCTGGGTACTGGCACAAGAGCAGACCTCAGGACCAATGGAATAGAATTGAAAATTCAGAATTGAACCCACAGACCTATAGCCACCTAATCTTCCATAAGGGAGCTAAAAACATAGAATGGAAGAAAGACAGCCTCTTCAGTAAATGGTGCTGGCAAAATTGGTTAATCACCTGTAGAAAACTAAGGCTAGATCCTTATATATCACCCTGCACCAGAATCAACTCCAAATGGATCAAAGACCTCAGAGTCAAAGCAGACACTCTGAAAACATTACAGGATGGAATAGGAGAAACCCTAGGTCTCCTAGGCACAGGCTGAAATTTTCTTAATAGAGACCCGGAAACACAACAAATCAAAGAAAGGTTGGACAAATGGGATTGGATGAAGCTGAAGAGCTTCTGCATAGCAAAGGATATAGCTAGCAAGATCAATAGAAAGCCCCATGGATTGGGAGAAGATCTTCACTAGCCATACAATGGACAAGGGTCTCATATCTAAAATATACTTGGAACTAAAAAAATTAAATCCCCAACAACAAATCCTCGAAGAGACAACTGCCAGATAAACAAGTGGGCTAAAGACTTAAAGAGAAAGTTCTCTGAAGAGGAAATAAGAATGGCCAATATACATGAAGAAATGTTCAACCTCTCTAGCCATAAAAGAAATGCTAATCAAAACAACATTGAGATTCTACCTCACCCCAGTTAGAATGGCTATAATCAAGAACTCTAATAACAACAGATGCTGGAGGGGTTGTGGCCAGAAGGGAAGCCTACTGCATTGTTGGTGGGAGTGTAAATTTGTTCAACCACTTTGGAAAGCAGTATGGAGGTTCCTCAAAAGACTCTCCACATAGAGCTCCCTTATGACCTAGCAATCCCACTTTTGGGCATTTACCCAAATGATCACAAACAAAACTATACTAAGGCTACCAGCACAACTATGTTTATTGCAGCATTATTTACCATAGCTAAGTTTTGGAACCAACCCAGATGCCCCTCAATAGATGAATGGATCAAGAAAATGTGGTATGTATATACACAATGGAATTCTATGCCTCCATCAGAAAGCAAGGCATCGCCCCATTTGTTAGGAAATGGAAAGATGTGGAGAAAATTATATTAAGTGAAAAAGCCAGGCCCAAAGAAACATAGGTCCCATGGTTTCGCTTATTTGCTATAATTAGTATATGTCTGGGACAAGCAGAAAAGCTCAGATAAGATGATGTTAAACTAAATGAACCCCAAGATAGGGACACAAGTGTTTTTTCTTCCTTGCTATTGTTTCTAACGTATTTATAAGGTACCATATGATTTTTTTTGTTGCTTTGTATGTCTCTCCCCCATGGTATAACCTGTTTTCACTGTATTTGATGTTGGTATAATTTGGGGAGAGGAAAGGAAAAAACAAAATGTTTAAATAGGGATACAGATTGACCCATTGCAACAATGAGCTGTACAAGACCCTATGTTGAATAATGATCTAACATTCTTTAATAAACTTTTAATCTAATCCATCTGGCTCCAATGGCTTGAAAATGTAGGAAAATTGGAAACCAGAAATATCATTTTAAAAAAATAATACATTGAATGGGCTTTCTAAAATTTTCACACTAATGAAAGTTGGTGAAAATTCCAGTGTGGCCAGGTACCAGTGGCTCACTCCTGTAATCCTAGCTAACCAGGTGGCTGAGATTGAGGTTCAAAGCCAAAACAGACAGGGATGTCCATGAGCTTCTAATCTCCAATTAACCACCCAATGGCTGGAAGTAGAGCTATGGCTCAAGTGGCAGAGAGTTAGCCTTGAGCAAAAGGGCTCAAGGACAGTGCCCTTAGGAGCCTAAGTTCAAGCCCTAGGACTTGTACTCACAAGAAAATAATAATCCAGTTTGTTAGTCCCTGTGCCTGCTTCTCTCTCTCTCTCTCTCTCTCTCTCTCTCTCTCTCTCTCTCTCTGCCTCTCTCTCTCTCTCTGTATCTCTCTCTCTGTTTCTCTCTGTCTCTCTCTCTCTTTCTCTCTCACATACACACACACAATTCCTAAATGGTTGCCAATAGCAACCATTTATAAAGCAAATCTAACAGAGTTAGAATGAAAGAAAAGTCAAATACTCTATTGCAGATCCCAAAGTGTGTTCTGAGTGTGCTGTTCATGAGAGGCTTCATCTGAACAGCGCTGCTCCTTCAAATGACTTCAAGGGCCATCACAAGTATATTTTAACTTTTGAAACATCCCAATAAATGTTAGTTTACTGAAGGCTCTTGGGAAATCCTGTAGTTTTCTCTTTTTTGTTTCCTTATGGACTTTTTATTTAACACTGAATCTCCCATGGAATCCCTTTTTCAGGTAATACGTAGAACACTTAGAAAATGTTGTTACACCCAATCTGCATCCTCTTAGTATGTAGCGCAGGAAGAAAGGGAAACATAACTATTCGTTCCCTGTTCCACCGTGGGTAAGAGGGGAAAGTTACAATAGTAAACTGAGCCCTGAGCAAGAAAGGTCATAAATGTGATTTGAGATTATATAAAAATGGTACCTGCTGTGTGTCCTTAAGTCCCTGATATTTAATGTTTCTGTCAGAGGCCTAGGGGGAACAAGCATGCCAAAGACCCAGCGGGGGTAAAAACTCCCCAAGGAATGGGTGAAGTGGACACCAGCCAGCAGTCCTCCCTCCATTGGGGAATGAGATGCCACAGGCCACACAGGAGCTGCCATGGGTACTTCAAGTCTGTGATGAACTGTCAGGAGTCTCCTGTCAGGAAGATTCTGCTTCATCAGCAGTAACACAAGCATTACTCGACCCTTGTCCTTCTATACAACCCGTACAGGGCTGACACAATGGAAAAAAAGGTTAGCCAGGAAAACCACCTCAGCGGCCTCCTGACCCAGCTCTGAGTAGGAAAAAGATTACATTACACACAGACAGGAAGTGGTATTTTGAGCTCTTATATATTTAGCTGGATATGGTTGCCTGGAAAAGTCATCTTACCTAGAGGGAATGACCGTGCATATGTAGCATCAAATTCACAAAAGCAGAGAGGAGGGTGGGGAGAAAAAAGAAATCGATGGAAAGGGATAGGCTTTTGATTGTACAGCAAAGGAAATGAATGGGAATTATAAGCTTTTGATTGTATATTAAAGTGTCCCACAAGGATAGTTTAGTCAATGACCAATTGTACAAATGATAGATAACATATAGCACTGTGTTGTCTTAGGCTGGACACCTGTGGCTCACACCTGTAATCCTAGCTATTCAGGCGGCTGAGATCTGATGATCAAAGTTTAAAGATAGCTCTGGCTGGAAAATCTGTGAGACTCTTATTAACCAGCAAAAGACTGGCTCAAATGGCTCATCCTTGAGTGAAAAAGCTCAAGGACAGCACGCAGGCCCTGAGTTCAAGCCCAGTACCAGCACTACTACCATCCTAATAAAAAACTTTATTGTCTGATTGTGTCATAGCTAACTTAGTTTATATAGGTACACCTTGATATTCACACGGTGATAAAAATCCACTAATGAGGCATTGTTCAGGTCACGCCTCCATTGTTAAGTGACACACAACTGACCTTCAGTTCCTTCCTGAGCTGGAGGACATTCCTTGGTGTTTGCTGCCCACTCTTGTAATTATTTTGTAAAATATGTGCTAATATTTAATGTAAGAAAATATGTAAGCATCACATTCTGGGCCCTCAAAGAAACGAAGTTCCCTAAACACACGAGGAATAAATTAAAACTTCTGTCATTCCCATAAGTCACCCTAGACCAACTCAGCCCTAAATTAATTAATGCTAGTTTGATTAAAGCCTCTTCCCAATAGACCATGAAACCCACAGAACTGACAGCATTAAGCAAAAAAGATTAAACTACACCATGAGGCCTGTCTGATAATATGGTAATAAAGCATGTGCAAGTCAGCCATAAGAAATCCCCTAGATCACAAAAAAAAAAAAGCTGCTAATTCTAAAAGAAGAAAAATTTCACCTTTTTGAGCTACATAAACATGGCACGAACTTGGAGGTTCATTTCCCCAAAATTGCTCTTATATACTGCATCACCATAACTGTAGCAGTACTGAATGGAAAGGGCTCCTCTGTACCCACCTTGCCTTTCCATAGCCCACCAATCCTCCATGATAAAGGCAGGGAGGAGACACAGGCAGTGCAGGGTGCAGTCTCTGCTTTCTTGCTTGCTGCTATTCATCCCTCTAGCTCTGTCTTACCACCAGGAACCCTAGAATAGGGAGGTAGGTGTATGCATACATTCCTTGGAGAGTCTACCAAGGTTTCTCCTCCAAGCTGATGTAAGATCTGCCTTACTCACCACCTCTCCACCCTCCAACACCCACAACTCTCAGGGATCCCCTAGCCTTGAGCTCAGTTCAAGTTGAGCAATATTCAGGGTCAATACATGCATTTAGGGAAAAGTGGCCAAGGGGCCCTCTCTTCATTCTCTCCCCTTTGAATAACAATGTGTTTTGATATCCTCAAAATTAATGCCCATTTATATGTCTTGCTGGGGGGTTTTTTGTTTGTTTGTTTTTTGTCAGTTGTTGGGCTTGAACTCTGGGCCTGGGCGCTATCCCTGAGCTCTTTAGCTCAAGGCTAGCGCTCTACCACTAGAGCCACAGTGCCACTTCCAGCTTTTTCTGTTTATGTGGTGCTGAGGAATCGAACCCAGAGCCTTATGCATACGAGACGAGCACTCACTCTACCACTGAGCCACTTTCCCAGCCCTTGCTGTTTATTTTTAATGGTTTGCTAGTGCTCTGACTTGATACACTATATACAGGTATCAAATTAGAATGTATAGCCCATAAGTCAGTACAGATGTTATATTCATTAAAATATTTTACACTTCAGGAGAAAGCTTTAAAAATATCAGAGAAAGTGACTCAGGAAAATCTGGGCTGATACACAATTAACTATTACTATACTCTAGAAACCCACCTCATCACAAGTTTGTCTTAGATCTTTGCAAATTTTGCTTCCTTTCTGTAGATTTTTTTTTCTTTGTAAAAACAATAATGCTCCTTTTGGAATTTTTTTTTTTTTTGTCAATTGTGGGGCTTAAACTTAGGGCCCGGGCGCTGAGACTCTTTGCACCAGGCTGGCATTCTACCACCTGAGTCATAGCACCACTTCAAAAACATTTGAATAGTTAACTGGAGATAAAAGTCTCACGGGGACTTTTCTGCCTGGGCTGGCTTCAAACTGCAATCCTCCTGAGTAGCTAGGATTATAGCTGTGGCCACTGGCCCCTGGCTCTTTTGGAATTTTTTTAAAGTTAGTATCTCTGAAAATAGTCATGTATTTATAGCTGTCTGTTATTTATAAGCTTATGTGATATGTATATTATAGATATATTCACATATAATTTTTATAAACCTATACCACACAGCTGTATATTTTACATAAGTTTTCTCTATATGCAATATTTTAGAATATTCTGTCCCATTTCAGTTTCTTTTAAAGTTGGCCTTGAGCTTGAGATTCTACACACACACTTGTAAATTCTTACTTAGTTCATTGAAATGTCATAAATATTTCCAGTCATTAATTTTTCATAGAGCATATGCTTTTCTAGTGACACAATATTCCATTATGGATATTTTATTATTTATTTAGCCATTCTCCTGTTGTTTCCATTTGCTTACTTATATAAATTATGCGGCAAAATATCTCTCTACATTCTGCTTTATCACACTATCTTTATTTGAACTTTACATACAGAGAAGCAGAGATGCAAGGAGACCAAAGTAGGAGGAAATCCAAGCAGTAGGAAAGAAGGTCCTAGAAGCCAAGAGAGACATTTCCAGGAGAGCAGAAATGCCATCTGTGCCCAAAATTGTCCATGGAAGTGGAGAGATTTGAATAAAGTAGGAGCCATTGGTACCCTTGATAAATGGACAGCAGTCTCACTGGAGTGGGTGGACGAAGTTTGGAAAAAATTATTTTTCAAGGAACTTTGTTGTAGTCAATGGCAACTTAGGGGAAAGTGGAATCAAGAGAGAGGATTTAATGATGGTAAATTCAGGTAAGCTAAAAAGCATAATTCCAAGAGCCAAAGACATCAATAGTGCACAAGTTCAAGTTCACCTCATAGCACATGGGAAATATTCTGTGTCTGCAAAACTCATATATGTACTTAGAATATACAAGAGGAATGTCTTTTTTTTTAAACTAAGGTCATGGTAATGGATAGTATTTGTGTAAAAAAAATGCTATTTAAACATTTTTGTGATCACCATAAATATAGTGTCAAACAAATGATTAATTTTACAGATGACAGTTGTGGTAATTATTTGTTATCAAGTCTGGGTATCTAGTAGCCAAATGTTTTGCTTCAAATGAGGCTATAGGTAGCTATGAGTAGAAGAATAAATGTTTGAATTTTGGCAAATACCTTTACCTGACAACTCAGTCAACAAAACCTTCCTACACCAGTACAATAAATTATTTTCCAAATATGGCACATGTTCTGCAGTAAGGGACTGAGATTATAAGTGATTCACAACTTAATGATTTGTGGCATAAAAATTTCCATTTAAATAACTTGATTTCTGTCATGGAAGAAAAATATTAAATAAATAGCTGGCTAGACAGCATGTGACCACTGCATACTGTGTGAAAAGAGCAAACCCTGGCTGAAGTTTGGGAAGCTGGTGAAATACCACTCTAACGCATCAACTGTTCTTTCTCAAAAACACACTTGTGTTTTGTGGGAATCCTTAACTATATGACAAGAATCTACTCTTAAACCAACTCAGTTACCATGAAATAAGAAAACCATTTCCAAACAATCTCAATCTTAAGAATCACTCAGGTATACTTGTTAAAACACATATTCCTAGACACCATCTCAGCGTTACTAAAAACAGAGAACAAGCAAGGGGCTGATGCCAGATCGGACAGGAAAGTCTGTGAGACTCTTGGTGCCAATTAACTACCAAAAAGCAGCAAGTGGAGCTGTGGTTCAAGTGGTAGAGTGCTATCCCTGAGTGCAAAGGCTGGGATAGCAGTCAGGCCCTGAAACAAAAACAGAAAACAGAGAACATGTATTTTTGACAAGTGTCCTGACAATTTCTATGAGGAGAAAAATTTGGTATATAATGACAAAATATATATCTATGTGCACTCCTCTTGAGAGCAGAAAATTTAAGATGTTTGAGGAAAGAGGATACCTTAAAAACAAAAAAACAAAAAAACAAAACAAAACAGTAGATTCTCCATGAGTGGCATTAGAAAATAGTATAGTTATCTTAAAGCTGGCTTTTAGAAGTGAAGATTTTGTTTCCCCAGGGTCTGTAATAAGCAGGGGTTTATACAACTAAAAATAAAGAAACTCCTTAAATTCCTAAAAATAAGGAAACACCTCATAGCATGCCATAGCAAGGTCCAAGTTTGATACAAACTTGAGGGAATTCATTCATGCCACTCTTTCCATTTTTATTTTTATTTACATCCCCAAAGATAGGGGCCAAAAATTTTCAACTCAATAAGGAAATTATTACCATATATGTTTTTAATTTAAGACCATTTGCATTCAAAAGGTCTCAAAAGTGAATTCATTTTGTAAAAGCAAATACTAAAAATAAAACAGAAAGTCCAGCTCCATTGGCTCATACCTGTAATCCTAGCTACTCAAGAGTCTGGGATCTAAGGATCACAGTTTGAAGCCAACCCAGGCAGACTCTTATCTACAATAAACTACTCCCCCAACCCACCCAGCCAAAAAATAAAAACCAGAAGTGGAGGTGGCTCAAGTGGTAGAGCAGTAGCCTTGAACAAAAGAATCTCAGAGACAGCACCAAGGCCCAATTCAAGTCGCAGAACCAACACACACACACACACACACACACACACACACACACACACACACACACACACACACACACACACACACACACACACACACGAAATTTGCTAAGGAATAGGATATCTGATGAAATCCCCAACGGTAGCTAATGCCTGGAAATAAAGTGTTTTGGTCAGTCTCCCAAATTATACATAGGTGACACAGTGAAAATAGTTTAAAATTCCAAAATCATTCTAAAGTGTTTGAATTACTAAATGGCAAGGATTCAGTATGAAAAAACAAAAAACAAACGTTTACTACTTGACAGATATCTGTGGGCTACTCCATGTGCTCCAACCCCCCTGCACTTGGATCATGTTATCAGTGGCATGTGAGCAGCGGGCCTTAGCCATTTCTGGGCCTACATTATTTCCAATCTGGTGTAAAACTTTCTAGCACTCTCTGTTTCTCTCCTGCAGGGATGCTTGGTGTCTTTGATGATGAAGGAACAATATGGAAACAACCAGGATAGATGAACATTTTCATAGAGCTCTTAATAGAATGCCATGCAAACCAGGCACTGGTGGTCCATGCCTATAATTTTAGCTAGTCAAGAAGCTGAGATCTGTGCTCGCTTCGGCAGCACATATACTAAAATTGGAACGATACAGAGAAGATTAGCATGGCCCCTGCGCAAGGATAACACGCAAATTTGTGAAGCATTAAAAAAAAAAGAAGCTGAGATCTGAAGATCATGGTTCAAAGTCAGATAGGGCAAAAAAGTCCATGAGACTCTTATCTCCAATTAACTAGCAAAAATCCAGAAGTGGAGGCATAGCTCAAATGTTAGAACACTAGCTATGACAGAAAAAGCTAAGCGAGATTGCAAGGCCTTGAAGTCTAAGCCTTAGTACTAGCACAAAAGTAAACAAACAAACAAGCAAATAAATAAATAAATAAATAAAGATGACATGCTGCAGTCAATTTTTATGAAGCAAAAACCGCTTTTAGGGTATAAAGACCCTGAAATTGGAGGATTATTTTGTTGTTACACATAACCTCTGCCATCCTAGCTATCTACTTGGCAGCCACTTGATTTCTCTGGTTGATGACACCAAGGGAAATTATTCAACGGATCTGCTCAGATTCATATCCATCACTGAAACCAGATAGCTAATAGGATATTCTCCATGGCCCTCACAGAACCTGGGAATTGTTTTATTCTTTCTCCTGGCTGGTTTAGAAAACCAATGGAAAGCCTTTCATTTTCCCTAAACCTCATGTGCATTATGTATAAGTGTCTTGAGACATAGAGGACCAAACTTGACCTAAAAAAAATCAAAATCAGATCAAACTGAGACTATTTTTTTCCTGGTTACTAGGATTTGAACTTCAGCTCTTGAACTTACTAGACAGGCACTGTACCAACTTGAGTAACATCCCCAGTTCCTAATAATCATTTCTAAATCATCCCCTTAAATTCCATGACAGAAAATAATAGGCCAAAGTTTTTCAGATTTGTTTTAGTTCCACTTTCCATAAGGTATTGATCAATCTGCCAACAAAAAGAATAAGAACTCGACAAATAGTTGATGTGTTCCCATTCCTCTATCAGACATTAGCCAAGAAGACTATGTAAATTCATATTTAAACTAACTAAAACTGAATAAATTTTAAAATAAAATTTAAAACAGCTGGCTCCTCAGTTTTGGTAGCCACTTTTCAAATGTTCTATATAGAATTGTGGCTACTGGCTCTCATAGTGTACACTGCAGAGCATCTACATTATCATGCAGAGTTTTATTGCCCAGCATTGGGCTAGAATTCTACTCAATATCTACCCTCAAAGCCATCCCAAAACACACATAATGGAAGCAACACATGTATTTCATGTTTATGTTTTGTGGGTGTGCATGTATGTGTATGCATGTGCATTCTAGTACTGAACGTTTTCTTTCTCTCTTGGCTTTTTCACTCAAGGCTAGTTCTTACCACCTAAGCCACACCTCCACTTCTAGCTGTTTGCTGGTTAATTGGAGATGAGTCTCTCAGATTTGTCTGCCCAAGTTGGCTTCGAGCTGTAATCCTCCTGAGTAACTAAAATGACAGCATGATCCACCGGTACCCAGCACAACGTATTTCTTATGTACAACCCTTCCTAGAAAACATACTCAATTCTCTCTCCCCCAGGTAATATTATCATTAATAGGGTAATAATCCCATTATTATTGTTAGTGGAATAAAATTAAAAAGGAACATCTGAAAGAAATATCTCTGAGATACAGAAAGGCTTTTCCCTAAGATCTGCCATATTAGCTCTTCAGACCATTGATGGGCCAGATGTGCAAAATGTGAACATTGCTTTTAACGTGGGGATATCTTTGCCTATTTACTATCTATCAAAAGGCAAAAATTTTCCTGCAGCAGGAAAAGGTGATGAAATGGATGATTGATTCCCAGCTGTCATTGCTATTGAGCTATCAAAACACCACAGAAAACCTGACATAGGCACTGCCATGGAATTGTTATGTAAACAAGAGATTTGTCTAAGATACCACCCAGAATGACACAAGGATACACCTGTCAGCAAGATGTTTTTCCCTGGAGGGAGCACCAGGTGCAAACTCAACTATACTGACTATGAGATGAAAATTCCCAGGGGACTAGTTCTTAAAAACTGAGATATGCTGTAGAAGAAAAAAAACTGAGCTATCATTCCTCAAAGAATTCTCACCATGCTTTTATCTTTAACTGAAAGCAGATTGATGAGTAAAAAAATCAAAAGGGAGGAAAGTATCTTCTGAAGCAAATAGGAGCCAGAAACCAAATGGTCATAGCTTTCCACCCCTGCCTATCTGTGCAATGAATTCATGATGGACAAGTGTCTGGTAATATTACTACCAAACAAATTCTACAAGGAGATAAGGCCACCATCAAATGTTGGGGATAACGTGGAGGAACAGGAACTCTCATCAATCATTGGCAGCAAGGTCAAATGGCTTTGTAGTTCCTTATAAAGCTAAATACAACCTTACTGTTTGGCCCAACAACAACAATCCTTAGTATTCACCTAAATAAATCAAAAACTTTTTGGCCACATAAGAGTTTTAAAACCTGCACATGAATGATTAGAGAAAATTGATGCCTACTTGTCAAAACTCAGATGCATAATGAAACTCATTAAAATTGTAAAAAGGTAGGGGGGAAAGGGGAGCAAAACAATGAACATGACTAAAGTACATTACATATATATGAAATATCACAGTAAAACTCCTTTGTACATTAATATATGCTAATAACAGTTTCAAAATCAGATGCCACAAACATGTCCTCAATTGGTTGTAACGTGCTATCATTTAGAAAGTGAACTATTATTCAGCAATAAAAATAAATAAGCTTTATCTTGTCCATGTAATTGTAACCCCTCTGTACAGTATTTTCACAATAAAAAAATTAAAATAAATAAATAAGCTACCAAGCCACAAAAGAGTAGAACCTTAAATGTACACTGCTAAGTGAAAGAAGGTAGTTTGACAACGCATCATATTATGGTCCAATTTTATCTAAATGACTTCTAGGAAAGGAAAACTATAGAGATGGTTTAAAAAAAAAAAAAAACCCTCAGGGGCTGGGAAGGTGGCTCAGTGGTAGAGCGCTTGCCTTGCATGCCTGAGGCCCTGGGTTTGATTCCTCAGCACCACATAAGCAAAAAGAAAAAAGCCAGAAGTGGTGCTGTGGCTCAAGTGGTAGAGCACTAGCCTTGAGCTGAAGAGCTGAGGGATAGCATCCAGGCCCAGAGTTCAGGCCCCACGACCGGACCAAAAAAAAAAAAAAAAAAAAAAACCCTCAATGTTTTCTAAGAATTAGGAGGGAGAGATGAATAGTTAAAACACAAGAAATGTTTAGGACAGTGAAACTATTCTGTTGGCCTGATGGTATGCATCTGTCAAAACCCATAGAAGGGGCCAGACACAGGTGGCTCACACCTGTAATCCTAGCAACTCAAGGGGCAGAGAGCTGAAAGGTTTAAAGCCAGCTCAGACAGGAGAGTCTCTGAGATTTTTTATCTCCAATTAACTACCAAAAAGCTGGAAGTAAAGCTGTAGCTCAAATGGTAGAGCACTAGCCTTGAGCAAAGAAAGAAAAGAAGAGTGAGAGAGAGATGGAAGAAAGGAAGGAAGGAAGGAAGGAAAGAAGGAAGGGAGGGAGGGAGGGAGGGAGGAAGACAGACCTCAGGGAGCTTCATACACACACACACACAAAAAAAAAAAAAAAATATATACACCCAGAGCGAATCCTAACATAAACTGTGAACTTTAACTAATGATATATCAACTGATTCATCTATTGTAGCATGTGTGCCACCTAAAGAAAGCTGTGAATAATAGAAGACAGAGATGAGGAGCCAGATAGGAACTCTATTCTGTGTAATTTTTCTTTATACCTAAAGCTGATCTTAAAAAAGAAAAGTATATTAATTTCTTACTCTCCCTGAATGTGTATTTCAACTGTAAGCATGTTCCAGCACTGTCAGTCTGCATGAGCTTGTACACCACAGACACACAGATGTATGCATGTATATACAAGCACACATAGTTGCATGTATGCACACAGAGACACAGGAATGTCCACACATGCATACACTGACGCATAGAGACACACAGACATGTATATATGCACAATTACACACAGATGGGCTAGCCTTGTGCACAAAAGCTCAGGGATAATGCCCAGGCCCTGAATTCAAGACGCTGAACCAGCACCAAAAGTAAAAAAGGTAAGGATTTCACATACGGTTGGAGGCATAGCTCATTTGGTAGAGTGCTAGCCACTGAAAGAGTCCTGGTCTCAGACTTGGAAGGGAGGGAGGGAGGGAGGGAGAAAGGGAGGGAGGGAGGGAGGGAAGGAAAGTTGGGCCCCTCATGTCTTCCAAAGCTTTTTCTTCTCTCAACCTCTAGTATTGTCTTAAACATATGAAGGCTCAATGAATATTTGCTGGATGACTCAACCAATTCAGTTAACAAAGCCTTGGCTGAAAAGAACAGATTTAATACATTCTTTGGGCTCTACAAAACATGCAAATACTTAAGGACAGCAAAATATGAGTTTGGAGGAGAGTCTAGTAGAGAATGCAGGTTAGCTTCTGTCTAGCACTTTACAATTTACAATCTATGCTTCACAATCATCTCTTAGTCAACTATCAACTGTCAGTGAGTTATTAAGCACACTATTAGGAGATCAATAAAGAATTAACTAAAATTCCTCACCAAGGCTGATTAGCTTTACTATAAAAATTAATTTGCATAATGTATATGAAACATAGCCAAATCAGACTTGTCAAAAGACTTAATGTTTATTAAATACTATTAAAGAAAAATAAACAATTCTTTTCTCTAGTTGGTTTTCTATGATATTACATGATACAGGTAGATGTTTTCCGTTGAAAATCCTACTTAAAAACTGTACTTACTTGGGAAAGGAGAGAGAACAGTAGAAGGCGTGACACTGATCAAGATGCATTATACTTACAAACTGATTTGCTGGTCTGAAACACCCTTTATGCAATTAATTAAAATAATAAACTATAAATAAAATAACAGAAGCAAACAAAAACTGTACTTGCTTACATATGACAACAATTAGTAGATACCTTTGGAAAGGAAGAAAGGTAAATGTGGTATGGACCAGGCAAGACCCTTTCTTATGCATACAAGGTGTTCCATCAATTTTTCAGAGAGCAGAACTGCATCCTGAAATTTTTATAAATGTAAAATGGTCTTTCATGAGAGCATTATAATACATTCAGGCTATGAGCTGAGCGACAGCCTAACTTGCAATTTCTTCCAGACATAATCACATACATTTTTCCCATAGAAAAGAATGATACAAATGTGTTAAACATTATAATACAGAAAAATGCATTTTAAACCAAGAAGTAATATCAGAATATCAGAGCCAGTGCCTGCCAGAAAAATCCAAATCTCTGCCTTGTTGGTGATCAGGTGATTGCTTTGTAGCAAGCAGCCTGACAACCCCATCTCCTATTTGGTCTTGGGTAGTATTTCTCCATATTGCTGAAGGGGGCTTTATTTTATCCCAGCAGCCAGTGCTCACATTCACAGATGCATCTGATTAAGTGGTGCAACCCACTTGAATAGAAAGGGGAAAAGGAAACCCGCTCCAGACTTAATATCCTTTTCTCTCGGTAATAAATTTACTTCCTCCTTCCCACTGCAACTCTAAATGAGGTACAATTTAAATCAAGCACCAGAATTCCTCACTTATGAAAGAAACAACTCTCAAGTGCCTGAATCATTAACTTATTTTATTTACCTACGTATTTATGAGCCTGTTTCTGAAAATAATTTAAGACAGAAAATGTGAACTGTTTCTAGGCAAAGGCAAGACTGGGCAATGTCTCAAGGGAGAAAAATGCAAACACCTAATTCTGAAGCACTTAGGCTTCCACTGCGGGAGGAAATTGCATCTCAGACAATAAATATTTATTGATTCCCCTTTACATGCCCATTATTGTGCCAGGAGCTGAGGAGACAATAATGAGCATGACAGAGAAGGTCCTGTCCTGGATGGAGCCTGTATTGTAAGATGGAGCCAGTCTTGGAAGCAAGGCTGTCTGGCAAGACTGGAGAAGAAATGTTGGAGACTTGATATCCACCTCTGAATATCTGAATATCCAGAGGCATGTGGAAGGGCTGTGGGCCACAAATGCAAACAGTGGGTGAAAGTCAGGACAATGATAGGGCCCACCTAAAAGAATAGAGTTTTCCAGTATTTTATTACAGTTCTTAACTCATTATTAATTATACAGATTACTGGATTTCACTGTGACCTTCCCACCCATACCTATAACATTCTTTGATTGAATCTGTCTTTCTAATCCCCTCTTTTGCCCTCCTCTCTCTCCATGTCTCCTAACTTCTCTCTTTCCCTATTAGTCTTTCTACTTGATTTGATTTGCTTCCATATATGAGTGAAACCATGTGATACTGCCTTTCTGTTTCTAAATTGTTTTTCTAAACATGAGAATCTCCAGTTCCATTCATTTTCCCATTCATCCATTGACAAGCACCTGGACTAATTCCATTCCTTGGTAATTGTGAATATTACCCCAGTTATCATGGGCATATAATTATCCTTTTTGTATAATAACTTTATTCCTTATGGATAAACATCCAGGAGTATGTAAGTATAGCTGGCTCATGTGATAGTGCTACTAAAAGTAGCACTATGTTCCATATTAGCTGAACTCTAATATTAGTCTTCTGTCAGATGAATAGTTGGCAATGATTTTCTCCTGTTCTATGATTTGTCTTTTAATTCTGGTAATTGCTTCCTTTGATATGCAAAACCTTTTTAATTTGATGTAAACCTATTTATACATTTTTGCTTTTATTTTTGAGCTATTTTATTTTGAGCTAGTTTGTCCTATTCAGGAAATTCCTACTTATTCTTATAACATAAAGTGTTTCCCTATATGTTTCTTTAGTTATGTCAAAGTTTCAGGCCTTACATTAAGGTGTACCTGAAATAACTCATTTTAAGCTGATTTTTGTACAGGATTAGAGACACAGATCTAGTTTTAGTCTTCCATGGGTGCATATCCAGTTTTCCAATAGGTAAAGAGGCAGTCTTTTCTCCAAAGTGTGCTTCTGGCATCTCTGTAGAGACTCAGATGGCCATAGCTACGTGAATTTTTTCTAGGTATTCTATTCCTCAGGTTTTCATGTCTGCTTTTTTTTTCCTGTGCTAATGCCACGCTGTTTCTCTTACTATGGCTCTGTAGTATAGTTAGAAATCTACTATTATGATGCCTCTAGCATTTTGCTCAAGATTTCTTTGGTTGCTTGAGATTATTTGGGGTTCCAGATGAATTTTAGAATTGTTTTTTGAAGGTCTATGAAAGATGTCATTGTGCATTTTGATAAAGATTGCATTGAATCTGATACTACTAATACTGGCAGCATTTTGGATAATATGGCCATTTTAACAATATTTATTCTCCAAATCCATTAATATGGGAGGTATTTCCATCTTCTAGTACCTTCTTTGATTTCTTTCTTTTATATTTTATAATTTTAATTATGGAGGTTTTAGTTTGTTGGTGTTTTTTTTTTTTTACCTCCATGGTTAGTTTCCCTCCTCACCCAGAGGAGGGTGAATATTCTTTGTTTTGCATTTGTTTTTGAGACTAATGTGAATAGGATTGTTGTGCTAATTTCTTTCTAAATTTGTTATTAGTGTATAGAAAAGCTTACCAATTTTTGTATATTGATTGTGTGTGTGTATGTGTATTTGTGTTTGTATACTATGGTTTAAACACAGAACCTGGGCATTATCCCTTAGCTTTTTCCACTCAAGGCTTAAACTCTATCACTTGAGCCACACTTCCACTTCCAACTTTCTACTGGCTACTTAAAGGTAAGACTATTCTGCCAGGACTGGCTTCAATCTACAATAGTCAGATTTCAGTTTCCTGAGTAGCTAGGATTAAAGGCATGAGCCACTGGTGCTTGTCTGTATGCTGATTTTTATATTCTAATTTGCTGGGAATTTTTCTATTGGCTCTAAATTATCCATATTTTATTTTTTAAAAAAGAGGCATGTAATGTGGCTCAAAGCCACTCATGAATACACTGGGTAAAGGTCAGAGGACTTTTAAATAAGCGGATTGATTATCGAAAGTATTCTAGAAGAGGTAGGAAACCTGCCTGAGTCACTAGCCATAGCTTGCTGTGGCAGGCTAGCACAGGGGACATGTAAACGTTATTTCCAATTCTTTTTTATTCAGGAAGCTTCAAATCAAACCACACAAATACCTTGAACATCTCAGCCCTCGTAATTTTAGCTTAATGAGAGGCTTTATGATCATATAATGATATAATAGACCATCATTTCCTTAGTCTTCTGTCATCCTCAGTCTGACAAAAAAAAAAAAACAATAAATACTGATTTCTGGTCATTACACTGGGTTCTGGGGCATTTCATGGCTTCAGAATGTCAACTATCCTCTCTAAATAAGGAGAAAATCAGGTCCTGGGGGGAAACAAAAAGAAAAGAATATTGTCATGCTTCCCAAACTTGATAGGTCATGAGGACAAAGTTAGGTATGCAAATATCACTGATATTGGCAGCAAAAGACAAATGGAGAAGGCAGAGTCTCTAAACTGGCTCTCTAATGATGTCTGCCACGACCCCAGAACCCATCAGCATAAGACAGTACTTCCATCATGGTACTATTGTACATGGCACCGTTGTTACGAAGTGCTATATGGCACAAGTGACCTTCAGGTTATCCAAGTACAGCTCTTAAACGCAGGGAGGTTTCTCCACTGGCTGGCAGAAGGGAATTCAGAGAGATTCAAAGCACAAGAAGAACTTCATACAAATGCTGGCTTGAAGCTGGAGAAAGCACATATTCTCCAGGATGCCATCCATGATCTCCAGAATATAAAGTGACTCCAGGCCAACAGCAGAAAGGAAATGGGGACCACAGTTCTATGACCACAAAGAATTGTATTCTACAACCAACCTGAATGACCTTGGAAATAAATTTCTCCCCAAGACTTTCAGATAAAAGGCTGGGCTTTTCTCTGAAGATGAGAATCTTGAGTACATCCCTGTGATATCTGAGCTTAGAGTTCATCCAAGCCTGCATAGACTTTCAGCTTACAGAGCTAATCAATGAGAATTGGTCTCAGCCATCATGTGTGTGTGGTTATTTGTTATGCAGAAAGGGATAAACAATACAGAATCCAATTGGTGATGATGAGGCATTGTAAGTGGGACCCAAGTGTAAGAAAGGCCCACAGTGCAGGCCACACCTCCACCACCTAAGGAGAGCATGTGTCCAGCACAGAGAAGTCTCAGGAAAGCAATGTCTCAGTTGGCTTAATTAAAATCATGGACAGAACTTACTCAGGCACGTAGGAAAAGGGAAAACCATGAGGCCCTGGTGATTAGCACCATATGACACTCTCCTTCTTCTCAAAGAATGGGTACCGTGCAGCTGGTATGGGCAGAGGTGGAGGGGGGAGGGATGGCTTAGGGTTATGGAGGAAAAACTTGCTGTAATCTCAGTGCATATTGAGTGATGCTGATACCCAAATCTACCTACTCCCACTGGGGTTTGTGCTTACAGAGATGACCTTCCCTCTGAAAATCACACAAAAGGAGAGCAGTGACCAGTGCACTTTCGAGTGGCCATAGGCTCCCTAAAACTTCCATATGGCATCACCCAATGGCATATCTCTCCCTTCCTGACAGGTCTTCCAGCCTTTGCTCCTGTCTCCCTAGGGCTCATTCTCATCACAGAAAGCAAGTTGTTCTCTTTAAAAACACAGATCTACTTGGGAGACAGAAATAGGAGGGTCAGATTCAAAGCCAGCCTGGACAAAATGGTTAGCAAGACACTACCTCAAAGAACAAGCTATTGGTAGGTGTCACTGGCCAATGCCTAGACTCTTAGCTACTCATGAGAATGAGATCTGAGGATTTTAATTCAGAGCTATCTCAGGCAGCAAATCCTTAAGACTCCATTTCCAGGTAACCAGTAAAATGCTGGACTGGAGGTATGACTCAAGTGGTAGAGTACCAGTTATGAGCTACAAAGAGAGTGAGAGAGCAAGGCCCTGAGTTTAAGCCTGGATACCAGCACCCCCCAAAAAAGGCTGAATAGGAGACACCAATAGGATAATCTTGGTCTAAGGATATCCCCAGGCAAAGAGCACAAGAGCTTATCTGAAAAATAACTAAATAACTAAATCAAAAAGAAATGAGGACATGATCAAGTGGTAGAGTACCTGCCTACTAAGCATGAAGCTGTGATTCCAAATCTTAATACTGGAATAAATAAACAAACAGATGTGACTACGTTATTCTCTACCAAAACTTTCCAGTGACTTCCAAAGTTTTTCAAATAATCTACAAAACCCTTAGGTTTGGCCCAGCACCATCTTTCTGGGCCTCTTTCCTAGCCCTCTTTTCCTTTCTCAAATTCCTCAAATACTTAAGTTCCCTTCCATCTGAGTACCTTTAAACCTGTCTCCTTCTGGAATGTTCTTTTCCCAGATATCACTTGGGCTCTTTCTTACACATCTTTCAGGCATCTACTAAAATATTACCTTATTAGAGAGACCTTCCCAGACCACCCTGGAGAGAAATATCTCTTCCTACCTTTTCTTTCTCATTCCTTACCCAACTTTATTTTTGTTTACAAAATTCAGTACCATCTATCATAATTTTTATTTGGATGAGTGTTTTGCTTATTGTCATCCTCTGTACAATAGAATATAAGCTCAATAAGGCTGTGCTGTTCACTTCTGGTTCTGAGGATCCTCTGACAGAATGTGAGTAAATGAATGAATGATGAACACAGGCATGCATGTCAGAAACCTTCTGGGAGGTGTTAAGTGATCAGAGTGGTGGGCCTAGACATAAACTGCAAGCAATGTTAGGTTCAGAAGGTCTCACAATGAAGGAGCTCAAAGATAGACTTTATCCAGTCTTTTGGCAATTTCCAAACAGTGTCTCTGTGCCAGGTATCCATAACTGTCGTAAGTGGTTCTTTCTGAGGGACCAGGAAGATCCCCTCCCCTCCTACATTAATGAACCATAGAGGGAATGTTTTATGATGATTTTCACAGCAGCAATGAATAAAACCCATCTGAGTAAGAAATTCCATAAAATACAGTCATAAATCCATACATAATTAAGAAAGCTCAATTCTACTAACTTGAAAAACATTCTTTTCTCCAACTAATTTTCACACTCATTTGCCTTTTTGGGGCTCCTCAATTTAGAATGAGTCCACAAAGGAGGAATTTCCCTTTTCCTCCCTGCAAAAAAAATCACGAAGTGCTTATGAAGGACACTAAAGGTAAAGCCCCACCTGGTGACTTAAGAGAACACTAAGATTATCCAAGTGCTGAGGCCACTAAACTGGAAGCTGGACCATTCTGTTGGCTAGGAGGATGACTTACAGATGGGGATGCTAGCTAAGCAGAGGGGCAATGGGACAGGTGCCTGGGAGGGTCCTCCTAACAAAGTGATCAGATTCCCAGCTCATGGACTTCACAGATGCCAGGTGCACCTGCTTTGCATTTTCAGCAAGAACAGAGTTTCCAACAAGGTCAGCTTCCAGATCACCTGAAAGGCTCCATCCCAGTGCTGCCTTCATCTTCTTCCTCTCAAGGAGTCTCTCAAGATTTTGTCTGTAAAAAGAATGTGCTAAAAAGAATTTGTTAATGATCTGGGTGGGGGAGCAAGTGTGGGGATGGAAATGGGGATGGGATCAGGGTTTGCGCACCAATTCTGGGGCTTGAACTCAGGACTAAAGTGCTGTTCTTTAGCTTTTTCACTAGGCATTCTATCATGGGAGTCACAATTCTCCTTCCAGCTTTTTGGTGGTTAATTCAAGGTAGGAGTCTCACAGAATTTCTTGCCTGGGCTGGCTTCAAACCACAATCCGCAGATCTCAGCCTCCTTAGTAGCTAGGATTACAGGCATGCACCACTGGCACCTGGCCTGAAAGTTGTGGTACCACAGACAAATGGCAATGGAAGACCTTATGGGACTTTCAGGGGGCCCTTCATATAGAACCCCATTTTGGAACAAACCAACATCTGCCAAAGGAACACAACAAAGTAGATGGGCCCTCCCACGATGACTTGCATCAACTGCACCAACCTGTGGTAAATATCCACTACACATCCCAAGCTGTGTGTCCCTGCAGTGCTGGGCAGCTCTGAACGCTCGAGCTGTAGCAGAAAATAACCTCATTCCTGGATAAGTCCATGAATGGTTTAGCCCTATCTTGTTCTCTGACATTTGAGGCTGTTTTCCAAAAATTTTGGCAACCTCTACATATGGCTGCTCAGTATAGAAGAGTTTAGTATTTATTTAAAAACAAAAGTTGTAGGTTATTGTAGGGCAAAGCTGCCAACCCAGCCCTAGCAAATCTGAGGCAAGAGGACCTCACGTTGAGGCCAGCCTGAGCTACGTAGTGAGACCCTGCCTAAAAAAGCCAAACTGTTAGAGCAAGAAAAGCAGTTAGCAATGGCTAAAACTGGAAACAACCTAAGGATATCTACGGACAGCATTAACACTTAAATAACAGATAATTCATAGAATCAGCTCCATCATATCAGTGAGACTTGACTATTATAACTATTTGAAACAACAGTAATAACTCCAGAAATATCATGTTGAGCTTAAGCAGCCAAATGCAAAAAGAAAAAGGTGTTCCTAGAAGCTGATGCCTTTTCTGAAAAATGATGTAAGGGTGGACAACAGAACCTAACATGTAGTGTAAGAAGCCAGGATAGGGGTCACCCTCAGGGTGTGGAGTCTACGGTCCCATGAGAGCTTCTGGGGTGCACGTCATGTTGAGTTTCTGGATCTAGCTGTTATCATAAAAATGCATCATGTTGCACAGTTGGAACATTGCATTTTTTCTGGGTGCATATCAAGCTTCAATTGTAAAGAAAAAAATCAATTCATATTTTTTGGTTCTTCTTAACAAAGGCATTGATTGAGTCTTCACTGCTCTACAGATCCACATAGGATTGACCCTAGCACCTCTGACCTCATCTCTGACCTCATCTGACTCATCCATTTGATCATTTGCCTCTTCCTGTTCTTTGTTCAAGCTAATAATCACCAACCCACCTCGGGGTCTTTGCACTGGCTGTGAATGTGCCTCCCTCAGATTCCATCATGCCTAGTTTCTTATTTTCTTTCTAGTTTTATTCTAATGCAGGGGTTGACAAACTACTGTCTCTACCCCATCCAGTCTATTACCTTATTCTGTAAATAAAGTTTTATGGGAACAGGCACATACCCATTCCTTTATGTAACATCTACAACTCTTTCGTCTTTTGTTGTTTTGCTTTTGTTCACAGTGCTAGCAATCAAACCCAAGGCTTCATTTATGCTAGGTAAGCACTCTGGTCCTGAGCTACATCCCTAGCTCCTATAAATGGTTTCTAACCACAAGAATTGAGTAGTTGCCTGGCCAAGTCTTAATATTCATACATGCTGGCTTTTTACAGAAACAGATTGCCAACCCTTACTCTAATGTCACCTTCTCTCATTTAAAATCAGAACCAAGTTGTTGATTTTTGCCATTCTAACTGGAGTGAGGTGATATCTCAATGTTGTTTTGATTTGCATTTCTTTTATGGCTAGGGATGTTGAACATTTTTTCATGTGTCTATTGGCCATCCTTCTTTCTTCTTCAGAGAAGTTTCTCTTTAAGTCTTTCGCCCACTTATTTATTGGGCAGTTGTTTCTTTGAGGATTTGTTGTTGGGGGGGTTTAATTTTTTGAGTTCCAAGTATATTTTAGATATGAGACCCTTGTCCATTGTATGGCTAGTAAAGATCTTCTCCCAATCTGTGGGCTTTAAAATCAAGAACTCTAACAACAACAGATGCTGGAGGGGATGTGGACAGAAAGGAACCTTACTTCATTGTTGGTGGGAATGTAAACTTGTTCAACCACTTTGGAAAGCAGTATGGAGGTTCCTCAAAAGACTCCACATAGAACTCCCCTATGACCCAGCAATCCCACTTTTGGGCATTTACCCAAATGTTTACAAACAAGACCACACTAAAGCTACCAGCACAACTATGTTTATTGCAGCATTATTTACCATAGCTAAGATATGGAACCAACCCAGATTCCCCTCAGTAGATGAATGGATCAAGAAAATGTGGTATATATACACAATGGAATTCTATGCCTCCATCAGAAAGAATGACATTTCCCCATTTGTTAGGAAATGGAAAGGCTTGGAAAAAATTATATTAAGTGAAGTAAGCCAGGCCCAAAGAAACATAGGTCCCATGGTTTCCCTTATATGCAATATCTAGTATATGTATGAGTCAAGCGGAAAAGGTCAGATAATGTGATGTTAGGAAAACGAACCCTTAAATATGTATTTTAATGTTTTTGTTTCTTTCATGCACGTGTTTCTAACGCATTTATAAGATTATTTCTTTGTTGCTTTGTATGTGCCTCCCCCACAATGTAACCCCCACTTTCACTATATTTGATGTCAGTATAACATGTGGAGGAGATGGGGACAAACAAGTCATTTAAGGATTCAGGTGGACCTGTTGCAACAATGAGAAGTACAAAATGTCATGTCAAAAACGAGCTTTACAATGTCGGTGTAGGGGGGGAAGGATTGGGTGGGGGGGAGAGGGGAGGCTGGGAAGGGAGGTGAAGGGTAAACAAAGGAGGAGGCTACAATGCTTGGTAAGAAATGTATGCATTATCCTGCCCATGTAATTGTAACCCCTCTGTACAGTATGTTCTCAAATAAAATAAAATAAAATTAATTTAAAAAAATAAAATAAAATCAGAACCAAGTCCCCTACCTCCTACTTCTACCTCTCTCCCTTGTCCCTTTCTCACCTTTTATCCAAAGTATTTACTAAAAAGCCACACATTTCCTAATTTTTTTACTTCTGTCTCCCTTGAGGAAAATGTAAGCTCCATGAGGGATTTCTTTGTTCTCAAATTACATCCTTAGAACTTCAAGAATATCTAACAGTTAAGGGATACTTAGTATACATGTGCTAAATCAATGATAGCACCAAATTCAAATGGTATTATATTTTTATATGAAGTGGTACCCCAAAAATACATGTGTTGAAGGCTTGGTTCACCATGCAATGTCCAGAGGTACAGCTGTAGGGAAATGATTGAGTCAGGAGAGATCCGACCCATTCAATGGATTAACCAATTGATAGATTCCTAGTTTGAAGACATTCTGAGGTGGTAGAACTAGAGGGTGGGTACTGGAAGGAAGACATGAAGGGCATGTGTTTGAAAGATACATCTTTTCTATCAGTTCCCTCTCTGCTTCCTGGCTGCCGTTAAGTGAGCACCTCTGCTCTCCCACATGCTTCCCTCCATGATGCTCTCCCTCACCAAGGCCATTCAATCTATATATTCCTGTGATCTCCCTTTGGTGAACTTTAGCCAAAATGAGATAGCATTTAAGTAGTGCCAAGCAACTTATGAACAGAAATCTAAAATAGTAAACAAAATTGAATCTTTTTTCCCTTTAAATTGTTAATCTAAGGCATTTTGGCACCGTGATATAAAGTGACTAACACTACACCCTATTGCAAGTACTAGGCCGATCAACCTAGTACTTCCTTTTTAGACAACCTTTGGCTCCTTTACATTGTTTGTTTCATTTAAAGGATATTTATTTTCCCCCAGAATAAATTAGGTCTAAGTTATTTGGCAATCTCAAAAATAGACGAGGGCCAGCTACCCTATCTGTTGCTAAGAAAATTGGGGAGGATGGGATGGGAAGGGGAAACAAAGGAGGAGGCTACAATGCTTGATAAGAAATGTACTCATTATCTTGCCCATCTAATTGTAACCCCTCTGTACAGTATTTTCACAATCAAAAAAAAATAAAAAAAGAAGATTCAATATGAGAAAGTGGCCCTTGAGATCAAGGAGGGAAGAAAGAGGTGGTATTATCAGATTTATCTATTTTAAGCCAAAATAAGTCACAGAACTGGATAACTGCCATCCAATAAATAACCTCTCCCAGGAGCAGCTCATTCCATGGTTTGGTCATGTGGTCCTTACCCTGGGAGAAGCAGGGAGCTGATGGCACAGAAATAGTTTGGATTCTTGGAACTATTCCAGAATTATTTTCCAGACCTCATTTTCTCTCCCAGAAAACCAATTCTAAGACTGGGGTCTCCTGACATCACTTCTTAAAACTGCATGTGACTCAAAATAAAGAGCTGAATTAAAATATATATGTTCCAGTGATTGGGTTAAAAAAGGTTTAAAAAAAAAACCCAAGGATTCTCTATGCTGTAGGCTTGACATACAGTGTCTTCATAAAAACATCATAGCCTTAGAAACTTAGGACCTAGGATAATGGAAGAACAATATATCTATCACTGGCTTATAAAAGCAGTTTACATAGTCTTCTTTTTTTCATGTTCTTATGATAATTAGAGATGGCCAGTGTAAAACAGAATACCAGTTGTGCATTTGGCTGTCACATGCAGTCCTGGACAATGGTCTGGTGATGGTCCCCATAACTCTGCAGATGGAAAAGGTACAAACATAATGATTACTCCACAGACTTGGGAAGAAGAAGTCTCCAGAGATAGCATCATTCTCCTCACCTGTTCAAATGTTAACCTTTGGTAAACTGTCCAGCCACTGAAGGAAAAACTGTATAGTAAAGATGTAGTAGAAGCTATCAGCAGAATGTAAATCTAGACTACAATACCAATCCACGTTTCCACTTCAAACCCCCTAGGATGGCTACAATCAAAAAGTTAGACCATAACAAGGGTTACTAATGGGAATATGGAAACATCATAATCATTCCCATGTACTGCCTGTAGGATCTCACTCAAAAGCTGGCAGTACCAAACTGCATCAGGAAAGTACATGGGGCTAGGGATGTAGGTCACTGGTAGAGCATCTGCCCAGCATGCACAAGATTTTGGGTTTTATCCCCAGTACTGAAAAAAAAAAAAAGGAATGTATTTTGACCTCTTAAAAGTTTTTCCCCTGACCTAGCCATACTCACCTAGCTAAGTTTTCCTCCTTAGAGATACATCAACACACTTAGAGATGACCAATAAACAGAACAGATTTTTTTGTCAGTCATGGGACTTGAACTCAGGGCCTGGGCACTGTTCCTGAGCTCTTTTGTTCAAAGCTAGTGCTCTAGCACCTTGAGTCACAACTCTATTTCTAGTTTTCTGGTGGCTAATTGGAGATAAGAGTCTCACAGCTTTCCTGAGTAACTAGTATTACAGGTGTGAGCCACCAGCACCTGGCCAAAACAGATATTTTATGAACCATAATATGTTGCATAATCTCGCAGTTATAGACTCCAGTGATCCTTCCTAGCAGAGGCGGAAAAGCATGGAGGCTCAAAGAAAGCAGAAAGGAGGGAGTTTGGAAACACCAAGATGCTCATAAGACCTTCCTTCTCTCAACTTTGACTTTCCTGGCAGGAAAATGGATTAAACTAAGTACTCTCCAGATGCCCAGGATGGTAGTTAAAAAAAACAAAACAAAACAAAACAAAAACAGCTCTCGGGGTATTTTGCAAAATATAATTTTGTAAAATGGCACCACAGGGCCATTTGGAGAGACAGGGAAGAGCACCAAAAAGTGAAGCATATGGCTCAGGGTTGTTTTTTTCCCTTTGTTTTTTTTTTCCTCCCCTATCCATTAACAGAAAAAAAAATCTAAATAGCTGCTCAACCTCTATGCTTTAATTTCAGAACCGTTTCAGTTAGGATTCAGTACACGGAAGCTTTTCTGCCTCCGCTTGTAAATAATTCACAGCTACTCAAAATATCCACCAGGAACGCAGGTCAGGGATTAAGCTACTCCACAAGCCATGCTTACCAGGGGCCTGCCTGCTCCCATCCACCCTACTTTTACCTGGAAGTTGGAAACTTACATCCTTTTGCAAGGACCCTCCCCCACATAACTGCTCATAGCTGTCATCTCAAAGGATTACACCTTAGGTGTCTCATTGTTAAGATCTTAGACAGCACACCCCTGAATGGCCATATGATTGGGGGGAAGATTTTTGTGGCATATTTTCCTCAAAATGAGACTGTTATAAAATAAGAACTGAGTAGAGAATATTAATGCGATAGAATATCAAAAGGAATAAAATAAAAATATAAAATAGGAACATTAAAGTATATAAAATAACAATATTAATTTCCACATCCATGGGCTACTTTTTTTTGAGGCCTGGATGACATAAAAGGTATTTAACAAAGAGGATGGCACTTAACTGCTTAACAGATAGCAGTTACGGCTTCTGTGATGATTGTTAGTTTTTGGTGTATTCATTTATTTATTCTTTCAGCTAACCACTATTTGTATTGAGCCCCTACTGTGTTCAAGACACATAGAACAGCCTCCCTGCCCATGTGGAACTACCAGTCTACAGGAAAAAGAAACAGCAGACCCACAAAAGAATGAGCAAAGCTGGGAGCCAGTGGCTCACATCTGCACTCCTAGCTACTCAGAATGCTGCGATCTAAGGATCATGGTTCATAGCCAGCTAGGGCAGGAAAGTCCATGAGATTCTGACCTCCAATTAACCACCTAAAAACTAGAAGTGGAACTGTGACTCAAAGTGGTAGAGTGCTAGCCTAGTGCAAATAAGCTCAGGGGCAGCACCCAGGCCTTAAGTTCAAGCCCCACAACCAACAACAACAACAACCAAGGAATGAGCACATTTTTTAATTTTTATTATAGAGATGATGTGCATAGGGGTTACAATTACATAAGTTAGATAAAGAGTACATTTCTTTTCCACCAATGTCACCTCTTCCACTCCTTTTTTCCCTCTCTCCCAATTTTTCCCTCCTGTCCCCACCCACGAGTTGTATAGTTCACCTTCAACATAATATCTAGAGAGTACCACTGCTGCATTTGTTCACCCTTTGGCCCATCATTTCTGTGATCTCCCTTGCCCTCCCAAAGACAGATAAATGAACAAACAAGACAAAAGGAAAAGAAAACAAAAACAGCAACAAAGAAAAAAAAAAAAACCTCTTGTTTCTGTTAAGAAAAAAATTAAATTCCTGTATTCATAAGCTATTTTGTTGAATAGCAACTCCTTTGTGTAACTACTTAAATATAATAAAAAGACATTTATAAAACTGTTAATGAAAAGTAAAATATTTTAAATAAAGAATGAGCAAGTTAATGAACAGACAGATGTGCTATGAAAAAGTGGCAAAGTGTGGCTGGGTGTGTCCCTTTAGAGAGAAGACTTGCATAATGTGTGTGATGGACATTGAAATTTTAATAGTTTATGGGCTGGGAAGGTGGCTCAGTGGTAGAGCGCTTGCCTTGTGTGCATGAGGCCCTGGGTTCGATTTCTCAGCACCACATAAGCAAAAAGATAAAAGCCGGAAGTGGCGCTGTGGTTCAAGTTGGCAGAGCGCTAGCCTTGAGCTGAAGAGCTGAGGGACAGCGCCCAGGCCCAGAGTTCAGGCCCCACAACCAGACCCAAAACAAAAAACATTTTTAATAGTTTAGTAATTGTATCTACTTCCAAATTCGCTGATACACTACCTGCACACATCCCCAGGCTTCTTGTCCTGCTCTGCTCCCAGAGGTCTGTCCTCCTTCCGCCATGCCCCTCACTCTCCTGAGCACTTTGAGATCTAAGGAAGTCACTATTGGGAGAAATCTCACACATCAGATATCTCTCAGCATCCCTGACTGTTCTTCACACTTCACTGAGAGAGTAGAATTTTAAGCAGGGCCCTTGGAAGAGAGGTCTTATTTGAAGACATGTGAAGTCTATAAGAAAGGAAAGACAAGAAGAAAAAGGAAAACTCCCTTCTCCAAGACTTTTCATTTATTCCAGTCACACCTTGAAGAAGGGAGGGGAAAGGATGATACAATGGAAGAAGTAGTAAAGAGTCTTTCCAAAACAGAGGCGGGGCGGGGGGCCGCGGAGGAAGGGGCCAGTGGCCTGGTTATGGTCCCCACAAGATGTGACTATCAGATCTCTAGCACAAAAACAAAAGAGAATATTGGTGCTATGGAAAGTGAATATATAATGTGGGTAACAACACTTCTGAGGCATTCAGAGCCTTATACTGAATGTGGAGATCCAACCCTCTCAGTAACTCAGCAGGTTAGAGGAGTCCCTTATCTGTCCAGACTTCAGGTGCTCCTAAGAAAGATTCAGACATTAAATTAAAAACTTGAAACCGTTTCCAACTAACCAAATCATCCCTGAGGATAAAGATACAGTTACTCCAAATTTTCTTATGGCTTTAGAATTACAGATGAAATGTGCTTACCAAAGGTTCAAATGACTTGTGGGTCCTATGCCCCTAAACAGTCCTACTTCCTCTCCTCTTCTAGAGTTAACCACTAGTGCTGTACAATCCAAGATGGTGGCCACTAGCACAAGGACCTATTTAAATTGCAATGAGTTAAAAGTAAATAATAAGACAGGTGCTGGCAGTTCGTTCCTATAATCTTAGCTATTCAAGAGACTGAGATCTGAGGATTGCAGTTTGAAACCAACTTGGGTAGGAAAATTCTTTTGACTCAAGTTCATTTGACAAAAATGCTGGAAGTGGAGATGTGGCTCAAGTGGTAGAGATCTAGCCTAGAGAAAAAAGAAGCAGAACCTAAGCCCTGAGTTCAAGCCTCAGTTCTAGCCAAAAAAAAGTAAGTAACTCCGGGCACTGGTGGCTCACACCTGTAATCCTAGTTACTCAGGAGGCAGAGATCTGAAGATCATGATTCAAAGCCAGCCCAGGCAGAAAAGTCCATGAGACTCTCCAATAAACCATCAAAAAACTGGAAATGTTGCTGTGGCTCAAGTGGTAGAGGGCTAGCCTTGAGCTGAAGAGCTGAGGACAGTGCCCAGGCCCAGAGTTCAAGTTTTACAACCGACAACAACAACAAAAAAGTAAATGACATTAGCCTATCGACAGCTGAGATCTGAGGATCACAGTTCAAAGACAGCCTGGACAGGAAAATCCAGGAGACTCTCTCCAGTTAACCATCAAAAAGCTGAAAGTGGAGAGTCTTAGCCTTGAGCAAAAACGTCAAAGGATAACACTCTTAGTTTAAGTACTGCACAAAAAGAAAAAAGAAAGAAACACTGAAAATTCAGCTCCACAGTCACTCTAGCCAAGAGTTCAGTTGCCAGATGAGGGTACTGTCTATCAAAGCAGAGTATAGACACAACTGATCATCATGAACATTCTATTAGAAGGCATACAGAAGTCTTTTTCAACTCCTCACTTCTCTGTCCAACACTTTGTCCTGCAATTGCCACCATTATTTATAGCAAGCCTTCTCTAGCTGGGTTAACAGGTGAATGGGGTAAGTAACTTCAGCAAGGTCTCCCAATTTTTCTGATCTGTGACTAAGAAGGCTTGCTTCAGTTGGGCACCAGTGACTCATGCCTATCATCCTAGCTACTCAGGAGGCTGAGATCACGGTTCAAAGCCAGCCCAGGCAGGAAAGTCCCCGAGACTCTTATCTCCAATAAACCACCAGAAAACCAGAAATGGCGCCGTTGCTCAAGTGGTAGAGCTCTAGCCTTAAGCTAAACTGCTGAGAGACAACACCAGGCCCAGAGTTCAAACCCTATGACTGATGGGAAAAAAAACGAACTTTACAACTTTTGTTGGGGGAGGATCGGGTAAGGGGGGCGGGGGAGGGGGTATGGGAAGGGATGGGAAGGGGAAACAAAGGAGGAGGCAACAATGCTTGATAAGAAATGTACTCGTTATCTTGCCCATGTAATTGTAACCCCTCTGTATGGTATTTCCACAATTTAAAAAAAAAAAAAAGACTTGCTTCATCAGTGAGTTCACTGAAGATCACATCAAGCAGCCTTCACCTCTCCCAATTGCACATAAAAAACTTAAAATCTTAGCTAAGAACTCACAAACTGCAATGTCTCCTGGAATGGTGGTGCTTTTCATAAAGTATTAAAGGGAGTCCTCACCAATCAGAACAATCCCTTTCCAAACAAAGGCCTTTTCAAAACTTCTGTTCCTCTGTCCAACACTTATTCTCTGCAGCCACCATACTCACATCAAGCCCTCTGTAGCTGGGCATTTTACCCTATTTGGTAAATAGATTGAATTGCCTTTGGTGAGGTCTCCCAATGTACTGATCTGTAATTAAGAAAGGTTCTCCAAAAAAAAAAAAAAAAGAAAGGTTCTCCATGGATAGCTATAGTTCAAGACACCATCACCCCCTCCCAAGAGCACATAGAAGTTTAAAACTAACTGAGAACTTGCAAATCTGAATGTCCCTTGGGGACAATGTTTATTGGATGGACAGATTGGAGTGGGTGGATGGATGAGTGGATGGATGGATGCATAGATGGAAGCATCAATGGATGGATAGGGCCAGTGGATGAATGGAGTGGTTAGTAAATGAACAGATGGATGGGTGGATTGGTGAATGAGTAGGAGATTGAATGGATGAATTCAGGCATGGGTAAAAATTTTAAAGTATTCAATTCTACACTTATAATGGAATCTCCTAGAGAAACCTCTGTCTCTGTCTCTCTCTCTCTCTTCTCCTTGTCTCTTCTCTCTCCTTGTCTCTCTTCTCTCTCTATTTCTGTGCCCTCTCCCTCTGTCCCTTCAACCTGTCTTATCCCCCTTCATTTCTAGGAAGACCAAGAAATAGTTTTCTATTTAACAACTGCTCGATACAGTAAGGAAGAAAAAAAGACTGGAATTACTACTTGGTAAAGATACTAAAGAAAGCCTACAGAAAGGAAGAAAGAAATCTTTAACAATGTATATTGGATAATAGCATTAAAAGCCTCCTTTCTGCTAATGGAGGTACAATTTGGAGATAAACCTAAACCACATTTCTCTCCGTGGCATATGATTAAAATCTGCTTTGTTCTTCTAATTTGCTCTTCTCAAATTACCACACTGCTGCTGGCACTGCAACACTCAGCCTTGGTGGCTAACCTTGAATCACTGTGCAACTTCACCTCCTTTCTTTCCTTTTAATCAGCACTGAACCAAGAAGGAGTCACTTCCACCTGGTGGAAAAACTATAGCTCCAAACCTGGAGGCACAAGGTGTCATTCAAGGTACCTCCGCCTCCCTCCCTTCCCAGGCCAGGATGCCCCTCAGCAAAACACATCTCCCTTGAGATTCTGAAACACAGGAAGAGAAGTTCTCCCTGACCAGACTCTGGGTGATATGAACAGAAACTAAAGTGTTGGGGGGTTTTTTTCGACCCTAGACTCCAAATATTTCATTACTATTCTACTCCACAAGGCTGTAGCTAGTGTTTAGCCAATAAGCACTTTGTTCTCATATTTTTCTAGAAGGTTCTAAATCCCATAGTCCCCATGGGATTGCTAAGAGTTAAACTTGCACAAAGAATTACTTGAGAGGAGGGATAAATTCTATTCTCGGGCTGGGAAGGTGGCTCAGTGGTAGTGTTTGCCTTGCATGCTATGAAGCCCTGGATTTGATTCCTCGGCACCACATAAACAGAAAAAGCCAGAAGTGGTGCTATGGCTCAAGTGGTAGAGCTGAAGTGGTAGCCTTGAGCTGAAGAGCTGAGGGACAACACCAGGCCCAGAGTTCAAGCCCCACGATCAACAACAACAACAACAACCAAAAAAAAACTCTCTTATTATCATCTTTGTTTTTTTTTTTCTCTCTTCATGATTCCTTGGGTATTCATTTGAAATTTCAAACTCTCAGTATTAGATTGTATTCGATTGTTATACTGATTAGATTGTAATATTAGATGTACTCAATTAAATAGCTAAGATTCAGCTAAGATACTGGGGCTAGAACTCAATTAACTTTTCACTTAAAGTTGGCACTTGAGCCACATCTCCATTTCCAGTTTTTGGTGGTTAATTGGAGACAGATCTCACTGACTTGCCTGCCTAGGCTAGCTTTGAACTGCAATTCTCAAATCTCAGCTTCCCAAGTAGATAGGATTATAGGTATCAGCCACCAGCGCCCAATGACTTATTTTAATTAAGATCCACAATAACCCCATGGGAAACTAAGCAGAAAGTAACATTTTCCATAGAAGACAATCAGATATAAAAATAAATATCTGTGAGCTGGGCTCCGGTGGCTCACGCCTGTATTGCTAGCTACTTAGGAGGCTGAGAGCTGAGAGGATCATGGTTTAAAGCCAGCCCGGGCAGAAAAGTCTGTGAGACTCTTATCTCCAATTAACCACTAGGAAACCGGAAGTGGCACTGTGGCTCAAGTGGTAGAGCCCTCTCCTTGAGCTGAAGAGCGCAGGGATAGCGCCCAGGCCCAGAGTTCAAGCCCCACAACCGACAAATAAATAAAGAAATAAATAAATATCTGTTCCATGTAATTCATGCAAAGGGAACTAACTAGTTAGATTAGATGGCAAAATATTTGTGTATGTGTAACAGGATGTTATTTCCTTTTTAATATTGGTATTATCTTTAAGTAGTTGTACAAAGGAGTTGCTATTTAACAAAGCAGTTTATGAATATAATACATCTTGATCAATGTCACCCATTCCTTCCAACTCATCCCTTCTCTCACTTTTCTTAATTTTGTAGGATATAGATTGAATTTTTATCATCAGCTAAAGACTACTTTTAAAAAAGGTAAAGGAAGAATTTAAACTGTGTCCTTGGGTTATGATTCTAAGACACCAATTTGCCTTCTCTTTCTCAGAGGTGTGATCAATGTATGGTTTTCCTTTTGTGCTGTTAAAATAAAAAGCTGTCAGTGAAAAAGAATTACATCACTTAGGTTATTGAAGAAAATTCAAAAACAAAATAATGTTAGTATTTAGTGCAGTTGGACCAAACCTAATACTCTATCCTATCTTGCCAAATATAAGATTCTAGGAAACCTTATTGCTTCTCCAGATTTAATTTATTTCCTGTTAGCTAATACACATTATCATTGAACTACTCGAGGACAGTAAGAAGCAAAGAAGCAAAAAGTGAAAAGAAAGGTTGTTACTGAAAACACACACACACACACACACACACACACAAAACACCAGATACTCAACAGCATCATAACATTGTCATAATACCTACATAAAATAGAGGTTACAAACACTAGCATTATTTTATTTTCAGAACAGTACTTTGTGTATATATCAGAAAAAAAGTAACATCAGCTAGAAACATGAAGGGAAAATTACTAGCCAACTTATTAGTTAGGTTTCTGCCACTTTTTTATGAATTAGTTACTGATTTGTTTAAAGCACTAGCTCATTTTGCCATGACATCCATGAGTAAATGACTGGTTCAGTCTTTCTCACCATTACAGATCAGCATTCACCACCAAGGCCTGTAGCTTTAAAACAACAAATTTGATTCCAGAGCTGAGAGAAAATAATCCAAACTCCAATCTTTTAACATGCTAATTGTCCTCCAACTACATAAATAATATTTATAATTTATAACTTATTTATAATAATACATACAGTCAGACAAAACACTGTTGCATATAGAAAATTCCTAATATTACATTACTAATATTAGATTATTTCTTTGCATTATTTTCTAGAACTTGAATTATTTTGATTAATATCCACAATTTTACCCTGGGAACTAAGTAGAAAATAATATATAATAATATGCTAAAAATAATAATATTCTATAGAAGACACCTGGGACATAAATAAATATTAAACAAGTGATAAATAATAATGACATAACTTGTAAAGTTGTTTATCATAATGTTTAATTTTGCACCACATTGATAAGGTTTTGATTGTCTATTTAAAGGTCATGACAATGTCTCAAACAACAGCTTCCCGAGAGTAGAAATCCTATGCTTTGAAGCTCAGAACTTTTTTTTGAGGGGCCTCAACTCTGGGCTTGGGTGCTGTCCCTCAGCATTTCAACTCAAGGCTAGAGCTCTACCACTTGAACCACAGCGACACTTCTGGACTTTTCTGCTTATGTGGTGCTGCGGAATTGAACCCAGGGCCTCATGCATGCAAGGCAAGCACTTTACGACTGAGCCACCTTCCCAGCCCTATCCTTGAGACTCTTATCCCCAATTAACCACCAGAAAACCAACCAAAAAAAAGTCTCAAGGGCATTCCTGCCTGAGGCTGACTTTGAACTGTGATCCTCAGATCTCAGCCTCCTGAGTAGCTAGAATTATAGGCATGAGCCATCAGCACCCAGCCCTCAGAACTTTTTTGTGTGTACCAGTCCTGAGGGTTGAACTCAGGGCCTGGGAACTGTCCCTGAGATTTTTTTGCCCAAGGTTCATACTCTACCACTTGAGCCACAGCTCCACTTCTGGCTTTTTGGTGCTTAATTGGATCTAGAATCTTATAAAAATTTCCTGCCTGAACTAGCTTTGAACTTCCATCTGCAAATCTCAGCCTCTAGCATCACTGCCATGCAGTTAAACTCAGAACTCTTAAACTGAGTGAGATCTTCTTTTCCTAGTCCCAGCTATAATGTGAGGATTAAGGAGGATTAAAGACAAACCAGAGTTTGGCTGCCTTATCTACAGAAGAATAAGAAACCAGTCCTCATTCTTGTTCAGATCTAAGTTAACTAATAAGGGGGAAAGTGATCAAGTGTTCTTGGAAAGAACTCTGGGTTCATGATCCATTGATTTGATCAAACAGAAATGCAGACCTACAAAAGGGAAGATTCATCATGGTGTTTTCATAGTGTCACCACTTGTAAGGACCAGGATTCCCTGATCACTGTCTCTGTATCACACCTGTATCTCTGGCAATTTTCAGTACTTATATCCAACTCTGTATTAGGCACCGACTCAAGGTCACCAAAACCAAAATGGAGCTCATCATCTTCTCCTCAACACACTCCTTTAGTCTTTTGTCTTCAGGGCTAGCTTTATTTGCTCTGTGACCTGTACCCCTGCTCAGGGACCCATTGTTGACTTAATAGGGTCATCTAGTGACATCTTGAAATTTTAAACCATTCTCTCTCTGTGTCTCTCTGTGTCTCTCTCTTGTGTTTTTGTGTCTCTATGTGTCTCTCTCGTGTCTCTGTATCTCTATATCTGTGTGTGTGTGTGTGTGTGTGTGTGTGTGTGTGTGTGTGTGTTGAAGTCATCAAGGTTTGAATTCAGCGTCTCTCACATGCAAAGCAGGCATTCTACCACACATGCCTGCAACCCAAGATGTATTTTTTGTTGTCCATACTAGGATTTGAACTCATAACCTGACACTTGCTAGGCAGATGTGTTACCATGAGCCATGCCTCCAGTTTGAAATCTTTTTAACAAAGCACTATTTTCTAACAAAGAACCTAGCATTTTCATTTTACATTGGGTCCCAAAAATGACACGACCAGTCCTATCCCTTCTGGAATGGAATCACCATTGCTTCTGACACTGAAGTCAGTCATCTGGGAGTCATTCTTCATTCCCATATCCAATCCTATCATTTCATGCTGAGGATTTTGCACCAAGCAGGAAACAAAAAGACAAGCAGAAATCAAATCAAGATCTTCATCTTCTGTACTGCTGCAGATGCAGGAGGTTTTGGGAAATTTGTCACTTCTAACATGCTCCCTGATGACTTCCATTGTCCTTTAATTATTAATCAGACATTTACTAATGCTCCAACCTCACACAGATGTCTTCTTTTGGTTTCCCACCTACATACATTGGTCTGTACATCTGTCATTTTATCCTCAAATTGCTATATTGCCTATCTTTTCCCCAAGTGACTCTGAGCCTCTTGGTGGATGATTTTATCTTCTTGTGTATCCTAGTTCCTAGTTCTATGCTTGGCATATAGAAGATATTTAACAAATGCTTATTGAATAAGATCGATGTGAGTTTTCTTTTTTTTAATGTTCTTTGAAAAACATAATGGCTTAATCTAGATGCATACTCTTTGGCTATTCGAATGTGCTTCTTTTTTGTTCTCAAACCATTTTCTCCTTTCTATTTTTCACACTTCAGGGTAAGTCCCAACATAAACAGCGCAGAGCTCATGTTACAAGTACAGTGCATTACACTGTCCTCCAGGGTCTCTGTCCCTGGAGGTCATTTCTGTAAGTAAGAACAGCTGTGTCCGCTGTGCCTTTGGGGGATTCTAGCACTGGTGGCCTATATACAATGACTTGTTTGTGCTGCAACATTTCTAGGAACCCTTGGCAATGCCACCAGGAAGCATAAAGTATGGTTCAGAGAGACAAAAAGGCTGTCACTCCAAGCCCCTATGTGCTATGCCTGATATTCAGTAGGCACATTATCAGATTTGCTATCAAAGGAAATCCTTTCTGAAAAACAATCTCTTGATTTGGCTAGGGCACGAAGTCAAAATAACATTCCCAATAACACTGTCTGGTCAGCACTTTGATCTAATTGGGATAAACACACCAGGATGGAATTCTTTATTCATCCACTCACTGATTCAAATACTCACTGGATATCTGTTAAGGGAAATGTACCAAGTGAGGTGCAAATGGAAGAGTCTTTAGACTCAAGGATATTGTGAACATTATTATTATGGTTATTATTATGAGACAAATCAAGTCTACTCACCCTACTCTTCCAAGTGTGACATGGTCTAGCATCACAGCATCACCAGAAAACACATTAGAAATACCTAGTTTCATCAGGAGGCTGAGATCTGAGGGTCATGGTTCAAAGCCAGCCCAGGCAGGAAAGTCCATGAAACTCTTATCTCCAATTAACCACCAGAAAACCAGAAGTGGCGCTGTGGCTCAAATGGTAGAGTGCTTGCCTGGAGCTGAAGAGCTCAGGACAGCGCCCAAGCCCAGAGTTCAAGCCCCACAATCGACAAAACAACAACAACAACAACAATTTCAAGTCCTTCCCAAGACTTCTAGCATCAGAATCCACAGTAGAATAAAGAGCACTGAAGAGGCTCAGAAACATCAGACAGAGAAGCTCTCACACTGCCTCTCAGATCTCAACATTGACTCTCTCTAGCCTGATCAAGCTCAAATGAAACTTAGGCTGCAAAGTCTGCCCATCATGATAGATCCTGACCATAATGTCACTGGATTTTTTTTCCACCTCAGATTGTATATTTGGGGCTCTGCTTCTTCATGGGAAGAGTGGTTTGAAACTCTTCACCATACAAAGTATAGAACTACAGAAAGACCAAGTTCTCTACCTACAGCCTATCAGATTCAGTTCTCCATGGGATACATTCTGATGTCACCCTTCCTGCAATGCTTTTTCCACATCACTTCCTCAGAAAAAAAGAGTCACTACTTAAGAATTCAAATGACTGAATGACCTGATTCAAGTGGTTGACATTTTAATGCAAGGTGGCTGCACGTTTTCCATAATCAAAAGAAGGATCTCATAGCATGGTTTAATCTGATTTTTAGAGTTGAAAAGTCAAGATTCAGCTGGAAAAGAAGTACAGTTGGAAAATGCTTACACTGCAGGGCCTAGGATGTCCTTCTAGCCTTAATACTGCAATGTACACACTTGTATAAACCACACATACATACACATGTGCACGCACGTGCGCAGGCGCACACACACACACACACCTATGAACACACAGGCATATGATTACAATTTTTTAAATCCTAAAAAACTTTATTCCATCAAGAGAGTGAAACTGTTGCAGACCAGTAGATCACAACTATAATCCTAACTATGCAGGAAGCTGAAATGTGAGGACAATGGCTTGAAGCCAGCCCAGGCAGACAAATCTGCAAGACTCTTATCTCCAATTAACTAGAGGCATGGCTCAAGTGATAAAGTGCCTGCCATGAGTAGCAGATACCAAGCAAGAGCACAAGGCTTTGAGTTCAAGTCCAGAACCAGCCCAAAGGAGAGAGAGAGAGAAAGAGAGAGACAGAGAGAGAGACAGAGAGGGACAGAGACAGAGAGACAGACAGAGAGGGGGGGGAGAGAGGGGGAGAGAGAGAGAGAGAGAGACCAAATATACCAAAAATATACAAAGAGCTCTTCCTAATCCTCCTCCTGCTGCTGCTAGGGACCAACACCAGGGAAGCAAGCACTGTACTACTGAGTTACAACCCCAGCCCATTAGGGTTTTTTATTTGTTTTGTTTCATTTTGTTTTGGAAGACATAGTCTCAAATAGTGAGAGAGTTAGCCCAGGCTGTCTTCAAACTCAAGATCTTCCTGCCTCAGCCTCCTGAGTGCTAGGAATACAGGCATGAGCCCCAACACTCAGCTTAGAGTAGGTATTGTACCAAATCTATGTATGAGCCATTTCCCAGCATTGGCTCTGGTCACATTTAGCAATCAACACATTGCCTTTCCTTCCCTTCCCCTACCACAGTCCAGGTTCAGGGACCTGGGAAGTTTGATGAGGATGACTGCAAAACTTTTACGTAAAATGCTGAATTGGAAATGGCTTCTCTTTACACATCTTAGCCTCCTGCACAAAGAAAAGAGAGAGGGAGAGCCCTGCAAAAAAAAAAAAAAAAAGGAAGACTTGAACTATTGCAATCATTTCATTACCAACCTGAGAATGAAGCTGTCCCAAGCATCAAGAAGAGGCAAGGTAGCTCCAGAGAAACAGACCCACAGATCCTGAATTATGTCCTTAACTCAGAACTCATAATATGAGCTGGTAAATGTCCTTATTAAAGCCAGTTTGAATTAGAACTTGTTGCTTGTCATTACAACTGATATATCCTCCAAAGGATGAAGAGCTAACAGTATCTTTTTACCCTACAGTCAAAACACACTGCCTTTTCTGGGTACCAGTGGCTTCTGCCTGTAATCCTAGCTACTCAGGAGACTTGAGGATAAAGGTTTAAAGTCAGCCAAGGCAGGAAAAGTTCATGAGCTGTCTATCTCCAATTAACTGGCAGAAAGCCAGAAGTGAAGGTACGGCTCAAATGATAGAGTACCAGCCTTTATCAAAAAGCTAAGCAAGAATGTGAGGCCCTGAGTTCAAGCCTCAGTACTGATACCCAACACCCACACCCACATACTACATTGAGGCCATCAAGAGATAATATCATATCATACCATTGGAATGACAATGGGTGGGTTTCTTTCAGTATCTAGTTGATATAAAGAGCTGGAACACCAATGCTGGGTCGTAGTATTGAACCCCTCCCCCCTTCTATTCCTTTTGCATCTGATTTTCAGTGTACTCTGAATGGCATTCTCAATGAGCTTGGTAGAGAAAAGTGTTGGGCTGTCCTCACTAGCAGAAAAAAACGTGGCTGTCTGCTGGATGTAGCTTGCATTTCACCAGCAAGAATGTCATAGGCCTGACATTTAGCATTTATGTATGTATCCATATGATCATCCAAAGACCTTTCCAACAAACAAGTAACTCTTTTCCTCCCAACAAATTGATTCGAACAGCATCCTACAGTTGAGTGATGTTTTCACTTTTTCATGTTTAAACATACATTATCTCAGTAACCCAATGAAGGAATTATTATGCCCTTTTGCAGATGGAGAACAAGAGACCTGGTGACTTGATAAGAAAATGATGGAATTAGGGCTTAAAGTCATTAAACTCCAAGTCAAAGCTTTTCTACTAGTTTAGGGTAAAAGCCACAGCACTACTTTTACAGTTCTTCCTATGGACCAAGAACTAAACTATATATATATATACTTCCTTTTGATTCTTTCAACAGATCCATGTGATCTGTGCTATTATTCTCCTTAATTATAGATGGGGAAACTAAGGCCCGAGCATGTAAAGTGACTTGTCCAAAGTCACCTGGTTAGCCTGCCAATGGCAGCATCACAGCTCAAAGCACAAGCAAGCAGTGTCCCTGCCTCACTGCAATCCCGCCACTGGAACAAGCAGAATGCTCACTCATTTCATAGAACTGCAGCTGCTCTAGACAAATTCCTTACACTGAGTAAACATGCCAGGTTAGTAAAACCTGTTAACAACACAAACTGCAAAGGATTCTCAAATTTTTCTCTGGAATTTGATTGTACAAAGATTTCTTTTTTTTTGGGGGGGGGGGGGGGTCCGGTCGTGGGGCCTGAACTCTGGGCCTGGGCGCTGTCCTTCAGCTCTTCAGCTCAAGGCTAGTGCTCTACCCCTTGAGCCACAGCACCACTTCCGGCTTTTTTCTTTTTGCTTATATGGTGCTGAGGAATCGAACCCAGGGCCTCGAGCATGCAAGGCAAGCACTCTACCACTGAGCCACCTTCCCAGCCCCCAAAGATTTCTTAAAATAAGCCAGTGCTTAGATAACAGTTTATCAAACTCTCCTGAAAGGCTTATTGTAACAATAATTATAACCCAATTTGACATATTGTGAATTCCTCCCCTATGCACACACATGCAATTGTGTACATACATACACATACACATAGGTGCATGTGCGCACGTGAACACACACACACACACCTCCATTTCTTCCATAATGGCAAATCTCACTTCCCATCATAAAGAAGGATGACCCTGGATGCACATATTCCTAGATGCTTTGTAGCTAGGGCACAGAAACATGATCCAAGCTTGACCAATAGAATCTGGGAAGAATACTGATGGAGCCTCAAGAAGAAGTGTCCCTTTGTGATTTAAAAAGGGAAGGAGAGGAGAGGAGAGGAGAGGAGAGGAGAGGAGAAAAGGGGGAGGGGGAGGGGAGGGGGAGGGGAATAAGGCTGGGGAGGGGAGAGGAGGAGAGGAGAGGGCAGGGGAGGAGAGGGAAGAGAGGAGAAAATGCATGAGGATGTGCTTCCTCTTGATGCTGGCTGTGGTAGTGTCCAACATCTAGTACTGTGGCCACTTTATGATTCTGATGACTACAGTGACACTACAGATGGGCTAAGAATGCCAGAGTGGAAGGACAGGAAGCATCTGGGTCCATGTGACATCCTATCTCTGGACTGTTGCGAGGTAAGATTACATAATGAGTGTCCTTAATATTTAAGCCACATTAACTTGGTCATATTAACTTGAAGCCAAAAGCACCCTAACCCACAGTCCCAATTAGCAATGTTTTGGAGAAAAAAAAAAAAAGAAGTCTAGATGTTCAGTCAAACGACCCAGGTTCTAATTCACTTAGGTAAAGTAAATTGCTTAATCTCTCTGAGCCACATTTTCCATATCTGTAAAACCAAAATAACACAACAACAGGCAATAACACAATTGTAAGGTCTGCTCCTAGATGGCTAGCAGACTCCACCCTCCTCGCAGCAAAGTCTCCACCCAGTACCTGTGTTACCTAGGCAACTGGCACACCTGGAAGGTCACATCTGCATCAGCTGAGGTCACATCTGAATTTGATGTGGCCACACCTTTCTCCGCCCATACTCTAGATAAGGCCTAGCCTAGGCCCAGACGCCCTCTCTCTGCTCTTTTCTAGCTCTTTCTCAGCTCTTTCCTTCTCTTCTCTTTCCCAGCTCCCTTCTCTTTCCTAGCTCTCTCTTTCCCACCTTTCCCAGACGCTCTCTTTTCTAGCTCTTTTCTTCCTCTTTCCCAGCTCTCTCTCTCTTTCCCAGCTCTCCCAGCTCTCTTTCCCAGGCCTTTCCCCACCGCGTGGAGGACCAAGATGGCCTGGTGCCAGCCGAAACGATGAATAAACCTACCCCTTACCTGAATACCACATGCGTGCTGCTGTTCTTACTCGGCTACCTCTTTAAAAACCTAACAACAATAACATCAATAAAATGAAGATAATTCAGGATAGTTATGAAAAGCATAAGACGATGTGGACATAATCACTGTGTCAATACCAAATGTTCAAATGCAATTTTCTAGCTAATAATTAAACTATAGACCTTTTAAACTGTAGTGAGCCCAGCACAAATATGAAACGACTCATTCAGTGTAACACAACTGGTTGATAACGTAAGTTTATCCCACTTCTGATTCCTCATCCAATGCTATCATACTACCCTTGTATTGATAGGTAATGAGCTAAATTAAATACTATGTGGATGAGCATGCATTCATTCAAATAATATTTAATAAACACATACAACACACAACATACTACTCTGAAAGGAAATTACCCAACCTGCATCTACATTTACTGAGTGCTTACTACGTGTGTTAAAGTAGTATGCTAGGCTTGCTGTCCAAATATAAATTTCCAACAATTTCAAAGAGGTCAGGAGCTGTGGCAAAAGCAGCTCAGGGACAATGCCCAGGTATTGTTCAATTCCCACGACCTGCGCATGCGAACTCTCTCTCTCTCTCTCTCTCTCTCTCTCTCTCTCTCTCTCTCACACACACACACACACACACACACACACATGCTGTTTTGTAAAAGCTGCTTCTTATCATCAATACAGTGGTGAATTCAAAGGATGAAGGGTGAACAGGAAAGTAGCAAGAATACTATCCTGCCTCTTCCTCCTGCGGAGAGGAAAGAAACTTTCTTACACAGGCAACTTCAGTCACGCCCTGTAATCAGGCACAGCCAGGTCATTCCCGGTTAACCTCCAGCTGGGTTCAGACTTCATCTTTTGGTGCTCAGGGGTCATTTGAGGGAGCCACATTCTGAAGCATAAGGACACAGTATAGAGTATCTAACCACATGTACTGTTATTAGTTTCCTTGAAGATTAATACCAAGTTGTCTAAAAGTGGAAATGGCACCAGCCTTTGGGTTGCAGCATTGCAATCAGCTCTGGCATGCCAGCTTTTCCACCAGACTCTGGGCAAGTTTGCAAACTGGCAGGGAAGGATACTTTGACCACTCAGATCATGAATCCCAGTGGCCTTCAAATCTGGTTCAAAACTAAATCCTTGAATGTATCTACTTTGGTGTCTGGAAATGTCACAAGAAATTCAACTGTTTTAACTATGGGATCATATGTGAAAGTCTTAGGTGAGATTTAGATCCAGACAATTATAGTTTGAATGCCTACTGCTTCATTTCTGGTTAGAGATTCAGCTGTGGATAAGTCACTTATTCTCTTAATGTCTCAGTTCGGTTATCCATAACATAGGGATAATAGCTATCTCAAAGACTTGCTGTGGAGTTTGGTTATAATGAATATAAAGGGTTAGCAGATGGAAGATACTTTTCACAAGGTATACAGAAGCAAAGGAAAGGGTGACATTGTAAAAAAAAAGAAATGTACACATTATCTGACTTATGAAATGGTAACCTTTCTGTACAACACCTTAATAACAACAATAAAATTATATTTTCAAAAAAAAGGTATGTAGAGCTATCCACATGGTCCAAAACAACAGCCTGGAAGATTTCTGTCATCCCTGCATCTAATTACCAACAGCTGATAGAAGCTATCTAAGCAATTTGTTTTTCTTTCAATCAAGGATACTCAGATGTAGGGAACTCAGACTAATGACCATCCTGGGCTCCATGGGCAACAGTCCTTATGCCCCAGACTGAACAGAACGATTGATAAATGTTCAAGATTTCCTGGAGCTCCTATAAGACCCCTGTAGTCAAGCTCCAAGGATACACTCCTAATCTAGGAAGGCTAGTGTGGGCTATACAGAGAGGGAGTGTATGACTTTCTGTGATAGTGACATAATCTTTCAATTTGGGGATTATATGAAGAAAAGAAGGAAGAGAGGGAGAAAAGAGGAAAGGAAGGGAGAGAGAGAGGGAGACACGAGATTCACCCAGCACAAGTGTACTAACTCCAGATGTTTTTGGTTTACTTCGGTTTGGTATTTAAGTCCTCTTTTTTTCTCATGGGAGCATCGGAAATCTTTATAACTTGATGTCTGGAAGTATATTTTCAATTCCCTGTTTGGAATACTCTAGGAAGTATGAGGTCCAAAATTATGAAAATAAAATCTTTCAATACTTTTTCTTTGGCTAAATGTTAATCACGATCCAGGAGAGCAGAGAGGCATCAGGAAAAGATGTGGCTGTACATATTTTAATGGATGCCAGAATCAGCACATCAGAAGGCAAAATTTTCATCTCTCTGACACCAGTTGGGCCATAGGTGATTAAACTATACTGTTACTAAACTGTAACCAGACAACAGATACAAAATCTTTAAGGACAGAACTACTTACCTATTCTAAGGAAGAGCCAGCTCCACTGGAAGGCTGAGAGACAAAGGAGACTTCAGGGGTCTCAGCCTGCTGCTGGCCCTGTTATTATTGATATATTCCAAGGACTTAAGCCACCCATTACAGCCACTTTGGAACTTAAAGCAAAGTATACAAACGAAACTCTCTGGATCACAAGACAGCACATGCCAACCATTTCTCTGCAACCATGGAGGCAGAAAAACTTCTATCACCTAATCCTTTTATTATTAAGTTTTATTATTAAGCACAGCTCAGAGTGAAATTCAAGATCCTCCAGAAAATTCGGTGCGTGCTTGCTTTCCTTGGAGATAATAGGGGACCAGTCTGGCCTGAAAACTTGTCCAGTTGTCTGCTTACAGACGAATGACGCTGTCCCTGTATCATGAACTCCCACTAGCAAATATTACACACACACACACACACACACACACACACACACACACACACACAGAGCTAGGAAACACCTTTCATTCATTCATGTTAACAAAGTCTAGAGATGGATTCCTGCCACAGGGAGGCGCTGCCCTGTTCACTTCCCACAGACACGGTCCTGGAGCTTCCAGAGTTAGGAGAGGAAATCCCAGAAATAAATAATTAAATTTTTAAAAAATGTTTGGAAGTCAGAAGCAAATAGTTCTGAATCCTGGTACGACTTTTCCAGATTGCGCTAGTTGGGCATCTTTGGGGTGACAGAAAAAACACACACACCTGCCTATTTGTACACCCATCCGCAAATGCACACACGCGTGCACACACACACACACACACACACACACACTCGCAGCTAACATTAGATCTGCAATCCCAATGGCATATAATTACCCCTGGGAGGGAACTGCCAGGAAAGCAGCCTTCGCCTAAAGATCTCACCACCTCCTCCGACTGGGCGACAAGTGAATGTCCACCAAAGATTATAAGGGGACAGCTTCCCACGGTTCCACCTAAACACAGACTTCTCGTGTTCCTTTCCAGACAGCTCCAGTTTTAATGCCGCGCCCAGCGAGCGCGTCCCTGAGGTTGAAACCCAAGGCTGCCCAAATCTCCCCCGCCCCCACTCTGGGGAAACTTCACCACTGCCCCACGCGGAGAAGGAAAGACCCCTCCACGGGCCAAGTGGCCGCCGGGCTGGGGGCACCGCTGGAGCCGGGGCGCGGGAGACAGGGATGAGTTGCCTCGGGGCTGGTTGCATGCCTTGTGCACGTGGAGGGAGGCAAGGAAGCCCGGTGGGCGGCAAGCAAGTGGCCCTCGGCTTTGGGGCACCCGGTTCCTGGGGGAACAAAGGTCACCGAGGCCAGCGACATCGCCTCCCACACACACAATTCTCGCGTGTGCTCCATAGCAAGACATGAGTGCAGAGTGTATGCCCAAGGAAGGGGTCGAGGCGTGGGTAACGTGAGCCAAGCGCCTGCTGGGGACCTCCCCCCGCCCCCCTTCCTGGCTAAGCCTCCCCACATACAATCTCTGAGAACAGTAGAAGCGAAACCTTGCCTTCCGATCGGGCTTCTCCGCCCGGGTGGGTTTCCTCCCCGCGCACGCCCACCCGCAGAGGCCCTCCACGCCGCCCTGCGCCCAGGGGGTACCGCGCGCCCTGCACCCTCGCGGGGTGCCGCCCGCACCTGGATGTGGCAGGAGATCTCCGAGTCGTCCAGCAGTCGGATGGTGCATTTCATCTCCTGGCTGAGCGATTTGATGCTGGAGCTCCGAAAGTGGATCATTTTCATGGTCCTCCTGCCTCTCGGCACACAGTGGCAGGAGGCGAACATGCACCACAGCGCCGAGGAGCGAGCGGGAAGCTCCAGGCCGGCGCGCCGCGGCGCTCGTCCGCGCGGGCTCACACACGGCGAGGCTCACGCGCCGTCCCGGACCCCTGGGCGCGGCTCAACCGAGGGACAGCAGAGGCTTCGGGCGCCTTGGGCCGCACATGCCGGCCAGGCTTGCGGGCGGGCGGGTCCCTCGGTCCCCCTCCCGCTCCCCCGCCTCGCCCGCTCCTGTCCCCGCCTCCTTCGGGCGGGCGCGCGCGCTCGGGCGCCTCCTTCCGCCCGGGCACGGTCGCCGAGGACGGCCCGAGTAGGCTACCCGCACCCGGCGCTACGCACTCAAACTCCCACCGTACCCAGAGGCTGGAGGAGGTGGCAGAAGGACCGCTGGTTCCGATGACCAGGGAGCCCTAGCGATGGCCTGCTCTGCCACCGCCACCACTGCGTCAATCTGGGCCCGGCTGCCTTCCTCGCCCCGGCCGCCTCCTCCCTCCGTCAGCCGGCAGCGAGCGCGCTGGCTTGGGCGAGTCCCCTGCCCCGCATCACCAGCGCGCCCCGTAGCGCCTCGCACTGCTCGGCCCCAGGGACCTGTGAAGAGAGCGACCCTGACCTGCACCACCCCACCCCACCGCACCCCCAGGGAGATCTGCTGGGGCAGAGCGGGAGGGGCGGGGGGAGGAAGATGGCTGAGTCTTTTGGGATATCCCCAGGAGTGGTTGGAGGCCCGGACACAATGACTCCAGGCTGTTGGAACAATATCTGGTTTTTAAAGCCATTGGTTTGTTTCATAGTAGTAGGGATCACCCCTTTCTCTAAGAATTCCAAACCTTGCTTACTCCATCTCTCCTTTGTGTCTCCTAAGGTCTCAGCAGGATTTTTTGGTAGCCTGTACCACAGACCAGACCAAGGTGGGTCCCTATGCTGCCCTTCCCCTTTAGAGAGCCTCTACTACCTCCAAATGCCCAAGAATTTAGGCAGTTCCTGTCCAAAGAGTGTCTCCACCTACTTAAAACTAACACAGCCGGGCGCTGGTAGCTCACGCCTGTAATCCTAGCTACTCAGGAAGCTGAAATCTGAGGATGGCAGTTCAAAGCCAGGCAGGCAGGAAAGTCCATGAGACTCTTTTCTCCAATTACTCACCAGAAAACTGGAAGTGAAACTGTGGCTCAAGTGGTAGAGTGCTCGCCTGGAGCTGAAGAGCTGAGGGACAGCACCCAGGCCCAGAGTTCAAGCCCCAGGACGGACAAAAACAAACAATTCCCAATCACCTCCAGGAACTCTGCCTTGGGGGTGAGGAGGGGGGAGGTTCATGCTCCTGTCAGATGTGCCCTAGGCCCCAGGGGTAGCCAAGAGCAGGTGCTGAGGCTGTGAGTGGAGCTTGGAGGTAGAAGCAAGGATACTGGGGAGTGAAAATTGATGAGAGCCCGTTGTGAAGGAAGGAAATGTTGCCAGTTCTAAGTTCTTTCAAGGTTGCTGTGCCTGCAGAGTCTCCTCATCAGACACATGCCTTTGGATTTCTCCCTGGGTCTTCTCCAGCTTCCTCCCATCCTTGATCACTAGTAAACACCTACAGTCCAAACTGCCACAATTGTCAAGACAAGAGAATAGATATTTCTTGGGCCATTGTGAGAACAGGGTTATGGCTGTAGTGACCGTCTTGGGGCTTGAACTCGGGGCCTGGGCACTGTCCCTAAGCTTTTTTGCTCAAGGCTAGCACTCCACCACTGGAACCACAGCTCCACTCATGAGTTTGTTTAGTAGTTAACTGGAGATAAAAGCCTCATGGACTTTTCTGCCCAGGCTGGCTTTGAACCATGATCTCGGCCTCCTAAGTAGCTAGGATTACAGCTGTGAGCCACTGGAGCTCAGCTAATTCTATTTTTTAAAATTGAGGAGCATCTGTGTGGATAAGCCTGTCCATTTGGATTCCCTTCACACTGACTGTGGTTTCAATGTGCTATCAAAATGCAACTGATGTGTCTGTGTGTGGGTATTGGTTCTAGGGCTTGAACTCAGAATCTGGGTGTGTCCCTGTGCTTTTTTGCTCAAAGGTTAGCTCTGTAACAGCTCAAGTGGAGATCAGTGTCTCATGGACTTTACTGCTCAGGCAGGCTTCAAGCCATGATCATCGGATCTCAGCCTCCCAAGGAGCTAGGATTACAGATATGAGCTACCAGCACCTGACGCAATTGACTTTTGGGAGTGAATTTGAGAAGTTGAGTGAAGATGTGAAAGGAGGAGTCTTCTGGTATGTGTACAGGAAAGAATCCAAAGAACCAAGAGGCAGGCAATATCACAGTGGGTTTTCCCCTGTAGCTTACCTGTCTTCTGATTGTGTCTCCAGAGGAGTCCTCCACCAAAGCTTGAAGAGACCCATGGGAGGAGGCACTGCTATCTTTGAAAAGCACCTCAGTAGCAGTTCTCTATAGCAAGTCACGTCTTGAGAGACCCTGCAGTTGAAAGAAGCCTGCCAATTTCAATGGGGGGTGATTGAACCTGGGTTGGCAGACAAATACTGTTAAATTTCAGTGCCGAGGAGAACATAGGTACAATCAGGAGCAGTGATAGTCAAGTGAACTTCAGAATGAGACGGCCCATTGTTTGTTAGTGGCTGAGTATCCAGCTAAGGTTTTTGATCTGCAGGACATATGTCTAGGGCTGATGAAAAAAAAATTTAAAAACCTGACTAAATTCCTCCTGTAAAAACGCCTATCTAAGCCTGTTCCTCCAAGCCACATTTTAGTAAAAAATAAAGTAGCTCTGCTTTTGAGATAAACCATAGCCAAGGTTGCAATGTAGACTTGCAGACTATCATGCTTAGTGGTAGTTGCTGCTTTTCTCATTTGAAAAAGAAAAAAACTTCCTGGAGTCTGGCACAGTGGCTCACACTACGCCCCTCCCCTCCCCCTTAATCCTAGCTACTTAAGAACTGAGATTGAGATTGGATGAATCTCAGTTCAAAGCCAGACCAGACAGAAAAGTCTATGAGTCCCCACCTCCATTATAACCAACAAAAAGTAGAGCTGATGGTTTTACTCAAGTGGTAAGCCACAGACTAGAATAAAATACTTGTAAAACACACACCGAAGAACTTATAAACAAATATAGAAAGAACTTTCAAAACTCAGCAATAAGAAAACCAAGAATCCAATTTTTAAATGGGTAAATGCCTCTTCAGCAAATAAGATGTGCAAAATGGAAGTGTGCTCAGTATCACATGTCACTAGAAGATTGTGAATTCTAACAATGAGATATTATATGCACCTGTGAGGTGGATAAAACCCAAGTCACGGACAGCATTGAATGTTGGCAGTGGTGTGGGGCATCGCAGGCTCTCACTCACCACTCTGGGAAACTTCTACTTTGGAAGACAGGTTGGCATTTCTTACAACACTGAGCATAGACTTACACTATAATCCAGCAATTCTGCTCATTAAAAAAATGTTACAGAAGCTGGGCATTGGTGGCTCATGCCTGTATATTTGGCTAGTAAGGAGGCTGAGATCTGAGAGTCACAGTTTGAAGCCAGCTGGGCCAAGAAAGTCCATGAGACTCTTCTCTCCAAATTAGCCAGCAACAATAGCCAATAGTGGAGCTGTGACTCAAGAATAGAACACTAACTTTGAGCAAAAAATAAAAGCTCAGAAACAGTGCCCAGTCCCTGAATTAAAGGCTCCCAAAATTTTTTCCAGTCTTTACAACTTCAGAAAACTGATTTTTTTCTAAATATTTTAGAATAGATGAAGTTAGTAATACTTGTACTTTGTGTGCTTTTTTTTTTTTTTTTTGGTCAGTGGTGGGACTTGAACTCTGAGCCTGGGCGCTGTCCCTCAGCTCTTCAGCTCAAGGCAAGCTCTCTACCTCTTGAGCCACAGTGCCACTTCCAGTTTTCTGAGTGGTTTATTGGAGATAGTCTCACGCGCTTTCCTGCCCGGGCTGGCTTTGAACCCTTATCCTCAGATCTCAGCCTCCTGAGTAGCTAGGATTACAGGCGTGAGCCACTGGCATCCAGCTTTTGTGTGCTTTTTCAGAATGTTATAAAATTAAATGAAATTTTCAATTTCAGTTCTTTTAATATTTTATTTCTACGTGCTGCATTTCTTAAATTTTTGTAGACTTTATTATAAAATATTCTTAGAAATAAAGATGACCTAAACTATCTTTGATTCAAAGATATTCTGAAGCTACAAAGACCTCCATTACTTTATATGTACATTTATATTTTTACACATACTTACATATATGGAAATCTTTTATTAACTTGAGCCTAAAAGCACTGTTCCACCACCAGTGGCTCACATGTATAACCCTAGCTACTCAGAAGGCTGAGATATGAGGATCTTGTTTGGAAGCCAGACTGGACAGAAAAGTCTATGAGACCCAGTTAACCAGCAAAATGCCAGAAATGAAGGTGGGGCTTAAAATGGTAGTGCTAGGATAGTGCCCAGGTCCTGAGTTCAAACCCCAGTACTGCCACAAACACATATACATACATATATTCATACACACACACAAAGGAAATTATTTTATTTCTCATTCAATTTTTATTATTTTACCTAACATCTTGTATTTTATCAATTTTATCCAAATCTTGTTGTACATATATATTGATCTATTTACAAAGTCTCACAGTTTGGAATTCCTTCCAACTCATTCCCATGCAAAAGAGAAGAAATGTAAAAGACAGATGCAGCAGAGATTTCCAGCTGTCCATCAAAATACATCTTCTCCTTCATTGAATGATTGCTCCCAACTATTCATGTTCTCCCTGTGTAACAAGTTTACACACAGGGCTGAGAAGGTGTCTCAGTGGTAGAATGCTTGCATGCATGAGGCCCTGGATTCGATTCCTCAGTACCACATAAGCAAAAAAAGCTGAAGTGGTGCTGTGGCTCAAGTGGTAGAGCGCTAGCCTTGAGCTGAAGAGCTGAGGGACAGTGCCCAGGCCCTGAGTTCAGGCCCCACAACTGACAAAAAAAAAAAAAAGTGTACATGCATGCCTTTATTACATGAGATCACAGTATCTTCTGATAGAGCAAGTAGGGTATTTCCCTTCCCAGGCTAATGTTGGGCTTAGACATGTGATTTGCTTTGTCCCATGGAATGTGGGTTGAAGGACAGGGTTCCACATCTGACTAAGACTTCAGAGAGATCAACCATCTCTTCTCACTTCTGTGTTTCTCGACCATAAGATGAACACAGCCTATAGAGAATATAGCCTGTAGAGAGCCAGCCCCTTAAGTCTGGATCCCAGAACAAACATATATGGATCAGACCTGTACTGAAACCACAGCCTGGTGCCACGGCCATCAACTTTTGGCCTTAATCAGAGCCTTCCAGTTCAACCCCACTTCAGTCAGCAGAGCAGTAGTCAACATGCAAATCTGTGAGGATGAAAATAAAGGCTGTTGTTCAAAAGCTACCAGGTAGTAGTGGTTAGTTACACAGCATTGATGCAATGACAACTGACTTGTACACATGCTAGTAGAGCCAGCACTGGATCCTCAGAATTAGGTGAGGACATGGGGCTAATGAAATAGGAGCAGAAGTGCTACATGCTACTGGCAAAACCAGTAGTCCTCTTCTCTCTTCCCACTGGCTATACAAAAGGTACAGGAGGCTTTTGGTCTCCATAATCCACATGATGATGATGACACTTGACCCCTTCTGGAATGATGGGGCAAGGATTTGGAAAAATTCTAGGGTTTTTTTTGTTTGGTTTGGTTTTTAATCGCTGATGGGAAGTCTACTCATCTTAGAATTGTTTCACCAAGGGAAAGAAATTCTCTATATCCTTTAAGCCACTAAACTTTGAGTTTCCTGTTTTCCTGTCTGTTTTCCCTTACTAGTAGATGGAGAAGCTCTACCCTCCCTGAGAAATGCCAAGATTCTAGAAACTCCTCCCACTACTGCTTCTCTAGAGATGACCCTCCCGCCCGAGATTTGTCAAATGTTCACTGTCATTTAGATGCCACTTGTTTCTCAGTGGATCAGTGGGTCCAGAGTCTAAAGCTCTGGTGACATCATCTGGAAATGCAAGGCATGAGGGAGATAAAAGCACTGGGAGTCTTTCCTGTCACGTTCCTCTGAAACTTTCCAGCACCCATCATAGCCATGTTCTCGCTAGCTTCCTTACCTAAGGCCTTCCAGCCCCTACTGAATCTTCCTTTCTCTCTCTCACACTCAAGCCAGGTGACCCCCTTTAGTTCTTCGCTCAACAAACGTTTGTGGAGTTGCTACTGTGAACCAGTAGAATAGCTACAGGTGACAAAAATTAATTGACTACTTCACAATAACTAGAAGACTGAATTTTAAGTGTTTCCAACACAAAGAAATGATAAATGTCAGAGGTGACAGAGATGCCACTTACTCTTGTACATTATGTATAATATATTAAAAGGCCACAGTGTAAGCCAGGCACCAGTGGCTCATACCTATAATCCAGGTACCAGTGGCTCACATCTATGGTCCTAGCTACTCAGGAGGCTGAGATCTGACTATCTCAGTTAGAAGCCAGCCTGGGCAGGAAAGTCTGTGAGACTCTTATCTCCAATTAACCACTAGAAAAGCTGGAAGTAGAGCTTTGGGTCAAGTGGTAGAGGGCTAGCCTTGAGCCAAAGGATCTCAGGCCCTCCTTGAGTTCAAGAGTCCCAGAACCAGCCCCTACTCTCTCCCCAAAAAAAGTCACACTGTGGATTTTTTCCACCATCTTTCTGCACCACTATGGTGCACATGAACCTCCTAGCTGATGCCTTCAAGAGCATCAACAATGCTGAGAAGAGAGGCAAAACGCCAGGTCCTCATCAGGCCATGCTCTGGAGTCATCATCCAGTTTCTCACTATGATGATGAAGCATGGCTACATTGGCGAGTTTGAAATCACTGGTGATCACAGAACTGGGAACATTATTGTGAACCTCACAGGCAGGTTAAACAAGTGTGGAGTCATCGGCCCCCGATTTGATGTGCAGGTCAAAGACCTTGAAAATTGGCAGAATAATGTGTTTCCATTCTGACAGTTTGGCTTCATCGTTCTGACCACTTCAGCTGGCATTATGGACCATGAAGAAGCAAGACAGAAACACACAGGAGGGAAAATCCTGGGGTTCTTTTTCTAGGGATTGACACATGCATATAACTAAAGTGCCTCAGTGGGGAAAAAAGTCAAAGTGTCTCAAAATACAGACAAGATATTGATTAAAAATAAAATTCAAAGAATTCAAAAAGGAAAATGAAAGTGTATCAACCTAGCCCTAGCTAGATGCAATGGCTCATGTTCATAATTCCAGCTATTTGGGAAGCAAAGATCAGAAAGATTTCAGTTCAAGGCCGGCCTGGGCAAAAAGTTAGTAGATCCTCATATGAATCAATATAGCTAGGTATGGTAGTACACATCTCATTCAGCTATGTTAGAGGGTAAAATGGAGAATCTTGGTTCAGGCCAATCCAGGGCAAAAAAATAAGATTCTATTTGAAAAAGAATTAATGTAAAAAGAACTAATTGCTGAGGGTGTGACTCAAAGACTACCTACCTAGCAAACAGCAGGCTCTGAGTTCAAATCCCAGCACCACAAAAAATTGTTCTATATCCTCAGTGACTAGAAAACAACAAATTTCTTGCCCATTGTACATGATCATATCATCTGACTCCAAGACCTAGGTTTGATATAACAACATGGAATATTTGCTAATCAAGAACATCATGATCAAGAACAAAAGCAAACAATGTGACAGGCCATCTGCTGTCTCTTAAAGCTTCTGGCTCCAAGAAATTCACCTTTTTAAAAAAAAAAAAGAATTGTTATTTATGAAGGTGATGCACAGAGGGGTTAGAGTTACATAAATCAGGTAAAGAGTACATTTCTTTTTAGACAATATCATCACACGATTGCTCTCTCCCAGTTTTTCCCTCCTGTCCCCACTGACAAGTTGTAAAGCTGCTTTTCAACAGTGTCTAGTGAGCAACACTGCTGCATTTGCTCACCTTTTGTCCCTCCATTTCTGTTCCTCCCCTTAAGTTTCCAAAAGAAGATAAACAAATAAACAAGACAAAAAGAAAAGGAAAACAGCAACAAAGAAAAAAAAAAACCTCTTGTTTCCATTTCCTGCAGTTCATTTTGATAAAAATTATTTTACATGATCCCATGCACATAGGCATTGTGCCTTTGTGCTCGTCTCCTAAGAAGATCCTCCTTTGGTCTCACTCTGTGAATGCCTAGAGTCCTGTATAATTTATCTTGCCCCAGTGTATTTCAGATCTAGTTCTGCATTTGCAATTCACCATTTAACAGATCAAAGCCAGTCTGTGGCCAACCCCGACACCCATAGGGTGAGGAATATAATCCTTTCCCAGAGAAATATAGAGTGTATTTGTAAACAAGAGCATGAGATCAACCACGGACAACAGCCCAGCTGCCCACTGTTCCCCTCTGAGTCCTTCGCTCTCTTCCTACACTCCCCCACCCGCGCCTTCTCTGTCACCCCACAAGTAGCTGTACCTGTGCCCAGCCTTCCTGCAGGGTCTTGAGCTCCATGAGGCAGGGATCATGGCAAATCTACCATGGTATTGTCCTGTTCAGACGTAAGAACAGAGTACCTGTGGAATCAGGTTTTTCCTGTTGAGGAGATTGTAGGGGGGAGGTGCGGGGGCCGGGGTGGGGGAGAGGTGTAATAAGACCTGAAAGGACCACTTACAGAACAATCTGGCCAATTGGGAAGTAATAATGGAAGGGAAGAATTCCTCAGAAGTCCAGCCCACAAGGTACAGGAGTAGCCATAAGCCACGCACCAGTGGCTCATACCTGTAATCCTAGCTACTCAGGAGGCTGAGATCTGAAAATCAGGGTTCAAAGCCAGCCCAGCAGAAAAGTCTATGGGTTTCTTATCTCCAGTTAACCAGAAAAGGCCAGAAGTGGAGCTGTGTGGCTCAAGTGGTAGAGTGCTAGCTTTGAGCAAAAGAAGCTCAGGGACAGCACCCAGGACAGTCAAAAAATAAATAAACCAGAGTAGTCATAACTTAGGATGTGATTCATAGTCATAATGTCTTAGGTGTGATGCCTTTCACTACTTGGAGCTTGCTGCTAGTGTTGGACAGGAGGTCAGGGGCAGAAAATGGCATAACACACTTATGACAAGGGCAGGGAGAGGAGGAACTGATGGCATTGCCTAACTGGCCAGGGTGGCCCCTGAGCAGCTGGAAAACATTCTCTCCATACTGGAGTCAGCAAACTAGGATTCTGGGGGATGACCGGAGAGCTTAACAAAATGGATTCCTGGGCAGACATGCCACTATCAACTCTGCACCCCCAACCCCCCCCACACACACAGAGCATTCAAAAGCTGTGTTCAAGGTGAGTTCAAGCAGAAAGAAATGCAGGAATATGAGACTCCCATGCCAGACCACCTGGAACCTGCTGTGTTCTACTCCACAGTGGCTTTTGTCACTACACATGACTCCAAATGACATCTAGCCGTTTCTAGATCAATCTCAAAAGGCAAGAATTGGCTGTCACTGAGCCACAGACCATTGTGTGTGTGTGTGTGTGTGTGTGTGTGTGTGTGTGTGTGTGTGTGTGTGTGTGTATGCAGAGTATCAATGCTAAACTTCCAGTAGGTATAGAACTATAGAATGTTTCAGAAGTGGCAGAAACCAACTGTCTCAACTCCTTCATTTTAGAGCTCTGAGGTGATCATTTTGGTCTCTCACAGAGACATATCTATGTCCAGTACTCAAAACAGGATCTCTCCCCTAAATCATGCCAAACAAATGCTCATAGAAGCCAGGTGTTGGTGGCTCAAGCCTGTTACCTTAGCTAGATCTGAGAATCATGGTTTAAAGCTAGCCTGGGCAGGAATACTCATGAGACTTTTTTTATTTTTATTTTATTTTTTGTCGGTTTTGGGGCTTGAACTCTGGGCCTGAGCGCTGTCCCTCAGCCCTTCAAGGCTAGCACCTTGAGCTACAGAGCCACTTCCAGTTTTCTGGTGGTTTATTGGAGATAAGAGTTTCGTTTCATGGACTTTCCTGCCCGGGCTGGCTCTGAACTGCAATCCTCAGTAGTAGCTCCTCAGTAGCTAGGATTACAGGCCTGAGCCACCAGCACCAGGCTCATGAGACTTTTATCTCCCATTAACCACCAAAAAAAAAAAAAAAGAATCCGAAGTGGAACTTTGCCTCAAGTGTTAGAGCACCTACCTAGCAAGTTGAGCTCAAATCCATTTAACTTTTTTTAAAAAATTAAAAAATGTAAAACTGTGTAGGTTTAGCCCTGGGCTCAGTAAAGGATGCTCTCTGGAGAAGGAGAGGGCCCTGGGTGCTCAAACCACGCCCACAGTGCCCCTGCTGGTAGCAATTGTGGGCAAGCTTCCTCCCTCAGGCCCCACATGCTTCTATTCTCTTGGCACCTTAGCCCCCTGTCCAGCCAGTCTACAAGCAGAAAGTCTTTTCACCCCACACAATCAAACATTTTAACTGTCCACCATGTCCTCTCCAGCCCACACAGGACATAGGCTTTGAAAAGCAAACATTAGGAAGAATCTTCTTTTCTTTTCTTTCTGTTTTTTTTTTTTTTTTTTGGTTGGTTGTGGGGCCTGAACTCAGGGCCTGGGTGCTGTCCCTCAGCTCTTCAGCCCAAGGCTAGCGCTCTCCCACCTGAGCCACAGCACCACTTCCAGCTTTTTCTGCTTATGTAGTGCTGAAGAATTGAACCCAGGGCCTTATGCTTGCAAGGTGAGCACTCTACCACTGAGCCACCTTCCCAGTCCCAAATCTTTTTTTTTTTTTATTGTGAAAATACTGTACAGAGGGGTTACAATTGCATGGGCAAGATAATGAGTACATTTCTTATCAAACATTGTAGCCTCCTCCTTTGTTTCCCCTTCCCATCCCTTCCCATCCTCCCCCCAACCCCCCTCACTCCTCTTCCCCCCCCACCAAAGTTGTAAGTCCCAAATCTTCTTCTTCTTTTTTTTTTTTTTTTTTTGAGTCCGGTCGTGGGGCCTGAACTCTGGGCCTGGGCCCTGTCCCTCAGTTCTTCAGCTCAAGGCTAGGGCTCTACCACTTGAGCCACAGCGCCACTTCTGGCTTTTTTTCTTTTTTGCTTATGTGATGCTGAGTAATCGAACCCAGAGCCTCATGCATGCAAGGCAAGCGCTCTACCACTAAGCCACCTTCCCAGCCCCCAAATCTTAAAAGAAGAAATAATGCATTGCAGGGGACAGAAAAGGGAGAATCCATCAACTATCTTGAAACATTTTCCAGCCATAAGGCACTTGAAGCTTTCCTGAGCACCTTCATCCACATTAATTTACTGGGATAAGAATATACCTTTTGGCAATAACTACTCCAGATGATAAGACATGGGCTTCTATAAGTTTTGAAATGCTTATTTGAAGCTAATCTAGCCAGGCATGGTGGCTCATATCTAGGAAATAATGGCTTGAGGCTAGCCCAGGCAAAATAATTCATGATACTCCATTCTAACAGAAATAAGCTGGGTATGGTGGCACATGTCTATCATCCCAGCTACGGTGGGAAGTGAAAGTGTATGAATAGGAGGATTGTGATCCAGGCTAGCTTCATGCAAAAAGCAAGACTCTATCCCAAAATAACCAAAGCAAAATGAGATGGAGATGTGGTTCAAGAGGTAGAGCATCAGCCTAGCAAGTGTTAGGTGCTAAATTCAAACCCCAGTACCACCAAGAAAAGGAAGGAAGGAAGGAAGGAAGGAAGGAAGGAAGGAAGGAAGGAAGGAAGGAAGAAAGGAAGGAAGGAAGGAAGGAAGGAAGGAAGGAAGGAAGGGAGGGAGGGAGGGAGAAAAGTCAATCTGTTTAATAAATGGTGCTTGAAAACTGATTGTCCACAGGCAGAATGAACAAAGCTCGACTTAAAATGTATTGAAGAATTGTATTTAAGACTTTAAATTGTAAAACCACTAAAGAAAGCATGAAGGAAAAGCTCCATGTCAGTGGCCTGGGCAAGGATTTTTTTGGCTAAGAGCCTACCAATTGCAGCAAAAGCAAAAACAGGCAAACAGAATGGCATTGAACTAAAAAGGTTCTGCAAAACAAAACAAAAGTTAAGAGACAACCAGCCCAATTCCCAACTGCCATGGCCTTGGGTTCTACAGCCAATTGTTCAGGGCTTTTTGCTGTCCGGAGCTGAGGGCACATATGAATTCACCTGTGTACCCCACAGCGAAGGTCTGGCAAGGAGAAGCCCTAGTCTCAGGCCACTGTCCTCTCTTTCCTTGTTGTTCATCTGGGGAGAAGGGAGAGAGAGGTAAAGAGCCAGTGAAGACCAGGAGATGAAACATCTTTCCTTTTCCGTTTCCTCACACAGGATCTGAAAGGGATCAAGAAGTGCTATGTTTTATTTATGAAGTCGTTCTAAGCTTTCTGAAATTAAATCCAGTTTCATTTCAACACAGGATAGGTGAAAATAGTGATCCTCATTTGTTTGTTTTTGCCAGTACTGAGGCTTCAACTCAGGGCCTCACTCTTACTTGACTTGCTTTCTCACAGCTGGTGTGCTACAACTTGAGCCTCTGAACCTATGTAAAACCCTTGAATGTTTTCCTCAACATTACATAAAAGTGTGTGGAATGTCACAACTAATAAGTAATAAAGACTGAACTACAATAATTTTTTTTAAAAAAACAATAAAACAGAAGAAGCCAGGCACTGGTTGTAAGTCAACTATGCAATAGGCTGAAATTTAGAGGATCAAGGCTGAGACTTGGAGGATCAAGTTAGAAGCTAGCCTGGGCAGAAAAGTCCAAGAGATTCCATCTACAATAAACAAGCAAAAAGATGGACAGAAAGAAGGTGTGGCTTTAGTGGTAGAGCAAGCAAGCTGAGCCATAGCACAAATCCCTGAGCTTAAACTAGGTTACTGGTAAAAAGAAAAAGAAAGAAAAGAGAAAACATAAGAGAAGGTATTTTCTTTTTATATATTTTTTATTATTATTATCTTTAAGTAGTTGTACAAAGAAGTTCCCATTCTACAAAACAGTATATGAGTACAAGTTGTCTGACAACACTGTCTCCCATCACTCCTAAGGAGAAGGCATTTTCAAATCATACATCTGATAAGAGATTCATAACTAAAATGGAAAGAGAACTCAACTCAAAAGCAAGAAGATAAAATGGGCAATGAATCTGAGAAGACAACATATAAATGGCTAGTGGGTTCATGAAGGAAAGCTTCTGACACCTGATATCATCAGGGAAATGCAAATTAAAAAATCATAGTGAGACATCACTTTCCACCTGTGAGAATGTCTTTTATTAAAAAGATAAAACCCAAGTGTTGGTGAGGATGAGGACATTCTGGAAAGCAGTATGGAGGTTCCTCAAAAAAACTAAACATTGAGAGGCTGGGAAGGTGGCTCAGTGGTAGAGGGCTTACCTTGCATGCATGAGGCCCTCGGTTCGATTCCTCAGCACCACATAAGCAAAAAGAAGAAAGCCGGAAGTGGCACTGTGGCTCAAGTGGTAGAGCCCTAGCCTTGAGCTGAAGAGCTGAGGGACAGCGCCCAGACCCAGAGTTCAGGCCCCATTACTGGACCCAAAAAACAACAACAACAACAAAAAACAAACTAAACATTGAGCTTCCCTAAAAATCCAGCCATTCCATTCCTGGGCATTTATCCAATAAAACATAAACAAAGCCACACTAAAGTTACCAGCATAACCACGTTCATTACATCATTATTTACCATAGCCAAGATATGGAATAAGCCCAGATGCCCCTCAATGGATAAACAGATCAAGAAAATGTGATGTATATAAACAATAGAAATCTACTCATGCATCAGAAACAATGATCTTGCACCATTTGTAAGGAAAAGGAAAGACTTGGAAAAAATCATATTAAGCAAAGTAAGACAGATCCGGAAAAACATAGGTTGCATGGTTTCCCTAATTTGTGGTAGTTAGAATGTGCCTATAAATCTATAAGTAAACATACTGGGTCATAAGCCAGGGGTTACAAATGAATTAACTGGAATAGACTCTGTGGACAGCACAAGTAGTATAATTCTTTTAAAAGACTAAATCAAAGCCCAACAAAATAAGTACCAGAAAATGCAAGTACCAGGAAATGGGTACTTGCAGGAGGGGAGGGTGGGGGCAAGGGGAGTGGGGTAGAAGAATGAAGGGGGAAGTGGGGAGAATGCAGGCAAGAAAGAAGGAAGGAAGGAAAGAAGGAAGGAAGGAAGGAAGGAAGAAGGAAAGGAGGGAGGAAGGGAAGAAGGGAAGAAGGGAGGAAGGGAGGGAGGGAATTGCATACAAAAGATCAGGAATCTAGACAAGAGCAAACATCTGAAGTGTAGCATGAATTGCTTAAAGGCAATGGAGAATTCTGCAGGAAAAAAAAAAGGATTAGTAATCTGGAGTGTAACTGAAGTAATAGAACACTTGCATAGCAATCACAGAAAGGAAACCCTTGAAGCTGTTTGCAGGAATGTAGATCTATACAGCATTGTGGGAAATGGAAGAGGTTCCTCAAAAACTCAAAATTGAATTACCATAGGATTCAGCAGCCCTGCTTCCAGGAATATGTCAAAGGAAACTGAAATCATCATGTTGTAGAGATAGCTGCATTCTCATGCTCACAGCAGTAGTATGAAATTGCCAAGACAGGAAATCAGCATAAGCATCAATGGTATACACAATTTAGCTTTAAGGGAAAAAATATGTCACTTGAAACTACATGGATGAATCTAAAGAATATGGTACTGAGTGAAATAAGCCAGGTATAGAAAGAGACATTCCACAGGATCTTACTTATATTTGGAATGGAATATAAGTTAACTCTGGTAGTCAAAAAAAAAAAAAGCAAAACCACAATTGCTAAAGGCTGAGAGAGAGAGAGGTAGGAGGGATTGGAGAATTACAAGGTATAATATTTCAACTAGATATAAGGAATAGACTTTAGATCCATTGTACAGCAGAGTACCTGCAGTCAGTAGTAATATATTGTTTATTTATTTATTTGTCAGTCCTGAGGCCTGAACTCTGGGCCTGGGTGCCGTCCCTCAGCTCTTCAGCTCAAGGCTAGCACTCTATCATTTGAGCCACAGTGCCCCTATCAGCTTTTTCTGCTTATATGGTACTGAGGAATCGAACCCAGGGCCTCATGCATGCAAGACAAGCACTCTACCACTGAGCCACCTTTCCAGCCCCATGTATTGTATATTTTAAAAATAACTAAATGAGAAAAATTCAACTGTAACACCACCAAAAATGTTAAGATAACAAACACGATGTTAGATTGGTTTAATCATTCTGACACACATGTCACATATAGGACATACACATATATTATCAAACACAAACACACATATATATAATAGCACATTATACTTATGAATGTAATACAATTGCAATTTGTTGACTAAAAATAGAAATGGAGCCAGGCACCAATGATTCACACTGTTAACACTAGCTACTCAGGAGGCAAAGATTGGAAGGATCACAGTTCAAGGCTACCCCAGAGGGGAAAAATTAGCAAAACACCATCTCAACAGAAAAGGCTTGGTGTGGTGAGACAGGTCTATAATAATCCAGGCCAACTACAGCAAAAAGTGAGACCATATTTGAAAAATAAACAGAGCAAAAATGATGGATTGAAGGTTCAAAAGTTCAAAAGTTGCAGAGCCTGCTTAACTAGTGCAAAGCCCTGAGTTCAAACCCCAGTACCATGAAAATAATAATAGTAGTAATGAGATGATGATGATGTTGATGATGATGATGTTGATTATGATGATGATTGTTATACCCAAGTCCCAGAGACCCTCCGACAACCACCGAGAGACCAGATAACCTGAACTGCAAAATGCAAGGTTTATTTAACAAGCCAAGGCTCAGGCCTCGTCCCGTACCCCCAGACACAGCAGAGGAAGGGAGGGAGCCCTGAGCAACAGTATAGCGGGGCTTATAAAGGCAAAAACCACAAAATTACAGCAATGCCATGGCTTAGGGACAAGTTCGATTCTGATTGGTCAGGACCAGGTGTCTGCTTGAGCCATCAAGGCTGACATCTCCTGTGGTTAATCTGCTGACTGGGTCTCAGAACCATCCTGTTCTGGGGTGTTCTGCAATCTTTAAATAACAGTTCCCAAAAATTTTGCACAGACATGTTATTGTTTAACTCATTTTTGCAACCTTTGCAACATTAACTCAGAACAGGAATTAGGGGCTGACACAAGTTAACTTTTAGAAGCTGTCATAAAGTGGCTTTAGTTTGGTTCTTACAATGATAAATTTCCTTAAAAGTGTAGGCCATTTAAAAAGATTTGCTAGCTGACTACCTGAGGATATTGGCTATTTAGCCTATTTTAAAATAATTTGCTTTGCTATCTGGTCTTTACTACATTAATATTCCTCACCAATTTCATTCTCCTATGTAGGAAAGGAGTCGGGGGAGAGGGAGAGAGGGAGAGAGGATTTTTTTCTAAATCCCTAGTCTGCACTCTTAGGCAAATCACCAACATCAGGACCAACGAGCTCAATCTCTCCTTGTTTGTACATTTGCCTGAGTATTAGGTGTCTTAGTATGTCAACACTGTCTCAAACCTGACTACTTAATATAGAAAGCACAATTGAGAGCCATATGTGTGTTTCCTTAAATAAAGCAATACACAAAGCACTCCAGATTTTGGGGAAAGATCATCTCTGATCTTCCTGGAGTAGCCAAAGGAAGCTTCATGGGGTGTGATTCATGCTGAGTGGCCAGACATTCACTTGTGGAGGGAGAAAGATTCCTTCAGTTCATACTCAGGAACCAGTCACCAGAAAAGTTAGAGCTTCCCAATTACTGGCCTAAAACGTATGTGCTCTTAGAGAACCTCCACTTAGCTCACTGAGGTGGGACATGAGGGACATGTCCAGGGCTACCCAGAAGCCACACAGAGCATAGCATTTGCCTTTAACCCATTGCTGCCAGGGTGCAGCTGGCTGGCTAACTTGGGGTCATTGAGAAAATCAAAGTTCAAAAGGCAGAGGCAGCAGATGTTGGAAACCTATTCTATGTAATATTGTTTAGCAGCCCCATTGGAGCTGGCTGCCGACAGGTTGTTAATGCCAGTGATATTTAATTTAATTTTTCCCATGTAAACACTGTGTGGACTCATTAACCCAGAAAGTTCATTTCCTGGAAATCAGATGATAATGAGATTTACCACCAGCCCTGTGGTCCCCGCTGCCTTACTGTTGAGTCTGGAGGCTGCTGGTGATGTTCAGGATTGGGAAGTAAGGGGCGGGCTCCATTGAGCTGATCCAATAGGCAGCCCACTCCTGTCCATTCAGAAATTCAATTATGAGAGGAAGGGGGAAAAAATGCGGCCATAAACAAAAATAATGAGCAGTATGGCCAGAGGCCTAAGAGCAACAGTGCCACTCAAGCTTAGATGGAAACTATGAAACTGTAAGCCAAAAGAACCCTTTCCTCTATAATTTGATTGTCATAGATCTTCCTTTGGGTAACAGAAAGATGGTGAACACATATCTCTGAGAGTCAATTCCCAAACTGAAGTTCCTTTTCTGCCAGATTTGATGTCAGATATCTCTCAAAATCAGCCACAAGTAAGAAATTACAGCTGAATTAGATAAGCCTATGGTCTCTTGAACATGGAACACAACTTTTTTTTTTTTTTTTTTTTTTTTAGGTCCGGTCGTGGGGCCTGAACTCTGGGCCTGGGCGCTGTCCCTCAGCTCTTCAGCTCAAGGCTAGCACTCTAGCACTTGAGTCACAGCGCCACTTCTGGCTTTTTTCTTTTTTTTGCTTATGTGGTGCTAAGGAATTGAACCCAGGGCCTTATGCATGCAAGGCAAGCACTCTACCACTGAGCCACCTTCCCAGCCCAGATCACAACTTATAATGAAGCAATGTATTTCAAAATCTGAAGTTATCACACTAGATACCAAATCCCTCTGAGGTGAATTTTAAGTCTTCCCTAGCCACAATTGAAGGACTCTTTCCAGAGTCACAAATAGCTATTTTCCTCATAAGGCTGCGACCTGAGGATTGCAATTTGAAGCCAGCCTGAACAGGAAAGGTCCATGAGACTTTAATCTCCAATTAAGCACTAAGAAAAGCCAGAATTGGAGCTGTAGTGGTAGAGCACTAGCCTTGGGTAAAAAAAAGCTCAGAGAGCTCCAAGCCCTGAGTTCAAGTACCACAACTGGTACAGGAAGGAAGGAAGGAAGGAAGGAAGGAAGAGAGGGAGGGAGGGAGGGAGGGAGGGAGGGAGGGAAGGGAAGGGAAGGGAAGGGAAGGGAAGGGAGGGAGGGAGGAAGGAAAGAAGGGACGGAGGAAAAAAGGAAAGGAATGGAAAGAAAATAAGGTAATTTTCCATCCAAAGTAACTATGCTTTACAAGTATCTTTTTTTTTTTTTTTGGTACCAGAGTTTGTATTCAGGACTTGCATTTGTGATGCAAATGCTCTGTCCTCCAGTCCTTTTTGGTTGTTGTTATTTTTCAAATAGATACCACATTTTGCCCAGGTCATTTATATTTATACTTCTTTCACCAAATCAAACTCAGTTGAGATGGGAGTCTCAAGAACTTTTGGCTATTTGCCTTGAATTGTGATCCTCCCTATTACAGCCTCCCAAGTAGGCATAAGCTGCCATACCAGCCTGAATCACACTTTCCCCCAGAACTCACCTCAGGGAAACTGTTCTCTTCTAGTTTCACAAATTTTTATACAGACAAGCTTGTCTTTGTAAAACGTAGTTTCCAGGCTGGTAATGTAGCTTAGTGGTAGAGTGCTTGCCTAGCATGCATGAAGCCCTGGGTTTGATTCCTCAGTACCATATAAACAGCAAAAGTCAGAAGTGGCTCTGTGGCTCAGATGGTAGAGTGCTAGTCTTGAGCACTTAGTCAGGGACAGAGCCCAGGCCCTGAATTCAAGCCCCAGGACCCGCAAAAAAAAAAAAAAAAAAAAGACAACAACAAAAGCAAAGCAAAACAAAAACAAAATTTAGTTTCCTCAGACAATTCTTATCCATAAATAAACCATGCTGATTAAATTTTATTTTAGAACACGCAGTATTAACTTTATCCATTTCTCTACTCAGTTTTCTCCTCTAGAGAATCAGCCATGACGAGGTTCTACCACCAGAGGGCAGAATGACAGTTATAGGGCAATACATCAGCTTTTTTTTTTTCTTTTTTCTTTTTGACCAATTCTGGAGCTTGAACTCAGGACCTGGGTATTGTCTCTAAGCTTCTTTTGCTCAAGGCTAATGCTCTGTCACTTGAGCCACAGTTCCACTTCTGATTTTGTGTGTAAATGTGTATAATTTATTGGAGATAAGAGTCTCAGGATGGCTTCCAACTATGGATCCTTAGATCTCAGCCTCCTGTATAGCTTGAATTACAGGCTTGAGACACCCCAGAGTCTGACTACCATCAGCATTTTTTTCTTTTTGTTGATCATGGGGCTTGAACTCATGACCTGGACACTGTCCCTGAGCATCTTTTGCTGAAAGCTAGATCACTACCACTTTGAGCCATAGCTCTACTTCTGGTTTTCTGGTGGTTAATTGGAGATAAGTTTCACAGACTTTCCTGCCTGACCTGGCTATGAACCACAATCATCAGATATCAGCCTCCTGAGTTGCTAGGACTACATGTGTGAGCCACCAGTGCCCAGTTCATCAGCAATTTTTAAATGCAAGCACCTCTTTTTTTCCTTTCAACATTCATACATTTTATTACCATTTTGTTCTAAAAGGAAAATGCATTGTTAGTATTTTTCTCAAATTGTAATTTAGATTGCATTGTTAAATCTACTAGGCACATTTCAGTTACTTCTTCTTCACCCTTAGCATTACATAGTTAATGGCTCCTTCCTTACAATTTCTTCTTCCTTGGTCTTGCTTAAACCTACAGAGTCTTGGCTTCTTTTATGCCTATCTAGCCATACCTAATCAGTCTTCTTTGACAAGGACTGCTCTTCTACCTGACTTCTAGCCACTGGCACCCCACAATGGAGGAGATCTTAATTCTCTCCATTCCACCTCCCTTCCTCTCCTCTCCCATGGCTCATCAAATAGTACAATTCCTCACCAGAGTAAAAAACCAGACATCTGGAGTCTGTGTTAGTCTCTTTCTATTATTTTAACAAATACACGATGTGACCGACTTATAAAGAGAAAAGGATCAGACTGTGGAATTCCCAAAAACACAGATTCCAATCTGAGCAGAGGGTGGAAAAGATTGACAATGGCAGTTCCATTTCCTCTGGTGGCAGCACCCTGTCCTGATTGTCCAGCAGAGACTGCCTCCTCTTCCTCAGAGCCTCTGAGTTCCTCTTGGACTAAAGTCTATTCCTCAGCCATCTGTGGACACCGTGGGCTCCAGTCAATCCTCCACCCTTCCTTTGACTTAACCATGTGCCCTTGTAGTACACAAAAACTGGGTGGCAGAGACTCCAGGCTGCTGCTGCTGGCCAATGCTTACAGAAATGTTTCAGTATTTTATCAAGGGGGAAATCAGCTATGCTTCAGCCCTGAAAATATGACCAAAGGCAATCTAAAATTAAACACCTTAGAGCTCCAGCTGAGGATGCCTCAGAGAGACAGGAGGAAGATGCTTACTTTTTGCTCTACCCAAGTCCATACCACATGAAGGTTTCACAGTGTGCTCTACTGTGTGCAGTCTTTTGCTAAGATTTGCTAGCAAGAATGACAAAAGTTTGCTGTTCTCTTTGAACTGCAATACCACCCTGGCACCCCAATAAATATGAACCTGGCATTGTTTTCTAAACTATGAAGTCTAAGACATTTATTGCCCAACCTGTGATACAAATATAACGAAACAGGGCTGGAAAGGTGGCTCAGTGGTAGAGCGCTTGCCTTGCATGCATGAGGCCCTGGGTTTGATTCCTCAGCACCACATAAGCAAAAAGAAAAAAGCTGGAAGTGGCGCTGTGGCTCAAGTGGTAGAGCGCTAGCCTTGAGCTGAAGAGCTGAGGGACAGCGCCCAGGCCCAGAGTTCAGGCCCCACGACCGGACCTCCCCCCCCCAAAAAAAAAAAATATATATATATATATTTATATATATATAAAGAAACAAAGACAAGAGTGAGAGAAAGTAAGGGATATCAGTAAATAGGGATAGAAAATGGTGGATGTAACACATGACAAGACCAGTGAATCATCGTGGTGCTTCCTGTTCCCAAAATGCTTCAGACTGCTGCTAAAAATGATACTTCTTCTTCTAATGCCCAGTGTTCCCATGCAAATCCTACCTCAGCAGTGAGCTAATGTTCTGCATGGCCAGTCAAACCACTTCCATACCTGTGCCTGTACCAGTGCAGGAATGACCAGTCAGACTTACTTCCATGCCCTTCACCCAGTGGAAGAGACCAATGAGGAACTCAAATCAGCCCTCACTGACCAGTCATGTCCTTGGCTAGAAGGAGAATTGTAAAAGCTTTAGCCACTTCCCTGGAGGACTTCAATGGACTTCCAGCTCTGGAAGCCCTCTATGGAGAATCTGTACTCTGCTTCCATTTTCAGTATGTTTGGTGCTTTATTATATGTCACTGCTCTGCCTCAATTCTTTATCTAGGGGAGGAACCAATTCCTAATCCTAGATGGTGTCAAGAGACTGTGAGGTCAGCTAGCAAAGCACCCAATTCCAGTAAGTTAAGCTAACATACAAGACTTATAAAGTCATTTGGAGCATCTCATCCTGGTACCTTTCCCTCCCTTTCCCTCTGAGAAGGAACCAAGGGAAAGCTGACTGTTCACAAAAGCATCCAATACTCAGGTCATCCTTGGCCTCCTTGAAATGCTTAAGGCTAGAGAGATGGCCCAAGGGGAAAGGATGACCCCAGCCATGTTGGGAAATTCAGCAGCAGGTAAAGCCAGCCCCCTAGCACCAGGAAAGCTAGTCTGACAGCAGTGGTTCTCAAAGTGCAGCCCTTGCTCCTGCAAACTTTGTAGCAATGCAAGTTCTCAGGCTCCACCACAGCTCTATCAGAAACCAGCTGTGACCTCCAGCCACACCTGGGCTGCAACAGGTCTCTGGGGGTTCTGAAGCAAGACACTTTTGAGACTCTTCCTCAGGACACCTGTTTTTCTTTAAGGGAAACCATTGTCTGAGGCCACGTGAAGTCCACTGGCTGTGAGCTTGAAGCTTGAAACCTGGGGCAGAAAAGGAATATTCGGGCTGCTGCTTGTTTGTGTCTGTTACATTATTCTTACACAAGGGGCTTGGAAACTTATAAAACACAGTAATAGGGAACACCATTTTTTGGTTTTTGTGTTGTTGTTGTTGTTGTTGATCAGAGAAAAACAGAAGAGGTCAAGTGGAATACAAAAGTCAAGTTGCAAAGTCAAGTTGGACTCATATGACAAGTAGGGGGCTTTCCTTCCTGAAGAAGCCAAGCATGGGCCTCATCTGAGCCTGAAGATCCCCCTCCCTCCCTTCCCCCACTCCGGGGTCCCCATGCTCATATATCACAGCCTAGCAGCAACTATCCGCTTGCAGCTCGATGGAGAGAAAGCAGTGGGGAGCCCAGAGCAGAGCCCTCTGCAAAAGAGGACACAATGAACTCTTGAAAGTAGAAGTGAAGGAAGAGATGGGAAAACAAGTTAATGGAATTAAGTACAAGCCAGTCTCCACCCAGCAGCATTGCAAAGACCACCTCTATGTGGTTGTTTTCCTGCCACCTCTGCAGGTGCACTGAGTGGGCCCAGATACAGCTACTCTCTCCCGGATACCATCACTGGGCACCAGTGGTTCACACCTGTAATTCTAGCTATGCAGGGGCCTGAGATATGAGGATCAACATTCAAAGCTAGCCAAGGCAGACAAATTTATGATACTCTCATCTCCAATTAACAGCAAAAAGTCAGAAGTGGAACTGTGGCTCAAATGATTGAGTGCCAGCCTTGAGTGTAAAAACTAAGGGGCAGCACCCAGGCCCTGAGTTCAAGCCTCAGTACCAACACACACACACACACACAGAGAGCTCTGGAGAAGCTCAGGGCTAGGCAGAGGGCTGCCACAGGGGTACCACAAATAGCCTCTACTAGAGTAGTATCTAATGGAGCCAGGGAAGAAAAGCCACCCCTGAGACACCAAAATGGTAGAAGCACCTCACAGAAGAACTTCAGAAGCATGACTTTAACATAAGAGCCTCAACACCCAGCAACGCCATGGGGACAGAGTTGTCTAGAACCTTGAGAGTCTGACCCTGACCCCAGGTTGTCCAGAAGCAGGACACAGAATCAAAGATTATTCCTAAGCTTCAAGATTTCATCTTGCAGTCCTGGTATATTCAGTAGACACAATGTAACTTGAGCTATGCAACTGTGGGCAGGAACAGGACGGGGAATCTAGAGGAAAGGGAAGGCAGGGGTGACTTTGTAAAAAAAATTTGTTCTCATTATCTGACTTATGAAATGGTAACCCCTCTGTATAACACCTTAATCATTACAATAAAATTATATTTTTTTAAAAAATTAAGAAAAGATTTGATCTCATTTGCTATCTTGGGTGTTGAATTTGTTTGGGACTTGTTACATCTTTCTTCTTTCCTGTTTCTGCTTTGGGGCATGAGTAAGGCTCTCCAGTACCTGTCCTATACAATATGTTTGATTTCACAGGCTCACAGCTGGAAAGCAACTTGCCTCCAGATAAATCATGCCTTGAGTGGCCTCCGTATCTAATGTGCATGATATTCAGATGAGATTCTGGATTGTAGGGTTTTTTTTTTTCTTTTTGTAGGACTGAGGTTTTGAACTCAGGGCTTCATGTTTACTAGGCTGTTGTGATACCATTGATTCATGCCTCCAGCCCTGTTTTTCACTGGTTATTTTTAAGATAGAGTCTCCTGTCATGGTGTGTAGCTGAGATGTGATCTGCCTGCTTTATGTTTTCCGCCGTTGCTTAGATCACATGCCACTGCATCCAGCTTCCCTTCTGTGGGTATGAGTCTCATAGAAAGACTTCAAGCCTAAAACCTTTGGTTTTAAGACTTGCAAGTAGTTAGATTACAAATATGAGCCATGTACTCTCAGCTTCTGATGTCTGTTTTTTTTTTTTTTTTCCAATTCTGGATTTGAACCTAGGGCTTCATGCTTGCTAGATATAGGTGCTCTATTCTTGGACATCTCTCTCTCTCTTTCTCTCTTTCTTGTTTTCTTTGTTTTCCTTCCTTCCTTCATTTCTTCCTTCCTTCCTTCATTTCTTCCTTTCTTCCTTCCTTCCTTCCTTCTTTCCTTTATTTATTTATTTATTTTTTTGGTGCTGGTCTTGGTATTGAACTCAGGGCTGCGCAGTCCCTGAGTTCTCTTGCTCAAGGTTAGTGATCTACCACTTCACCCACAGCTCTACTTCCAACTTTAGGGGTAGTTAAGTGATGATAAGAGTCTTGGAGACTTTCCTGCCCAGCTAGTGTCAAACCATGATCCTCAGATCCCTAGCCTTTGAGTAGCTAGGATTATAGGCATGAATCACCAGGCCCCTGCCATTTTGGGGGGGGGGGGGGTGTCCGGTCATGGGCCTGAACTCTGGGCCTGGGCGCTGTCCCTCAGCTCTTCAGCTCAAGGCTAGCACTCTACCACTTGAGCCACAGCGCCACTTCCGGCTTTTTTCTTTTTGCTTATGTGGTGCTGAGGAATCGAACCCAGGGCCTCAGGCATGCAAGGCAAGCGCTCTACCACTGAGCCACCTTCCCAGCCCCTGCCATTTTGATTATATTTGAAATAGGGTCTCACTTTCTGCTTTGGCCAGCCTGACCATATTCCTCCTATTTACACCTCTCGCCATAGCTAGAGTGACAAGCTCACATCACAGTTTTTTCCTTTGAGATAGGGTCTTGAGAACTTTTGCCCAGGCTGGCCTAGAACCAAGATTCTCCTGATTTTCACTTTCTCACAGGCATAAGACACAGATGCCTGTAGATCCTTAAGGGTTAGTTGTAGAATGGAATCTGAAACCCCATGAAGGAAATTTTTGTACTCTGTTGCATTAAAATCCATTGGCCCATTTTGTACTTTGAATGAATCTTTTACCTGTGCAATGGATTTGTACTGTCATGCATTGGCCTTTCATAAAATGTTGTTTCACTGACACTAATAGTCCAAATGTTTTCTTTTTTTCTTTTCTTTTCTTTTTTTTTTTTTATGGTCCAGTTGTGGGGCCTGAACTCTGGGCCTGGGCGCTGTCCCTCAGCTCTTCAGCTCAAGGCTAGCGCTCTACCACTTGAGCCACAGCGCCACTTCTGGCTTTTTTCTTTTTGCTTATGTGGTGCTGAGGAATCGAACCCAGGGCCTTAGGCATGCAAGGCAAGCACTCTACCACTGAGCCGCCTTCCTAGCCCTCCAAATGTTGATATATAATATTTTTAAACAAATATTACCATTTATCTCATTTAAAAATCTTTATTTGAGTGATGGTAGCTCATGCGTATAATCCTAGCTACTCAAGAGCCTGAGATCTGAGAACTGTGGTTTGATGCCAGTGTAAGCATTATGCCCACCTTCTGTCCTCAGCTCCACCCAGACCTGAGCTCCTCCCAGCCCTGGAGTTCCCACCATACAGCTGGCTCCTCCCTCTCTCTTCCCAGACCCACCTGAGTTCACCTACCTCACTTCCTGCCCCCAGACCCTGCTGCTACCTAGATAGTGGAGGGTGCCATGTGCTCTCTCTCTGGGGGAAATATGGCTCCTCTAATAAACCTTGTAGTAATCTTTCTCCTGTGCCTGCCTGCCTCTGTGTGGTCCCCTGGGATGGATGGAAAGGATCCTTTCAACCAGCTCAACAGGAATGTCTATGAGACTCTTATCTTTAATTAACAAACAAAAAGCTGGAATGAAGCTGTGGTTAAGGAGATATAGCACCAGCTTTGAGTGAAAAAGCTAAGGGGCAGCACCCAGGTCCTGAAGTCAAGCCCCAGTACTGGCACAAAGGAGGAGGAGAAGGAAGAGGAGGGAGGAGGAAGCAGGAGGAGGCAAAGGAAGAGGAAGAAGGAGAAGGAGGAAGAGGAGGAGGAGGAGGAAGAAATTAAATTAGTTAAATTCATTAATTGGAAAACTCTTTTTAAATTTTGGAGTACTATTAAGTTCCCAGGGGAATCTAGGGGTCTGTGTAGCTGTTTGCTAACTACTAAGGCCTCAAGCTTCTGTTTTTATTACCTTTGGTCTTAGTCTGTTGTTGCTTCTATAACAAAATGACTTTGGACTGAGTAATTTATAAACAACGGAAGTTTATTAGACATGGTTCTAGAGGTCAGGGAGCCTAATCCCAAAGTAACAGAAGATTCAGTGTCTGGCAAAGGCATCTGGTGCTTTGTTCCCTCATGGTGGAAGGCACAATAAAAAATGAAAGGTCTGTCATCCCTCTTGTCCTCATCAGATCCTAAAGACCTGCTGATATAGGGGCTTTTTTGCTCATGAATCCAGCCAGGTAAAATTTTTTTTACATGGTTTTATTTTTTTCCTGCCCATGGTTAATTTTTTTTTTCTTTGTTCATTGTGGGGTTTGAAACTCTAGGCCTGGGCACTGTCCCTGAGCTCTTTTTGTTCAAGGCTAGGGCTCTAACACTTTAAATCACAGCACCACTTTCGGTTTTCTGGTGGTTAACTGGAGATCAGAATCTCATGGACTTTCCTGCCCAGGCTGGCTTTGAACCATGATCCTCAGATTTCAGCCTCCTGAGTAATAGAAATGGTAACTAGGAATATAGGCATGAGCCATGGGTGGCCCGTGGTATTCTTTATTTTTCACATAATAGAAGATCAGACCATACCTTTTCTAAGGACTTTGTCAGATCTTGAAATAATATGATGAGACTCTGTGTGTGTGTGTGTGTGTGTGTGTGTGTGTGTGTGTGTGTGTACATGTGTGTGCCAGTTCTAGAGCTTGAACCCAGGGTATGGATGCTGTCCCTGAGCTTTTTCACTCAAAGCTAGAGAGCTCTACCACTTTGAGCCACAGCACCACTTCCAGTTTTCTGGTGTTTAACTGGAGATAAGAGTCTCATAGGCTTTCCTACCTGGACTTTGAACTGAGATCCTCAGACCTCAGCCTCCTGAGTCACTAGGATTACAGGTATGAGCCACTAGTGCACAGCTTTCCCTGCTTGTTTTTAAAGAAGCTTTTCCATTATAGATTCTTTTTGCAGTAGCCAGCCCTCAAGATGGCCTTCAAAAATTGCTGCCTTCTGAGATTCACACCTCTGTGTGAATATTGTTGTTTGAAAAGTAATGGTTAAAGATTAAGTTATAAAACTTTCCCTCCTCCACACCAGTCTCCATAACTCAGGAGGAAGCCAGCTACCATGTTGTGAAGCCACTCAGAGACAGATATATGAAGGAAACTAAGTCTCCATCCAATAGCAGTCATGGAAGTGAGGTGGGCAACATCTACATGAGAGTTTTTAGAAGCAGATCCTACTGAGTCACAGATTCCTGGCCCCCAGAAACTGTGAGATAATGAATATTTGTTGCTGTGAACTGCAACATTTTGAGGATAATTTGTAATGTGATAATAGATCATTAGTACCTCATGTGATGATGGCTGATAATCACAATGACATGACCCAGGGCACTAAAATATTCAGACATGTTTTCTAAATCTTCCATAAGAGGAAGCAAGTGCAGACAGCCTTCTGACACTCACATAGAAGTTTGTATACCAGCTTCCTACTTGACATTAATTGCCACCGACCATTGACATGGACTTTTTTTCCTTTTGCTTTTCCTAGTGCTTGAACTCAGGGCCTGGGCTTTTTTTTTACTTGATCCACACTTCACTTGTGGTTTTGTGGTGGTTATTTCAAGATAAGAGTCTCACAGACTTTCCAGGCAGGCCAGGTTTGAACCGTGATCCTCAGATCTCAGCATCCTGAGTAGCTAGGATTACAGGCATGGGCCACTGGCACCCAGTGGTAAGAACTTTTGAAACCCATATCCTCTACCCAATACAGTAAGAATTTACTACAAACAAAGAAAGAGTAAAAGAGAAGGCAAATGACAAGCAACTTGGTAATATATGTATTTATGTACTTATTTATATGTTATGTATTTATTTGTGTGTGTGCACACGCATGCATGCATGTGTGTGCATACACCAGTACTGTGGCTTGAATTGAGGGCCTTGAGCGCTCGCTTGATTTTTCAAAGTTGGAGCTCTGTCACTTGAGCCACCCCTCCACTTCCAGAAATTTTCTAGTTAATTGGGAAGAATAATCTGTTGAATGTGTGTGTCTGAGCTGACTTTGAGCCAGGATCCTTAGATCTCAGCCTCTTGAGTACTAGGATTATAGGCGTGAGCCACTGGCATCTGGCTGGAGATCCAATTTAGATTCCTAGCATATTAGATCTTACTCTTTGCTGCTTTTTCAGCAGGAGGGGCTTTCCTAGGCCTCTCTACTACTGAAGCTTGTAAAATACATTGAAAAGATCCAAAATGTACGTGTGCATGATTCATCATACATATGGAACTATACAATATACATGTATAGTGTTGAGCAAAAAGAATAAGATGAATTACCCATGTAGCTGTGTTAGTCATCACTGACAACATACCTATGAAAAACAACTTAAAGGAGAAAAAAATTATTTTGACTCATTATTTCAGAGGTCCATGGTTGACTGGTTCTGTTGCTTTTAGACTTGTACCATCATGGAAAGGCATGGTGTGAGGGAATGGCAGAGGAAAGTTGCTCAGCTCATGGAAGCCAGGGAACAGCCAGGAAGGGAACCGGAACCAGACATAGCCTTCAAAAATCTGCTCCCATGGGGCTGGGAAGGTGGCTCAGAGGTAGAGCGCTTGCCTTGCATGCCTGAGGCCCTGGGTTCGATTCCTCAGCACCACATAAGCAAAAAGCCGGAAGTGGTGCTATGGCTCAAGTGGTAGAGCACTAGCCTTGAGCTGAAGAGCTGAGGGACAGCGCCCAGGCCCAGAGTTCAAGCCCCATGACCGGACCCAAAAAAAAAAAATCTGCTCCCACTTCCTCCAGCCAGGTCTCACTGCCCAATAAACCACTCAGCTAGAAATTCATCTTCTTTTTTTGTACTAGGTATTCTACCTCTTGCAACTACAGGCCTTTTTGTTTGTTGTTTTGGATTTTTCTTTCTGAGATAGGGTTTGATAATTTTGCCTAGGCTAGACTGGAAGTGATGATTCTCTTGTCTCCTCCTCTTGGGTATCTGAGGTACACAGCTTGCTTTTATTTTTTAATTGGACTTTCTGTTTCTGTTACATTGGTTGATTACAATTGGGATCAATAAGCTTTCCTCTTAATGGGAATAGGTCTGTGAAGCTCCTTTCATGGGAATATCTGCCTAGACTTTTTTTTTATTGTAAAGATACTATACAGAAGGTTACAGTTACATGAGTAAGGTAATGAGTACACTTCATATTGAGCATTGTTTTCCCCCTACCCTCCCTTCCCTCCCTACCTTCCCCGAGGTTCTTTTTTTTTTTTAATTGTGATTAAGTGATTACATAATTTCCCAAATTTGACAGTATTGTGGAATAATGATGCTCATTTAAAGTCACAAGTTCATTCTAACTTTCCTGGAGCAAATTGTCTATCACAGTCTATAACATATAACGGTGTACACATAGACACCATACATGTGATCAGCAGCATGGGGATATTTAGTAGTGGTTTGACCAGATGAGTGGGAGTTCTTTGTTTCTTGAGTCCTGTTAGTTTTGTCGTATCACCTAACATTTTGGATTTAGCATCCACTTATCAAGGAAACCATGTACCGTTTGTCTCTTTGCTCTTGGCTTACCTCGCTCAACATGATTCCTCTAGCTCCATCCATTTCCCTGTAAATGCCATTATTTTGTCATTTCTAATGGCTGCATAATATTCCATTGTGTATAGATACCACAATTTTTGGATCCATTCATCTGTGGTGGGGCATCTGGGTTGTTTCCATATCCTAGCTATTGTGAACAGTGCTGCAACAAACATGGAGGTGCATGTGTCCTTGTATATTGGTTCCTGTTGTTCAGGGTAGATGCCTAGAAGTGGTATGGCTGAGTCATAGGGGAGGTCAATCTTTAGCTTTCTAAGGACCCTCCAGACTGCTTTGCAAAGTGGTTGTATAAGTGTACATTCCCACCAGCAGTGTAATAGGTGTAGTAGGGTTCCTCTTTCTCCACATCCCCTCCAGCATTTGTCGTTGCCTAGCCGTTTTCTTAGCTGATCCGTTTCCCAGGGAAGTGTCTGTATGCATTCAGAGGTGTTACCCCTGTAGAATGGGTAGCAGCATGTAGAACCTTGCTACAGTTGCTATTACTGGAAGTTGAGTCTGACCTAAGTCTGGGGGGAGGGGGGGGGGATGTGGTAACACATGCAGGAAGCTGTGTCTCACTGGAGACTCTTGGGGATTTTCAGGGCATCATTGCCTCGGTATAACAGTTTTGCAGTAGGCAGACAAAACCTGTTACCAGCCCTGGGGTTGTCTGTTCATGACAGCTGGGAAGCGCTGACACAGTCAGGACCAGTAGGTGGCGCTCTCTGGAAACCAGAAAATGTGGAATTAGGCTCTTTGGGCACCTTGCTGTCCTAGAAGCAAACACAGGAGGATTTCATCAACTCTGGACAACTTTCATTTGTTCCTTCTGGTATTCCAGCCTTCCCTTACCTGTTCTTACCTGCAAGATTGGCAGCAGGGCCCTACCTCAACAGACTTCCTAGCTCTTTGCCTTTGAATGGGGGGGGGGGGGGGGGGGAGAAGGGGGTGTGTATTTGGCCAGAGGGATTTGGTCACTAGCTGGTGAGAGGGTAAGAGGTGGGGTAAGGAGTGTATCAGGAAGACCCCTACACAGGCAGGCATGCCCACCTAGTCATCCGGAGTGCCAGAGCCCACCACAACAAAGATGTTAACAAAGTGGCAACTTTATTGAGAAGGTTCCTACACTAACTGGCCAGGGCCGCAGCACAGGTTTGGGAGCTGATATTGCGACCCAGAGCAGCCCCCATTCTTCAGTTTTTAAAGGCAAAATCCATGAGGTCGAGCCTGGTCTCACACAGGTGACCAACGGGATCGTAACACACACAAAGGATTGTACAGTCATACCAGACCACACACAGGTGGCCAATGAAGTTACAGTTTGTCTGTAATGGCTGTTTAAACCAGCCTATCACCTTGGTTTAAAATGGCATGCAAATTTAGTGGGTAAGGCCGGCTCTATGTTTTGGTGGGCAAAAGGCAGAGTTTACCATAAGCATGTGCAAAAGACAGGGTTTATCATAAGCAAGTGGTATCATCATTTGAAACCAGATTACAACCTGTTTTATGGGTCAGTCTTTAACTCAATCAAGGGTGGGCTAGGTTGTTCAGGGGAGGAGGACCCGATGCATTTTTTTTTTCATTCTGGAACTAGGACCATCAAGTCTAAAATCCCTAAAATAAAGGCAAACTCAAAATGGAATCATACCAGCTTGGGCCTCATCTCAGGGTCCACTTCAGGAGGTCATTAATTTTCTTTCTTTCTTTCTTCCTTTTTTTGTCGGTCATGGGGCTTGAACTCTGGGCCTGAGCGTGGTCCCTCAGCTCTTCAGCTCAAGGCTAGTGTTCTACCACTTGAACCACAGCACTACTTCCGGTTTTCTGGTGGTTTATTGGAGATAAGAGTTTCACAGGCTTTCTCGCCCGGGCTGGCTTTGTACCGTGATCCTCAGATCTCAGCCTCCTGAGTAGCTAGGATTACAGGCGTGAGCCACTGATGCCCAGCTCATCCTTCATCTTATTTCACTTAAATTTTCCTAATTCCTTTTCCCCTGGGTTTACTGGAATGTCTATAGCTTTTCCTCGAGTCCTGACCTTCTCAATTAAGCATGCTGAGGCACTGAGTGCATACTCCCCTCTTCTGCATCCCCTCTCCCTTTCATGTCCTCCACACATGCCCAGCAAGGCCCCAAACCTCCCCCTTAATATTCTACCAACCCTCTGGTGGCAAATGTGCAGAAATGTTCATTGACCATAAATGAACTGTAAAACTTGTCTCTATGGCCTTTATTTTTCTCCACCTGTACAAACTCTACCAGATTGAAATCTCATCCATTTGGACTAAGTATATAAAAAAAAAAAATCCGAGCAGAGCTAATTGAAATAGTCATTGAAGAAGTGCTTGTGTATTTCCTTAGTTGATTTCTAGGACACAGAGTAATGTGTGCTTGTAAGGAGGCAGGGGAAAACGTCCTAGAAGTGTTGCAAACCAAATATCATAAAGGATGCATAGTTAAGACATCCTTTTAAGACAAGCCCTTAAAAAGGAAGGCTCCTTCCTCTGGCAGAACAAGATTAACAGCAGAGCCATGAGGCCACCACACAGGCTACTCTGCTCAACCCGACATCTGACACAGAAGAGTCTATTGATCCTTGTAACTAAAAGCCAGACTTCAAAAACCTGTGCAAAGCCCGACCCCATCCATAAAGCATGGCACCCAGCCGCCTGTCTACACGGCAGGAGCGGCGCCGCGGGGAAGGGCTGCTTCTGGCCTTCGGGTGTCTGTGCATTTATTCTTTTTACTAGAACATTTCCACACACGAATGCGTGGCGGGGGGAACAGGGGAGTCTGTAGCCTGTAGGGAAGCCACTCGGAGGCTGCGCGGGGACGCGCGCCCGCCACTCCGGGAGTCGTGAGAACGCGCTCTTCACCCCCAGGCCCTTCACGGCCGCGCTCTCCTCCTCCAGGTACCACGAGGACGCGCTCCCGGCTCCCGCGGGGCCGCGCTCTCCTCCGCCCCCCGGGCCGCGCGGGGCCGCGCCCTCCTCCGCCCCGGGCCGCGCCCTCCTCCTCCCGGTATCACGGGGACGCGCTCCCGGCTCCTGCGGGGCCGCGCTCTCCTCCTCCCGGTATCACGGGGACGCGCTCCCGCTGGGCCGCGCGGAGCCGGGCTCTCCTCCGCCCCCCGGCCGCGCGGAGCCGGGCTCTCCTCCGCCCCCGGGCCGCGCGGGGCCGCGCTCTCCTCCGCCCCCGGGCCGCGCGGGGCCGCGCTCTCCTCCGCCCCCGGGCCGCGCGGGGCCGCGCTCTCCTCCTCCAGGTACCACGAGGACGCGCTCCCGGCTCCCGCGGGGCCGCGCTCTCCTCCGCCCCCCGGGCCGCGCGGGGCCGCGCCCTCCTCCGCCCCGGGCCGCGCCCTCCTCCTCCCGGTATCACGGGGACGCGCTCCCGGCTCCCGCGGGGCCGCGCTCTCCTCCTCCCGGTATCACGGGGACGCGCTCCCGCTGGGCCGCGCGGGGCCGCGCTCTCCTCCGCCCCCGGGCCGCGCGGGGCCGCGCTCTCCTCCGCCCCCGGGCCGCGCGGGGCCGCGCTCTCCTCCGCCCCCGGGCCGGGCGGGGCCGCGCTCTCCTCCGCCCCCGGGCCGCACGGGGACGGCTCCGCCCTCTAGTCCCGCAGACCCGGAAGGCGATGGGGGTGGAGCTGGATCCGGCCATGGCAGCAGCCTGCGCGTTGCTGGTGATGGGAGTGAGCGGCTCAGGAAAGTAGGTCCGGGAAGCCGGGGTGCGGGAGGAGCCCGGGCGCAGGCGGCCGCCGCGGTGCCTGTGGGCCCCTCCCCGCCCCTCCGCAGAGGCCCGTGGCGCCGGCTCCTCCCCTCACGCCTGCCGCCGGCGGGGTCGCCTGGGGGCCCCCGGCCCCTCGGGCCGTGCACGGTCTGAAAGCCCTGGGGAAGGGGAAGCTGCGGAGCCGGGCGTCCGGCAGGATCGGAGGGGAGGGCGCCCAGGCCCCGGCCGGGGAGCAGCCCCCCCTGCCGCCGGGCGGCCCCCTGGCGTGAGTTATCGCCCCCTCTCTTTGATCAGCTTAAACTGGGGGAGACCCGAGGCTGGCCGGGGTGGCCGGGTGGAAACACCGGAACCTTCCCCGGCTCTGCCCATCTCGGGAAGACGGGGAGGGCCGGGCCCGGAAGAGGCCCCAGGACGCGCCCCGCCGAGACCTACTTCCTCGGGAGCCCAGCCGGGACCGCGTCCCCGCTCGTCTCGGGTGTGGCCTGGCCCGAGCCGGGCCTGGGGTTGCAGTTTCCCTCCCTCCGCCCTGCCCCGTGCGGTCCCCGCTTTCAGGTGGTGAGCCGTGGCCGACCTGTGATTTCTGTGGTTACGCCCCGCCCTGGCCTCTCCGGCTGGGAGCACAGCTGGGTGGGCCGATCTCCACTCGGTGGTAGCCCTGTCTGTCACCTTATTCGGTGGGGGTGAACCCCAGCCTCACTGTGGGAAGATCCATTGTTCTTTCAATCCTCTGGTTACTTCGAAGAGCTGGTCTCTGGTGGCAGATTTGGTTTGATGCCTCTCTGATGCTATTTTTTTTTTTTTTCAGTACTGGAGTTTGAACTCAGGATTTCATACTTGGTAGGCAGGTACTCTACCACCAGAGCTAAAGCAAAAAGGCCTTTAAAAGGTTTTCAAGTAGAGTCTGTTTTTTTTTTGTTTTTGCCTGGACCGGCTTTGGACCACAGTCTTCCCACCGATCCCTCTTGAGTAGCTGGGAACACAGGCATGGACCATCAATCATAGCTTATGCACATGGGATTTCAATAGCTCTTTGCCTTATCTGGCCTTGAAACTCCATCCTTCCAATATTCACTTCCCAAGTAGCTGGGCTTTACAGGCATGTAATTCACTTTTCATAGTCTTGTAACAAAAAAGAAATAAGACTCTTTTTAGGCAGTTTAGTTTCCAGCTACAATTTAATAACATTTTGTTTTGGTTGTTTGGGGGGGATTTCTTTTTTAAAAAATATTTTTTATTATCTTTAAGTAGTAGTACAAAGAAGTTGCCATTCACCAAAGTAGTTTATGCATACTTTTCTGCCTTTTAATAAGGCAGTTTATGTATGCAATGCACCTTGATAACATTTTGTTTTAATTGTATATCTTTATTATCTTCTGTTTAAAGTATGTAATAGTAGCTTCCTATACAAGAGAAGGAAAAGGAGTTTCTTTAACCCATTTACCTAAATTATAAGTATTCCTTTAAAATTCATTTTAATGTGAAGTAGTTAATTAAAATACCAACTAAATAATTGTAGAGGGTGGTAGATATAAAACATTGGCACAATAAATGAGGATACAATGTAATTCTGTAGGGGAGAAGTTGACAGCAAAAAGCAAGGCTGTGGTGGTTCACAGATGTAATCCTAGCTACTCAGGAGGCTGAGGTCTAAAATTTGTGGTTCAGAGCCAACCCAGACAGCAACTCTAATCTCCGATTAACTAGAAAAAGTCAGAAGTGGAGATGTGGTTCAAGTGGTAGAGTTCCAGCCTTGAACAAAAAATATCTAAGGACAAGCTCAAGCCCTTGAGTTCAAGTCCCAGTTTACACACACACATTTCTCCACTATACCTAACACAATCCTATCCTTTTATTTATTTATTTATTTATTTATTTTTTTGGTCAGTCATGGGGCTTGAACTCTGGGCTTGAGCACTGTCCCTCAGCTCTTCAGCTCAAGGCTAGCGCTCTACCACGTGAACCACAGCGCCACTTCTGGTTTTCTGAGTGTTTTGTTGGAGATAGGAGTCTCACGGACTTTCCCGCCTGCACTGGCTTTGAACCCCCATCCTCAGATCTCAGCCTCCTGAGTAGCTAGGATTACTGTCATGAGCCACCAGTACCTGACTCCTATCCTTTTATTAATTAAATATTTTCTCAAAAAATTAAACATAGAACCTGAACACTTTATTCATAGGAAAAAAAGTTTTAATGAGATTTGATATATTATCTTTTGGAAAAAAATAGCGGTAGCATGTTAATTATGTTTTCATTGAAGGCCAGACCCTAGACAACAGGGTAGATGAGGTTACCACTTTCAGATGCCATAGGAGCTGCACTTTAACACGGGCTCTGGCAGTCATCTGTTCCCAGGAGCAGTAATTGCAGCTTCTCTGTCCTCCACCAGGTCCACCGTGGGTGCCCTGCTGGCCTCTGAGGTATCCTATGCTAATGCTTCCTAGAGTCCTGTTTTGTTCTTGCCTGGTTGCTTCCCTCCCTACCTTCTGGCCTACTGGTTGCTCTAGGTGCCATTGAACAGCTTTGAAACCATTGAAGCAATCTGAGTTTCTCCTTGGCAGTTATAAACAGTAATGAATGGAGAGATCTGGAAGCAGCATTACAAGGCTCTCCTGTCCCCTGTCTGGGGGATGGTCCTTGGGGCTGATAATGGGGAAGAGGGCGGTGGTATTATTTGTAGCTGCCCTGCGGTAGTTCCCTAGGAGCTGTCACATAGACCATATTGCCTGCCACACACACCCTTAAAGGGAAGGAAAGAGGAATTGTTAGATTGATAGAGAAAATTATGGACATAGCACGTGGCAGACAACAGGTGGCCCATCGTGGCGCTTCATGTTCCCATAGTGCCTCAGGCTCCTGCTCAAATGGTACTTCTCCCCATAACGACATGGGTTCCTGCTTCAAATCAGTAATGAGCTAATAATGCCTAGTATACCATCAGCAGGACCAATCATACTTACTTCTGTGCTCTTGCCCAATGGCAGAGATCAATGAAGAACCCAAGTTGGTGCTTAGGCCCACACTGACCATTTGTGCCCTGGGGTTCAAAGTAAGAAGAAAATTAATAAGGCATAAAGGCCACTTCCCTGGGGGAATTCATTGGACCCCAGTTCCGAGACTGTTCTCTAGGGAGAGATCTGTACTCTCCTTTTGCTTTCAGTAAGCTTATGCTCTACTACACTTTACCATTCCTCTGCCTCTTAATTCTTAACCTGGCAGAGGAACAGACCCATACCCCTAGATGGCATCACCTTCTCTTTGTTCTTAAAGCTAGGATGGAAGTTCTATGATGCCGATGACTACCACCCAGAGGAAAACCGAAGGAAGATGGGAAAAGGGATACCACTGAATGACCAGGTAATGAGCTTTGCACATCCCTGTGAACTCCGCCACAGGAGCAATGCCACCCTCTTTCGCAGTGGGACAGAGCCTACCACGTCTAGCTGCAGAATTTTAATCCTTAGTATACTTCCTGAGTGGCAGGGACTCCCCTGTGCCTCATGAATGGGGAGTTGATTACCTCCTCCCAGGTCCTGTCAGTCTACCCAAGGCCTCATGATCTCAAATGTGGCTGTGTCACCCCTGTCTAAGCTAGAGATTTCCCACTGATCTGAAAGTCAAACCAAACACTAATGGGCCTAAATGGGCCTTCTGACCTCCACACCCATCACTTCCAGCCTCTTCTAGGTATGACGTACCCCTCTCTATCTCCATGGGAGCCACCTCAGCCCCTGAGTCCTTCTTAGGTCTTGCTCTTCTCTTCTAGACCTTTGTACCACTGTCCCTCCACTGCCTGGATTGTGCTCCCTTCCCTTGTTCCTCAGTGAACCCTGCTCATGCTTCCAACCTCATGTGTTAAACATAGAACATGACTCAAAAGGAGACTATTCAGTCAGAGAGGGAAAATGGAGAAAGTTAGTAACTGTATCATATGACAGGTATATGTGAGAGCAGCACAGAAAAACTCAGCAAAAATGGTCGATGGGTGGAGGGTTGGGGGAAGAGAAAGACTCTGGGTATGTGAGGACTAGTGGGAGGAGGCTGTGCCTGGGAGGAGGATAAAGGAGGGTGAATCCTGTTGAAATAGATAACTTGCAACTATGAAAATGAAACAAGGAAACCTGGTAGGGATGTGTTTGGGATGGAGAAAAGGGACAGGGAGTATGATAGATAGTATGGTGCTTATGCCCACACTGACCATGTGTGCCCTGGGGTTCAAAGTAAGAATAAAATTAATAATGATTATTAATAATAATTATAATTATTATTAATAATAATTAATGATAGAGGGGAGGAAACTAATTGGAATGCAGTGTACACATGTCTAGAGATTAGCAGTGAGATCCCTGTATCAGCCAATAAAAATAAAAAGAAATCTACATATATGGGAAATGAACCACTGAGAGAAAAATCACTAAAAACACAAAAGAATAATGTTGCTCTCCAAAACATGGATATAATAGAATATGGTGGGTGGTAAGAACCAGAAAATTTGCAAAGAGTGAATTTTAGAAATGAAGTACAAGCAATGGGTGGATTATACAAACTAGACACAATTCAAGAGAGACCTAGGGAGTTAGAAGTCAGATTGGAAGATATGTCCCAAATCAGAAGAAAGCTAAACTATATATCTTCAAGGAAAAAGTCAGGCACATCAGTGATAAGCTGATAAGTTTTCCATACTGCCAACAGGAGTTGAAGGAGAATTGTGTGAATGGTGGAAAGGCAAGAATCAAATATACAGTAACAATTTTCCAGGGATGAGAACTAAGACTAGGTGTATGAGTCCTGGGCAAGCTAAAAGTAAAACTGCAAAGCATAAAAGAGTGGTTTTTTTTTCCTACCTAAAGCTACCAAAGAAAAAAATATGTTTGCTATTTGTACCCGGATTGTCCAATATACCAACAAAGACTTCTCAACACAGGCCTACAATATAATGAAATAATTTATTACAGAAAAATAACGGTCAATCAAGAATTCTTCCCCCAACTAAAATCCTTTTCTCTGTGTGTTTGCCAATGCTGGGCTTGAACTCAGGGTCTCCTGCTCTCCACTCTTTTGCTCCTTGCTGGCATTCTACTACTTGAGCAATGCCTCCACTTACAACTTTTTTGTTGTCTAACTGGAAATAAGTCTCAAGGATTTGTATGCCTGGGCTAGCCCCAAACTGTGATTATCAAATCTCATGCTTCCAAGTACTGAGTTATAGGAGTGAGCCTGGTGCCAACTAAAATCTTATTCAAGAGTAAGAGTAGAAGCTTAGTGTGGTGGCACCTGCAATTCCAGTATTCAAGAGGCTATGGTAAGGGGATCACAGGTTTGAGGCCCACTTGGGCTGTGTGGCAAGATTTTTGTCTCAGAAGTGCATAGAACTTAAATATTAGCGAACAAACTAAATTATGAGAAAAGCTGTGTAAAAAGTATATTACTAGACCACCCAATAAAAGGAAAAGCAAAATTAAAATTAGGAATGAAAACTGGGCTGGGAGCAACCTACCAATACATTTGAACTTAGACAAAAATCATGAAATTTCACAAGAAAATATACTGTTGGGGAAAGGGCTCAGATGGCAGTGACCTGGTGACTGAAACGCTGTCTGTTCTCCTAAATGAAAGCATGGCATACTGGCCCTGCATTTGCCCTGGGAGCCAGAGTACAGAGGGTTCTCATCTAGAGTAAGAGCATGCATTATCCCTGTTTCTTCCTTTGAAGTAATAACAAAGGTGATAAAAATGTTGACCTGCAACCGAGAGCTTGCATCAGAGGCTCTGAAGGCCAGGAAGCTGAACTCAAGTGAAGGGGTGGGGGAGATTCTGTCCTTGCCCTGTGTCCACCTGGCTCCCTCCACATCCCATGTCCTTAGCCACAGAGAATGTGGAAAAAAGGGGGAGCAGGTGGGAGGAGAGGCTCAGGTTCCTACACCATCTCCTGTCATCCTAATGATTGCAGTTGTTACAAATGGACAAGAATAGTAGGCCAAATGCAGCACAATGCTCACTACAGATACAGTATATTTTTTAAATGCATTATGGCCAATCAAGAAGGAGAATATATCTCAGAAAGATATTTTGTGAGGCACTGTACGGTAAGCTGTATAGAACTCCCGTCTTTTTTTCCTTTGGCAAAACCCACCAATTTCACAGTGCATTTATCTGAGAAGAGTTTTGAATTGGAGGCTTTGAAGAGGAAGACCACAGCACAGGTGACTGATGTGGGATTATGGTGAATAACCTCTGCATTTAAGTTCAGACATATCTAAAGGATATAGAAGCCAGCACCAGTGGTTCGTGCCTGCCATCTTAGCTATTCAGGAAGCTGAGATTTGAGGATCTCATTTCAAAGCCAATCTAGGCAGGAAAGTTTGTGAGAATCTTAACTCCAGTTACCTAGTAAAAAAGCCAGAAATGGATTTGTGGCTCAAGTGGTAAAGTGACACTCTTGAATAAAAAAGCTAAGGAACAGTGCTCAAGCCCTAAACTGACACACCATGCACATACAATAATATATGCAATAAATAAGAGATGTATAAACATACCAAGATCAGAGGATATTTACATGGAGGGGAGAATAAATTGGAAATTTCAATACAATTTGTGTTATTATGAAAAGAGCCACTGACAACCAATCCAAGAAATAATTTCTGATGTGGCCTGTGCGTGGCCTGTTTGTCAGAACTACCAGGATCTCCCTAGACTTTAGAATCTTAGCATAATTTTCTTTTTTTTTTTGGGGGGGGGGTCCGGTCATGGGGCCTGAACTCTGGGCCTGGGCGCTGTCCCTCAGCTCTTCAGCTCAAGGCTAGCGCTCTACCACTTGAGCCACAGCACCACTTCCGGCTTTTTTCTTTTTGCTTATGTGGTGCTGAGGAATCGAACCCAGGGCCTCAGGCATGCAAGGCAAGCACTCTACCACTGAGCCACCTTCCCAGCCCTTAGCATAATTTTCTGCACTAGCAAACAATACTGGTGAAAGTCACTTTAAGTCTGTTCTAATTTCAGGACAGGATTCCATGGCTCTGCACCTTGCATGACATTTTACTAAGGTAAGAGACCATAAGGCCTTGACATAAACTGGTGAGTAAAAACTGTCAGAAAAGCCAGAAGAAAACATACTCTTGAAATTACAACTGGCTGATGAGAAATAGAATAAACTTCTATCAACAGGCACCATGGCTCATTCCTGTAATCCTATCTACTCAGGAGGCTGAGATTTGAGGATCGCAGCTCAAAGCCAGCTCAAGCAGGAAAGTCCTTGAGACTCAGCTCCAATGACTCAGCAAAAAGCTGGAAATGGGGGTGTGTCTTAAATAGTACAGCACTAGCCTTGAGCAGAGAAGGCCAAGTGAAAGTGTGAGGCACTAACTTTAAATCTCAGTATCATCTGTAACATAAAAAGTATATCTATCACCTCACTAATGCTAATTCAGACTCTGGACACAGGAATTCTTCATAATTATAACTAGGGGCCTCAATTTGCACTGGTTTGCACAAACCTGTTTCTTCATCTGTGAAATAGGAATAAATGTACTTCCTGAAGTTGGGCATCAGTGGCTCATGCCTGTAATCCTAGCTACTCAAGAGGCTGAGGTCTCAGAATTGAGGTTTGAAGCCAGACTGAATAGGAAAGTCCATGAGACTCTTACCTCCAGTTAACTACCAAAAAGCTGAAAGTAAAGCTGTGGCTAAAATAGTAGAGTACCAAGCGTTGAGTGAAAAAGCTCAGGGCCATGAGTTCAAGCCCCAGTACCAGCATAACACACACACACACACACACACACACCACACACACACACAAAACTCCTGCCCACAGATTACTGTAAGAGATTAAATGGTGCATAGGTTACACTTAAAACAATGGTAATATGCAAGTAAGTTCTCCAGAAATGTTAGCTGTGTGCTTGGATTATAGGGCAATGGTAGAGTGCTTGCCTAACATGCAAAGGCCTTGAGCAAAGTTAACCAGTGCTACCTCTGGTATAGCTTGTCTTCCTGATGACGGTCAGCCAGCCACTCACTGCAGTGAAGTGGATGCTGTAACACCCTTGGGTGGGTTCTGGCAACATGGGTTCCCCATGTTACAGGTGGGGGCCACACTGCCTCTGTTCTGGCTCAAGTTTTCTCCTCAGTGCAACAATCCTCATACCCTGCTCCCTTTTCCCACGGGCACTATGGTCACTTCACTTCCTCCACCTCTTGCCCACTGTGCTGCAGACTGGGGATGGAGAGGAGCCAATTGTAGAGTATACATCACTGAACACCTTTCTGAGGCCCTCAACTCAGCTGTTTGCCTGGAACAGGTGCACTTGGGCAGCTGTGCATCCACAGACTCAGGCCAAGCCATACCCTTCATCCATAGGAGCAAAGTCGACACTTAGGAAGCACTTCTGTGTGGGAACCCTAGGGCCCAGAGGAGATTGTGGCTGACTGCAGATTTGAGTAGTATGCTTGGAGCATGGATGATATCAGTGGAAGTCCTTGTTCTGTGGTTTTTTATCCTGTAGGTAAAGACAGAATTATGAGTGTCTGACCTTCTGCAGTAATCCTGTCACAAGACAGGAGTCCGTGTATGTGCTTACCTCAGTGATTCCTGGTATCCTGGATGTGTTGTTGAAACTGCTTACATCAGTATTTCCTGATTTCTTAACTATTTACCACTTGGAATATGCCCTTTTGTTCATTTTCCTGTAACTCTCTTAAGCAAGCCGCTGGCCGTCTTTGGATTAACCATATCTCTGTTGGTTAACCCATTCCTTACCCTCCCCCCCCCCCAGTGTTATTGAAATGATTATGAGTTAACACTGTAGGGGCATATTTATTTATTTTTGGTCTGGTCGTGGGGCCTGAACTCTGGGCCTGGGCGCTGTCCCTCAGCTCTTCAGCTCAAGCTAGCGCTCTACCACTTGAGCCACAGCATCACTTCCAGCTTTTTCCTTTTTGCTTATGGGGTGCTGAGGAATCAAACCCAGGGCCTCATGCATGCAAGGCAAGTGCTCTAGTACTGAGCCACCTTCCCAGCCCCTATATTCTTCATTTATCACCCTGGAATCTGCTGGTCATAGCTGGCACTTCTGCATACTGGCCTGACAACTTTTTCCCCAGGATAGCAATATGTATGAACAGGCATCTTGAATAAGACCTATTTAACAGATGATAAACTGGTGCCAAGGTAAACCAGTGAAGGATCCTTAACTCAGTGCCAGGAATGCCCGATGCTTAAACTCCATTTTATTTAACACCCATTGACAAAGAGGTGATATTAGAGTCCTCCACCTGCAGTTGTTACCAATTACTTCATTTACTTATTTATTTTTTGTTCTGGTACTGGGGTTGAACTCAGGGCTTTGTGCTCTCACTTAGCTCAAGGCTGGTGCTCTACCAATTGAGCTGTACCTCTACTTTTGGCTTTTTACTGGTTAATTGGAGATAAAGCATCTCATGGACATTCTTGACCAGGATGGTGCTGAACTCCAATCCTCAGATCTCAACCTTCTGAGTAGCTAGGATTACAGAGGTGAGCCACCAGTGCCCAGCTAATGTCTTCATTCTTTAAACCTCATCTCTCCTTTTTCTGTTTAACCAGAGATGTGGCATCAGGACAGCGTGTGGTTCTGGCTTGTTCAGCACTGAAGAAAATGTACAGAGACATCTTAATACGAGGGAAGAAGAGTACTTCTCTGAAATATGCAGAATTGGAAAAGGGAGAAGGGCCAACTGAGATGCAGCTCTTGGTGATCCATCTGAGTGGGTCATTGGAGGTCATCTCTGCACGGTTACATCAGAGAAAAGGGCATTTTATGCCCCCTGAGTTATTGCAGTCTCAATTTGATATTCTGGAGCCTCCATCAGCTCCAGAGAATTTCATCCAAATCAGTGTGGAGAAAAACCTTCCTGAGATCATTTCTACAATCACCAGGACTCTGCAGACAACATGAGAATTGTTTCGTAGCTGTGGCCCAGAAGTAAAACAGAACTTTGTTCCAGTCTTCTTAACCTGCAAGGTATTTGAAATTCTTCAGCTGAACAAACCACAGGGAATTGGTTGAATTTGTAGGAACTGTGACACACTTGATACCATATGCTGGCAAATATGAGGAAAAGGAAGTGGCTTCCAAAGTTAAACTGGTTGAAATTCAACTCAAACAAATGATGAGATATTGTAATCAATGTATATTCATGCCTATATTTTTCTAAATAAATGAAACTTGGAGCTGTACACTTTGGGCATATGTCTGTAATCCTAGCTACTCAGGAGGCTGAGATCTGAAGATCTCATTCAAAGCCAGCCTGAACAGAAAAGTTAGTGAGAATCTTTTTTTTTTTTTTTTGGTCTGCCGTGGGGCTTGAACTCTGGGCCTGGGCGCTGTCCCTCAGCTCTTCAGCTCAAGGCAAGCGCTCTACCACTTGAGCTACAGCGCCACTTCCGGTTTTCTGGTGGTTTATTGGAGATAGGAGTCTCACGGTCTCTCCTGTCCGGGCTGGCTTTGAACCGTGATCCTCAGATCTCAGCCTCCTGAGTAGCTAGGATTACAGGCGTGAGCCACCAGCGCCCAGCGTTAGTGAGAATCTCATCTCCAATTAACCACCAAAAAGTTGGAAATGGAGGTATAACTCGAGTACACTCTATAATCTGTGCACAAACTTGTCTATCTACTTGTCTGTATGTAAATGATTATGGTATCAAGGTTACCAAGTACTCGGCTTACTAAAAATCTTTGTCAGTGGAAGCTGTGATTTAATATAAATTCCTTTAAAACTTTGTGACCTGACTATAAGCAAAAGGAAAAACAGGCAATTTTAAAAGGCCTAGGGAAAGGAGTTAGAAAAGATTTTCCTTTGCAAAGTAAATGAAATTGGTAATTAGGTTGGCTGTGATTTATATCATTCCTATGTCCATCTATGCTGAGTTAAATATTGTACTTCTGACCATGGCTAGTAAACTAAGGCTAAGGTTTTAATTCTCCATTTTCTCCCCTGTACGCCAATTAACTCCCTTTAAGATCAAGGGACCAGAGTGAAATCAGTGGCACCAGCCTGCAAAAGCCAGTGTAAACCAGTCTTTTTTTTTTTTTTTGGTCCGGTCGTGGGGCCTGAACTCTGGTCCTGGGCGCTGTCCCTCAGCTCTTCAGCTCAAGGCTAGTGCTGAGGAATCGAACCCAGGGCCTCATGCGTGCAAGGCAAGCGCTCTACCACTGAGGCACCTTCAGCCCTGTAAACCAGTCTTTAACCAATATATGTAGAAATTTTTGCAGGTAACCAGCGGGAGGTGGGACAGAAGCCACAGCCTCCCCCGGCCTTGCTCCATCACACATGATGGGGTCAAACACTAGCCACTTCAGATATTTGTTTCTGTAATGTTAATCCCCACAATTTAGACCATAAGGGGTGTAGGAGCAAAGAACATTAAGAAAAACTGCTAATTTCCTAAAGACTCAGACTGCAGGAAGAATGTGGCTAGTTTAAATCTTCGGCTTAGAGGCCTAGAGTTAAACGTTGTAGCACAGTGTTTCAGTGAAGCATTTAAATGCAAATTAACTTTAGAAAAAAGGATTAAAAATGGCATCCCCTTTGTAAAAATTTGGGAAGTTGTGGGGGAGAGGCTGACCTGAAGGTGGCTCAGTGGTAGAGCGCTTGCCTTGCATGAATGAGGCCCTGGGTTCGATTCCTCAGCACCACATAAGCAAAAAGAAAAAAGTCGGAAGTGGCGCTGTGGCTCAAGTGGTAGAGCGCTAGCCTTGAGCTGAAGAGCTGAGGGACAGCACCCAGGCGCAGAGTTCAGGCCCCACGACTGGACCCCCCCCCCAAAAAAAAGTTTAAAAGATAAAATTGTCCTAAAGGGTTATTTCAAGGTAAAAATGATAAATTAGGATTACCAGAGACCTGCGATTACGTCCCTATTGAGATCTGCCTAAATCAGATTCCTCAGCTAGCCAGAAAAATGCTTTTATAAACCGGAGTGTTAAACAGGCTGCCCAGAGGCAATGGGTGGTACTTAGAGTGCCAATCAGTCCCAGTTTAAAAACCTCTATTGGGTTTTATTAAAAAACAAAGAAACTAAGCCGGGCGCTGGTGGCTCACGCCTGTAATCCTAGCTACTCAGGAGGCTGAGATCTGAGGATCGTGGTTCAAAGCCAGCCCGGGCAGGAGAGACCGTGAGACTCCTATCTCCAATAAACCACCAGAAAACCGGAAGTGGCGCTGTAGCTCAAGTGGTAGAGCGCTCACCTTGAGCTGAAGAGCTGAGGGACAGCGCCCAGGCCCAGAGTTCAAGCCCCACGGCCGACCAAACAAACAAAAAAAAACAAAAACAAAAACAAAAAAACTGGCAAGTAATTCTTAATCAATTGTTAGCAAGTTATTGGTAACATCTATCATTGATCTTGTTGCTTTAATTAGAAAGGGCTTTTGTAACTGGACTCTTTTTGCTACAGTTCAAAGCCAACCCCGGGCACAAAAGAATCCCTCTAAAACTCCATCTCCCACTAATCAGCAGAGCCAAGCTGGAGGCAAGGCATAAGACTTACCTCTAAGTATCCAGCTGGAGGCTAAAAGTGGCATTGTGACTCCAAATGGTAGAGCACTAGCCTTGAGCAGAAGTGCTCAGGGACAGTGCCCAGGCCTTGAGTCCAAACCCTGACAATGCCAACTGGGACAAGCTATCCCAGCAATGGATGCTGAGACACCACCAGAACAAAGTCAGTCCTGACATTGGACAACCTTGGAGAGGAGTAAGAGGAGATGAGATCCTAAATGGAGTCACCTTACACTCACCCTTACAAAATCAATCAGAGCCAGGAGATCAAGAGAAATAGTTATTTGTCCACCTAATGTCCATATCTGTCTGCCTTCTAATTGGACAGAAAGTGAATATTAGGTGTTTAAAGAGGTAGCCGAGTAAGAACAGCACCACGCAGGTGGTATTCAGGTAAGGGGTAGGTTTATTCATCGTTCAGGCTGGCACCAGGCCATGTTGGCCCTCCATGTGGAGGGGAAAGGCCTGGGAAAGAGAGCTGGGAGAGCTGGGAAAGAGAGAGAGCTGGGAAAGAGGGAGAAAAGAGCTAGAAAAGAGAGAAAAGAGCTAGAAAAGAGAGAAAAGAGCTAGAAAAGAGAGCATCTGGGAAAGGTGGGAAAGAGCTAGGAAAGAGAAGGAAGCTGGGAAAGAGAAGAGAAGGAAAGAGCTGAGAAAGAGCTAGAAAAGAGCAGAGAGAGCGTCTGGGCCTGGGCTAGGCCTTATCTAGGGTATGGGTGGAGAAAGTTGTGGCCACATCAAATTCAGATGTGACCTCAGTGGATGCAGATGTGATCTTCCAGGTGTGCCAGTTGCCTAGGTAACGCAGGTACTGGGTGGAGACTTTGCTGCGAGGAGGGTGGAGTCTGTTCGCCATCCAGGAGCAGACCTTACATTGAACAGTCTTGCCTTTGTTACCTGCTATTTGTATTTATAGTAGCCTCTGACTGATACTTCCAACCAGTCCATTATGCTCTCCCCTACCCAGTTACTCAAAGACTAGACACCCCTTCCTGCCCTCCTTGCCTCAAGTCCAGTTATTCCTCCTTCCCTGTAATGGGCTGCTACTGGGCTTATACTCCAAATGGAATTTTTCTGGCCCTTGGCCAATGTGTGTTCTCCCATGTCATTCATGTTAACTGACCTTATCACTGTGTCAGCTTTTTGCCTGATCTTTCCAAAAGTCTTTTTCAACAGGCCCAGGATACTACCTGGGAACAAGTCAAGGCCATCCTGTTGCTACAGGCAACTAGAGACATCACTTACACTGCCCTGCCTTACCCAGAGCAGACCTGGACCCTAAAACTCCAGGGATTCCTTGATGCCCCAGGCCAACAGGAAGGAGCCAAAGAGCCCATGACACCTGTTGGCTCTGGTACCTTTAAATATCTCTGCTACCTCCTCCTCAGGTTACTGTGAACCTAAAGCAGGACAAGTCTTCCTCCCCCTCCTCCAGGATGCTGGGAGTCAGGTACCATGCTATGTCTCCAATTCAAGACAGAAAAGGCAATTTCAGGTCTTTGATAGCCCCTTCTGGGAATCAATCCCTCTATGGCATATTCCTCTCTTGGGCTGCTAACTAATTTTTGCCTTAACATCAATTTTGCCTTTTATTAATTGTGTCTTACATTTTACATAACTATTGCCATGGAAAAAGGAGGACCTTTACCAACCACTGTCAAGCAGATGCTTCTTGGACGTTACCCCGCCGAGCAACAAAACAGGGACCCCTGACTACTTTGCCCCTTTACAGCAGGAAGTAGCTCCAGAAGAAATGATCTTCACCCATACCCCTCAGCCTGGTACCCCCAATTTTTATTAAACCACAGAGCGGAGAATGTAAACATTATATGCCCAGACCTGAGCTCCTCCCTGCCCTGGAGTTCCCACCATACAGCTGGCCTCTCCCTCTCTCTGCCCAGACCCACCTGAGCTCCCATCTACCTCACTTCCTAATCCCCAGACCCTGCTGCTACCTAGATAGCAGAGGCCACCATGTGCTCTCTCTCCGGGGAAAATATGGCTCCTCCAATAAACCCTGTAATAATCTTTTTCCTGTGCCTGCCTGTCTCCTCATGGTTCCCTGGGATGGATGACAGATCCTTTCACTCTGTATATCTTTTGGTTTTGCTTTGTTTTGGTCAGTCATGGGGCTTGAACTTGGGGCCTGAGTGCTGTCCCTGTCCCTGAGCTCTTTTTGCTCAAGAGCCACAGCGCCACTTCTGGTTTTTTGGTGGTTAATTGAAGAGAGTCCCACAGACTTCCCTGCCTAGCTGGCTTTGAACTGGATCCTCAGATCTCAGCCTCCCAAGTAGCTAGGATTATAGGCATGAGCCACCAGCACCCAGTTTGTTCATCACCATTATAACAATAAAAGCTCAGGGACACTCCCTCCCCCCAAAGAGTTAAAGCCCCAGGACCAGGGGACAAAAAGTCATGAGCTGATAGCTTGAGAACTATTATTCTTGTCACGGGATCCAGATCTAGGGACTAGAAAATTCTTGGTCTTCATCAAAGAAAGACGAGTAAAAAGCTGGCCTAGGAGACAAGCAAGAGCAGGTTTATGAATATAAAGCAAAGTGAAAACAATGCCCTCTCCAGATGGGAATTTATGGCCTCAAGGACTGCTGCCTTGGGGGTCCTGAGGCCTCCATATTTTATTGTGGTCTGCAGACACAGGCGTTAGGTCAGTCCTGGAAAGCTAGGTTAATAGGTCATTAACTTTCAGAGGCTGTGTAAAGATTATCAGTAAAGCAGAGGAGTTCTTGGATTTGGCTGGTCAGACTGGACTGTTATCTTTCTCAGGCTGTAGGGACTTCAGGTCAGAAAGGCCCTGCTGTGTGTTGCAAGTCATTCCATTAAGGTCGGTGAACCAAGATGTTAATTCCTTACCAACATCCAAGGCCATCATCCTAGCCTATCATGATACCTAGTTAACTGCCTACCCTATGACTTTCCCAAGATGTGGCCCACTGCTACCCTCTGGTGGTGAGGAAGAACACAGCAAGCACTAATAGCACGAATAACCAACCTTTCCAATGGTGTCTGGGTTGGGAGCCATAGCATTCCCCCACTCTGCCCCCACTCTCAATCAGTCCCTCTTACCTGGGAAAAAAGCCAAGTGAACAATAGTCCACAGAGGTTCAATATAAGAAAATTTCTCATCCTGGAAAATACCATTCACTATCCCTTGGGCAGGGACTCCACACCACAGAGTTTATATTAAATATTTCCTTCTTCTGAAAAATGCAGGTGCTTCCTGCCTTTAAAGTTGTGAGCTGTGAGCTAAGATGTGCCAAGTGCTGAGAAACCTGCCACAAGACCTAGATGTCCTTATACCTGTCATGCCTGAGAGCACAGGAACACTACTACTCTCTCAACGTGGTGGGGTCGGGGGAGAGCTTGGCAACTACTTCATATATGTGAGTCTGAAGTCTCTTATTTCTGATGATTCTTCCTTCTTAGCACCTGCCAAAATCTCCCTCCAAGCCTTCACTCAGCCCCAGGCCAGGCTAGACCAGAGTCTGGGAAGAGGCCCTGGGATAACCCAACAACCTGTTGAGTGGCCAGCTATGGATTCCGGACCCAGAAAAGGTTATGCCCTCACCACAGCACTGCCCCAAACTCTCTCGGTGAGACAATTCTAGGTGTCCCCAGGCACCTTCATGGACCAATGCTCTCCTGTGCCTCTAGAGGCTGCTTGGATGAGCAGCCTCTTCTTCAATGGATGAGAGTGCAAGAAAAAAATTAAAACAGGCTAGTTCTAATTAAAGACACCATCATTGAAAGACTTCTAAATTTCTGAAACAGTAATATATACATTTATCCTCTCTACACTGAATAACCCACATGTTCAAATAATTGACATAAGGGTAATAACTATATTATGGGCATTGTGAATGCTCAGCAATATACTGTGGAGCTTGAATCTGATTGGACCTTCAGCCTGAACGTAGGCTGAGCATCAGCACAGCAAGCTGTTACCCCCAGCATCACAGCCTCAGGTAGAAATATAGGTTCATGCTGATTGCCAGATGCTATCTGATCATCTGACTGGCTCCCCTCCGCAGTCTATCTTGAATGCTGTGGAGACAGAGCTTCACTTGGAAGAACATTCAAAATGCATGACCTCAGAGGAGCTCAGACCTAAATGTTGAATAACACACCCAATCAGATGGTAATGGTGCTGGGAGTAATGGCCCCAAACCGTGATAGGATTTGCAAAATTTTTAATGCCCAGAGGGCATGGTGGAAACAGAACTGATGGCTTATGGGAACCTATGGAAACCATGACAGAATGACAAACTGGTGCTTTATTGAAATAGTGTGGTCACTGAGATCTGGATTAATGAAGGAATGTATCTGCGTGGAGAAAGTGGATTTATTACTCACTCATTGTATAAGGAGAGCGAAGTCCTTCAAAAAGCACGAGGGATCTCCAGAGGATGTGAGCAAGGACCTAGAGGATTTGGATACATGATATGTGACAAGGCCAAGCAACTGTGCACTGAACCTTGAAACCATGAACCAAGTTGATTTTCTCAGGCATTTTGTCACAGCAAGAGGGCTAATGTATCAATTCACTGTTTTCAGATATTTTGTTTTGCTGTACAAACTAAGCTTAGTTTGTTATGACCACATGTCTAGTTTGGCTTTTGTTCCTTGCACTTACGGTGTCTTTATTTTCCCTATTTTCTTCTAGTAATTTCAGAGTTCCAGGTCTGACATTTAGGTCCTATAACCATATTGAATTGAATTGAATGTGGAGATTTAAGGAGCTAGTTGTATTTACCTGTATCTGTTCATCCAGTTTCTCCACAACCATTTATTGACGAGACTGTCCTTTCTCCAGTATGTTTCTGGTGTCTTTGTTGAAAATGGGCTGTAATAACACAGGTTAATATCTGGGCTTTCTATTCTGTTCCATTATCTATGTGGAGTAACTGTATTTTGATTACTACAGCTTTCTGGTGCATCTTGAAGTTAAGTGTTGCAAATACCTCCAACTCTTGTTTTTTTGTTCAGGACTGCTTTTTGGCTATTCTGTATTTCTTTTGATTCTTATACTTTTTTCCCACTTTGGGTTGCTTTGAGTAATGAACATTTTAACAGTATTAAACCCTCCCACCCATGAGATCTGAGATTATCTTTCCATTTCCTTGTTTGTCCTCTTCAGTTTTGTCACTGTCTTGTTATTTGTTTCACTTTCTTAGTTTTCTTGGCACTATTGTGAATAGCACTGCATTTTCAAAACCTGTTTCAAGCAACTTTTTATTGATATATAAAAATGCTACTGTTGGGGGCTGGGAAGGTGGCTCAGTGGTAGAGTGCTTGCCTTGCATGCATGAGGCCCTGGCTTCGATTCCCCAGCACAACATAAGCAAAAAGAAAAAAAAGCCGGAAGTGGCGCTGTGGCTCAAGTGGTAGAGCACTAGCCTTGAGCTGAAGAGCTGAGGGACAGTGCCCAGGCCCAGAGTTCAGGTCCACAACCGGACCCCCCCCCCCCCAAAAAAAAAGAGAAAAGAAAAAAGAAAAGAAAGAAAAAGAGAAAGAAACTGTTCATAGATCATTATTTCCTCTTGTTCTTTTTCCCTCCTGCTGCTGGATGAAAATGGTTCAGGATTCCCTTTGCAAATTCAGATTCCCAGAACCAGTTACAAATTAAATTAACTCAGATGGATCAGTGGGAGGCAAAAACCATAAAACTCTCAAAATAGGAAATCATGACTTTGAATTTGGCAATGGATTTTCAGCTATCCCACCAAAAGCATAACCAATGATTTAAATACAGAAAAACTTTATTCCAAATGGAGAAAGGACCTGAATAGTTAGTTGGTCATTCTTCCAATGAAGATATACAATAGGCCAATAAACACAAAAGAAAAGATGCTAGCCTCCAGTAAATGGTTAGGGAAATGCAATAAAAAACTACACGATATATTTCTCACCTACCAGGATCAACGTAATAAAAATACTAGCAGGGATATAGAGACACTACAGTCTACACACTAAAGGTGGAAATCCCAAGTGGTATAGTACCTAAGGAAAACAGTTTAACAAGACATATTTCTCACCTACCAGGATCAATGTAATAAAAAATACTAGCAGAGATATAGAGACACCACAATCTACACACTAATGGTGGAAATCCCAAGTGGTATAGTACCTATGGAAAACAGTTTAACAGTCCTCAAAAACTAAAACTACAATTTATCCGATGAACCAGCAATTCTGCTCCTAAGTATATATGCTTCCCCTCCCCGCCCCCCCGCCCCACACCCAAATGAAAGCAGAAACTCAAACTTGTTCATTGTAACCTTATTCATAATGGTAAACAGTGGAAATGTCCAACTGATAAAATGTCATACACATATTAAGCCATAACTGATGTATATGGTACAAGATAGATGGACTTTGAAACCACACTAAGTGAACCAAGCCAGACATAAAAAGCCATGTATATGATTCTATTTATTTGAAACATCCAGAATAGGTAAACCCACAAAGACAAAGCAGGTCAGTGGCTTCTTGAGGCTGGAATGATGCAGGGACTGCTTTAACAGCTAGAGTTTTCTTCTGCGGGTGATGAAAAGTTCTAGGTAATAGTGATCATTATAGTGATCACTATAAAAATATTGATCACATTATAGTGATCACTATGAAAATAAACTCCAGTGCACAATCACAATGGTAAATTGTATACTTTTGGTATTTTACCGTGAGTAGGAAAATTACTTGACTTCTTCTCAAGAGTCAAGTCCAACTTACCACCTTGTTACTGCATGGGAGGAAGTGGACTAGAAAGAATACTTCTTTTGTACATCCTATTTCCAAGACAAAAGGAACACCCAGTCAAGCATGTATTTCCTCCTATAATATTCAGTAAGAACTAAGTCACTGCTTTTCTGAAAAAGGAATGATCAGTGAAGAAAAAAAAATGTGTTCCTCCCATAACTGTTTTCCTTGTAGGTCTATGGTGCGTAACTTAGGATGGTCACAAACTCCTCCACATTCGTTCCTTTTCATTTTCTTTGATTCTGGCTTGATCATCAGGTTATCAAAGAAAGCTAATGCTAGTAGCCCATGCCTGTAATTAATTGTAGCTACTGAGGAGGCTGAGATCCAGGGGACTGCCTGTGATTGAGGCCAGACTATGCAGAAAAATCAGTGAGATTTCATATCCAAAATAACCAGCAAAAAAACAGATGTATGGTTCAAGTGATAGAGTTAAGAGCTGAGCCTGAGTGAGGCTGAATTCAAATTCTGCTTGTGAGAGCCTGAAAACCCAAGCTGTGAGATCCCAGGAGGATTGAGTTTGAGATGCCTTCTCCCAACGAACTCTCAGGACACTGAGAGTTTCCTTAAAAGGTCAATCAGTCCAGGCTTAGCAAAATTCAGATTTCTATCCTGGGTGTAGGCTAACTCTACCCACAACTGTGTGGGAGCCTGAGAGTAGATTTAGGTTTATGCAAATTGTAAGCTTGTTCACTCTATCTCAGTATAAGGTCATCCACCACTTGTATACAAAATATTGTTATCTGTAGAAGTTTGTACATTACTTGCTACACAAGACCAATAAAAACCTTGGCGAATGGAACCTTGGAATCTGAAGCTGGAGGAAGGCTACAGGTGCCCTGGTGCCCCAGACCTCTATCTCACAGTCCGGTCTCCATTACTGCCTTGCTCCTCCTAGTTGCATCAGGTTAAGAGGCACAGGGTGGGTTCTAACACCACTGGCAAAAAAGGAAAAGGAGAGGGGAGGAAAGAGAAAGGAGGGAGGGAAGGAGGGAGAGAAAAGGAAAAGAGAAGAGAGAAGGAAAATGGAAGAAGTAAAATTGGACCAGTTTGGGGTCTGGAACTTAAAAAAAAAGCTGGGAACAGAGCAGCTTGATATAGGGGCACAAGCTTATGATTCTGGCTCTCAGATAGAGGCAGAAAGATCATAAGTTTGAGTGAAACAAAGTTTTGTTCCCCTCCCCCCCCCCCAAATTGGTTGTGGGGCTTGAACTCTGGGCCTGGGCGCTGTCCCTGCACTCTTCAGCTCAAGGCGAGAGCTCTACCCCTTAAGCCACAGCACCACTTCCAGTTTTCTAGTGGTTTATTGGAGATAAGAGTCTCACGGACTTTTCTGCCTGGGCTGGCTTTGAACCATGATCCTTAGATCTCAGCCTCCTCAGTAGCTAGGATTACAGGTGTGAGCCACCAGTGCTTGGCCAGTGAAACAAAGTTTACACAGCAAGTTCAAAGCTAACCTGAGCTCCACAGTGAGATAGTTTCAAAACACCAAGAGTTAGAGAGAGATTCAACTCAGTGGCAGAGTTTTTTGACATATACATCCTTAAGTATGATACTCGGCATCACAAAAAAAGAAAACAAGGAAGCATAAGTAACCCTGAATAGAAATGCCTATATAGAAAGGAACTGAGATTCAATTTGTGAGTGTGTGTGTGTCTTGGTCGTAGGACTTGAACTCTGGGCCTGGGTGCTGTCTCTCAGCTCTTTAGCTCAAGGCTAGTGCTCTACCACTTCAGCCACAGCGCCACTTCTGGATTTTTCTGTTTATGTGGTGCTGAGGAATCGAACCCTGGGCCTCATGCATGTGAGGCAAGCACTCTAACCACTGAGCCACCTCCCCAGCCCTGATATTCAGTTTTTTAACTGCCCTGTGAATAAACCCTCTTGAACATAAATTTTTCAGGCCAACTCATGCAACTACATTCACCAAGCTCTGTCAAAACTGCCCATTCAGGAATAAAACAGATGACTGACTAGTTCCCAAGTGACCAAGCTGTGATTAGACAGGCACAGCAGTGTGAATCTCCTCCCTCTCTGAAATACAAGAAATGAATATACCAAATAACTTGTAAAAAAAAGTCTACTCTGAATGTACAAATGATTGAAGGATTGATTCCCACTGTTTTCCCAAATGCATACCAGGCAACCAGATACCAGGCAACCCCAAAAATAAGTGCAGACAGGCTAACTCCAGCAGGGCAATCTAAGCCTAGCTGTAAACTTTCCCTCGTGGGCCCAACCCAAAAGCTACCACCTCCCTTGGCCTTTGAGGCTTCTTAAACCTCTGCCTCCTGGCTCAGACCTCATAAAAACCCAGCTCCTGTCCGAGCTGATATCGTCTCCAAGGCTGTGCTCCTCACTGCTCTATACCTCAATAAACAACCCTCATGTGTGGAAGATTGAGCCTGGCCTGTTTCTTTCCTTTCTCCTCCATTTTCCTAACAATGATTATATATCCCAATAAGGAATTTGGCTCCATGCTTTTTTTTTTTTAAAGGACACTGCACTGAGAGCTCCAACCCATGCCTAGTTCTAAGGATATAGGGAGAAAGAAGAAAGGAGCAGGCTGAGAGTCTAGACAATTTTAATCCGAAGTCAGAAACACATTACATGTGTACAGATTCCAACTACAAACTGAAGGTTTGCTTCCTCACTCTCCCATCTTCAGTGACGATCCCAATTTCCTTCTATTCAATCTTACCCAAATAAAATTGTTGGGGGGAGGGTACTTCTGACTTAGAAAGGACTGGCCACAGAAGAGCTCAGATGGATTAGATAGGTGGCATTTGTTATCGACAATAAGAAGCATGGATACCCAGCTCAAGAAAACAATGACTGGAAAGGCAAACCCTTGCCTTTAAATCTTAACTCATGTAACAAAGTTGCTACTTAAAGAGAAAAAACTAAGAACTCAAAGCTAGCAATAACTCTAAGTCCTCCCTCTAGCCACACACTGATCATTTCCATGAGACCATGAACATGTTGTTTTCTATTTCAAAACATGTTGCAAGGGCTGGGAAGGTGGCTCAGTGGTAGAGCGCTTGCCTTGGATGCATGAGGACCTGGGTTCGACTCCTCAGCACCATGTAAGCAAAAAGGAAAAAAAAAGCCGGAAGTGGCGTTGTGGCTCAAGTGGTAGAGCGCTAGCCTTGAGCTGAAGAGCTGAGGGACAGCGCCCAGGCCCAGAGTCCAGGCCCCATGACCGGACCCAAAAAAAAAAACACCCCAAAACAAAACAAAAAAACAAACATAATGCAAACTTCTACACTACCACCACACTTCTCCCTTTAGTAATTCACTGCCCCAATTCTGATTCCCAAAACTGGGCCTCCTCCCAGGCACAGTTCACACCTGTAGTCCCAGGAGGTACAGATCAGGAGGATCACTTGGTTGAGTCCAGTATGTGGGGGGGGAGGGGGGGGGAAAGGGGAAGGAGATGAAGGAATACCTTAACCAAAAAGCCAGGTGGAGTGGCACAATCCTGTCATTTACTTGGGAGATGTAAAAATTGTGTAGTCTAGCTAGTATAGGCAAAAATGCAAGACCATATTAAATTATGAAGTAAAGGACAGCAGCGTGGCTCCAGTTGTTTTATAACACACTTGCCTAGCAAGGGTGAGATACTGAGTTCACCCCAGTACCTCCAAAAAAGAAAAAACGGTGGGAGAAGTCCCTGATGCCTCTTCAGTCAGTCCCCAATTTACCCCACCATTAAACCCCTAGCTGTAACTGTAAAGGTCCCCTTTAGTAAATCCAAAGGTTAATGCTCCATCCACGGTGAGTAGATGAAGCAGCAGGATTTCACACAGCCTATTACACCAAACTCCCTGGGACTAAGTTTCTTTGCTTGCTTTTAGGACTCCTGGTTCTCATCCCGTATCTACCTTAAATGTGTTTTGCAGCTTGACTCCCCAAATCATCTCAACATCCCCAACTTATTTTCTTGAGCTAGGTATCCATGCTTATTATTTCCAATAACCAGGGGCCCTTCTCTAGCCCATCTGATCTACTATGTGTGGATTTCATATCACAAAGTGAAAAATTCCTAATTTTGAACCTTTTACCAAATGTTTAAATCTAAGATAAACATATTAAAAACAAACAACAAAAATCCTGTCACTCTAGCAGCTTACAGATTGCCTAGTGCAGACAACCCAGCAGGCCCCATCACCATTTACAATAAAGGAAACATGATGCTTTACTGAAAGCCAAACAAGCTGAAATCAAAAGATAAATGGATCCCAATACACAGCCGTTCCTGATGGGCTAGCTTTTAACGGTGTTTACAATGTTTTAACTGGAGTTCAAAAATTCATTGAAGAATGAATTGTGATAAAAATCTGGGACAAATCAACTCGAATAGCCTTTAATGTTTAGGGAAAATGAATACTTTTTTTTTTTCTTTCTACAAAAGACAAGACAAATCAAGTTGTGAAAGCTAGAGATTTATTGTTATTTTGTGATTAATAAATCATCAAATTGGTTATGACACTGTCCCACACTGTACACCACCATTCACCAGTACAAAAGTCTAGCAAAGACACATGAATTCCATCCATAACAACCTCCTCTAAGCATGCCTCCACCCTGACCTTCGCACATGCTTTCCTCTTGGGGAAAGTGTCTAAACAGTGAATGCACTGGTGGGCAACCTGGCCTCCTGACCTTTTTTTAGAAGCAAGCAACTTACAGAAGTAATGGAATTCAACTTGTATTTCCCTTGATTTTACTGGTCTGAATTCATTTTAGGTTATTTTAACATTGTAAATTTCCTGTAACTGTACACAAGAGAATATAATGACCTAAGAGAATACTGAACCAGAGTCAGCCAAATATATTTCTGACCCTAAAGTTATGTTTTAATTGGTCCTAAAGGAATGTACCACCCCAACAATTTGAGAGTTAGACAAACAGAACTTCTTTGGGAAAGGAAGAAAAAGGCGATTAGCCAAATGTACTCAACATTGTTTAAACGGCTCTTTGTTTTTCACCCCGAATGATACTTCATTACTACACTATATGCACAAAAATCCTAACAGAATCTTGGCTGCCAGTATTATTTAGTTTAGGCTGGCCCAATCCAAGATAGATTCCGTCTTACCCCCCCACCCCCATTCACCCTTCTCTGAGGATCTGAAAAGCACAATATTTAACTATTTCTTAGAACTATCCAAACACTTCAGAAACAATTGGCTCACAAATCATTTTAAATTCATGTATTGCCTGTACATGAGAAAACTGATAAACCCAAAAGATAGTTCTATTTTTATGTGGCAATGAAAAACTGAAACATCAACACTTTCAGTGAAAGCAACATTTCAATTACAAATTGTAATGCCTATTAAACTACCTATGGGAGAAGCTGAAAAGTCCTAGGCAAATGCATTTTGGGGTATACTACAGTGCTCCTTCAGTAAGCACAGAGATTAAGGTAATTTACAGTCAATCTGTGAATGCTGAGACAAAGTTACATTATGTTGTCTACACAATTAAATGTCCTATAACAGATAACCAGAATCAGCTTTTCCTTATTTTCAACAAACCTGACTGGCACTTCTGCTGAGAGATGTTTATCAAAGATGCTGTAAGATTCTATACAACTAGGAAATACTTGGGAGCATTTCCTTATCTTTACTTTTTTGGTTACAGGTGTTTTTGCTCATATAACCTATTATGTTTCTAGAAATGCAATCCCAAATGTGCATACTGTATTGTATACAAAGAAAAAAATTGTCAATAGTATAAATCTTACAGCATTGCAAAAATACATGCCAAAGTCACAATAAGCAATATTTTACTACAAATTATAGTGCGCAAATGATTTGCTTCTTTTTTAATGCTTTTATTCTACATAAATTACTACCATAGGCTAATGTTAAAAAGCAAATAAATTGGACAGATGCAGGACAAAAATCTGTTCACCCAATTATAAAAGGTGTTTTTTTAAAAAAAAATTACAATAAATGCAGAAGTGTTTAATGCATGCAGTAGCCTTAAATGAAAAAGCATTGATTCCCACTGTTCCAAAAAAGAAAAATACAGAAAAAAAACCCACACATCTTACTGTACTCCACCTTAAAATGCCATCATATTGGGTTGTTTATAACAGCACAGAATTCCAAGAGTCAAAATGAAATAAAGCAGGTATTTTAAAGATTTAAGAGCCGTTATCAAAAATAAATTACATTTTTTTCCAAGATACAGAAATTCTGCTATGATGGTTGGGAACCCAGTAACCGTTCAATAGCTGCATTGATGTCGCCTCCTGTTGCTATTAGGGCTTGTAAGTTTGCTTCGCGGTTCAAAAAGCCCATTGCACTGAGCTGCTCCAGTTGCTGCTGAAATCTGACTTCTGGATTCTGTAGCTGTTAAAAGAAAAATCAAACTCTAAAGCAAACCAGTCCATGTCACATCTAAACAACTTTTCAGTTTTTCTGGTGTCAGGGTTTGAACTTGGGGGGGAGGGGTTCACACTCACTCGACTTTCTTCCTCACAGCTGCTGGATGTTCCACACTTCAGCATCTTCTCTAGACTCGCTTTCTGTAGTCACTTTGGACTGCCTTAGACTATCCTGCATGGGCTGGCTTCAAAGCCCAACTCCTGGGTCTTAGCTTCCTAAGTAAGGATTACAGGCTAATCCACTGACAATTAGCTACTTAAAATGCTTTTTAGAATATATTTTAGATAACACATGCTGGTTTACTGAACTTTTAAAGCCCTATCTCTTTAAATATATTTTAAGTTCTTAAAAGTAAAATTGCAGCCAGGTGCCTGTGGTTCACACTTGTAATCCTGGCAACTCAGGGAGCTGAGATACAAGGATCATGGTTCAAAACCAGCCTAGGCAGGCAAGTCCTTGAGACTCTTATCTCCAATCAACCAGCAAAAAAAAAAAAAAAAAAATCTGCATCTCATATTAGCCTCGATCATGTCAAGCTTTACTAATAAAACCACTGCTGGGCGCCAGTGGCTCACACCTGTAATCCTAGCTACTCAGGAGGCTGAGATCTGAGAATCACGGTTCAAAGCCAGCCCAGACAGGAAAGTCCGTGAGACTCTTATCTCCAATAAACCACTAGAAAACCAGAAGTGGCACTGTGGCTCAAGCGGTAGAGCATTTGCCTTGAGCTGAAGAGCTGAGGGACAGCACCCAGGCCCAGAGGTCAAGCCCCATGACGGACAAAAAAACAAAACAATAAAACCACATTATTTTAGAAGCTCATGATCAAGAAGAAAAATTTAAAAACATATATACAAATAGATGAAACTGAATGAATTCTTTTATGTAGCTACTGACCAGTTGAGTGCCCTTCCCTTGTGTTAAAAAATGTTCCAATGAGGTTTACAATATGGGCTCAATCTCAACACTAGCTATTGAATTCTAGTTTTAGATCCACAAACTATACTCCTAATCCTGACGATTCAACCACATGGTATCTTTCTTCAGAAATGAGGCTAAACAGAAAAAGCAGGAAGTGGAGCTGTAGCTCAAGTGCTAGCCATGAGCTAAAGAGCTGAGGGACAGCGCCAAGGCCCAGAGTTCAGGCCCCACAACCAAGGGTGGGAGGAGGGGGTGGTGAGGAGTGGGGAATGAGGCTAAACAAAAACACATGAATATCCAGACAACCCTGTTCTACCTGGTAATGGTGAGAGAGGCTTATAGGCTGTTCAATTTATGTAACAGTTCTGTCCAAAACTCAGTATCTAGGTACCAAGAATTCAAACACCTAGGTACCAAGAATTCATATAAAATAGCATTCTCCCTTTATTGCATTAAGACTCAAAAAAAAAAAATCTAGGAGGTGGGTATTTGTAGCTCATGGTTGTATTGCTCATGCTTGCTATTCAGGAGTCTGAGACCTGGAAGACTGAGATTTAAAGGCAGTGAAGGCAGAAAAGTCAGAGAGACTATTAGAGGCACGAATGAAGTGGTAGAGCACCAGCGATAAGTAAAAAAGCTGAGAGCAAAAGGCCCTGAGATCAAGCTCTGGTACTATCCCTCAAAAAACAAAACAAGGCCTTGAAACATTTTTCCACATGCAGAAGTTTGGGCAACTCATCATACCAGTTTATAATGCTGGACGTCAGTGTCTGACACCTGTAATCCCAGCTACTCTAAGAGGCTAAGATCTGAGGATCAAGGCAGGAAAATCTATGAGAGTTTTATCTCCTATTAACCAACAAGAAGCTAGAAGCAGAAATATGTGGCAGAGTACTAGCCTTGAGTAAAAAAAGCTGAGAGACGTATCAGGTCTGAGTTCAAGCCCAGGACCAGTATATGCATGCATGTGTGCACACACGCACACCTCATTTATAAATATCTTTGTCCAATGGTAGGCTCTTAGTAAAAAGCCAGTATTTATAACCACATAAACAATATTGAAGGGGTCCCTGTTTTTGAGGTAGACATGTAACACAAGTTACTACAGGAGTGATAAAATGATGGATGGGATCAGTGATTTTCTTTTTATTATTTTCATTTGAAAATGCTAAAAACAGAAGGGTTATAGTTACATAAGTCCGGCAAAATGTATTATTTCCTTTTGGACAATGTCACCCCTTCCCTTGCTCTCTACCAGTTTTTCCCTCCCAGCCATCCACAAGTTGTGTAGCTCATTTTCTTTCTTTTTTTTTTGGTTCCAGTCGTAGGGCCTGAGCGCTGTCCCTCAGCTCTTCACCTCAAGGCTAGCGCTCTACCACTTGAGCCACAGCACCACTTCCGGCTTTTTTTTCCTGCTTATGTGGTGCTGAGGAATCGAACCCAGGGCCTCATGCATGCAAGGCAAGGCTCTACCACTGAGCCACCTTCCCAGCCCCATGTAGCTCATTTTCAACAATGTCTAGTGAGTACCATTGCTGACTTATTCACCCTTTTTCCAGCTGTTTCTGTGCCTCCCCTTACCCTCCCAAAGACATACAAACTAACTTTTCAAAGTAAAAAGGAAAGGCTGATACAGTTGTCCTGCAGTACTGAGGACATCAAATTTCTATTCCTGACAAACTTGCATAAAACAAAACCATTTCAAATGACTTTCAAGCATGGACTTCAACAAAGTACTTTTTTAAAGGATGCTTCTATTATAAATTATGGTCTGTAGATCATGCCTACTTAGACACCGAGATGGGGAAGATCAGTTCAAGGCCAGCCTTTCTCAACCAATAGCTGGGTGAGTCGGCAAATGCTTCTCTTCCTACCAACGTGGGAGTCCAGGACAGCCCAGGTAAAAAAGTTCACAAGACACCATCTGCCAGTAGAAGCTGGGCATGGTAGAATACACCTGTCATCCCAGGTATAATGGGAAGCCTGGAATAGGCAGAGCAAGGTCTATGCATGTGCCTGGGCAGAAGTGGAATTCCCTCTCAAATATAATAATGGGGGAAAAAGCAGGATGAGGGGGCTTGGAGGTAGGATGGCTCAATGGTACAGTATCTGCTTAGCAAATAAAGGCCTTAAGTTCAAACTCCAGTGTTGCCAAAAGAAAGAAAAATTCTTCGCCACTTTAGTATCTGATATAGCAACAAACTTAACATAATCTGTATAGTATGTTTCCACATTCAATTCCTTAAAATTTCATTAGTCTATATATGAAGGGCAGCTACTGTCCTTTCCTTTTTGGAAAATTTAAATTTCTAATAATTGAATGAGAAATTTAAACAACCCTGTTACCTGTGGGTTTACTCCAGCCAGAGCCTGTAGCATTTGTTGAATGAACTGCTGGTGTCCAGGTTGTTCAGTAGTTCCTGCTGTGGGGCTTGCATTTTCACTAGGTGCAGTGTTAGCTCCAGTGGTTCCTGAAGGGCCTCCAGTGCTTCCTAATGCCCCCAAGCCAGGATTAAATCTAGGGGAAAAAGTACTAATAAGTAACAAACCCAAGTTCTTGTAAAACTAGAAGCCAGGTCAGGTAGTAAATCAGTTATATTTTAACATAGTATTAGCCAAATTAGCCTCTTAAAATGATCATTTGCAACTTTGAAAACTGAAAGCAATCTTAACAAAAAAGGCAAAAGAATATTGACTCTGAAATCTTCAATGTAGCCATTATGCACAAACTTTCCTGAAGTAGTCCTACCCTGGGATAAGGCCGGGGGCTTCGGTTGCCAAAGTCTGTAAACCCTGCTGAATCTGTAGCAAGGCCTGCATTGCTCTAGGGTTTGACATTGCTGATAATGTATCAGGATTCTGCATCTAAGAGAAAAAAAATGAAACATTAAGTAGTCTCAGAAAAAGAAAATAAATGGTGAAATTTTATTTTTTTTTAGTTGCTATTATTTTTTTTGAGAAAATTAAAAACTTTACTCCCAGACCCTGGTAATCCATTAACTTCTTCCCAAAATAAACACAAATCTTCTTTAACAGCAAACCTAGTGTAAAAAACATTACTTGACCTCCCAAATCAATCATAAAAGCCATTTCAGAACTACTTTGAAAACCAAAACTATTCTGTTCCTCAAAAAAAGCAAAGTTTCATTCTTGGGGGGGGGAGGAGGGGAAAGGTGCTTGGAGCCACATACTCCTCTTCTGACCAAGTGATTTTGGTACTAATTACCAGTAATGTACACTCAAACGAAAGTTCCAAATTTGAAGATGACACATGTGTCCTGAGTTTCCAGATTTCACCTATTTCCAAATATCCACCACCTGACTGACCAACTAAACTTACATCATCACAATAGATCAAGGACACTAACCAACCTTGTAGAATGGTTTACAAGCCTGACAATCATTTACATAAACACCACCATTTCAAAAACACCACAAATAACTTCTTTTATCTTCTTAAATAATAAAACACCATGGCAATCTTAGGTACGTTTTTATAATAAAACCTGCCTTACATGACAACACTGACAATTTTATTCCTACTAACTCCAAGTTTAAGGAAATGAGTTCTACCCCTTAGAGAAAATAGACTTTCTACTAATTTAGAAAAAACCGAACCGAACCTATAAAATAGAATAGGGTAGCTCTTTCCTGTCACTCAAAGAGTAGTTATACCATAAAGTATACATTTAATGTAACACAAGGAAGCACTTCAAAGTTAGAAAGGTGAAAGGAAATGGCTCATGATATTAACAACGCGTTCAAAATCCTAAATCCTCAAAAACAAGATGGTTCTTTCCTCACAAGTTACATTTCAGAAATACAGCAAAATGTCAGCAGTGAAATGGGAATCAGGTAGGATCAAGCTGAATTCTCTGCAAGGAATTGACAGCACTTATATGCTGTTCTGCATTTTGCTATCAGCCAGAAAAGAGCAAGGAAAATATTCACCAAAGTTTTTCAAGCAAATCATTATGGAAGATAGCTAGCATCTTTTCTTACTCACTTGTTGTAGGAAAGTTGGGAGTTGTTGTCTCATTTGTTCTTGAAGCTGAGGGTTTCCAGCAAATAGGGGATTATTCAGCATCATCTATGGGGCAAGTGTTCAAACAATTTTAACTAGAAATATCTGAAACAAGTAATGTACCTTGTTTAATATTCTATCTTCCTCCAGAGGCCTAATTTGGCATTTGAAAAGGAGGAAGGTAGAATGTAGATAAAAAAGGAAAAAGGAATATACTATCCCGAGGGATCTCCAAAAACCAAAAACAAAAATGAGGTCTCCTTTCTCTCAACAAGAATGGTGAATATGGTAATGACATGCAATATCCTAAAAAATAAAAGCAATCATTTTCTTAGATTTTTGTGCAAAGATGAATTTTTGCCTTGGAAAGAAAAGTGGGAGTAACTGGTTCTTATGATGATGTATTTGCAGCTACACTGTCAGAAGAAACATAAACATCAATATATTTTAAAACTATATATTTTGCTTGCTTAGAAACCTCCACACAAATGGCAAGCACAGAGAAAATCCAGATCTGGAACCACTGTATCTACCTACTACAAAACAGCTAATAGTAGGTCCAGAAAAATAACACCACAAAACATCAACCAACTTGCCAGAGAAATGAAGCTGCTAGGTCAAAAACAGCCAAAACTAGCACCAACAGTCCTCTGGGGAACATGCTAAAATGTTTTAAGATCTGAAAGATGTAAATCCATTTAAGAAGACCAAGATTAGCAAAAAGTCATGGTTTATATTAACATGTTGGATACCTGAAAATAAGATTACAATACACAATCAGCAAAACCAGGAAACGAATAAATTCTCTCAGCTTCAAAAAAGCCAAATCTCATACCACTTTTCCCAAAGTGAAAAATCAACCAACAATGATTTACTAATAGCCTATTTATCTGCCTAAAGTCTGGGAGAAAATAATGCTTGCCCTCAATTAAATAACCATGTTCAAGAGTAGGTATATGTAAATGCTGAAAGAAAAGAATTTCTGTTGCCCTCTATCCAGTTATCTATCATTGCAAAGCAGATCACTTAACATAATGAAGCAGGAAGAAGTTAAACAATATTTTATGGATATATAGTTTATTTCCAAGTAACCAAAAAAATACCTACTGAGACCAACAAATCTCTTTCTTTATTAGATCCAGTCAAATACCTCTTGGCTATGAACACATAAGTACCACATTTACTTTTCAACATTTGTTACTAAAGCTAATCTAGGAAAAAAAAAAAAAAAACACCACCTCAAACATACTCAATTCTTTCTCAGAAAATCATCTCTTTTGATTATACTTCTCCTTACCTGGGTTCATACCATTTAGGTATTTACATTTAAGATCTCTAACACTTAAAAATAAAAAAACTATGTGATGTAATATTCTGATACAGAATACATTGTAAAAGTTTTTTAATTTTTTTTTTTTTTTGGTCGGTCGTGGGGCTTGAACTCTGGACCTGGGCGCTGTCCCTCAGCTCTTCAGCTCAAGGCGAGCGCTCTACCACTTGAGCTACAACGCCACCTCCGGTTTTCTGGTGGTTTATTGGAGATAGGAGTCTCACGGTCTCTCCTGCCCGGGCTGGCTTTGAACCGCGATCCTCAATCTCAGCCTCCTGAGTAACTAGGATTACGGGCGTTGAGCCACCAGAGCCCGGCTAAGTTTCTTAATTTTTTATATTAAAAGGAGTCCTTATCTAATATTCTTTGTCAGCATTTTGTTTTAGAGTGTAAAAAAATCATTATGTGGGAATTGTTAAAGTCCCCTTAGAATGTAAAATTATTACGTATGGCTAGGAACATTATTAAGTCAAATGTTAAAAGTACTATTGAATATGTATTCCTTAACATACATATATAACCACTATATATATTTTGTTCCAATTTTTTATTTTTCCCTTGTTCCTAATTTTAAACAAATGTAACCATTTTAGCTTTTTTTCACTGTTAATTCAGGCCTTTAACACTAATTATATGAGTCTGATAATTTTCAAATTAATGAAACTGTCTTTCATAAAACTATTGGCAATATAAAATATTTTAAATACAAATATTACTCGATGTTAGAGCCAAGCACTGATGGCTTATATCTGTAATAGCTACATAGGAAGCTATGAATGTGAGGATCATAGTTCAAGGCCAGCACAACCAGAAGAAAGTCTACAAGATGGACTCTTATAGGAGGGAAGCTGGGCCTTGGTAGCAGATGCCTGCCATTTCACCAATGACAAGAAGCCTAAAATAGATGGAATGCAGTATAGACACACACCTAGGCAGTTAATCAGACCTTATTTCAAAAATAAGCAACACAGGGGCTGGGAAGGTGGCTCAGCGGTAGAGTGCTTGCCTTGCATGTATGATGCCCTGGGTTCGATTCCTCAGCACCACATAAGCAGAAAAATCCAGAAGTGGAGCTGTAGCTCAAGTGGTAGAGCGCTAGCCTTGAGCTGAAGAGCTGAGGGACAGCACCCAGGCCCAGAGTTCAGGCCCCACAACTGGCACCAAAAAAAAAAAAAAAGCAACACTAAAACAGGAAGAGGTGTAGCTTAATTATAGAACTCAGGTGTAGCAAGTGGGAGGTCACAGTAGGGGAGAGGGAATAATGAATGGATCGTTCATTAGTTATTTAACTATTTCCAATTTTACAAGCAGTTACTGAAAATTTAATCTTCAGTAGATATACTTTATATCATATAGTTTTAGGGTTTAAAAAACAAAAACATGTCATCTGATATAATGAAGTGATTCATTTAAATTTTTTTTTAATTTAAAAATTAGATTAGGGCTGGGAATGTGGCTTAGTGGTAGAGTACTTGCCTCCCAAGTTTGAAGCCCTGGGTTTTATTCCTCATAAACAGAAAAGGCTGGAAGTGGCACTGTGGTCAAGTGGTACAGCACTAGCCTTGAGCACAGAGATGCTCAAGGACAGTGCACAGGCCTTGAGTTCAAGATCCAGGATCAGCAAAATAAATAAGTAAAAACTAAAAAATAAATAAAATAAAGTAGATTAACTATGAAACATTCCGAATTCCCAACACTCAACTTAGCCCATTTTTAATGAATGGCAAATATATGAATGGCTGAGGCTTAATTCACATCCTCCACAGTTTATCAAGCCTACTGGTGCAAAATCTATGTGACACATCGGGATCTCCTACGGAACCTGAGGGACTAAAAAAAAAGAAAACCAGAAAGTAAGATCCAACACAAGTTCATCAAAACCTCTAAGGATGAGGTCAAGGATTAGTGTGTGTGTGCCTGTGTGTGTGTAAGTGTGTGTGTGTGCGCTTAAACTCAGTGTCTGGGTGTTGTCTCTGAGCCTCTTTGTGCTCAAAGCTAGAGCTCTATCATTTGAGCCACAGCCACTTCTGGTTTTTGAGTGGTAGTGGAGATAAGTGTTTCATGGGGACTTTTCTGCCCAGGCTGGATTCAAACGCGATCCTCAGATCTCAGGCTCCAGAGTAGCTAGGATTACAGGTGTGAATCACCAGCACCCAGCTTAGTACTGTTTTAAAGCTCCAAGTAAAGCTCAATGTTTCAATACATAAGCTTTCTCAGTTATGATCTCTTTAGAAACAAATTAGTAGTGAGTAGATCAGTAAAAGACAAAGAATGTCAATAATCAAAGTGGCTTATAATGGAAAGAATGAGAGCATTCTTCCTGAAAGTATGCCTGTTTTTAAAACACAGTTTGAGGATATTTTACAAATATGTTTAGTTTGACTAAACATAGTTTAACAAAGTTTAACATAGTTAAACTAAGCCACCTAATACACAACATTTCAAACATTGACAGTGCTCTAAAAGATTCACATTTCACAGACACACCTACCTTACAAAGCAATCCAAAACTGTTGTCTTCATTTCCTAAGTTAATTAACATAGATCGATTTTATAAGCTTGCAGTTCTAACCAATTACAGCAGTGAAGTTTTAAGATTTACTTTTTATTATTATTTTTGTTTATGTGGTACTGAGGATTGAACAGCAACCACTAAGCCATATTCCCAGCCCCTGATGTTTTTATTTTATATAAAATAAGCTGCCCCCCAAAACTGGGAGATGCAGTTTGCCTACATCTCCAGCGTGTTCAGACATCACAATGCAAATTTGCCCAATCAAGATGATCAGTTATTAAGTTCAGACTTCCATCTTCAATATATTTATAAACTCACCTGTGCAGCAAGGTCAGGATTCTGGCTTAGTGACTGCATCATGCTCCTCATGTACGGGGCAGACAACATGTTTTGCATAAGTTGTGGGTTTTCAGTTATTTGCTGCAACAAGCTCTGCATTCCTGGTGTGTTGAACATACTAGCTGAAAGTTTATTAAACAAAAAAAAAAGACATACACTTAAGTAAAACTTTAATACAACAAATACCTCCCTCACTTAAGTTTAGTAACTGCAACAGTCATCCCCTTATCCAGAGATTTGTTTTATAGTTTTGGTTACCAACCCATGGTCAACCATGACCTCTCAAAATTTAACAGAAGGTTCCAGAATAATTTCTTAGTTTTAAATTACACTGTTCTGAGAGCATTAATGAAATCTCATGATGTTCTGCTCCATCTTTTTGTCAGTCATGTCTATACTATATATCTACCTACATATTAGTCACTTAGCAGCTAACTCAGTTATCAGACTGACCCTTATTTTACTCAGTAATGGCTTTAAAGCGTAAGAATCATGACACTGACAATTCGGAGGGGCCAAAAAGTGAAGCCACAACGTGCAAAATCTATGCAAAAAGGTAACTAATTTGACATAAGGGAAAATTAAGTCATATGCAGAGAGGTTGCTAAGGTCTGTAAGAAAAAATTTCTGTATCTCTGTGAAATTGTGAAGGAAAAAGAAGCTTATGCTATTTTTGCTATTATGCCTCAAACTGTAAAAATTTCATCCGCAAGCACTAATAAGTGCTTTGTTAGAATAGAAAAGGCATTAAATTTGCATATTTATGTCTAAGAAAACAATGTGTTATCAGGTATCAATGTTTTCGATTTAGATCTTCTACCAGGAGCCTTGGAACATGTACAAGATGCAGGAAACAAAAACTATACTGTATACATATTATGCATCAACTGAACTAAGGAAAAAAACTAAAACCAAGATCTCAAAAATACATATACTAGTAAAACAAAAACGACTTTAATTAGAATTCTGGTTGTATTTACAGTAAAAATCACATCTAATGGCAAAACTAAGTTCTAAAGTTTGTTTAAGGCAAAATTCAGACATGCTGAAATTATTCTTGAAAAAAAATCTCACATGGAAATCTAGGTCATGGTCTGAGACAACTTTTCCCAGGATTATACATACACACACACACAAAGTCACGGGATCATATTCAGCCGTCAACAGTACTCATGCTGGAGGAATAAAAATATATAAAGCCTCCATCCCATATCCACTAAATGCAGGCACATTTGGCAGGCATGTTTGACACTTGGGAGAGACTTTAGAGAATAGTGACTAAAAGCAGCATCTGGAACCAAATTACCTGAGCTCAAATCCAACCTAACTATACAACTTTGGGCAAATTATTTAGCTTTTGCATACTTCTGTTCCCCATCTATAAAATGGAAAAAGATAGCATCTACTTCATAGGATGGTTGTAATGATTCAATTAATGCGTGAAGAACTTGTTAAAAATGTTTTGTTCAGCCAGGTGCCGTTGGCTCACGCCTATAATCCTAGCTACTGAGGAGGCTGAGACCTGAGGATCACGGTTCAAAGCCAGCCTGGGCAGGAAAGTCCATGAGACTCTTATCTCCAATTAACCACCAGAAAATCGGAAGTGGTGCTGTGGCTCAAGCGGTAGAGTGTTCGTCTTGAGCTGAAGAACGCAGGGATAGCACCCAAGCCCAGAGTTCAAGCCCCATGACCGACAAAAAAGTTTTGTTCGTACTCATTACTTACTCATGTAACTGTAACTCTTCTGTACAGTATCTTTACAATAAAAAATATAATAAAAATATTTCGTTGTTGGAAGTTACAGTTGAATTTATATAAAATTCAGTAGTGATTAACTCATTTATATAGGTATTTCTTTTGTGTTTAATTTATGCATTTTCAATTGCTGATTAGATATTTAAACTTAAATGTTTTCTAAGTTATTATATCAAGTGAACTCACTTAACTTTTTCATTTCTCTTCTGATTCTCCCATCATAATGAGAATACTTTTATTAAGCTTAAAACATTTGATTCTTTCCACTTATCTATTTTATTGCAACTGCAGTTTGTAATAATTTTTTTCCTATTTCCTCAAGTTGGAAGTCTCAATTTTGTCTTTTCTCACATCCTAGAAGCTAAGAATATTCTAATACAAGTTGGTAAACTACAGGCTGCAGGATAAATCTGGATATAATGTTTTTTGTACACCTCAAAAGGTAAGAATTGCTTCTACATTTTTAAATGATTAGGGGCAGGGTAGGGAAGAAATAATAAAGACAAAAAGGTTTGGTCATGATAGCTCAAACTTGTTATCCCAACTACTCTAGAGACAGAAATCAGAAGGATGTAGGTTAGAGGCTGCTCTAGGAAGAGGTTAGCAAATCTTCATCTCAACAAATAGGTTAAACTCTGATGAAATATGTATCATCCCAGAAGAAAAACTGTAGTCCAGTCCAGCCCAACTGTGAAACCCTATCCAAAAAGGAAACTAAAGCAAAATGAACGGGAAGCATGGCTCAAGTGGTAGAGTACAAGTGCAAGGCCCCAGGCTCAAACCCCAGTATTGGGGGGGAAAATGTAGTGAAGATAACTGTTCTTTGAAACATGGAAACTATGAAATTCCAATATCAGTGTCTATAAATACCATTTTGTTGGACCATTCATGCTGATACATTTATTGCCCACAGGTGCTGTGGCACTAGAAAAGCAGAGCTAGAAGACTTGTGACAGTCTATGGTGCTAATCACTGCTTCACTCTACTGAGCACTGTACTCCAAACCAAATTATAGTGAGTCAGTTAAAACTCAGGCTACACAAAATCCTTCTCGCATCCTGTTTTTCTTAATTATCAATACATACCAACCATATGAAGAAAAAGGCTATGAATATCATACTTTTAAGGCACAGTTGAAAATGGAATGTTCTATCAAATGATATTGCAAAACACTCTTTATTATGTAATGAAATTAAAGAACATAATATGTAGACATTTCCAGAATAAATACTTCTCCTAATACCCCTGTCAGATATGATGACATGCACCTGTAATCCCAGCATATGGGAGTGCCCAAAATTGAGCTTCTAAAAAAGCCTAGCATGGAATAACTAAGGTGAAACTATTTCCAAAGAAATTGAAGGTCACTAATTCAACTTGAGCCCGGGCTACATTGCAAACTAGCAATACCATCTCAAAACAAAGGCAATCGACTCTCTATCCCCCCAACAGACAGGAAGATGGGACAGAAAGATGAATTTCAGAACAACCTGGGATACATAATGAGAATTTCTCCCAAAACAGAACAACAAAATAAGACACAGAATCCCACTAGTAGGAAAGCAATACTCTGTAAAATTAGAAAAACAGCTGAGTGCCAGTGACTCACAGCTATAATCCTAGCTTCTCAGGAGGCTGAGATGAGGATCACAGTTTGAAGCCAGTGTGAAACTCTTATTATCTTCAATTAACCACCAAAAAAAAAAAAAAAAAAAGCCAAAAGCGCAGAATACTAGCTTCGAATACAAAGCTCCAGTACACACACACACACACACACACACACACACACACACACTCACACACTCACACTCACACTCAAGCACAGGTGGCCTGTAATTCTAGCTCCTCAGGAGACTGAGCTCTGAGGATCATGCCTTGAAACCAGCCCAGGCAGGAATGTCCATGAGACTCTTATCGCCAATAAACCACCAGAAAACAGTAAGTGGCATTGTGGCTCAAAGTGGTAGAGTGCTAGCCTTGAGTGAGAAAGATCACAGATAGCACCCAGGCCCTGTGAGTTTAAGCCCCAAGAACCGGAGGGGGGGAGGGAGGAGAAAAAAGGGGGGCCAACACGAGGTGGTGCGTGCAATTAAAATTAAATACTTTATTAGAGCTACAATTCTTCACATAAAATGAAAAATCGAGGTAAGGCTAAAAATGAAGTTTCCAAGTGGCTTGTTAGCCAATCAAAGTCTTGTACTAGCAGTGGCAAAATATCAGAACAAAATAGCAGAATTAATTAATCATCTTTCCAAGAAAACAAATGTAGGTCTATTTGCCTTTTAGGGGGTATAGGGTTGACCTACCGCCCCCCCGCAGAGTTAAAGACAATTGAGCACACCACCAATACCCAATTCAAATACCACGCAAATGATTCTAAATGGTACTCTTGATAAATCAACATTTTACTGATAGTATTTGGTTTTAGTTTATATGGAGTGACAAGGCCAAGTCTGAAGTGCCTGAAAATTGAACTTGTAAAAAGTCTTGCATGGAACAACTAAAGTGAGACTATTTCCAAAGAAACTGAAGGTCACTAGTTCAAAATCAACCTGAGCTACACAGCTAACTAGCAGGAGTATCTAAAAAAAAAAAAACAAAAAAAATAAAAAACAAAACAAAAGGCAAACAACTCCCTGCCAACCCACACACACACCAAGAAGCTAAGATAATACTTCAGTACAACTTGAAATGGAATTTGCTAAGGTAAGCTGCATCTGATGCTGGCAAAAATGTGTAAACAATGAAAAGAATTCAACTGGACCAATTACAAAGTTTATAAAAATATAAGGCATTTAATGACTCATTATGCACTGTCTTATTCATCAGCAGGTACTCTAGAAAGTGTCCTGATCTTTGCTTAAAATATTAAATCAGAAGGAATATCAATGATGAACACTTTTACTCCTAACACACTTACCCATTTAGTTCCATAAATTTGTATTAATAATAGTTCAGTATCTTGACATGCCTAGAGAGCAACTGAATATACACATGAAATAAATTTACTAGGATAAGAGAATTGCTTTGTGTTAGAGTGTTTGAAGCAGGTAGAACTGGACATCTAAAATCTGATTTATTTTACATTTATGTTATGTTAATTAACAAATATAGCCAGGCCAGTGGCTTATGTCTATAATCCTAGCTACTCAGGAGGCTGAGATCTCTGAGGATCCTGGTTTGAAGCCAGCTAAGTCCACGAGACTCATCTCCAATTAACCACCAGAAAACTGGAAGTGGCACTGTCACTCAAAGTGGTGATAGCCTTGAGCAACAAAGCTCAGGGAGGGCTGGGAAGGTGGCTCAGCAGTAGAGTGCTTGCCTTGCATGCATGAGGCCCTGGGTTCGATTCCTCAGCACCACAGAAGCAAAAAGAAAAAAGCCAGAAGTGGTGCTGTGGCTCAAGTGGTAGAGCGCTAGCCTTGAGCTGAAGAGCTGAGGGACAGCGCCCAGGCCCAGAGTTCAGGCCCCATGACCGGACCCCCCTCCCAAAAAAAAAAAAAAAAAAAGCTCAGGGACAGCACCTAGGTCCTGAGCTCAAGCCCATGGCCAACAAAACAAATATATTTTTCTACTTTCTGTTTTTGGTCATGTCCTCACCCATCATTTTGTATGTCCTGGCTTACCTGAATGACCTTATAAGCAAACTTAAAAGTTTTTGAATATGTTTTTAAATATGAATAAGTTTTTATGGTTTTTGATTATCTTCTTCAAATAGTTAACTACAGTGATCCCATTATATTGTGTTATTCTTCTGCTTAAGATGTTTCCATGAATGAGTTCTGGATATCAGTTGTATAGAATGGTAACTAAAATTGGTAATGTACACTGTACTTAAAAATTGCTAAAAGAATAGACAATTTTTCTGACCATAAGAAATAAGCATAGGATCTAATGGGTACATTTATCATTCACAATGTATACACATATGAAAATATCATGTTGTACCCTATCAACATGTATGATTTAAAAATCTTTCCCCTCTAATAATTCCACAAATCCTGGCACATGAAAAAGTTCATGAAAAGTATACCCCATACATACACAAAAACACATCAATATAAGCAATACTTTTTATTATTATTCATCTGAATGAAGACACAAAAGTTTACTTTAAACATACCTCCTCCTACTCCAGGCACTAAATTTGGTCCAGCAGTATTCTGCCCAGCAGTGGCACTGGTAGTGTTGCCAGTAGTGCCACTCACAGTGTTAGTGGAGCCACTGGAGGCTGATGAACTCTGGGAAGCCTGTGGAGCCCATGGATTGGGTAATGGATCTCTGTTTTCTGTACGAGAAGGCTGACTACCTTCACCTGACGATGTACTGCTCACTAAGGAAGCAAATGGATTGCCACCAAACTGTAATGAAAGACAAAAAAATCATAAATAAGCTTTTGTTTTAAATAACATAGGTAACTATTTTTTAATGAAATTACATTTCCAATATAAAGGCAGCCATCCTTCAGACCACATATGTGTTGAGGCCTGAGTCTTGGAGCCGTTGGATCACCTGCTCTTGGGCAGCACTCAGCATTGGTTCCTGAATGTCTGTATACATGCGTCGCAAAGCATTGTATCCTCCAGGGATACTCTCCAGGTTGCTCAAAGCTCGGTCCTGGTTTCTCATCATTTCCTGCATCATTGCTGGATTCCTGGCAAGTTCCAATGTCTAGGGAAAAAAATATTTCATTAAAAAAAAAAAAAGGCCTTGGAACACACATGGAATTATTTTAGCTACTACAATTAAGTTTATGGAAGTTAATAGAAGATCATTGTTTCTAACTAGCCTCTTGCCACAGGCTCCAGTACACTGAACAGAGTGACTTCTGCTAAATGCCAAATAATCAAGCTGAACTCTGAAAAGAACTAAAAAACAAAAACAAACAGAAGATTCCAGACAACCTAAGTCAGCACAGTAACCCTATTAGGAAAGTTAAGTCTACAACAACCAATCTGTCGTTTGTTCCCTTTTCTGCTTTTTTTCTACCTCCTGAAAGCTAACTTCCTTTGCTCAGTTCATTGGAATATTCATTCTATTTTGTAGAATGAGGTGTGATTTTATGATCAAAACAAAAGTTCACTGGTGTTTAAAATCAAATTTGCTGTCTTTCAATACAAAGTTATTTTTTAATTTTCTGGTGGATTTTACTTATATAAGCAAGCAAACTTTCATATAAAATCAATACAGAAGCAATCTGTTAGGAATAAATATCCCCTATATAGAAATTTACTTTGTTTCTTAAACCTTCAAACTGAACTATTTATAAAGAATTTTTGTGGAAGGACAAGAAGGGGAGTGGGGGCAGATGAATGGAGAGAGGAAGGGTGGGTAAATACAGTCATTTTATCCAATGTACATAGGTGAAAATTGAACAGGTAACTTGAGGATATGGGTGGGGATAGGAGAAATGATGGAGAACAATGCAAAGCACAACACTGATCAAGATGCATTATATTTATAAAATGATAGTTTGAATTGAAAATCTTTTATACATCTAATTAAAGATAATAAAAAATCTGTTGGAGAAGTGACTCAAGTTGTATAGTACTTGCCTAGTAAGTTTAAGACCCTGAGTTCAAGCCCAAGTATGAAACAAGCAAGAAAAGGAAAGCAACACAAACAAGAAAACACCTTTTCATTTGGGAAAAAAACTCAGAATTCCCATAGTCCAAAATAATGCTTTGATCTTTTTTTAAAGATGATTGGGATTTCTCTATGGCTTCACAGTATATATAGAAAAATGTCCGTAACTAGTATAGAAAAACAAAATTATTAGAATAATTTTCCACATACTTGTCTCATTATATCTGGATTATTAAGCATGTGACTAATTTCTGGATTTCTCTGTATCAACTGCTGCATTTGTGGATTAGCCATAATTAACTGCCTCATCAGGTCAGGATTGGACAGCATGCTCTGGACGAAGGGATTTTCCATAATCTGGACCATCATTTCAGGGTTGGATAAGAGTTGTCGTTGCATTTGGCTCTGTAGTTCAGAGAAGTTGGTAGTATTCAAACCCAAGCTACTCAAACCTGCAAGTCCTCCAAGTCCACCTTAGATGATAAGGGAGAAAAAAATATATAATTTCAGAGATTTTATCATTACTTACAATTTTGCTAAAACATGAAGATGCAAAAATATTAACTGACTTAACAGCCCAATATAAGAAGACCATTTCACTTTACAGGTTTTGCTTTTAAAAAAAAATTGGTTGTGGGGGTTTAATTCTGGGCCTGGGTGCTATCCCTGAGCTCTTGTGCTCAAGGCTAGTGCTCTAGCACTTTGAGCCAAGAGCCACCTCCAAGAAACCATTTTAAAACAAAAAGGGTTCATATTATTTCTACATGTTTAATTCCTACATTATGATTTAGACATAAAGTATCCCCGCAAAAGTTGCATGTGGGCACAGGAGTAGCCCAGGAGTAGGGCCTAAGTGAAGAAAGTGGGTTACTGGGACTATGCCTTTGATGGGTATCAGTATTATCTTGTCCTCTTCCATCCTTCAGATTATGAGGTGATCACTTTCCTTTGCATTGTATGCCTTTACACACAATGATTTTGCTTTGTTATATGCTTAAGAACAATGGAACCAGCTGACCATGGACTGAAACATCTGAAATTGTCAGTCAAAATAAATGTTTCCTTCAATTTCTCTCACATATTTTGTCACAGCAACAAAAACTTAGTGTATCCTACAGCTGAAATTGCTCCAAAATTTATAATTGGATAATTAAATAACAAAACCAATTAAATATATTTTCAAGTTTATAGTATAAAAAATTTGTAGTTTTTCTCCTTCAAACAGTTCTTAAAAACTGGGATTTTAAGAGTGGTAATATCTTTTATTATTTATAACAAGACCTTTTGATCAATAAGACTAATAGTGTAGAGCTTCTCTAGACAGTCTTAGGATGAAGCTAGTCACTAGGAAAACCCAGGAAGCAAATAGTTGACAATTTTAGCTCCACCCGCCAAAATCCATTAAGGGGAGTCAGAGGGAACTAGAGATTGAGCTCTACATAAATTTTTTTAAAAAAAGAAAAAAAGGTTCAGGGGCTGGGAATGTGGCTTAGTGTTGGAGTGCTTGCCTAGCATGCATGAAGCCCTGGGTTCGATTCCTCAGTACCACATACACAGAAAAAGCCAGAAGTGGTGCTGTGGCTCAAGTGATGGAATGCTAGCCTTGAGCACAGAGAGGCACAGGGACAGTGCACAGGTCCTGAGTTCAAGCCCAGGACTGTCCAAAAAAAGAAAAGATTCAGAAAAGCCTTCTAGGCTGGTGAACACACCTGTATTAGGAAGATGGTGTGCTGGAAAGAACACAAGATTTGTGCCCACCTTCAATCCCCTACATATCTGAACTATATACCTCTTCAAAGCACTGGCTTATATCTGGGTGGTATCCTTTATAATAAGCAAGCATTTTCTTGAGTACTGGAAGACATGCAGGCAAATTCTGAAGCTGGACTAAGGATCAATGATCTAATTTGTAGCTAGTTGGTCAGAAGCACAGATGACCAGAGACTTGTAACTATTGTCCTAAGTAGGGAAAGTCTTCGGGAACTTCAGGACTAAGACTTATGAGTTCTAATACTAACTCCTGGAAAGTAGTCAGTACTAAATATAATATTGGGCCTGATGACATCAGTAGTCATAGTGAAAGGATCTCAAGTTTGAGGCCAGCCTAGCTATTCCATAGTAAGACACAGTTTCAACAAAAAAAGAAGGGAAGAGGTTGATTAGGGAGCTGTGAAGACGCACATTAATTAAAGGGTTCTCTAGCTTTTAGTGACCATTCAGCTATGAGCTCATCAGTGAATAAATCTATTGATGAGGTTAGTGCCCTTAATGATTCAGTCACTTCTCCACAGTGCCAGTAGTTGTGGCAAATATGAATATGTCAACTCATGCCATACTGTAAAATGTCCCCAACACACATTTGTTATTGTGTAACTGAATTACAAAAACAAACAAAATCTCCCAGGGGCTGTGAAGGTGGCTCAGTGGTAGAGTGCTTGCCTTGCATGCTCAAGGCCCTGGGTTCGATTCCTCAGCACTGCATAAGCAAAAAGAAAAAAGCCGGAAGTGGTGCTGTGGCTCAAGTGGTAGAGTGCTAGCCTTGAGCTGAAGAGCTGAGGGACAGCGCCCAGGCCCAGAGTTCAGGTCCCACAACCGGACTCAAAAAAAAAAAAACCTCCCATAGAAAGGATAAAAGGTATGACCCATGATATGTGAAAATTGTACATATATAAAAAACACTGCCTGAAGTTGCATTGTGGCTCAGTAGAGCTTTTGTCTTGAACTGAAGAGCTCAGCGACAGTGCCCAGGCCCAGAGTTCAAGCCCTACAACCAACCAAAACCAAAAAAGAAAACACTGCCAAGCTGGCACCAGTAGCTCAACTCAAGCCTGTAATCCTAGCTTACTCAAGAGGCTGAGATCTGAGGATCATGGTTCAATAGCCAAATAGAAAAGTCTGTGAGACTCATCTCCAATTAACCACCAGAAAAACAGAAGTGGTGCTAAGGAGCTCAAAGTGGCAGAGTACTATCCTTGATGAGAAAAAAAACCAGCTCTACCACTGTGACAATACCCAGGCCCCCTGATTCCTCCCCTCCCCCACTCCCGGCAAAGGGGGAGGGGGGGGGGGGGGGGGAGGAAGGTAAAAAAACCTATCATTTCAAAGTAGAGATATGCAACTTGAGAACTTCAAGTCATTCATCCATCTAGATCTACTTTAAATTTCCATTTTTCCCCCCTGAACAGAACCTCAATATATAAAACTGATAGAATAAAAACTGATTTACCTTATGCAGGAGCTCCTTAACCACTGATCTTACTTTCAGGACAATTTCAAAGTAAAGTGCAATTTAATCCCATCAATTTACGAAAGAGAAAGTTACTATGCAAATGATCACAAATTATGATCAACAATTAGCCAGTTTTCCCTAGATCCAATTAGTGGTGGTCAGATTAACTACATAAACACTACATCTCTTTCATTATTGAACAAAAATGTGTCACTTACTGACTGCTTTGTAAATGTGAGTTTACCAAGCACACCCGTACCCCCAATTACTCCCTTAATACAATCTTGAAGGAAAATAGTTTTTTAAATTGTTTGATTAAGGTAACAATGTTAATTATAATGTTTTATTTGAAACCACTTTGGGAAACAGAAGATTATTTGTTTTCCCCATCCCTATAAAAATGACTAAAGGGGCTTACCTAAACCAAAAGGATTGCTGGTAGCAGAACCAGATGTGGGGTTACTATTAGGAGTTGAATTGGTAGCATTGCTTCCAGTGGTGTTTGTTTGCTGAGCTGAATGGTCTTGAGACCTAAGGAAAATTCAATCACAATGTAAGCAGTGGAGATAATTATTTTTAAAAGAATCTATAAATACAATAACCAGAAGTAAAGGTTGAGCACTCAGATTTAACTCAAATTATTATAAATACCCTGAGATTACAAACAATAGAAACATAGCAAAAACTTCAGAAATCTGAAACAAACTGCTACTGTCCTTTCTTGAGTAAAGTATACATACAAATATTTCATTCCTTTCAATCATACTGATTAAATAAAAACGAGAGGTTAAGTCACCTCAGAGAAAACTGTCAATGGCCACCCCCACAAGTACAAAGCCTGACTAAACAACTTTTTTAACCTAGCCCCTTCTAGTTCTGTAGGACATGTCTTCATAATTGCTTGATAGCCAACTTAAAATGCCTACACACATGTGCTCCTTACACTGCTGGCCACAGATGTTGAGTTTGCCTTAGTAAACCACATCATTAATTGGCACTCAAAGAAGTTATCACCCAGGTACCAGTAGCTCATGCCTACAATCGTAAGGCTAAGATCTGAGGATCACGGGTTCAAAACCAGACTCTTATCTGCAACTAACCACCAAAAAGCTGGGACATAGAGGTGTGTAGCTCAAGTGGCAGAGTGTATGTCTTGAGCAAAAAAAGCTAAGAACAGCACCTTGCACTGGGTTTGATTCCCTAGCACTGTTACAGTGTAGGAATTAACATGGTATCATACTAGGTTTTTTTTTTTTTTAAGAAACATGTTAACAACAACAAAAAAAAGGAATTAATGACAGAAAAAGCCATTTTAAAGCCAAGATTACTTTTTATGTGTAGTGGGTCTAGGACTCACTTTCTGCTCTCACTTGGCTTTTTTCTCGTAAGGCTGGCACTTTACCACTCAAGCTACACCTCCTCTTCCAAGACTAGTTATTTCAAAAGGAAAAAATAGAAACATTACAGTTTAAAGCTTTATGTCACCTAAAAACATACCTGTTTTGAGTTTTGATGACAAGGTGAACAGTAAGCCCATCATGAATTCCATGCTGGCTCAAAGTATCCTGATCTTTTAAAATTTTTCCAGCAAATATCAATACAAGTTGTTCAGTATGTGATTTGAAACGTTTAGAAATTTCTTCTTTGAACTAAAGATAAAAATAAATAGGTATTACAGGTGTGTTTGCATAGCACCATTCAAACTAGTTCCTCAAAGTACCACAAGGAAACTTTTACTACAAGTTACAATTCACAAAATATAAAGATTCATTCGTTTCTATGTATCTTTATTATGGTATATAATGATTATCACTTTATATCTAATGCAAGTCTTATTCTATAAGATTCTGTAATCAATCTGCTAAGACCCAAGAATTTGCTGTTTTGAAATAGTCTCATTTTAAATGTCAGCAGGACCAAATTTAATTCAGACTAAAAACTAGCTCTAACCAAGTTTGCCTTATCTATTCCTCAGACTCCCACCTCCAATTTTGTTTTCTTTCTAATTTCATACATGTACCTTGTATTCTCAGTCTATTTATACTGACTATCCTATCCACTTATTTTATCAACACTTAATAACAGTACTATGGTGAAGCAAATATAACCAGGAGAATTCATCTGGCATTTAATTACGCCTGTAATCCTAGCAAGGTTGAGATCTAGGGATTGTGGTTCAAAGCCAGCCTGAGGAGCAAAGTCTGAGACTCTAGCAAAAAAGCCAGAAGGAGTTGTAGCTCAAGCGATAGAGTGCAAAAGTTCAGAAACAGCACTAGGGCAGAGTTCAAGCCCTAGGACTGGCACACACAAAAAAAATTCTTAAGTACACAAGGAATACTCAAGACAGATCATATTCTCAGTCACAGTATACAACTTGGAAACCTAAAATAATGGAATCATTTATTTTCTGATACTAAATCACATTAGAAATCAGCAACAGAAAAGTATCTGCCAAGTTCCCTAATTAAACAAAACACTTCTAAATAGTTCATGGGTCAACAAGTCTTACAAGCTAATTAGAAAATATTTTCAACTAGGCAAAAATGAAGATGAAATAAGAAGTTGTGATACACAGCTAAATCAATGACTATTAAGATATATAATACTAAAGGAGTGTATTTAAGGAAAAAGACCACATACTGACAACATAAGTTTCCACACATTTAAAAATTGGGAAAAAAAAAGCCCAAGTGAAGAATAAAAAGCAGAGCTGGGATCATGGTTCTAGTGTAGAATACATAACACATGTAAGGCACTTATTCCAAACCCCAGTAAAGCCAGAAAATAAAAAATAGCAGTACACAAAAAGATAACACTTCAATGGCCAAACAGTGGCTGATAACTATAATCCAAGCTCTCTGAGGGAAAACACTTGAGAGTTCTAGGCCAGCTTGGGCTACCTATAAGTCCCAGTCTAAAAAAATGAAATCAACAACTTGGACAATTCCTTGAAAGACATAAACTCCCAAAACCACATTCAATCCTTTTATCAGGCTAAAAAAGGGAATATTCCATTTGTTTCATGAGGCCAATATTACCACTCATACAAATACCAGCAAAGATAATGCTAGAAGACTGCAGACCAATATCCCTCCTGAACATAGATGAATAAATCCTGCACAGAGTATTACCAAATCCAACCTAATTTTATAGCAACAAGAAATGTCTTACTGACCAAGTGGAACTTAGCACAGAAATGTGAGGCTAAGCCAACATTTTGGGGAGGAAAACCACTGTAATTCACAATATACAGACAAGACACAACAAATAATCACACAGCTATGAAAGGACATTTGACAACATCCATTCATAATAGAATTCTAAACAAATCAGAATAAAAGGAGCAGTGTTAGAGTACTTGCCTAGCATGCACAAGCCCCAGGGTTTAATCCCCAGAGTTGGTGGGTAATGGCTTGAATGGATAAAAATCCATCTATAAACAATTTGTTTTTGCATTTAACATATTTAATGGTAAACAAATGGGTGGATTCCCCTCTAAAGTTCAGGAACAAAAGCAAGATGTCCAACCTTACCACTTGTATTTAACATCACACTACAAGGCCTAGCCAATATAATGAGATCAGAAAAGAAAAGGTACCCTTACTGAGAAAAAAAAAATATTTTTATTAATTCCTCATAATTAGTTATTTTTATTTGCAAATAACTTTTAAAATACATCTTTCAAGAAGTGAGAAGAAGCCAGGCGCCAGAGGTGCTCACACCTGTAATTTAGCTACTCAGGAGGCTGAGATCTGAGGATCGCGGTTCAAAGCCAGCCTGGGCAGGAAAGTCCATGAAACTCTTATCTCCAATAAACCACCAGAAAACCAGAAGTGGGGCTGTAGCTCAAGTGGTAGAGCCAAGGGAAGAGCTGAAGAGCTGAAGACCCAAGGGACAGCACTCAGGCCCAGAGTTCAAGGCCCACAACTGACAAAAAAAAAAAAAAAAAGGTAAGATAAACAGCATACTAGAGGAAAACACTTGCCAAAGACATATTTGGTAAAGGACTATTGTCCAAAACATACAAAAACAGTTGTAAAACAATTAAAAAGCAAACCAGCCGGGCACCGGTGGCTCACGCCTGTAATCCTAGCTACTCAGGAGTCTGAGATCTGAGGATCTCAGTTCAAAGCCAGCCCAGGCAGGAAAGTCCATGAGACTCTTATCTCCAATAAACCACTAGAAAACCGGAAGTGATGCTGTGGCTCAAGCAGTAGAGTGCTGGCCTTGAGCTGAAGAGCTCAAGGACAGCGCCCAAGCCCAGCGTTCAAGCCCTACAACCGATAAAAAACAACAACAAAAAAAACCCAATTTTAAAATGAACCAAAGATCTCCATAGGCATCTCACCAATAACACACAGACAACAAATAAGCATATATGTTCCACATCATGTCACCAGAAAAATGTAAACTAAATTAACAACGTGCACCTATCATAATAACCAAAATCCAGAATATTAACTACTAAATGCTAGCAACAATGTGGAGCACCAAGAATTCCCACACCATTGGTGATGGAAATGCAAACTGGTACTGTCAATTCAGAAGACAGACCTGGTAATCACTGCTTAGTATTTTAGATCATTGAGATGAACTGAAAACTATCTACATTACAATTTGCACATGTATCTAGAGAACTTCATAAATAACTGCCAAAATGTGGAGGCAGAAAAGATGGTCAGTGGGTGAATGAATACACTGTAGCATTTCCACATAACAGATTATTCAGCATGGAAAAGAAATGAGCTATCAAGCCATGAAAAGATATGGAGGAACTTAAATATGTATGACTAAGTAAAAAGGCAGGCAATCTTAAAAGGCTATCTTCAGTGTGACCTAACTACGCAACATTCTGTAAAGTGTAAAACTATGGAAACAGTAAAAGAATCAGTAGTTGCTGGGGGGGAGGGGGGGTTAGAGGATGAAAGAATGAATAGACAGAACACATGCCGTCATATATTTGTCAAAACCACAGAACACTAAGATTAAACCTTATAAGTATGGACTTTGGACAGTGATATGTCAATGCAAGTTCATCAGTTTAAAAAAATAATCAGAGAATGAATCACAGGGGGCAGGGAGTGCAAGAGAAATGAGATAATTATGTACTTTCTTTTCAACTTTCCTGCTAACCTAAAACTGTCTAAGGAATTAAAACCTTATAAATTTATGCTAAAAATATTTGAGACCGTGAGCAATTTTATCCAAGGTAAGTGATAAAATTAAAACATTAAGTGGTAAGGCAAGATAATATACTGACAACAGTTTTAAAGAGAATTTTTATCTTTTGAAGCTATATGCTCAAATTTAAGTGATAAACTAATAAGATACATGAGATGCTACAAAATAACAGGGGAGAATCCTTTAGGGAAAGTAATGCTAATCAAGACTCCCTGCAAAATTGTCAAAGCTGAATAAAGGATACATGGTGGATTAACATTATTATTAACTCTACTTTTTTTTTTTTTTTGTGGGTCGTAGGGCTTGAATGCTGTCCCTCAGCTCTTCAGCTCAAGGCTAGCACTCTACCACTTGAGCTACATAGCCACTTCAGGTTTTCTGGTGGTTTATTGGAGATAAGAGTTTCACAGACTTTCCTGATCAGGCTGGGCTTTGAACCTCCATCCTCAGATCTCAGCCTCCTGAGTAGCTAGGATTACAGGCGTGAGCCACCAGCGCCCAGCTATTAACTTTACTTTTTTATTTTTGTTGTTGTTGCTGTTGTTTTGGTTTTCTGGGGTATACCTCTGAGGGTAAATATGCCATGCATGCTACTTTCTATATTTGAAATTATCCATATTAAAAAATAAACACAAGCCGGATACTGGTGGCTCATGTCTGTATAATCCTGATCTGAGGATCATGGTTCAAAGCCAGCCCAGGCAGGGAAGTCTGAGACTCTTATCTCTAATAAACTACTCAGAAAAATCTGGAAGTGGCATGGCAGTTCAAGTGGTAGAGTGCTAGCCTTGAGCAAAAGGAGCTCAGGGACAGCGCCCAGGCCCAAAGTTTAAGCCCCACAAGAGAAGGGAAGGGAAGGGAAGGGAAGGGAAGAGAAGGGAAGGGGGGGAGGGGGGAGGGGAGGGGAGGAGAGGGGAGGGGAGAGCATTAACACTGAAAAATCAGCACTGTGTGAAAATCTCAACACTACTTCTGACGGAGGAAGCACAACTGATATATCCCTTATAGAAATAAAAGTATAAAACTTACTGAAACAAACTATCCAAACCATGTTCATCTATCTGGGGGATAATCAGATCCACAAAAAAAGGACTTTCCATTTCCATTAGAGAACTAGGATATATTTACTTTTGTTAATAAGTTCACATGACTACCAGTAACTCAAAATAAAAAAGATAGGGTTTTTTTTTAAAGGCCTCTAAAAGCCGGGGACTGGTGGCTCACGTCTGTAATCTTAGCTACTCAGGAGGCTGAGATATGAGGATCACGGTTCCAAGTCAGCCCAGGCAGTAAAGGCTGTGAGACTCTTACCTTCAATTAACTACCTAAAAAGTAGAAGTAGAGCTGTGGCTAAAAGTGATAGATCACTAGCTTTGAGCAAAAACGCTCAGAGACAGCGCCCAGCTCCTCAGTTCAGGTGCCATGACTGGGAAAAAAAAAAGGCCTCTAAGTCCCATTATTTCCTACAAATGTGCATTTCTCACTCAATGCTGCTCTGAAACCTACAATAATAATCAATAGGACAAGGACCTGAAAAGTGAGAATTATTAGGCTATGTCTAAGCAACTACAGAAATCAAAACTATGAACCCTGAACAATTTAATGATATGAAAACCAATCCACTATGGACAAAACATTTTATCCATCATTCAAAAGTCTGGTGTTTTACATCAGTAGATTCTCCAACTAATTCAGGTTTATCTCTGTGTGAGCACCAACATTGTTTTTCATTCAATTTAATGTTTTGATAATGTTGAGTTCTTGAGGTAAATATCAAATCTGTAATACAGGGATAACTTTACTTAATGTGTCCTGTATCTGCTTTTAAAAAAAATAGTGCAAGCTCTTGTCAGCACACTTTCTCTTCTCCACAATTTTGTTATTTTTAATCTGAGGAACAGGCAAATAAATAACTAAAGAAACCATATAAAAACAATGTGAAAAGAATCTAAAATGCTGTCCGGAAGTGACAATACAGAAGATTTGGTATATCAATTTTTATAATGCCAATTTCACCTTTTCAGGGTCCAATTTGTTTATTTTTCCTTAGTTCTGATTGTCATAGGGAAGAAAATGAGACAAGCATGGAAGTAAGACATGAAATACAAAGTATCACCATACCAGGAGAGAATGTTTTTGAGACATGCATACCTTAATTCAAATAATGGTTTTGCCACTTTATAGCTGTGTAAACTGGGGATGCTACTTGTCTCTGAGCCTTGGTTTCTTCATCAGTAAAATGGAGATAGTACTTATTTTGCAGGGCTGATGGCAGAATTAAAGAGATGTGTGTAAACTACCTGGGTGCAGTACTTACATTCAGATAGAGATTCAAATATGGCTAACTTAATTGTGTAAAGACTGAATTATAAATACTTTTAAAAGAACTGAAACTGAGAATATAGCTCATGCTTAACATGGAAGATTCTGGATTCAATCCTCTGCACACACATACAAACAAACATAATGTTCATTTGACTTTAAAAGAAACATTTTGTTCCTGCATCTGCTGTTTCTTTTAAAGGAACAAAATATTCCACAATCCAAACTAATCTTCCAATACCTGGATTATATCCCTCCCTACAAAATATCTATGGGGAGGGGGGAGAGAGAAGGAGAGAGGGAGAGAGAGAGAAACAGGAGCACACATGCCATGGTGGGTATAGGCCTATAATTCCAGCACTCAAGAAACAGAAGCAGGGCTGGGAAGGTGGCTCAGTGGTAGAGTGCTTGCCTTGCATGCATGAGGCCCTAGGTCCGATTCCTCAGCACCACATAAGCAGAAAAAGTCGGAAAGTGGCACTACGGCTCAAGTGGTAGAGCGCCAGCCTTGAGCTGAAGAGCTGAGGGACAGCGCCCAGGCCAAGAGTTCAAGCCCCATGACCGACAAAAATAAAAATAAAATGTAGCTTCTCCATTAAAAAAGAAAAAGAAACTGAAGCAGGAGAACAATAAATTCCATACGAGCCTTGGATTCATAGTGAAGTGACATAACACACACACACACACACACACACATACAAACACATACAAACACAGAAGCATGCGGACATGCACACAGAGTTTTATAATCAAAAGTATCAACAAATACTAAGAATGCTTCTTCTAGGGGCCGGGAAGGTGGCTCAGTGGTAGAGAGCTTGCCTTGCATCCATGAGGCCCTGGGTTCGATTCCTCAGCACCACATAAGCAAAAAGAAAAAAGCCGGAAGTGGCGCTGTGGCTCAAGTGGTATTGCGCTAGCCTTGAGCTGAAGAGCTGAGGGACAGCACCCAGGCCCAGAGTTCAGGCCCCACGACCGGACCCAAAAAAAAAATAAAAATAAAAGAATGCTTCTTCTAAATATAAATCTAAGTAATATATTCAAATATGTTATATTAGGGGCTGGGAAGGTGGCTCAGTGTAAGAGCGCTTGCCTTGCATGCCTGAGGCCCTGGGTTCCATTCCTCAGCACCACATAAGCAAAAAGAAAAAAGCCGGAAGTGGCGCTGTGGCTGAAGTGGTAGAGCGCTAGCCTTGAGCTGAAGAGCTGAGGGACAGTGCCCAGACCCAGAGTTCAGGCCCCACGACCGGACCAAAAAAACAAAACAAAAAAACACAAATATGTTATATTAGAATTCTTCAAGAATATCTGAATTCATTTTCACTCAATATTGTTAATATTACTTAAAAAACATGCATATGTCACTTTAGAAACATCATATTAAATAAGCCATTCATTAGAAAGCTTTGTCATTTATCACTTCAATTTTCAACAAACTACATGTTTCCCATCTACATAGACATACTCCTTAAGGATCCTCTCCCATCTATGTGTGGGCATATCCTTTAAGGATAGACATGGAACTGTACTCATCTAAGCTTCATTGGTTGATTGTGTGTGTGTGTGTGCGCGCGCGTGCACACAAACACAGTTCCATGTCTACTGTCAACTTTTCCCAACCACAACATTCATATTCCCCAAGACTGCAAATTTTATTTCAATCTAATACACACAGGAGTACTAGTGAAATGGTGAGGCATGGTGGCTCAAGCATATAAACACTAGCTATTTGGGAGGTAGAAACTTGAAGGATTGTAGTTGAAGAATAAGAACCCCATTTCAAGAAAAAACACTGGATATGGTGGTACATGTGTCATCACACAGATATACAGGAGAACTGTAGTACAGGTCAGCCCAAACAAGAAAAGATCCTACCTGAAAAGTAACTAAAGGTAAGTCAGAGCATGGCTTAAGTGGTAAAACACTAGCTGAGCAAACATGAGAGCTGAATTCAAACACTGGTATTGGTGAAAGAGGGTACTGGTAAAACAGAGACAGAGATTCCATGAATAAATAAGCAAAAAAGCCTGAGGGTATGGCTCAAAGGGCAAAGACTTCTTAGTAAGCAAGAGGTCTGAGTTCAAAATCTATTACCACCACCAAAAATACCCCAAAGGCACTAGTGAAATGGAAAAACTGTCAAGACAGTACAAATAAAAACTAACGAGTAAACTAAAGATAAGTGTGGATAGTAATTCACTTATTTACTAGGAATAAAACGAATTATAATATATAAGTATACAGATAAAACCTAAGGATTACAGTTGCCACATTCTCTTTAAACATAAAAGCTCTATCCTTTAAGAAAACTGGAGAAGCTGGGCGCTGGTGGCTCACGCCTGTAATCCTAGCTACTCAGGAGGCTGAGATCTGAGGATCGCGGTTCAAAGCCAGCCCGGGCAGGAGAGACTGTGAGACTCCTATCTCCAATAAACCACCAGAAAACCGGAAGGGGCGCTGTAGCTCAAGTGGTAGAGCGCTCGCCTTGAGCTGAAGAGCTGAGGGACAGCGCCCAGGCCCAGAGTTCAGGCCCCATGACCGACAAAAAAAAAAAAAAGAAAACTGGAGATAACTTTAAAGGTTTTAAAAAGTTAAAAGTCTATACCCAAGTCTAGACATGTATATCAGCTACTTATCCAGCAAACCAGCCCGTGCAAATGAATTTTGGAGGATTTCAGATTAGTGATGCTCAACTGGTAAAATAAACTATGCCAACATCTCAATAATCTGAAAAAAATGCAAAAACCTGAAATGCATCTTGTCTCAAGCATTCCAGATAAGGAGTATTCCACCTGTGTCTTCATTTTAAAGAGGATGTTAGGGAGAAAATGATGGGGAATAATGGAAGCAGTGGCATTAATCAAGAAGCACTATAATCATAACTAACTTATGGAATGGTAACCTTTTTGGACAAGTACTTAAGAATAATAATAAAAAAGAAAAAAACAAGTTTATAGTCAACACAAAGATGTTGTGAAATCTAAAAGAGAAAACACAGTCAGTTGTGGTGATACAATACATACCTCTAGTTCCCAGCTGCTTGGAAGGAGACATGATTTTAAGTTCAACGCTAGCCTGAGCACAATTAGACAATATTTCAAAATTAAAATAAAAGCAAAAGAATTGGGTGTGTGGCTCAAGTGGTAAAAGGCATTGGCTGAATCCCAAAGAAAGGAAGGAGGGAGGGATTATGCCCTGATAAAATACACATTAATCATACACATGTAATCATCTTTAGCATCATTTACAAAGGCCCAGACTGGGGAGGAAAGAGCTAGTGATTTAGGAGAGACCACCACAAATCACTAAAATACAGTGAAGAGGAGTGGGGATTCACACTTCAAAAGCTTTATTAGCTATGCTAATTTGGTAGTTATATCTAGACATGGCTACTGGACCATGTGAAACATCGCTAGTCCATGTAATCTCAATATAAAATACATAAGAGATTTTAAAGACTTGGCATAAAAATGTAAAATATGGCCAGCTGTGAGGTTTATGTTTGTAATCCCAGCTACTAGATAGGCAGGATTCAAAGGATAGAATTCTATTCTAGCCCTGACTAAGAGTTAATGAGACCTCATCTCAGTCACTAAGCTGGGAACATGGGTCAAGAGTGTCTGTGATTCCAGTTATATGAAAGGCAGGAGGAAACCACCTGAGGCTTGCCCCAAGCAAAAATGCAAAATCTCATCTGAAAAATAACAAAAGCATAGAAAAGGCTGACACAGCTCAAAGTAGTAGCTGCATACCTGGCATACCTGCCTAGCAAGCATGAGAGGAGACCCCAGGTTCGAACCACCAGTATTGCCCCCACACACAAAAAACTAAATATTAGGGGCTGGGAAGGTGGCTCAGTGGTAGAGCGCTTGCCTTGCATGCTCAAGGCCCTGGGTTCGATTCCTCAGCACCACATAAGCAAAAAGAAAAAAGCCGGAAGTGGCACTGTGGCTCAAGTGGTAGAGCGCTAGCCTTGAACTGAAGAGCTGAGGGACAGCGCCCAGGCCCAGAGTTCAGGCCCCATGACCGGACCCCCCCAAAAAAAAAACAAAAAAAAAAACGAAATATTAAAAAAAACTTTATATCAATTACATATTGGGTATAACATCTTTCACTATACTTGGTTAAGTAAAACACATTACAATCACAAGCTAGGTTGGGCACCAGTGGCCTACACTTGTAATCTTAGCTACCCAGAAGGCTGAAATCTGGAAATTTTTCATTTGAAGGTACTCTGGGCAGAAAAAAAAAAATCTGTGAGATTCTGTCTCCAAACTAATCAGTAAAAGGCTAACCTAGAGGTATGGCTCATGTGGTAAAGTACTAGACCATGAATTCAAACTCCAGCACCTCCCTAAAAATAAAAACATTTACAAGTTAAAAGGCAAAAGCTACACAAGTAACCACAAATGAATGGGTACAATTAATAGGTAAGTGTAAGTATAACAAGCCAATCACAAATGATCAAGTATTGTATAATTTGTATAATTCATAAAGTAGTCAAATTCATGGAGACAGAAAAATGGATGAAGAGGATTTATTAGGTCAGATTTCAGCCCTGAGATATAAAGAATTCTGGAGAGGGAAAGTAGTAAGACAGATGCACAGCAAGACCCATGCAATAAAAAGTAAAAATAGCCGGGGCATGCCTGTAATCCCAGCACTGAGTAGGCTGAGGCAGCAGAATCAAGTTCAAGCCCAACCTAGACCACATACTGGCTCAAAAAAAAAAAAAAAAAAAAGATGGTTAATCCATGTTTCATGTATTTTAACACAAAAAACCCAAAACTTCAGTGAATTAAGTGTTTACTAAAAAATTGAGTGTGACTCACATTTTTACTAGACTAATTATTTACATATAATGTAAACATTCCCAATAAGATGGTAAGTCAGTACTGGGGCTTCAACACAGAGCCTGCGTCCTTATCCCTTAAGCTTTTCTTTTCTTTTCCTTTTTTTGCCAGTCCTGGGGCTTGAACTCAGGGCCTGAGCACTGTCTCTGTTCAAGGATGAACTCTACCACTTGAGCCACAGAACCACTTCTGGCCTTTTCTGTTTATGTGGTACTGAGGAACTGAACCTAGGGCTTCATGCATGCTAGGCAAGCGCTCTACCTCTAAGCCACATTCCCAGCCCATCCCTCAGTTTTTCACTCAAGGTTGTTGCTCTACCACTTGAGCCACAGTACTACTTCCAGCCTTTTGACTTTCCGTCCTAGTCTGGCTCAGAACTGCAATCTGAAGATCTCAGCCTCCTGAGTAATTAGGACTATACCTGAGAGCCACCAGTACCCTGCATGAGAAGGGCTTTGATAACAAGATGTAGAAGCACAGCCCCTAAAACTTTTGCAAACTTTCTGCAAAATGTTACATAATAAATATGTTTGGCTCTGTAGGCCAGGTGGTCTGTTTGAAAAGAAACCACATATAGTAGGGATAATGGTGGTGGTAAAACAAACAAATCAACCAGTTTGTTGACCCCTGCCCTATGGTACCTATTGTAAATAATGGTTATTTAATTTTTTTGATTAATTTTTTGGGTCTGGTCTAATTAATGGTAGCTTGAAATCTACAGTGGTAAGAATTCTTACATCATGGGAATCATTCTCAAACACTACACATCAGTGCTGTTTTTCCTGAAGAACTGGTTGATAAACATTTACCAATCTATCACTGACAATACATCTAAGCCACATTAGACATTAGCTTTCTTTGACAAAAACTGAAAGTACATAAAGTATCTTCTGAGTTCTATAAAGAAGCTAAAAAAAGGTTCTTCTAGATGAATAATGTCTAGGCAGAGAGAGAAGCAAACCGAATCAACATCTTAAGGCATTCAAGCACTGTCCTAAAAGAATGGTGAGCTAAGGGAGAACAACTTACAATAAAGCTTCCAGAGGACTGAATCTATGAGATTATATACATACTGAACTTGATCAGGTTTAGCAACTAGCAGTTATTAAATATGTATTATTGTGTATACTGTGCTAGATTAATCTGTAAGCAAGCATTTACTAATCCCATACTATGTGCTAGGTTATAGAAACACTATGTAACTCAGTCCCTCTCTAGCAGAGGAGAATTAATCACATAAATATACATTTTTAAACTGTGATAAATTATACTAAACCCAAAATATAAATAATCCTTGTACTGAAGAGGTTGACACCTGGAAGACTTTGGTTCAAAGCCAGCCTGGGCAGAAAAGTCTAAAGACTTCATCTTCAATTAACCAGCAAAATGTCTGACTAGAAAGTGTGGATCAAGTGATAGGACACAACTATGAGCAAGAAAGTCTAGTCCAGGGCCCTGAGTTCAAGCACCAGCACGCGCATGCATGCACGCACGCATACACAAGGAGAAAGAACTACGAGAAAGCACCAGCAGATCCCCATCTAGTCTGGACAATGAAGAATACTTCTTTGGAAATTGACCTTTGCACTGTGATTTAAAGGATCAGTGGGACCTAACAAAGATTGGGAGGCAAGCCAAGTAGTAAGAACAAGCTGTACAAATGTTCTGAGGCAGGAGAACAATGAAATTTAACAGGCAAGGAACTATAAAAATGCAGTAAATGAGAGCAAGAAGAAATCAGCAGAGAATGGAGATGTAGGCCAGAGCTACCGCATAGGGCCTCACTACCAAATAACAGATGCTAAGATCAAAGAGAAGCCATTATTTTTATTCAGTGACATGATCTGATTAATAATTTCATGTATTATTCAATGAATAAGTAGGGAGAATGAGACGTATATGTAAATAGGGAGATTGGCAGAAGGTTACTATAATTTCTAGTCTAATAATGGCAACTTAGTAGTTAGTCCTCTTGTAAGTACCTACTAATTAAATACTCCACTATTAAATACTCTACAACTATTTTTGGTCTCAGGACATCATTTCAAATTCAGAACTCAAGTTTTACCCACTGATCTTTACTGCAGTGGAAATTAAAACTTAAAAATTATTTGAAAAATATTACCTAGAAAAAAATCACCATTTCTTAGTATTCTTCTGAAAAAACAGTAATGAGAATAGCAGTTCTAAATGTCTGCAGATCACTCATCGTCTCATATAAATGAAAGGTTATGTATGTTGCAGTTATCGCACCTTTTACAAATCTCTGACAACCATTGCAACAATGAGATGTACAAGATGTTGAAAAACAAATTTTACAACTTTGTGGGGGGGGGTCGCGATGGGAAGGGATTGGAAGAGGAAACAAAGGAGGAGGCAACAATGCTTGATAAGAAATGTACTCATTACCTTGCCCATGTAATTGAACCCCTCTGGTATGGTATTTTCACAATTTAAAAAAAAAAAAAAAAAAAACCTCTGCCAAAGTGCACTGCTCATTTTTCAATTAGATGGAAAGATATGATTATATGAAAATTCTTTTTTTATGGGGTCCGGTCGAGGGGCCTGAACTCTAGGCTTGAGTGCTGTCCCTCAGCTCTTCAGCTCAAGGCTAGCGCTCTACCACTTGAGCTATAGCACCCCTTCCGGCTTTTTTCTTTTTGCTTATGTGGTGCTGAGGAATCGAACCCAGGCCTCAGGCATGCAAGGCAAGCGCTCTACCACTGAGCCACCTTCCCAGCCCCATGAAAATTCTTATCAAAGTAGTTTGATCTCATGGTTAAAATGGTATTAGAGACCCCCAGACTACAATAAGAGCATTGCTCAAGTAGCAATAAGAAGCAAAGAAAATACCATATGCAACTAAGAGGACAACAACAACAACAAAAAAAAGTTGTTAGTGAAAATGTGGTAACTGGAATCCTCATGCATGCTGGAGATAAATGTAAAATGGTATATAGTCACTTTGGAAAGTAGTTTGGCAGTTCTTCAAAAAGTTAAACAAAGAGCTACCATGTAACCCAGCAATTCCACTCCTAGGTATACACTCAGCAAAATGAAGACATTATGTCCACACAAAAATTTATGAATGAGCTGGGCACCACTGCCTCACACTGCCTATAATCCTAAATACTCAGGATGCTGAGATCTGAGGATTATACCTGGATGACAGTAAAGTCCATTTCTCTTATCTCTGGAAGCCAGCCTGGGAGGGAAAGTCCATTTCTCTTATCTCCAAACCACTAGAAAACGGGAAGTGGTACTGTTGCTCAAAGTGGTAGAGCACTAGCCTTGAGCAAAAAAGGTCAGGGACAGTGCCCAGGCTAGACTCACCACCACCACCAAAATATATATATAAGTATATACATATAAAAAAAAAAGTATATATTTGTAATAGCTGAAAAGCAGAAATAAGCAAGGCACCAATGGTTCATGCCATAATCCCAAGTGACTCAGGAGACTGATGATCAAAGTTCAAAATTAGCCGAAGCAGATAATCAGAGAGACTTTTGTTGTTGTGGGGCTTGAACTAAGGGCCAGGTCGCTGTTCCTGAGCTCTTTTTACGTAAGGCTAGTACTCTACCACTGTGAGCCACAGGTCTACTTCAAGTTTTCTGGTGGTTAACTGAAAGTAAGTCTCAAGGACTTTCCTGCCCTCCCAGGCTGGCTTGGAACTGCAATCCTCACTCAGATCTCAGCCTCCTGAGTAGCTACGATTACAGGTGTTAGCCACAGGTGCCTGGCCCAATTAATCATCAAAAAGCTGGAAGTAGTGTGGTTCAAGTGGTAGAGAGCCAGGTGTATGCAACAATCAAACAAACAGAACCAATATACATCAAATGATGGAGAATCCATACAAAGGCATGTTATTTGGCAATAAAGAAGGAGCTATGAAAGCCTGGTGCTGGTTGCTCATGCCTGTAATCTTAGCTACTTAGGAGTCTGATACCTGAACATCACAGTTCAAAACCAGCCAAGGCAGGCAAGTCTGTGAAAATATCTTCAATTAACCAGAAAAAAAGGCAGAAGTGGACCTAGCTCAAGTGGTAGAGCTCCTGCTTCTTCAACATAAAAAACCAAAGGACAGTACCCAGGCTCTGAGTTCAAACCTCAGTAGGAGAGACCGGGGGGGGGGGGGGGGGGGGGGGGGGGGGCACTACATGGAGCTAGACACCAATAAACCTACTATCTCTTCAGGAGGCCAGGCAAATAAATTAACCAGGGGGAAAAAAAGCTGGAAGTAAGGCTCAAGTGGCAGAACACCAGCCATGAGAGGAAAAGCTGACAGCCCACACTGAGTTCAAGCCCCAAAGCCCCAGTTACACGGAAGCTCCACAAGAGGAAATGTTAGCAGTAAAATTCTCCTCCCCGTATGACTAATGTAAGCTAAAAAAACAACAAAAACAAACAAACAAAAAACCTTAATAAGCAATTTTTTCTTTTTTAAAAAAAGTAGTTCATCTTTTTTTGTAAAATGCTGAAAGCAGCCAGGATGGTGGAAGCCTACACTAGGAATCCTAGAAAGAATCAAGGGCTTCTAAACTTAATGTGACTTCACAAAACAGTTAAAATTAAAAACACTGATAATATGAAATCTTAGCAAGGACATGGAGTAATAGGAACACCTATACATAGATGGAATTTATGAAACAGCACTAAAAAACTAAATAAACACTAACCAGCCCCATCATTCCACTTGTAAGTATGACTATGGACATAAAAGCCTATGTTCCCTAGAATGGGAACTTCTTTGTCCAACTACTTAAAGATAGTAATAATAAAAAATGTTAAAATGTAGAAAAAAAAGCATATGTTCCCAAAAGAACCTGTACAAGACTGCTAACTGAAATAAAAACAGCTGAAAACAGGTGACCCTCAAGACTGAATGTGGAAAACCACATGGCAATAAAACAAGTATTGGACTGGGGCTGTAGTCAAGTGGTAGAGCATAGGCCTAGTATGCAAGTCCCTGAGTTAGATAGGCATACACAAGGATAAAAATCCCGCACAATTTAAAAAAACAAAGAAGAGTATACAAAAATCAATACATACTATGTGACCTGTTCTAGAGCAGGCAAATCTAAGCTCTGGTGGGAAAAAAAAAAATCACAATGGTAGTGACTGAAACAACATGGAAAAAGGCAAGAGGAGAACAATTATATAGTCAATTATATCACTCTACACCTTATTAAGAGCTTGAGTGACAGAAGTGCAAAAATTATTAAATCTTAGAATGGCAAACATGTGTTTCACTAGGTGGCAAATTTACTAAATAAATAAGTAAAGAAAGGAAGTTGAGTTCAGCTAATTACATGCACATTACTGAAATGTCTTTTAAGGTTAACACACTGATATTTGCAACCCTGAAATGTAGAAATATGAATTAAGATGAACCAGATGCAGAAAAATATTAACCACAGGAGATGGGCATACAGATGATCTTTCACTGTTCAATTCTTTCAACTTCCATATACTGGAAAATAAAAATTTTCAGGAAAACTTTTGTAAAAACATTGAGAGACAAGAGTAATAATTTATTTGACGATGAAAGGTTTTTCTCACACCATTCCACTTCATGAAACACCCCGCCTTTGGAATTAAATAAACTCCAGAAAAACGTAAACAATTACATTTCTGTAATTGTTAACTGCTTCCACATATAAACTGAGATTGTCACAGATCAAGTCGATAATTACTGAAAACACTCCAGGATATATACTCAACAACAAACTATACGAAGTTGTTCAATTCCATCAAGATTCCTAATGTGCTGCAAATCCTAAACAGGCTTTCAGCAGTAATATTTGGTTAACATCAACTTTCTTTTCTTTCATGTGGCTGCAAACTGCTAACATCTACTAACGTCGCTTATCCCTCTTTTAAAAAAAAAAAAATCAAGCAAAAATCCACCCAAAGGACTGGCATCTAAGAAAAGGCAAATATAGTAAAAACGAAACAGCAAGTCATCAATGAATCAAAGTCATTCACTTTTCCCCTTGTGCCTAGTACTATTAGGATAATAGACTGAAAATAATTTCTACGTCACAGGTAATTTTTTTTTTTTAATAAAAGGTTGGAAAGCAAGCTTTCAGCATTCAGAATGCAGAACTAAATGTGCAAATGCATTTCACCCCCAACCCACGTTAACCCGCAGGCAGGTAAAACAATGAGCACCCCACCACCGCCATCTCCCCCCCCCTCCCCCCATCATCAAACAGCCCCGCAGCCCTGGCTAAGGCGAACCCTGGCCTCCGCCCGGCCTCCGCCCGGCCTCCGCCCGGGGCCGCAGCCAGTCCGTGGGGCCCTTTCCTTTGTGAGGAGCTGGAAGGGAAGAGACCGGGGGGGGGGGGGGGGGTTCCGGGGACACCGAAGGCTCGGGCCGCGGCGACCGCGGCTCGGCAGGCCGCGCGGCCCCGCCACGGACGGGCGTCCACAGGGGTGAACCCCGCCAACTTAGGAGCGACTTCATTCAGGGCGACAGCAAGGAAAATGGCTGAGGTCAGCCTCGGGACCGACCCTCCCCAGGCCCTTCCCAAACCGTCTCCGGCGTTGTCCCGAGCCGAGCCGAGGCGGCCTCACCTGCTGGACGGAACTGTTCTCGGGCACGGCGAACTCCTCCTTCTCCTTCGGGGTCTTCACCGTGACTTTCATGATCTTGGGCTCGACGGCGGCGGCCGCGGGGGCGCCGGCACCCTCGGCCGCGCTGTCCGGGGAGCCCTGAGGGCCGCCGCTTTCTCCACTCTCGGCCATGGCGGCGGCGGTGACTCAGGCGAGCGGGAGGGAGCGGGTGAGCGAACGGGAGCCAGAAGACGCCGGAGCCGGCCGGTCCGGGCGGCGGGGAGTGCAGGACACACGGCCTCAGTGGTAACGGGTGCAGAGCCGCCCAGGGGGCCGTGGACCTCGGGCGGGCTCCCGGCACAGGCCGGCGCGGGCGCTCGCAGCCGCCGGTGCTCAGGCGCAGATCCCCCGTCGCGACATCCGCACCGCCGCGGCTTCCTCCACCCCCTCCCCCACGCCGCCGGCGCCGCGCAGGGCACGCCGGGTAACGCGTCGGGCGGGATGACTCGGCGACGCGGGTCCCCTTCCCCGCGTCGCTTCGAGCCCGCTTTGTGTCCTTTCGTTTCTCACCCCCTTTGCCTGACGTGCGGGTTCGCACACAGCAAAGCGGAACAAGATAAGTGAGTTTCCTTCCCTTCTTCCCCCTCTCCCCCCCCCCCCAAAAAAAAAAATTTGCTTCAGGGAGGCACTGGCGGCGCGGTGTGATGACGTCATGGCCAGCGAAATTACTAGAAAAGGACTCGACCACTGGGCGCTGCGCTCGCGGATGCGCCTGCGCGCTTGCGGCCCAGGCGCGCTCCTCCCTTCGCCTCCCCCCCCCACCAGTCCCTCGCACCTGGCGGCGTTAGGGTGCGCTGCCGCCCCGGCTACGCTTGGCCTCGCGGCCCTCGGGAAGCCCCCGAGGAGGGCAGCGTGCTGGTAGAATAGCGGTGAGGTAGCTCCTTGTCACGTTGAAGGTGGTGAGTGTTTGCCTGCTTGGAAGGCATGCTCGTTCGCACCGCCCTGGGCGCGCGAGCTGGACAGCCTAGGGGTGCAGGGGAAAGGTCCTTCGGGGGAGGCGGGCGGGAGCGAAGGCCCAGGATCACCCTGGCAATCTCGCCAGAGTCATCGCTTGCCTCTGGTCAGACCCTCCCGCCTCGGGTCAGACCGGTTTAGTCAGAAGAGCTGGCAACCTTTTTTGAGCTCCCTGTCGTTTCCTCCCCCACACCTCCACCCTGCCCTGGTGTCTCCACATTGTCTCCCATATTGTAGGGGGACAGAAAAGGGGTGTCTGGGAGAATACAGCCAACCCAATGTAGCCTAGCTGAGGTATTCACTTTGTAACGGGATGGCAACGCGGATAGTTACCAATGGATAGCTACAGATAAGAAACTGAAAGTTAATTATCTCACTTGCGAATTCTATGTTGGAAAAGACACCATCGTTTGTTTTTAAAGATGACTTGCGAAGATATATAACCTACTATGATAATATTAACCTGTATCGCATAAACATAAACCCTGACATCCTGCTGTGACCCAGATATGCAAAGACATGCCAAATTTTTACTCTTAAGCCATTTAATCCTGTCCCAGGATTGACTACTGTTGCATAAACACTACTTTTTTAACCAGAACCCCTTGGAATCTGAGTCAAGCGCTCTCGTAAGGTAGAAACTGCATATAGACCTTACTTGATATCACTAAATTCCTGCCAGCATCATTCACTAACATGAAGAAATAACCCAAGCCCTCTGCTGAAAGAGAGGTTATATCTAGAAGTGAAGCAATCATTACTTTTCAAAGTGGAAAGTGTCACCACGAATAAACAATCATTTGGAGTTTTCTTTCAAATAAAATCTCGTAAACTTCACTAGTTCCCTGTTGCCTGATTTCTAGCCTGCATGCTTTGCCTAGGCTGCTTCCTCTACCTACAATTACCTTTCCCCTACTGCTAACTCACAATTTTTTGATATCACAATTTCTCTCTCTCCTCTCCCTCTCCCTCCCCCCCTTCATTCTTTCTCTTCTTTCTGTCCTCTCTCACCTGTACTGAGACTTGAACTCAGGTGGCCTTTTCAAACTCAAGGCTAGTGCTCTACTACTGGAGCTACACCTCCACTTTCATCTTTTTGCTGGCTAACTGGAAATAAAAGTCTGTAATTTTCTGCCCTGGCTGCCTTTGAAACAGATCCTCAGATCCCGGCTTCCTGAATAGGATTACACACATGAGCCACTAGTTCTTGGCTACTCCCTTTCTTTTAGAGATCTGATGTCTCTGTGCTCGGGTGAATCCTGTAGGTATATTTGTGGGCATACAATAAAATCCTGCACTATAGAATTGTTTGAATTATGTGTCCACATTAATTTCCAAATTTTTCTGATATAGGAGAAACTTATCAAATAATATAGTTTATCTGGAAGAAGTTACAGCATAATTACCCATTATGGCACATTTTAGACACTTTTTTTTTTTTGGTCTGGTCGTGGGCCTGAACTCTGGGCCTGGGCACTGTCCCTCAGCTCTTCAGCTCAAGGCTAGTGCTCTACCACTTGAGCCACAGCGCCACTTCCAGCTTTTTTTTTCTTTTTGCTTATGTGGTGCTGAGGAATCGAACCCAGGGCCTCAGGCATGCAAGGCAAGCGCTCTACCACTGAGCCACCTTCCCAGCCCTTTAGACACATTTTTAACCTGTAAGGAACTAGAAGGATGAGGTAAGCATAGTCCAGATTAGGGATTTGAAAACTTTCTCTAAGAGCTAGGTAATCAATATTGTGGGCTCAGTGGGCCATAAGATCTCTGTCCAAAACACTCAGTTGTGCACTTGTACCACAAAGCAATACTTATCATTGATAAGTCTGTCTGAGCTTACTGAAAACTTCACTTACAAAACAAAAACAGGCATGGGATCTGATTTGGCCACCAAATGAAAGTTTGCCAACTCCTTGTCTAGATGTGTACTTGTGGTGTATTTTTCTGAATGGTTTTATTAAATGGTTGCTCTGATAATAATTAGAAGGACATATTTCACCCAGTTACAGACATTGGACAATACTGAAGATAATAAAAAGTTACTCTCAAGTAACTTAAATGATAGTTGAATATGGGACACAGGAGTGAGGGCAAGTGGGAAATGATATAAATACCTAATATCCAGGTCTCCAGAAAACAAGCATTAATTTATAGCATTTTCTAGTTTCTTTGATATACATGAAAATGGTCAGTTTAGGCTACCAACTTGAGGTTACCTGTTCCACAAAACGTGAAATTTTATCATTTGTCTTTTCACAGGAAAATGTAAACCAGCTCTAACTGGATAGGTCATGTTTTAAGAAAATCCATTATTCAAACTTCAAATTTATTGATAAATAGATATTACTCACATAATGGAAGAATGGTTCCTTGACAAAATGATTCAATCAGTCAACAAGTATTTATTGAATACCCTTAGATAAACTTCAGTCCTGTGTTTAGGAATTAACAGACTACAATACAAGGTAGCACATATGTCATATGGTAGACTAGGAGTAGTAGTAGTAATAGTAGAAGTAATAGTAGAAGTATCCTGTATTCATGCTATTTCCTTGCTCAAAATTTATCATAAGCTCCCTACTGTCTGGAAAATTAAAGTCCAAGCATCTTCCCGTAAACCAAAACCTTCTTTTTTTTTTTTTTTGGTCAGTCGTGGGGCTTGAACTCTGGGCCTGGGTGCTGTCCCTCAGCTCTTCAGCTCAGGCCAGTGCTCTACCACTTGAGCTACAGTGCCACTTCCGGTTTTCTGGTGGTTTATTGGAGATAGGAGTCTCACAGTCTTTCCTGCCCCGCTGGCTTTGAACCGCAATCCTCAGATCTCAGCCTCCTGAGTAGCTAGGATTACAGGCGTGAGCCACCGGCGCCCGGCTAGCCAAAACCTTCTATAATTAACTCATAGTCTGTCTTTCAAGGTCATTACCATTACTCTATAAATGGACCTTGTTGAGGTCAAACAGGTTTAAAGCCATATCTAGAACCAGTTGGTGTTACACTCTTCTCAAATATTGAAGGTATTATACTTCCTACCTTGTACCCATTACTGCTGTCACTGCTCTCAAATATTTCTGAAGTACCCAATTCTGCATAATCATTTTTCTCTGATCTACCATAATTATTTGCACAGTTTACTTAACAATTCATTAATTGTAACATAACATCTATTAAACTCTTTCTCTTGAAACCCCACAAGTCTTGCTCATACTCTTGTTAGTATTGACCTTGATTACAGTTCCTCTGCCCCTGTCTGAAGGCTTCATCTTCTGTTTTCTAGTGGTGTCCTATGTTATTCTTCTAGAACTAAGCTTTGGTTATGACCCTTGAAATTTTTCAATGCTCTCACCAAAATTTTGAATAATACATAAACTTTATAGTATGGTGTCCTGTGCCCTTTGACGACAATACTTTGGTCTTCTATCATATCACCAACCAAACAAATCAGCTGAACTCTTAACATGTACTATATCTCTTGTCTCAAGGCTTCTTCATATTTAGTAGAATTTTTTATTTTTATATTTTTGTTGGTTGTAGGGCTTGAACTCAGGGCCTGGGTGCTGTCCCTGACCTCTTTGTGCTCAAGTATTATGCTCTACCACTTTGAGCCACAGCTTCACTTCCAGTTTTTGAGTGGTTAATTGGAGATAAGTTTCCTGCCCAGGCTGGCTTTGAACCATGATCCTCAGATCTCAGCCTCCTGAATAGCTAGGATTACAGGAATGAGCCATCAGCACTTGGCTTGCACGTAGAAATTCTTTTCCCTCATTTTGGCCGTATCTTTCAAGACTTCAATTGAACTGTGACTTTCTTGCCATTTTTCTCCTGTTAGCCTTTTATTCAAGTCAGATATTCTATAGATCATTTGTATGCCTAGACAGCATTTATTTCTTTATTTAAATCCCTTATCACATTAAATATCACATATGATATTTAATTTGGTCCTTGAAAACAAGGATTAAGATTTAATCTTTTTTTTTCTTTTTTTTTTTTTGTTGGTCATGGGGCTTGAACTCTGGGCCTGGACACTGTCACTGAGTTCTTCAGCTCAAGGAAAGCCCTCTACCAGTTGAGCCATAGTGCCACTTCCAGTTTTCTGTAGTTAATTGGAAATAAGACTTTCCTGCCTGGGCTGGCTTTGAACCGTGATCCTCAGATCCTGAGTAGCTAGGATTACAGATGTGAGCCACTGCCACTTGACTTAATCATTATTTTAAAACCACTATTTATACTACACAATGTATACCAAACTTTCACACTATTGATATTTGGGACAGATAATTGCATTGTAGGATGTTGTGGGCAGTATTCCTACTCACTAGATGCCACTTGAAGTTCCATCCAACCCTTGTCTTGACATCCAACCCTTGACAATGAGAAATGTGTCCAGATACTGTCAATGTCCTCAGGCAGCAAAACTATCCCTGACTGAGAACCACTGACATAGAAAGTACTAGTGGAGGGCTGGGAAGGTGGCTCAGTGGTAGAGCGCTTGCCTTGCATGCCTGAAGCCCTCGGTTCGATTCCTCAGCACCACATAAGAAAAAAGAAAAAAGCCGGAAGCGGCGCTGTGGCTCAAGTGGTAGAGCGCTAGCCTTGAGCTGAAGAGCTGAGGGACAGCACCCAGGCCCAGAGTTCAGGCCCCACGACCAGACCTCCCAAAAAAAAAAGTACTAGTGGGATGTACCCTGCTATTTGCTTCTTTTCCCATATTTTCTCTCACAAAAAAGGAGTACCAAATATTGTATAGCAAAGAATTATATTTTACTGCAAAGTTTCTTTTACATGGATTTGTTATAAAACTTAAACCACACTTTAGATTTCCCCTAGTATATAGCAAGTATTGCCAGAATTCCATTATCTCACTTATTGTGTTTCACTTTCTCATCTCTTATCAAGAGCTGGAATTTCCTCAGGTCTTATGAAAATGCTTAAATGTTCTAAAACTATTTTGTTTTGACCTGTTTGACAAACACCACATTACTGATAACCTGATACAGTCCCTAAAGCAAATATAGATACCTTGCAGAAGTGGTAAGATTGGTTCTTCTGGAAACATGAATACAAGAAAAAAAAACTTTTGAAAAGTAGACTCATGATTGGTCTTTTGTTTTTTGTAAAACTTCAAACCTAATGGTTTCTTTATAGTGGAAAGATTTATCTCAAAAAGTTATGTTTGGGCCAAGATCCAGCTACTCAGAAAGCTAAGATTAAGAGCTTCAGTTCAGAACCAGAATTTTATCTCCAGTTAACCAGCAGAACAGCCAGACCTTGAGGCATGGCTCAACTGGTACATGAGTGAAAAAGCCTAGCTAGAGAGCCGGGCGCTGGTGGTTCACGCCTGTAATCCTAGCTACTCAGGAGGCTGAGATCTGAGGATCGCGGGTCAAAGCCAGCCCAGGCAGGAGAGACCATGAGACTCCTATCTCCAATAAACCACCAGAAAACCGGAAGTGGCGCTGTAGCTCAAGTGGTAGAGCGCTCGCCTTGAGCTGAAGAGCTGAGGGACAGCGCCCAGGCCCAGAGTTCAAGCCCCATGACCAACCAAAAAAAAAAAAAAAAAAGCCTAGCTAGAGTATGAGGCCCTGAGTTGAAGCTCCATTACTGGCACAAAAAGAGAAACACATTCTGTATTTAGAATGTGTTTCCTGACTTTAAGAAATTATGTGGGGGCTAAGAATGTGGCTGAGTGATAGAGTACTTGCCTAGCATGCATGAAACCCTGAGTTCCATTACTTAGTTCCACATAAACAGAAAAAGCCGGAAGTGGTGTTGTGGCTCAAGTAGTAGAATGCTAGCCTTGAGCTGAAGAGCAAAAGAAGCTCATAGGGAGAGAGGAAGAGAGAGAGATATTTTCCCCCTATTTATAAGCTAATCGCTTCAGAAATGCTGGTAGAAAATACAAGCCTCCTAGGTCAGAAAAATAAGGATTGTTACTAACAGTTACCAGTATGTCAGCATTTTCTTGTAGCAGTTTTCCAAGCCCTGATTTCCACAGAATGATGCAGAAATCCAGGTGAGTCTTACACATGCAGTAGTTTGCTTTATAGGAGAGGAAACTTAAGCTGGAGAACCCAAGTGACAATAGATGCCTTCTGTTGGCTCCACAAGGACATACTGTGTCCTCTAAGAATATTCGGCAAAAACAAACTTCAAAATATAGTGCAAAACAAAACAATGTATTTGTTTCTTTTTACTGTAACTATCTCAAATAGTGGCTCAACCGGGCAAAGATTTATTACCTTGTAGTTTTAAATATCAGAAGTCCACAATAGGCCCTAACCTACCCAAACAAAGGCTTTGTTCCTCTAGCAAAGAATCTGTTCCTTGCCTTTCCAGCTTCTAGAAGCTGTTCTCATTAACTGGCTTGTGGCCACATATATCACCCTAATCTTTACCTCTAACTCTCTACCTCCTTCTTGCCTTTATAAGGACCCTGTGTAATGATGTTTGGTCCATACAGATAATCCAAAATGATCTTTCCTTTTCAGGATCCTTAAACACAACGTCTCACACACACACACACACACACACACACACACACACACACACACTTAATCACATCTGCACAGTTCTTTTTTGGGTATAACAATATATTCAAAGATTTTGTGGGGTTTTTTGCTTTGTTTTTTGTTTTTTTTGGGGGGGGGGGTTTGGGTCCAGTCATGGGGCCTGAACTCTGGGCCTGGGCGCTGTCCCTCAGCTTTTCAGCTCAAGGCTAGCACTCTACCACTTAAGCCACAGCGCCACTTCCAGCTTTTTTCTTTTTGCTTATGTGGTGCTGAGAAATCAAACCCAGGGCCTCATGCATGCAAGGCAAGCGTTCTACCACTGAGCCACCTTCCCGCCCTATTCAAAGATTTTGTAGATTAAATTGTGAACATCTTTGAGATGCTACTTTCTACACAACATAGGTCAGTTTCTTAATTCAGAAGATGTTCAGAAACATGAAAAAAGCAATAAAGAATTATTTTCCAGCTGGGCGTGGTGGCTCATACCTGTAACCCTAGCTACACAGGAGGCTGAATCACAGTTCAAAGCCAACCCACAGGAAAGCCCGTGAGACTTTTATCTCCAATAAATCACTGAGAAAACTGGAAATGGTGCTGTGGTTCAAGTGGTAGAGCGCTTGCCTTGAGCTGAAGTGCTGAGGGACAGTCCCCAAGACCAGAGTTCAAGCCCCACAACTGACAAAAAAAAATGTTTTCCAATAATAACCCTTTTCTATACTGTCTTGAGTTCTCACAAATTTTCCCATAAGTATTATATTCACTCTGCTGAATACACTCTGGTTAATCTGACCATCAGATGCTGGAACAAGTCCATTGAGTTTCTTTCATACAGCATTAAGATTACTGTCCATAAGAGTCTATTAGCATAAAGACTAATCTTCAGTGCTAACAACCACACTCCCTCAGACCCAAACAACTGAACAAATCCCATAAACTATCAGGGTCTACTTCAGCTGCTTTCTTGTTTCCATATTGACTTTTCCACTTGTCTAAAGTAATAATCAAAGCACAGCAGGTTGTACTAGCATTTGTAAATAATCACCATTTGCAAAGAAGAAGTCTAGGGCAATCATATTAATCATAATAACCATAAGCAGTGAATTGAGGCTAACTTGAATGCCTTCCACGGCCAATGATGACATTGTCACTGGTGACACTGATAGTGTGATACAGATTTTTCCACCTCTTCTAAATGGATAGCTCATGTTGTAGAAATAACTGTCACCAGGTATCCCTGGCAGGTATCCCTCTGAGAAACTCCTCCAACTAATCCAGAGAAGCCTCATTTTAGATACTTCTTTCATTTATCAGATGACCACATGATACTTATCCCAGTTATCAGATGACTGTATGATACTTCTCCTAGTAATCAAATGACTGTGTGATCTATTTATATTGGTGGGGTTTCCTTGAACACTCGAAGCTCTCTTAAGACTGCCCCCTTAGGTATAAGTCATTGTATTTTTCAAGAGCAGTCAAGTTACTGCATGACTTCCTAATAAGAAACACAATCTACCTTCACTGATGAAAAATTTCAGTGTGTTCCCTATCACCTTTTCTCCAATTATTCAGACCCTTTTTTTTTTTTTCAAAAAAGTAAAGTGCAAAAAGGTAAGAATGTTTTTCTAATACTGACAGAGACCCTTAATGTCCTCCATTTTGGTCCACGGGGCTACTATTGGAGGATTTGAGGAGCAATGTTCTCAAACAGGTGGTCACTGTCCTTATGATCCAACACTGTGTTAAAATAGCAAGAGCCAAGTAGATGAACCAGAATTAAGTTTAAATCCCTTAGGCCTTCTTTTGGCTGGGATGCCACTCCAGAGGCGTACCTACCAGCCCAACCTGGAACTGCTATTAGGGGAAAGAAAGAAGCATCATGCCCAGGAATTACAGTGTTCAAAGTAGATTTAACAGTCTCCTATCTCTTTGCTCTTATCTTTACCCAGGAAGTGATCAAGAAGAGATGGTCCCTATCTGGGAACAGCTACATTTAATGACAAAAATACCTACTACCAAAGTGTGTGGGTAAGGAAGAGGTGAAGAAGATAAGAATGGGAGATATTTCTGAGTTGATTTTTTTAGGTATCGTGTGTGTGTGTGTGTGTGTGTGTGTGTGTGTGTGTGGTGTGTGTTTTCTGCCTGGGCTGGCTTTGGACCACAATCCTCAGATCTCAGCTTCCTGAATAACTAGTATTATAGGTGTGAGGCACCGGTGCCAGGCTTTGAAGTGGCTTTTCATGCTGAAGATATCAGATGCTTGTGGATCATAGGGAACAAGAAAGTCCATTAAGTCTTCTTTTACCATTTTTATCATTTTATTATTTTTGTTGAGTGACTTGGTTTTTAGAGACAGAGTTTTACTATGTAGTTCAGGCTGGCATTGAGCTTAAGATCCTACTGCTTCACAGCCTTCTGAGTGTTAGGATGACAGGTATGTAGCCACCATGTCTTGTGCCTGGAGTCACTTTTATAATAAAAGATGTGAGACTGTCAATTTGCAGATGGCTTAGGAAGTAAAAACAAATAAAAACATGACATAGATTAGATTCAAGAGCCACAATGGTGTGATTAAAATCAGCTTATTGTACTAGACAAGTAATACCATAAGCTGAAAAAGTGTCAATAGCAAAAGATGCCACCAGTATCATTAAAGGAAGACCAAACATCCAATGCAATTGATAGGCCAGGAATGTGTTCTCAGAGACATCTATGTCACCTTTCATCAAGACTTGCACAAGTTTGGCCTACAGTGGTAGCACCTTTTCATGAGACACATAGAAGATTCCTCTGTGCTCAGTCTGTGATTATGCTAGTGTATACCATGTCTAATAAAATTGTGCACACAGGCAGCAAGTGTGTCAGTCAGAGTTCAGACTTGATCAGCAATATGACATATCTGTCTACATGAGAGACCCAGTGTTAGGTCACCAACTGGATTTGTTTTTACAAATCATAGTTATAAAAAATGTTATGTTTTCAGTCTGAAGTTTTTCAAGTGTAGACCAAGGAATTAAGTCACTGGCAGCAACGCATGAGAAAGAGAAAATATAATAAGGTTCATCAAAAGACCCATTGGACAGCAGTGAGATGAACCTTAAATTCTAATCATTCAGTATAATAACCATGAATCATTTTGGTTCTTCAGTGGCTGCTACTGGCAACTTTTCAGTCAGAAAAGCCAAACAGAGAGATAGGAGGAAGAGAAGTTTATCTTTGAGGGATACGTGAAACTTTTTACTATAAAGTGAAGATGTCTCTGAACCATAAGAGTAGCCTTTTTGAACATACCATTTCCATTCCATCATTAGTCATTTAATCCCAAGTTGATACACCTAACATAGGACCCTTAGGCAGAGGCCTATGTCAGTGAGATACTCGGTTTCTATTAGAGTCCTGTAACAACCTAGCAGCTTCTTTTCAAAGCAGATAAGCATGGTAGCAATGTATCAAAGAGGGCATCATGCCTATGAATCATAGCAGCCTATGAAGGAAGGCTGCTTCCCCTTAACAGAGCTGTCAATCAGCAAAATAATTAGTCATTTAGGCATTAATACTTGAACATGCTTCTTTTCCCATGTAGGAACCATGAGTACATGACATATCAATTCCTATCATGCATTCAGATGTAAAAACAAGATTACTCTGAAATGACACAAAGGGTCCATCCACGTGGTCATGTTAGCTGTCCTTCCTTAGGTGAGCTCTGTCCAAACCTCATTATTAAAACCAGGTACCAACACCCTCAATATCCATAATGGTTGGGTGTCTTCCTCCCTTTAAATTCTCTGACATTCTTGACAGCATAAGCTTTTGGTCCTTCTTGGTGTGGTGACATAAGATACCTTGGTCCCTCCACTGCGTGTCCTCTTTTTCCCCAGTTATGAAGCTTGAACTCAGGGCCTTGGCACTGTCCCTGAGCTCTTTCATTCAAGGCCTCAGTTCCACTTCTAGTTTTCTGATAACCAACTGGAGATAAGAGTCTCACAAACTTTTCTGCCCAGGCTGGGTTTGAACCATGATCCTCAGATCTCAGTCCCCTGAGTAGCTAGGATTACAGGTGTAAGCCATGGCACCCGGCTTCTATTCCTCCCCACCCCCATCCTGATCCTTGAACTCTGAGGCACCTGGCTTCTGTTCTCCCCCCTCCCCCCATCCGAGCCTGGGCACTTTCCTTGAGCTTCTTTTGCTCAAGGCAAGTGCTCTACCAGTTGAGCCACAGTACTAGTTTGGGCTTTTTTGAGTAGTTTATTGGAGCCCACACTAGCTTCGAACCATGATCCTCACATCTCAGCTTCCTGAGGAGCTAGGATTACAGGTGTGAGCACCCAGCACCCTGCTGTCTGTTCTTTTAAGCAGGCTAGAGTAGAAGGGAGGACAAGGATAAAGGTGTACAGGAGAGAACAATGGTATGCAAGAAGCAGGAGCACTTATTTTGTTTTAAGCTGTATGGTGGCTAACTGCAACCTAACCAAATAAACTTCCAATGTTTTCTGCCTACATGAGGCAGTGAAGTATCATTTTCTTTTTCTTTTCCTTTTTTTTCTTTTTTTTCGGTTGTGGGGCCTGAACTCTGGGCCTGGGTGCTGTCCCCAGCTCTTCAGCTGTAAACCAGCACTCTACCACTTGAGCCTCAGCCCCACTTCTAGCTTTTTCTGCTTATGAGGTGCTGAGGAATCGAACCGAGGGCCTCATGCTTGCAAGGCAAGCACTCTACCACTGAGCCACCTTCCCAGTGCCTGAAGTGTCATCTTCTTACATTATTTCATCTGTAAGAACTATAGTCTGGTGTCTGGGTCTTATTTCTTTGGTTGGCCCACAAAACAGTCAACATTTTTGAGGATTCCATCAGAATCTGGAATATCTGTTGCCTTCTTGCCTTCTTATCAATATAATACCTCTTACACTCAATATAATTAATCTAGATAACTTCTCAAGTGTTGCCATATAGGTAATGATATACATATCCTACAATCCAGCAATTTCACTTAGAAGTGTAGGCCTCATAAATTCATGTAACAGCATAAAAGAATATTTATCACAGCCGGGCGCTGGTGGCTCACGCCTGTAATCCTAGCTACTCAGGAGGCTGAGATCTGAGGATCGCGGTTCAAAGCCAGCCCGGGCAGGAGAGACCGTGAGACTCCTATCTCCAATAAACCACCAGAAAACCGGAAGTGGCGCTGTAGCTCAAGTGGTAGAGCGCTCACCTTGAGCTGAAGAGCTGAGGGACAGCGCCCAGGCCTAGAGTTCAAGCCCCACGACCGACAAAAAAAAAAAAAAAAAAAAAAAGAATATTTATCACAGAACTGTAATAGTTAAAATGGGAAGTAATCTAAATGTTCACCTATATTTGTACCATGGAATACAATATCAATATTAGTAAATGATAGGGAAAATCAGAGGTATATGTATTAATATAATTTCAAAAACGTTCAGCCAGAAGTACAAGTTTTAAATCACTTTATATCATTTTATCAGGTTTTAAGGCATACAAAAATAATATATTTAATTGTAAAGGCATGAATAAAAACATAATAGGATAATAATCATCTTTAAGAGAGAGAAAGAGTGCGAGAAAGAGGGGGAATTGGGAAAGGAAATATGCGGATGGCTCAGTTTTCTCTGTATTATTTTACACCCTAAGAGAACTTCCAAACTCTAGTTTTATGTACTGGGCATCAGAGCCCAGAGCCTTGTACATGCTAAGCAAATGCTCTACTAGTAGCTATTTCCTCAGGCCCTAAGAGATTCTCTTTAAACCTTCACAGTGAAGCATCTCCTTCCCCTAAATAGGATCAGAATGCAGATATCCAGAATGCAGATTTCAGCAAAATAGCTGGTAAAAACTCTATATAGTAACTTCATAAATAAAATGGAAAAATGTACTCCAGAAATGAAAAAGTTAGGTTCAAAGTTGGTTGGATACTAATACCAAATATAAAAATATTTATCTGGGGACTGGGCAGGTGGCTCAGTGGTAGAGCGCTTGCCTTGCATGCATGAGGCCCTGGGTTCAATTCCTCAGTACCACATAAGCAAAAAGAAAAAAAAGCCGGAAGTGGTGCTGTGGCTCAAGTGGTAGAGCGCTAGCCTTGAGCTGAAGAGCTGAGGGACAGCGCCCAGGCCCAGAGTTCGGGCCCCACGACCGGACCCCCCCCCCCCCAAAAATTATCTGGCTGGGTACTGGTGGCTCACACCTGTAATCCGAGAAACTCTTATCTCCAGTAAACCACCAGAAAACCTGAAGTGGCACTGTAGCTCAAGTGGTAGAGCGCTAGTCTTGAGCTGAAGAGCTGAGAGACAGCGCTCAGGCCCAGAGTTCAAGCCCCATGACCAACAACAACAACAAAGATTTTCTGAAAGGAAGTGTTGGGCAGCATGCCATTGTATTTCATACATGTACTTTGCACTTTGTCTAATGCTTCTATCAACATGGGAGACATAAGTCATCTTGACAATACTCTGAAGACTAGCATATACAATGGATGACAGGTTCATTCAAAAGTTCTCCTATTTGGTGGCTGATGGCTCATACCTGTAATCTTAGCTACTCAGGAAGTTGAGATCTGAGGATTGCAGTCCAAAGCCAGCCCTGGCAGGAAAGTCTGTGAGACTCTTACCAGAAAACGAGAATGGAGCTGTGGCTCAAAGTGGTAGAGTTCTAGCCTTGAGCAAAAGAGCTCAGGAACAGCACCCAAGCTCCAAGTTCAAGACCCACAACTGAAAAAAAAGGGCTGGGAATGTGGTTTAGTGGTAGAGTGCTTGCCTAGCATTCATGAGGCCGACATAAACAAAAAAAAAATAATAATAACTTTAAAAAAGTTCTCCAATGATAAACCAAAGTGAATTAAGGAATATTTAATAGAGATGTATATATAAGCTGGGCACTGGTGGCTCACACCTGTAATCCTAGCTACTCAGGAGGCTGAGATCTGAGGATCATGGTTTGAAGCCAGCCATGGCAGGAAAGGCTGTGAGATCTTATCTCCAATTGCCCACCAGAAAACCAAAAGTGGAGCTGTGGCTCAAGTGGTAGAGCACTAGCCTTGAGCAAAAAAAAAAAAAAAAGCTCAGACAGAGCCTAGGCCCTGAGTTCAAGCCCCATGACCCACAGGGAAAAAATAAGATGTATGTAATCCTTCACTGAGATGTATAAAAATAAATACAATCTAAAGAAGACCTGGTTTAGTAATTCAAGTGATTAAAAAAAGACCTGTTCCTGGAAGCAGGAACTGTGGCTCAAGGGATAGAGCACTAGTCTTGAGCATAAAATCTCAGTCGCAGCATCCAGGCCCTGAGTTCCAGTTCCAGGACTGGCATCCCCTCCTCCCCCAAGAAAAAAGTACAAAAAATGCTTCTAAGAACATATATGGGGGCTGGGAAGGTAGCTCAGCGGTAGAGTGCATGCCTTGCAAGCATGAGGCCCTGGGTTCGATTCCTCAGCACCACATAAACAGAAAAAGCCAGAAGTGGCGCTGTGGCTCCAGTGGTAGAGCGCTAGCCTTGAGCTGAAGAGCTGAGGGATAGCGCCCAGGCCCAGAGTTCAAGCCTCATGGCGGGCAAAAAAAAAAAAGAACATATATGGTCATGAGAGGCAGAAGCAGGAAGAGATCCCAGTTCTGGGTGAGTTTGGGTCAGAATAAGACCATGTCTCAAAAGAAACTCCACAGTTAGGAATCTTGCTCAGTGACAGAGTACTTTCTAGCTTGTAGGGCCCTAGGCTTTGAGCCCCAGAATTAAAAAACAAAAACATTAGATGGTTTAGATATGTCATTAGAAGGTTGAATTTGACAATAAATGAAATAATTGTCACTGTAATCTACCCAACAGAGTATTTTCAATGTAATTTGTATTGTTTAATGAATTTAAAAAACTTACATGAAATTACAAATTACAAAACTTACAAATTCCTTCTTCTCCAGTAGTTATTTATCTTAAAAGGGGAAATGTTGGAGATTTGGGAGTGTAGATCAGAGATAGAGCATGTGAAAGGCTCTGGATTTACTAGAAGCAGAGGTGGGGAGGAAGGAAAGGGGATGGAATGGAAGAAGGGAAGGGAAGAATGAAGGAAAGAGTCAGAGAGGGGCAAAGGGAAGGGAGCAGCTGATAATATGTGTTTTTGGTGGAACTGGAGTTTGGACTCCACGCATCATTCTTGCTAAGTAGGCACTCCACTACTGGAGCCACTCCACGAGCCTCTTGCTTTCACTTTATCCTATGATCCTGTTTGTTGCCAGGATGATAGACATGCTCCACTGTGCCCAGCCACTCTGCTTTCTCCATAGCTTGGGATGACAAGTGTGCACTACTATGCTCAACCACCAGTTGACATGGAATCTCTTAGGACAACCAGGGCTGTCCTCTATTCTCTGTCTCCATGTAGCTAGGGTTACAGGATTGAGCCACCAGATGTGGCATATAATATTTTTACATAATATTTTTAATCACAAAAATGCAATGCGGACTGTAAGACTTTTTTCAAGCTCCCAGATTAAGCCACAAATTGTTATAGGAAAGACAGAGAGCCTTTACTAGAAATATTTAATTTATCTTCTGTAAGGAGAAATAATTTAGGATTCCTTTTGCTCTCTAACATGGTATGGAACTTCCTTGAGAAGAGTATTAAAATGAAAGAATCTTACCAAAAGCCTCTCTTTTTCACTATTTAATTTTGTGATATGTAACATACGGCACATACAAAATACATAATATATATATACACATATACATAAAACATTAACAGAGGTTGAGGGAGTGGGTCAAGGGGGTATAATATCTGTCTAGCATGCATGCAGGCCTAAGGTCATGCCCAGTACAGCCAAAAAGAAAATGACCAGCACTCTAGAAAATCCCCTCCCTGCATTTCTTCCTATCTTAATCCTTTCCCATTCCCTAGAGATAAATAATACAAGGGCTTTTATGGTAATCATGTGTTTGACTTCATATGTTTTATTATCTGTAATAGTTAATTTGCCCTGCTTTAAATTTCAAATATCTAAACCATACTGTTTATATCTTTTCCTTCTCCTTTCATTTAGTTTTGTGTGTGAAATCCATTTATATTGCTCTGCAGAGATAAGATTTATTAATCGACTTTATATGGATTCCACCCCAGTTTATAACTATTACAAACAATGGTTCTATAAATATCCTTATACATAGAAACATTTTTATGTGATGCATATATGTACACATTGTATATATGTATATGTACATATGCATATACACTTATGGATGGAATTGCTGGGTTCTTGGAGTCCATGAATCTTCCAGTTAGCAAGATAGTGCCAAAATTTGTTCCAAAATGGTCCTAACAATTTGCACTCCCATCAGTTCTGTAGGAAAGTCTTAATTGACACAAAATTCCATCAGCCCTTGATATTATCAGACTTACAGATTTTTGTTATTTTGGTAGAGGTTTAAATGGATTCTCATTGAGATAAATTTTAATTTAAATCAAATTAGTTACATTTTCATAAACTTTCATAGCTATTATGAGTTCTCTATAGAAAGAGACTAGTAAACTTTGTCCCTATTTTTTTTAATTATGATAAAATCTTTGTGACATAAAAATTATTATCTTACTATATAATACATAGTTCAGGGCATTAAGTGGATGCATTATTGCTCTGAGCATCCATCTCTGAAACTTTTTTCATTTGGAAATTCTATCCCCATTAAACAATAATTCACCTCCTCTCATCTCCCTTTGTTCCCGGAAACCACCATTCTACTTTCTCTATGATTTTTACTTACTCAAGTACCTCATATGAGCAGGAGTATACAATATTTGTCTTTTTGTAACAGGCCTATATCACTTACCATAATGTCTTATGGCATCAGCCTGTTGCAGCCCATGTCATAATTTCCTGCCTTATGAAAGCTGAATGACATTCCAGAGCATGTAATGCCACATTTTTATTTATGTGTTCATCAGTAGGCACCTGAGTTGTTTCCACATTTTCATTACTGTGAATAATGCTGCTGTATTATATCTAGATGTATAGAGAACTATTGAAATACAATAATCAAACAAACTGGTTATATAATAGTTGTGTTAATATATCTTTGAGACCCTGAAGTGGAACGTGTAGCTCATGTAGTTAATTCTAGTTTTAGTTTTTTCAGAAACTGGCATATTGTTGCTTAGGAGCTGAATCATTTTACATCTGTACCAATAGCTTGAGAGTTCTAACTTATTTACATTCTCACTAACACCTGATTTGCTTTTCTCTAATTATTAGTGATAGAAATATTGGCTATTTGTATGTTTGAAGAAACAGCTTTTTTTTTGGGGGGGGGGTCCGGTTGTGGGGCCTGAACTCTGGGCCTGGGCGCTGTCCCTCAGCTCTTCAGCTCAAGGCTAGCACTCTACCACTTGAGCCACAGCACCACTTCTGGCTTTTTCTGCTTATATGATGCTGAGGAATTGAACCCAGGGCCTCATGCATGCAAGGCAAGCGTTCTACCACTGAGCTACCTTCCCAGCCCCTGTTTTAATAGTTCACTATACATTTAGATATCAATGCCATATCAGGTATATGCTTTGAAAAATCTTTATTCCCATTTTCTGGACTGGCTTTTCATTTTATTGACAGTGTCTTTGGATGCACAGAATTTTAAAACTTTTACAAATTCAAATTTGTGTATGTCTTACTTTTTGTGACTGTCTTTGGTGTCATGTCCAAAATAAAAATTATTGCCACATCCAATGTCATGAAGCTTTTGCTCTGTGTTACATTTAGTTCAGGGATCTATACTGAGTTAATGTTTGTACATGAGATTAGATAAGTGTCCAAGTTTTTTTTTTGCATATAGGCATCCAAGTTTTGGAAGGAGCATTTTTTTCCCCATTGGCTGATCTCAGACCTCTTGTTGGCAATCTTACAGGCCCAAGGGACAGCGACAGCAGGCCAAAAGCCGATGCAAGAGACATCGTTTCAGAACATTTTCCCTCTTTTGCCTCCCTAGACCCTTCTAGTTTCAATAACTTTCCTGTGACCCTGGGGAGAATGTTTGCAGGAGGGACCTGATTAAGAGTTAACAGCCCATCAGAATGTTGTGGGACCCCCACCAATTAAGTGTCCCTTTCCAAAACACCTAATTACAATAGAGACAACCCATCAAAGGTGCAGCCCAGTGTATAAGAAACCCTAGACTCAATGACAAAGTCACAGACAGAGGCACACAGAATGGAGCCACCTGAAGATGAGAGGATGGACAGACAGAGCAGCGGCAACAACTGCCTTCAAGCTAGATACTTCTCTTCTAAATAAAATTCTTCACATTAATGCTCCACTTGCCTAGGCACTGATAGCTCACACCTGTATTCCGAGCTATTCAGAGGCTGAGATCTGAGAATCATGGTTCAAAGCCAGCCCAGGCAAGAAAGTCCGTGATACTGTTATATCCAGTTAACCATCAAAAAGCCAGAAGTAGAACTCTACTAAGTACTAGAACACTGGCCTTGAGACAAAAGCTCAGGGACAGCACCCAGATCCTGAGTTCAAGCCCCAGGACCAGCACTTCCCCCTGCTCCTGACACACAGAAGAACCCAAGGATACTCAGCAGCAGAGGCTCAACAACATTGGCAGTGCGTGCTACAGGGCTGCAACCCTAGTGGTCTCTGCTGGCCACAGAAGCAGAAGGGCTATGTGGGCTCTGCCCACCACAAGCAACAACAGGAAATTCTGTATCATTATGACCAGATATTCAAAGGTAAATCTCTGGGATCATTATTCTTTTATTCACTGGACTCTGCATCTGCCTGTATGAAAATAATGCCCTTTTGTTACTGTAATTTTGGATTTTTTTTTTGAGATCAGGAAATGTGACTCTTACTGTTTTGTTGGATTTTTAGGATTTGTGCAGCTATTCCCGATCTCTTGACATTTCATATAAATTATAGAGTGGATTTTTTTATTTCCATTAGATTCATCATTAGAATTGATAGAGATTTTTGATAGGGATTTTAATAGGGATTCATGAATATGAGGTATACATATTACTTAAACTTTGCATTTATTTACTTAAATGTCCCTATTTTTCCAGACATGTTTGATTGTTCGTTGTTGTTGTTGTTTTTATCAGTCATGGGGCTTGAATTCTGGGCCTGGGTGCTGTCCCTCAGTTCTTCAGCTCAAGTCTAATGCTTTACCACTTGAGCCACAAAGCTACTTCCCGCTTTTTCTGTTTATGGGATACTGAGGAATTGAACCCAAGGCTTCATGCATGCTAGGCAAGCATTCTACCACGAAGTCACATTCCTAGCCCCTGGAACATTTTCTTTAAACAGCTTTAAATCTTTCTTCCCTTTGTATTTTAGGAATGTGGTACTTCAGGACAGCTCATTTTATTCACAAAGCTATTTGAAGTCAGTTTTAGCTCAGATGAAATGCCTTTAAAATAGGCTTCCACACATAGTAATTTGCTTCGTCATTATAATGAATGATAACAATCTGTGAGGTTTTTCCTCATCCAAAGGAAAGCTATCTGAAGTTGATGGCACTTGTAGACAGTTAACAATTCTTGTAAATAACTTATTTTCTAAACTTTGCTATGGGATCTCCATTATTTGATAATGGCAATTTTAATCATTTAATACCCACATGAATATAAATGTGCATTGTATAGTTTTAAGGGTCCTTTAGCAATGAATTGAAGGAATAAAGCAGAGGGAGAAGAAAAAAGGGAAAGGGAAACAAGAAAGAGGAGGAGGAAGAGGAAGAAATGGACATTAATGGATAGCTTAAAAGAGTGCTTGCCTAGCATGTATGAGGCCCTGAGTTTCCCTAGTACCACAGAAAAATTTAAAAAGATAATGATTTTTCGTAAGCACCCTTGTAGTATTTTTTTCTTTTAAATAAGCTAGCATGTTGTGGGGCTGACAATTTCATTCCTTAGCTCAGTTATTAGACCCTTCTTTGGTGCCCGGCTGCCTTGAATAGAGGACTATCAACCAAGTAGCTCCTCTCTGGCAGCTGGCAGTATTGCCCCTCTCATGCCAACCTGGCTGTTTCAAACACTTCACAGATGGCTTCAGGAAGCTACACTACCACCTCAGCTGCTTACTGTGGAAGTAAAACTCTTGGTTCTATAAGTCACCATTCTAGCTACACTATTTCAAATAGCTGGTACTGGCTCTCTGTCATCATAAGTTTTGGTGAATTCTAGCAGCCATTTTTCATCCAGGTCCAGGGTGAGCATGTCCCCCTGGTGATATTTATAATTAATAGAGCCAGCCAGCTAAGCTGGTGACAACCAAGTAGCAGCAGTAGCTGCAGCAGCAGTAAGAAAGTGTTTGAAGAGCTCCACAGAGCAGCCAGCAGCAGAACGGATAGAAGTACAAGTGGTACAGACAACAAAGAGATAGAAGTTTAGGGAAGGCAAGAGAGCAGAGAGCCACACCTAAAGAAAGAAGACTGTGAAGAGCCAGAGATGAGAAACTGCAGGTGAAGGGCTAAGCTAACTCCATTCTAAAAGCAAGCCATCTTCTCCTGTAAAACTGACCTCAGGTTAAACTTAAGGGACAAAACAGTTATTGGAAAAACCAGTTCCTAGAAGGTTCTCAGAAAGCCCACAATCGAAACTGCAATTATACCCATTATACCCTAGCAACCCCAGTTAGATAAGGGTTGAGAAACACAACCCCAGTTACTAGAAAATGGACAGGATGGTCAGCTGGTAGAAGCAGCTGCAGGGTCAGGGCGACCTGAAACTTGTCTGCGAAATGCTAATTATGTAGAAGCCTGTGAACCTTAAAACCCCTCCTATTTGCTGGAAACCCTATAAGAACCCTGCTGAGCATGTGGTCGGGGCTCACAACTCTGACCTGCTGTGTCAGTGATGAGAGTCCAGGCTCGAGCTTGCAAATAAATGACTCTTTTGCTGTTTGCATTGGTTGTGGTCCCAGGGGGTTGCTCGGGGGTCTCGAGTTCAAGTCTAACAACTGGGGCTCCGTCCGGGATCCCCCCATAAGCCCACCCAGACACCAGATCACAGAGTCATGAAAAACCCAGCTGGTAAGTTGAGGCATTGCTGTTCTGTATTTTTGGTCGCCTGCAGGTTCTGTATCTGTAATTCTGGTTTCCCGTGGGGTCTGTATTCTGGTTGACAAAGAGTCTTGACGGACGCGTTACAAGGCTGCCAACGGGGTCTGTGGGAGACGTCCCAGTCCCCATCTGGGTAAATTGCTGTTTAGTGCAGCTGGCACTTTCTGGTTGGCAATTTACATCGCGCAGCGTGTGTCTTTGTCTTAAGTTGTGTCTTTGTGTTGAGTGTTCTTTTTGTCAGTTGGGGTTTATCTTAACCATAGGCTTTGGCCCAGGGGGGTCTGAATATGGGGGAGAATCTGCCAGTCTGAGGGGATGGCCGCTAGGGATTTATTTCCCTTGCCCCAAGATGACTGGGACTTCTCTTCCGCCTTGGAAGGCCCCTGGTTCAACAAATGTTGGTGAGATGTCACCCCATTCACTAAGACTTGATTGTTCTCTGTTCTATGTTTCAAGAGGTAGGGAAGTTCTGGGTGAGAGTGGCAGGCTCACCCAGCAAACTCCAGATTCAGCTTGCTGAGTGAACGGCACAGAGTTCTGGTAGAGATAAACTGGGGGCCCATTAGTCCCCAACTCAGCCTTTGGTTGTTGTCTTGTCTAGTTCTGTTTTAGAATTGGTACCAGTTTTAAATATGGATCCTTGGTTTTTGTGTTTATTTGTTTTTTGTTATTTATTTGAACATTTATTTGAAAAGTTCCAGCCTCCCGCTAGGCTCAGTCACAGACCTGCTATGCCCCCCTCCCTGTGAGGCGTGGAAGGTTGCTGGACTAGTTTGGTTCCCTTCAAGCCTCAGGCTGCATTTTCTCCTTGTGGAGGCTGCCTGCGGGGAGGGTGTAGGAGGCTGTGTGCCTGGTTTGGACTTTTCAGCTAGTCCTGACAGTGTAACAATTTGTAAAGTGCTCTTGTCTAAAATTGGATAAAAAATCAGGCCAGTTTAGTTTCAGGTGACAACGCCCCCCCCCTCCCCCCCACGTCTTCCTCCAACAGAAGGGATTCAAAAGACCAATTGGTGAAATGCCTTGCTAAGCAAGCAAGCCCTGGGAAAATGAAGCTCAACAAAGGTACTTTGTTAAAAAGAAAGAAAGAAAGAAAGAAAGAAAGAAAGAAAGAAAGAAAGAAAGAAAGAAAGAAAGAAAGAAAGAAAGAAAGAAAGAAAGAAAGAGAAAAGAAGAGAAAAGAAAAGAAAATAATGAAAAAGAAAAGAAAATCTTGTCTTAAATTTTTGTTTGAAAACTTTAGAAAATGTACCTACAACTGATTTTAATTTTTGCGCGCTTTAAGATCTGTGTGTGTTTTGTATGTGTTTGTGAACATGTTCAAGATAAAAATTGTCAGCATGCTGTAACAATTGGGTGAGTTCAAGTTTAAAATTCAAAAGGTTATGAGGTTTGGACATTACCAAAAAATTTAAAGAATCTTCACATTGTTTTAAAAGGCTTTTAAAGGATTCTTTAACTTGAAAATTAGAAAATCTGGTATTTTAAAATGCATAAGGCTGTTTACACTGTAATCAAGTTATCTGGCTTAACAAAAATGCATTGGCTATTTGGGATTTAGTTCTCTAGGCTAAAATTTGGGGATAAATATTAGAAATTTAAATGTAAAGGTTAATTTAACACTGTCAAAGACATTACCTGTTCTGTCTGTGTATTTTATTCAAGAACCAAGAGAAAAGAAAGGGGAAAAATACTTAGAAGCCAACAGAAGACCTATCTTTAGGGGTGAGGGGTGAGCAGGCAGAAGTGCAGTTCAGCTGGTTGTGCATGGTGGGACAGGCCCTGGGAGGAGCCCACACATGGTGAAAGAGGGTAAGCTGGCACAAACGCAGTTCATCTAACTCTAAAAAGTCGGATTGGGTTTATGTCCATTCCGTAGGAGGGGCTGAGTGGCCCATCTTTGTTCTGTCCCTTTTCCCTGCAGATAGACACTGGAAACAAGATGGTAAAAATTAGTGATGTGATGATCTGATTGATATTGCTAAAACTGCCCCTTGGATGCCTTAAAATTAAAATTAAGAAGGCCTTAAAAAGAGGGTTAAAAAGTTATTTGTATAATGTGACTTGCTTTCAATGATGTTCAACATTTGGAATAAGTTTTTAAACGTCATAAAGTTGTTAACTCTAGCTTCTTGGTACAGTGATGGTGATTGTAATTCTTTTTTTTTTTTGGTCTGGTTGTGGGGCCTGAACTCTGGGCCTGGGCGCTGTCCCTCAGCTCTTCAGCTCAAGGCTAGTGCTCTACCACTTGAGCCACAGCACCATTCCCAGCTTTTTTCTTTTCGCTTATGGGGTGCTGAGGAATCAAACCGAGGGCCTCATGCATGCAAGGCAAACGCTCTACCCCTGAGCCACCTTCCCAGCCCCTGGTGATTGTAATTCTTGCATTAAGGAAAAATTGTCATTTGAGTTTAAAAGTTTTTAATGTGTATCTGTTTTAAAACAAGCAGCCAAGAGGCAATGAGTGACACTTGGCCTCAAGATTTTAAGGGATCTTTTCAAAACGCAAATGAAAACTAAGGAATAAAATATTAAGAGAGATTAGTAAGAGGCTTAAAAAATTAGGAATGGATTTTTGGATATAAAGTTTAAAAGTAAAATTGTTCTTAACATTTGCCTCAAAGTGCACAAAGGAAAGATAGGATTATCAAAATAATTGCTATTCTAGTTTGCTTTCATAGGCTTTAAAAAAAAAACAAAACAGGGGGGAGGGGGGGTACGATTGGTTGGGAGGGAGGGGGGAGGCTGGGAAGGGAGGTGAAGGGTAAACAAAGGAGGAGGCTGCAATGCTTGGTAAGAAATGTATGCATTATCCTGCCCATGTAATTGTAACCCCTCTGTACAGTATGTTCTCAAATAAAATTAAATTTAAAAAAAAAAAAAAAAAAACAGTTTTCAGCAAGCCCAGAGCAAAGCACAGAGGATTCTTACAAGTTTGTCAGATGTAACTTTGGCTCTTAATACGTTTCAGGTAAGAACATGCTTAAAAGCTACTTCTATGTTGACCACCTTGTTGCTTTTAATTGGAGTAAAGTGGCCTTTTATAAGACTCATTGATCTGCAAACTAGTTCAAAGCCAGCCCAGGGAAGAAAAAGGTCCCTGTGAGACTTTCACCTTTAATCAGCCGGCAGAGCACTGAAAGAGCAAGCAGAGTTGCTTTGGGACTCAAAGTGACAGTGCTAGCCTTGAGCTAGAGAGCCGAGGTACAGCACTCAGGCCCCAAGTTCAAGTCTAGTGACCAACTAAGGGAAATGCCAATGAGGCATTTATCCCAGTATGGAGAAGACACTCCTGGGACAAAAGCAATGGTTGAGCATCCAGAGGCAGTAAGCCACTGCTTGGATGGCAGAAATGTCAGATCCTAGAGTCATTTGTGCATGGCCCTTCAAAAATTGGTCAGAGCCAGGAGGTATTGGGAAGATAGTTTGTAAGCATGCCTAATGCCCATGACTGTCTACCTTATAAGGGACAGGAACTTTCCAGTCCTCTGTGATAGTAGTAAAAAGCTAAAGGTTTAAAATGTGGGGGATAGTTTAAATCTCAACCCCTATATGTGCCAAAAAAAACTCGAATTGGCAGTAACTTTTGAGCTGACACCAGCTACATGAAATTAATCTGCTCAGGAAAAAGTTTGTAAACCTGAGAGTGTGTTTCTATTGATATCTGTCTCAAGGCCTGCATAGGTAACGTAGGCATTGTTAGGATCACCTAAAACATCCAGAAAGATGCTTTTGCAAACCAGAAGGCTAAATAAGCTACACTGCTGTAGCCAGAGAAAAGGTCTGTGCATTTGTCAAAAGTTAAAATATTGTTCTTAATGACATCTAACCCTGGTAACCTCTTTGTAAAATAGGCTAAGATTAGAGGTTCCTGGCTAGGTAGGATCAGCACCCCTGAGTCAGCTTGAAGAAGTTACAGAAAATGAATCTTCTCCCATCATCCCCTTTTAAGAACAAGGGACCAGAGTCACTTAAAAAAAATGTGGCAAAATAGATGGAAAAGGCATGGGAAATAGTAGTACAGGCCTGAGCCCTTTATATCTGCCTAGAAAATCCTAGCCTTATTGAAAGAACTATCTAGTTTAAAAAGTTGTCATCTTGGTAAATTGTCCTGGGCTATTGTCTAAATAGTTTTAAAAAAACAATGGGGCCACAGCCTACCAAGCCTATGTATTACTTGTATCCTTAATCAGTCTGTGTAGGAATTTGCAGCCCAACATGAGGTGTGACAGTCCCTTGGAGCCACTGAGAGACCCTGCTGCTGCTGCTGCTGCTGCTGCTGCACATCCTAATGGGTAAAGTTTGACGACAGCCTGACAGTCACCTGGAGGAAATCTACATCATCACCCAGACCACCTTCACCATGGTAAAAGTAGACTGAACTCCTGCCTGATTCCATCACCTGAGTCTGCTTCCCGGTTGAAAGCTGCTAAAACTAAGATCTTGTGGGACATTCTTTTGGTGATATCCAGAAACCCTCTCTGCTCCCACAGTGGATATTGGGGGCAAGGATATCACTGGCTTGCCTGAGGCACTTCAGGTCACAACCTACTTTGGCTCTGGTATGGTAATAACCTGCTTCCTCCTGAGTGCAGGTTAAAGATAAAGGAGAGATTTTTTTTTTTAATCAATGGAGGTAGTAAAGGAGACCCAGCCCTACTCTTAGTCTTAAAATCTAGCAAGCTTCTGCATCCCAGTGGTGCCTTAAGGCTGTTCTGAGATAACTTGGTTCCACAAGCCAGAGGAAAAATTGGGCAGTTTTGGACTCTAGCCACAAAGAAGCTCAAGGAACTATAAAGAAGAGGAGGCTAGTAAAGAAAGCCTTAGGAAAGGAATTGAGGGAAAATTGGTAAAAAGTAAGGATTGTCTTAAAATGTTTGTAAAGAAGACAAACCTCAGAAAGTTTATGTAGCAAATGGTATGAGTATGTCTTAAAATTGGAGCTTATGAGTACAGCTAGTATAAAATTAAGTTAGCTGTGACATACGGATTTGGGACTGGTGGAAGAAAATATAAGGGCCTTTGGTACTGTTAATTTTGTTACAATCGGACCTTATATCCTCAACAGACTGGTGTCCTTTGTAAAAGAGAGGATCGGCACAGTCCATCTATTAGTTCTGAGATCCCAATACCAAACTGTAAATATAGAAGACTGTGCCAATTAGGGGACCATGATTGGTCCCTAATGTTCTAGAGGAGGGAATGAAGGACTAAGCTAACTCCATTCTAAAAACAAGCCATCATCTCCTGTAAAACTGACCTCAGGTTAAACTTAAGGGACAAAACAGTTATTGGAAAAACCAGTTCTTGGAAGGTTCTCGGAAAGCCCGCAATCGAAACTGCAATTATACCCCTAGCAACCCCAGTTAGATAAGGGTTGAGAAACACAACCCCAGTTACTAGAAAATGGACAAGATGGTCAGCTGGTAGATGCAGCTGCAGGGTCAGGGTGACCCAAAACTTGTCCTCGAAATGCTGACCAAGCCTGCGAACCTTAAACCCCCTCCTATTGGCTGGAAACTCTATAAGAACTCTGCTGAGCATATGGTCGGGGCTCACAACTCTGACCTGCTGCATTGGTGATGATTGTGAGTCCAGGCTCGAGCTTGCAAATAAACGACTCTTTTGCTGTTTGCATTGGTTGTGGTCTCTGGGGGTTGTTCGGGGGTCTCGAGTTCGATTCTAACACAGGTTCCAGCCATATAAAGAGTTTCAAGGAACTGCCAAACCTTAAGGACTACCTGTCTTAACACCCTAGGCCCGGAAGCTGTAACACTAATTGCTAGAGGAAGTGACAGTCCCAACCCAGAGTCCCAGTCATCCGCTGCTGGAAGCTGAGAAGTGTCAGGTCTGTTGATATTCTTCAGAATAATAAACCTCCAACCTGAGTACCGAGAGCATGTCTAGCCTGGAGCAATGGGCTCCTAGCCCTTGGTTTGTAGCTGTAAGCTTCTGGATTTACCACTTTAGCCCCTAGGCTTTGGGGCATTTGAAGGCCTGGGACTCCTAATACTAGAAGAGTTCCCTGATGATTCATGATTTTCTTCCTTTAGTACTAGGGTTAGAACTCAGGGCCTTGTGATCTCACTTGGTTTTTTTGTTGTTGTTGTTTGTTTTCTGATCGTGGGGCTTGAACTCTTGGCTTGGGCATTGTCCCTGTACTCTTCAGCTCAAGGTGAGTGCTCTACCACTTGAGCCACAGTGCCACTTGAGCCACAGTACTACTTCCAGTTTTCTTTTTTTTTTTTTTATTGTGAAAATACTGTATAGAGGAGTTACAGTTACATGGGCAAGATAATGAGTACATTTCTTATCAAGCATTGTAGCCTCCTCCTTTGTTTCCCCCCGAAGTGTGTGTGTGGGAGCAAATATCCACCAGGGAACCTATCTGAGTTATAGCTCCAATGAAACGTCATAAACCCAGAAGACCACATAGACAAAGTCACATCGAGCAAAAGGGGTTTATTGCCAGCGGGGCTGACAAGGCCTAGTCTCCCACAAAGGAGGGAGAAAAGGCCCCTGCCTGTCTCCCAGGGGGACCCTTATAAGGGCCCGAGGCTAGATGTGGGAAGTACTTCACCTGCCCAGCAGGTACCTTCAGCAAGTAGGCAGGGTGGAGCCTAGGTCTGTGCAGGGGTGTTCTGCTGATCTACATTTCCTCCTTTTTTTTTTTAATTGTGAAAATACTGTACAGAGGGGTTACAATTATATGGGCAAGATAATGAGTACATTTCTTATCAAGCATTGTAGCCTCCTCCTTTGTTTCCCCTTCCCATCCCTTCCCATCCTCCCCTCCTCTCCCTCCCATCCCCCCACCCAAATCCTTTGTTTTATTTTAACAGGTACAGTACCAGGTGGAGAGGAGGGGGTTATAGGCAGAGGTTGTTTCTTCTAAAGCTACTTCCTGCTGAGAGGGGTGAGGTCAATTGGGGGGGGTAGGTACTGTCCAAGAAGTTGGTCAAGGCTGTGACTGTCTAGAGTGGGGTTCTCTGGTTCCTTGGTGACTGGAAGAAGACTGGGTCCCATCTTTGTTATCCATTTAAACAAGGGTCCAGTTGGCTCAGAGACATTTGAAGGTTGATCAGGCAGGTGATGTTTGACGTGGCAGAGATGAATCCAGTGGATGTCCCTGAACCTGCATAGCTGTGGGAATAGAGTTACTGGTTAAGGTCCTTCCCACTTAGCAGAAAACTTGGTGGAACTCAGTGCCTGTGACAGGTAATTTTTTGAAATGTACACCAGGTCCCCAGCATTCATGGAGGGCACAGAGGAGGAGGAGGAGGAGGGCATAGAGCTATATTGGTCAACATATTTCCAAAGTAAAGTACTCAGGTGCTGAAGGAGAGAAGACAGCATTGGGGGAGGAAAAGGGGAATCCAAAGCCTGGAACAGGGAAGGCAAAGGTGGGCGGCCACACATAACTCAAAAGGACTCGGTATTCAGTCATACCACTTCTAGGCATCTACCCTGAACAACAGGAACCAATATACAAGGACACGTGCACCTCCATGTTTATTGCAGCACTGTTCGCAATAGCTAGGATATGGAAACAACCTAGATGCCCCACCACAGATGAATGGATCCAAAAATTGTGGTATCTATACACAATGGAATACTATGCAGCCATTAGAAATGACAAAATAATGGCATTTGCAGGGAAATGGATGGAGCTAGAAGGAATCATGCTGAGCGAGGTAAGCCAAGAACGAAGAGACAAACGGTACATGGTCTCCCTGATAAGTGGATGCTAAATCCAAAATGTTAGGTGATACGACAAAACTAACAGGACTTAAGAAACAAAGAACTCCCGCTCATCTGGTTGAACCACTACTAAATATCCCCATGCTGCTGATCACAAATATGGTATATAACATGTGAACACTGTTATATATTACAGACTGTGGTAGACAATTTGCTCCAGGGAAGTTAGAATGAACTTGTGACTTTGAAATTATGTAATCACTTAATCACAATCAAAAAAAAAAAAAAAAAAAAGAACCTCGGGAAGGGAGGGAGGGAGGGGATGGTAGGGGGAAAACAATGGAGGGGGTAACAATGTTCAAGAGGAAGTGTACTCATTACCTCACTCATGTAACTGTAACCCTCTGTATAGTATCTTTACAATAAAAAATAAAAAAAAAATAAAAAAAATAGAAAGGACTCGGTATTAAAGGCTTTTATTTTTCTTTCTTTTTTCAGTAAAACCCACAGATGAAGAAGAGCCAAGGGTAAAAGTTTTAACTAATCTGAATGTAACTCAAAGGGCTGTTCAGTCAAAATCTGTTCAGGGAGTGGTTGGCACATTCTACCTTCCCTGAGGACTGAGGGTGATAGGGAATATGAAAGTGCCAGGAAATGTTCAGAGACTTAGCCAAGAGCTGGGTTGTGGAGGAAACAAATTCTGGGCTGTTATCCATCTGTCCCTGCTGGCAGGCCAAAGCAGGGAAATAGTTCCTATAAAAGATGCTAGGGGGGGCTGGGAAGGTGGCTCAGTGGTAGAGTGCTTGCCTTGCATGCATGAGGCCCTGGGTTCGATTCCTCAGCATCACATAAACAAAAAGAAAAAAAGCTGGAGTGGCGCTGTGGTTCAAGTGGTAGAGCGCTAGCCTTGAGCTGAAGAGCTGAGGGACAGCGCCCAGGCCCAGAGTTTAGGCCCCATGACCAGACCCCCCCCCAAAAAAAATCAATTTGCCAATCCAATCCTGGGAGGTTACCTTGAACCTGATGGATTGGAAAGGGAGGTGGCCACACCTTGGTATTGGCGTTGGCCTTTTGGCATACCTCACAGGTCTGTGAAGGCTGCATGAGAAATTGTGTGTCAGACAGGGTAAGGGGGAGGCTTTGTTTAAGGAACACCCTTAAGGCACCTGTATGGGGGTAGAAAAGATGGCACAAGTATTTAAAGATATCCTGCCTGAAAGAAGGGGTAGAGTCCTCTGTTCCTGACAACCTTAATGCCCATTGTTTTGAGGACATTGTATCCCATTTGGTGGTCTCATCAGTCAGGTTGTTTCCCTTGGTTATAATGGAGTCAATCTGACCGATGGGCCCTGCAGTGAACTATGCCAATGGCTGAGGGGAGAAAAGAGGCTCTTAAAAGCTTGGTAATATAGGGCTGTTTATGACTGAGTTCCCCTTGGTTGTCAAAAGACCTTGTTCCTTCCAAATGGCTGCATGAGAAAGGACAGTATGGAAAGCATACTTAAAGTGTGTATACTATCAGGGAATGGCCCTCAGCCCCGTAGAAGGCCTGTGTTAGGGCCACTAGCTCAGCCTGTTGATTGGTAGTCTGGAGAGGCAGGGGGCCAGACTCCACAATACCAGAGGATCGACACGACAGCATATCCAGACACCCATGAGCCTTCCCAGAGGAAGGAGCTGCCATTGGTAAACCACGTAAAATGGGTAATGGCCCTTTACTAATGTGGGCTGGGCGAGGTAGCAGGTCCTCCAGTCTCTACGCAGGAGTGTATTGGCAAGGTTTCTGTAACTGGAATGGGTAATAGGGTAGAGGGTTTTAGTGGGGGACAGGGCTGGAAGGTTAAAGTGGGGTCCTCTGAAGGGAGAGAATATGGGAGAGAGGCATTGTATGCAGCCCCTTGTAAGTTAACAACTCAGATGATGGTGGGAAAGCTTTTTTGAATCCTGTATTAAAGCAGAGGAGGCAGCTAACGGGTGGGGAGGCAAGGAGCCCTTCCCCTAATGGTAGGGTCTAGACATTTTGACAAGCAAGCAACTGGTGCAAATGAAGGTCCAATCGGTTGATCTAAAACTCCCAATGCAAAAACCTTAATTTTCAGTTGCACACAGGAAGAACAGGTGCAAAAGATCAGCAGCCTGGTGGTGGGGGCCTGTAACAAGGCCTGCTGAAGTCTCCCAAAGGGGGAAACGAGAGAGAAGGGGGAATAAAAGGGGTTCCTCAGCTGACCCTTTCGCTGTGTCATATAAAGGGTGGGCTAGGAAGGAGTAGTTGGAGATCCAGGGCCAGACCCAAAAAACAGAGAAACTCAGACCTAGTGGAGGGGGTAAGGTAATTAGTAATCAAGTGTTTCCTGGGGGTAGTAATAGCCTTGTGCATGGGAGTAAGTGGAACTTCTTGATAAGTCACACACTGCTGGATGGCCTGCACTTTATTGCGTGAGGCTCGGTATCCCTGAGAGGCCAGGAAATTAAGAAGTGTATTGAGTTTGGCACAACAGCTTGGTGGGACTGCAAAGGAGAATTTCATCCACATACTGGATAAGGGTGGATGGTTCTAAATTTAGGTCTTGAGGGTCCCTTGCTAAGGATTGGCCAAACAGGTAGGGGCTGTCCCAGAACCTCTGTGAGCTGTGGTTGAAGTTTGGATAACAGGATCATGTAAAGGTCCCTGTAAAGGCAAAGTGGTCCTGGGAAGAAGGAGACAGGAAGGAATGGTGGAAACGGCATCTTTAAAATCCAACACCGAGTAAAAGGCAACTGTCACAGGAATTGTGGAAAGCAACATTTAAAGGTTAGGGACAATGGGGTGCAAGGGAGTAACCGCCACATTTATAAGGTGAAGGTCCTGCCCCAGGTGAAACAAGTCATTAGGCTTGGCCACTGCTAAGATGGGGGGCTTTTAGGGGGAGTTAATGGGTCTAACAGCCCTTTTCCTAGTAAGTCTTGAACAATTGGCTGTAGTTCTTAAAGGATATGGCAAGGGAGAGGATACTGGGGCTGTGAAGGGAAGTGTTGGGGATCCCCGGGGGAGATGTAAATGGGGGCATGATGTTCAGCAAGAGAAGGGTTGTGGGTGTCCCACACCAAGGGGGCTACTTTGGAGGGTGGGAAAGGGAAACCCAAGGAGTCACTGGGTGGGTCTACTAAAGCCATCAACAAGGACGTGGGGGAGGCTGACTCAGTATCACCTTTTGACAGCTGGGAAGGGCACAGGGTAATAGAGGCTGCAAACTTGGCTAAAAGGTCTCTCTCTGCCCAGCAGCGGGACTGGATGGTGGGGCCTGACAAGGAAGGAGTGACAAAAGGTCACCTCAGAAAAAAAGACAAGTGCGGGGTGGGGGTGGGGGTGAGGTGGGGGGGGTGAAGTGGGGGGGGGGTGGGCGGTGGTTGGGGCTTGGAAGGTTTACTCTCCACTCCAACGATGGAAGTCTCAGCGGGGTAGGTCTGGCCATGGAACTCAGTGAACACCAAATACACAGCACCTGTGCCCCACTAAAAATAAGGCTACCCTATTTGTAACTATGATTCTTACCCTGGGCTCCCGGGTGGTGATGTGAGTGGTCGGCGCCAGGAGTTCAGGGCCTCCTCAATATTCTTCAGCAGCCAGTCTCAGAATGTCAGGAGAGGGTGATGGGACCTTCGTGGATGGCTGCTGTCCCTGAGAGGACAAGGGACAGTCCACAGCCCGGGGCCCTGACTCAGCACCAGGGGTACGGCCCAGTTGGCTTTTGTGGCTGCAGGCAGGCTGCACCCTTATGGCCTTGCTGGCCATACTGATAGCGCATCTTCTTCAGGGGGTGGGATCCCTTCCAGTGCCCCTCCTGACCACACCCATAGCAGGACCCCCGGGCAGGCCCCATTGGGAAGGGGCTAGTTGTGAGGCCTGAGGCTGATGGATTTTCCCTAGCATCTGGTACTTGTGTTTTTTGGCCTTATCCTCCTTGCCATGATATACCTAAAAGGCTTCCTCCATAGACTGGGGAGGGGGTAGGAGGCAGGGGGGGGGGGGAAGGAGGAGCATCTCATTTTAGCCTGAATGAAGCTGCCTGATTAATAAAGTGAGTCATTAAACAGTGTTGTCCATCCACGGACGCTAAGTCTAGGTTAGTGTACGGAAGGAGGGCCTGGCTTAGTCTGGTACAAAAGGCAGATGGGTTTTCATCCTTGTATCACCTCAGTCATTTTGTTGTAAGTGATGGATTTGAGGTGCTCTTTGAGATCCTCGATTATACAGGCAATAAAGTGTTTTCGGCTTTGGTGACAGGCCTGGTAATTGTAATCCTAGTAAGGCTCCTGGTCAGGCATAGCCTCAGTCTCAGTTGGATGATGGGGGTGTTCTGATGAGACTCATCTGCATAGCGGTCGGCCTTTTTCCAAACCTCCTGCTATTCCCCCAGCAGGAGTGTGCCGCTCAAGATTACATACACATCATGCCAGGTTACCTCATAGGACTGGAATACACACTGCAACTCCTTGATGTAGGTGGTGGGATTGAAGGAGAAAGAACCCAGGCATCTTTCAATCTGGGATAAATCAGTAAAAAAGGAACATGGACACATACTATGCCTCCTGCCCCTGCTGCCTCATGTGAGGTGAGGAGGGGGCTGGGGTGGAGCCAGAGCGGGCCCCGGAGTCTGGACCTGGGTAAGGACGGCACCCAGTGTTTCTGCAAGATGTGCAACTACCTCCAGGGCACACGAGGTAGTTGGTCATCTTGGAGCTGGTCTACTGTGGCTGGGTCGGACGCACCTTTGTCCTATAAGGGAATCAGGGGAGCCTGAAGAAGGAAAGGGGGCGCCCCTCCTATGGTGAGCTAGAGTCAGATACAGAGTGTCCTCAGTACTACTCTGTTGATCTAACACAAAGGGAGCAAATAGCAAAAGGGTTTGTCACCCTCAATTGCTGAGTCCCTTGGCCTTTGGCCCACTGGCCTGTGATCCCTGGAGTGGGGCTCAGAACTTGGCGCCAAGATTTTTCTCCCTACTGGGCCACTGGCCTTAATGAGATCAGTTTCCAAGCCCCCAACTTACTGTAAATGGTCACTTACCCAGGGAGTGAGGGAAAATCTGCGCTGTGGGATGGGACAAAGGCATTTGGTCAAAAGGAAACCAACTCAGCAGTCTTTTGGGCTGGCTTAGGATCAGGACTAGGTCCCAGGACAGCTTGTCAGCCCTGCCGCCCCCCCCCCCCCCCCCCCCGTGTGTGTGTGTGTGTGTGTGTGTGTGTGTGTGTGTGTGTGTGTGTGTGTGTGTGGAGGGAAGCAAATATCCTCAAGGGAACCTTTCTGTGGCTCCAGTAGTAAACCCAGAAGACCGCATGGACCAAGTCACATAGAGCAAAAGAGGGTTTATTGCCAGTGGAGTAACAAAGCTTACCATAAGGGAGGGAGAAAATGGCCCTGCCTATCTCCCAGGAGGACCCTTATACAGACTTGAGGCTAGAGGTAGGAGGTAAGAGATGGGATGATGACAGAATTTTGACTTAATGTTCTGGATAGATAGATACTGGAATTATTCTTCTCTATATGTGTTCAAATCTCTGTCTTCTCTCTTTTCAAAAGATTAATCATTGGATTTGGGGTCCCCTAATTATCTTAATTAGATTACATCTTTGAAGAACTTTGCTCACTTTATGTCATACTCACAGGTACTATGGGTTAGGACTTGAGCTTATCTTTTTAGGGCTTATGACACAATCCAGTCTACTACAGATGAATATGTTAATTTGCAATCAACTTCTATTCTTCCTTCTCTGCTTGAATCTGTTTTTTACAGAATGGAAGCTAGGATTCATCTTTCTTACATTCCTCTTGTACGGGTTCTGAAATTTGGAAGTGAAATCCCAGTGAAATGTGGAAGATTTGCATGGATAGTTGGAAGGTAGAAGCTGTGTTTCTGAAATGGTGGTGGTTAATGTTTGAACATTAGCAAGATGGGAGTTTTTGTGGTGATAGGGCTCTACTTCCATTATCCAGTGGCATTGATGCTTTGAGACAGCTGTAAGTTTTTTTTTTTTTTTTTGGGGGGGGGGGTCCGGTCGTGGGGCCTGAACTCTGGGCCTGAGCGCTGTCCCTCAGCTCTTCAGCTCAAGGCTAGTGCCCTACCACTTGAGCCACAGTGCCACTTCCGGCTTTTTTCTTTTTTGCTTATGTGGTGCTGAGGAATCGAACCCAGGGCCTCAGGCATGCAAGGCAAGCGCTCTACCACTGAGCCACCTTCCCAGCCTGGAAACGTACTCATTATCTTACTCATGTAACTGTAATCCCTCTGTACACTATTTTTACAATTAAAAAAAAACAAACTATTCATTCAATTTCCAATTGCTTATTGCTAATATATACAAACACAATTGCTTTATTTTATTTTTGTGACAAAGTCTCACTATGTTGTCCAGACTGGACTCAAATTCTTGGGCTGAAGCAATTCTCCTGGCTCGCCCTTGTGACTGCGGGGACCACAGTGTGCACCACTGAGTCTGACTTGCAATTTCCTACTTTCCATTCAAAATGTTTTTTTGTTTTTTGGGTTTTTGTTAGGTAGCATCCACTTGGATCCTCCTAAAAATCAAATCTGATAAAAACCTGCTGTTAGTGAAATGAGCTCCCTTCCTATAGCTTAGTACACTCCTCTCCACAGCTTAGCATGCTCTCTTCCTAGGCAACAATAGGCCCATTTAGTAAAGGCAGTAAATAATCAGCCTCCAACTCCCTTTAACTTGGGATGGCACTTCTCTGGGGCCACTACCACCATATAAGGCAGCAAGAGCCTCTTAGAGTGACCTTCAGGTCTCAGCAGCTGCAGGACCCCTTATCTACTATTTGGACAGCAGCCATAAATCCTAGTTTGCCATGATGAAGCCCCTGGCCCACACTTCCACACCAGGGTCTCTGCCTCCTAGCCCCTTCTAGCCCCTCCTAAACCTTGTAGGTTATATAGGTCACCTCAGACAACAGCTGGCACTTCTCACTTCTCCCTGTGAGAAGGGGTCTTGGCGGCCCCTTTCCTGGCAATAAACCTTTCTTTTTCTCTGTACCTGGATGTCTGTGTGGTTCTCTGGCAAAGACTAATTTACCCTATTACCTGCTTTATTTTTCCAGTGTTTAGACCAGTTGCATGTAACGTGGTTACAGATATGCTTATGTTTAAGTCTGTCATCTTTGTCTGCTGATTTTCAATTTGTCCCAACTGTTGTTTCTTTCTTCTCCTCTTATCTCTCCTGCCTTCTTTTGGATTAACCAAATGTTGTTTATTTCACTATATCTCTTGTTGACTTTATTGACCACAATGATCTGTCGTTTAGTGAATGTTTTGGGGTTTACCGTATAGATCTTTAATTTATCTAGTCTACTTTTAAATTATTTTATACCAGCTCATGTAGAGTAAAAGAACTTTGTAATAGTAGTTTTCCACTGCTGATCTTTGTGTTGTTACTTTGCTTTTACAACTGTTTCCACACATTATTATTTGAGAAGTGCCTTTTGTAGAATTATGGGGTTATGTTTTGTATTTTTTTGTCAGTCATAGGACTTGAACTCAAAGCCTGGGAGCTGTCGCCGAGCTTTTTCACTCAAGACTTGTTCTTTACCACTCTGAGTCATAGTACCACATCCAATTTTCTGGTGGTTAATTGGAGATAAGAGTCTCATGGACTTTTCTGCCCAGGCTGGCTTCAAACCATGAGCCTCCGATCTCAGCCTCCTGATTAGATAGGATTACAGGCATGAGCCACTGGCAGCCAGGTGTGTTGGTTTTTAGAGATTTTGTGTGTGTGTGTGTGTGTGTGTGTGTGTGTGTGGTCCAGGCTGGCTTTAAACTTGCCATCTTCTTGCTTCTGCCTTCTAAGTGCTAGATTTATAGGCATGTGCCACCATGACCAGCTTTACTAATTTATTTTACAATTAAAAAATAAAGATATTTACTCACATAATTTGTATCTTACATTATTTTGCTGGTTCTGGGACTTGAACACAGCCTCATGCTTGCTCACTCAACTGGTGTTCCATGCCTCCAGCCTGTTTTTCTTCTGATTATTTTGACGATGGAGTCCCAAAGACTTTTCTACCTGGGCTGGCTTTGGTTGACAGTCTTCCAGATCTCAACTTCCTGAATAGTTGGGATTACAGGTGTGAGTCATTGGGGCCTGGCTATTATCCTGTGTTTTTTTTCATTCCTTTGTCTACACAATGACCCATATTTCATCTGCCATCATTTTCTTTCTGTTTGAAGGACTCCTTTAATGTTGTCTGAAAAATCTGTTTCACCTTCACTTAAAAGGAATTTCAGGGCTGGGAAGGTGGCGCAGTGGTAGAGCGCTTGCCTTGCATGCATGAGGCCCTGGGTTCAATTCCTCAGCACCACATAAGCAAAAAAGAAAAAATCCGCAAGTGATGTTGTGGCTCAAGTGGTAGAGCGCTAGCCTTGAGCTGAAGAGCGGAGGGACAGCTCCCAGGCCCAGAGTTCAGGCCCCATGACCGGACCAAAAAAAAAAAGAAAAAGGAATTTCAATAAGGATACTATGCTTCTTTTAGGATTGTTCACCCCCGGATTCTTTACCATTTTGGAGGCAAGACATGACTCAAGTTTATATCATATTTACATGATAGCAATAGTCTGGCTGATGAGAAGAAACATTCTTCACAGCCACCATTTCCTTTAATCCTTTGGGTGATTCCTTCTCTGGCCTTGTGTAGTTTCCTTATATGCAGTAGGAAGCACACTGATAGATAATTAAAGCAGATCCCCTGAAGAGATATGGGGTCCTGTGTGTTGCTTTCTTTTGAGATTCTTTGCTCTGTGAATTTCAGCTACCTTCTTCTCTCTGGATTCTCAGACCATCCCCAGGAGTGTGGCAAATTCTGCCAAGATTTCTCTTCTCTGCAATGTGGCCTGGGAGCTCTTACAAGGTAATGCACAGGGCAAAAGCAGGATTATCTCAATTCATGTTTCTCTTCTCAGGATCATTACCCTATGTTGTTTCATGCCAAGTGTTTTGAACATTTTGTCATTTCATAACTTTTGTTCATTATTTGTTTCAAATAGGTAGGATAGAGCCCTTGGGTACCAGAGTACATTTTTTTGCTTTTTTTTTGGGTTTTGTTTTACTCCAGTCCTGGGGCTCTAAATTCAGAGCCTGAGTTCTGTCCCTAAGCTTTTCACTCAAGGCTAGCATTCTATCACTTGAGACACAACTCCATTTCTGGCTTTTTGGTGGTTAATTGGAAATAAGAGACTCAAAGACTTTCCTTCCCAGGCTGGCTTGAGCTGCAGTCCTCAGATCTCAGCCTCTTGAGTATCTAAGATTACAGGCGTTAGCCATTGGTGGTCCATCTCAGAGGATGGTTTTAATGAGGTGATGGATACAGTAAGGTTGTGTGAAGGGGAAGTGAAGTTTTAAGTTTTTCAGTCAAGAAGAAGAGAAAGAAGAGAGCAATATGATTTTAAAGGGTTTTGTCTTTTGCTTCTCTCTCTCTTGCTTTTTTTTTTTTTTTGGTGGTATTGGGGTTTGAACTCAGGGCCTCAAAGTTACTAGGCGGGTACTCTACCATTTTGAGCCCCACCCCAGCCCCTTGTGCTTCTTGGATAGTGTCACATTTGTGCCAGGTGCCTGGATCACAGTCCTCCTACCGGTGCCTCCTGTGTAGATGGGATGACAGTCATAAACCACCACGCACCTAGCTTGTTGGTTAAGATGCAGGGCCTCACTAATATTTTCCAGATCTGGCCTCAAACTTCAATCCTCCTAACTTCCTGAGAAGCTGGGATTACATGTGTACATGAGCTACCTCATCCAGCCGGTTTCTTTCTTTAAATGGGCATAGTAGAGAATATTTGATGGTGATAAGAATGACCTTTTGGAAGGGAGAATGATAACAGGATAATGGGATGAAGGATTGGAGCTTTTGTTGAAGACAAAGGGTGAAATCCAGAGCACAAGTTCACAGACAAACAAACTTGATTTGTCAGGACCAGAGAACTTTTTTCTCTGTAACTAGGAATATGAGTACAGATACAGCATTGTAGTAGTAACAGGAAATCATTCTAATGCTTCTACTTTTTCTTAAAAAAAAAAAACAAGGAGATTATTTGAGAATACAATGAAGGAGATGATAAAGGCATGTGAAATTAATTGGGGACAGAGGAGAAAAAGGCTATGAACCAATCATTTCAAAAAAGGGAAATGCAAACTCTAGAAAAACTTGGCCCACTTTGGGTATATGACCATGAATTCAATGTAAAACCAGCAAACAAAAATTTGTAAACTTTTTCTCAATACAGTTGCTTGAGTGCTAATACAACTACATTCAGTTGTAGTGTGGCTTTGTGGTAAGTATGATAGAGGAAAAGGCAGCAATGGAGTCGAAAGTTTTTGGTGGCACACAGTTTTGTTGCTAGATCATGAAAGTCAAGCTAGGTATTGGTTTGTGGATGAAAGAGTGGAACTGGAAAGTAAGGAGCAATCATGTAATTTATGGGAACATGCCAAGAGGAAGAAGCCTTGGGGGCTAAATCTCAGAAAACTTGATCAACAACTAAATCATGATAGTTAAAAAGATTGTAACCTACAGAATAAAACAAACATATATGAATGAATGAAGCAAAAGAACTGTTCTTCCTTCTAGAATAATAGTAATAAATGCAAGGGGGATGTTAACAATGAAAATCACCACTTAGAACTCTTACATATGAATAAATGCTGTAGGTGGAAATCACGGATGGGTGCCAAAATTAATGAGTAAAGATGTGCCTATAAATCTACAAGTAAACACACTTGAATGAACAAAACAAATAAATAAAACCAAGACATGATAAATTGTATAGGACCCTAGTCATTAATATGCAGATGCCAAAGGAGACTAAGCATAGGACTAGAGGGCAAAGGCCTCATATAAAATAATATCCTATGAAATGAACTCCCAAAATAGGAAACAAGAGACGCTCTTTAGTTGCTATTGTTGCTTTTTCATTCTTTTCCTATTGTATTTGGGAGGGTAAGGGGTGGTAAATAAAAGGTGTAACAAGGATGAACAAATACAACAGCGATACTCATGAGACACTATGTAGAAAATGAACTGGCTATCTTATGGGTGGAGGCCAGAGGGAAAGATTGGGAGATCGAGGTAAGAGTTAAAATGGTTGAAATGAAGTGTACTGATTGTACCTTATTCATGTAATTGTAACCCTGTTTGTCAGTTATACAAAAACAATTATTAAAAGTCTAGCATTTCCTCAGAACAATATATTTTAATAAAGATAGTGTAAAGCTATATATTTTTTGAGAAAAAGAAAGACGTTGATAATAGGGTATCTGCATATTCTCAAAGTATCTCTCTATAAAACACTTAATATCAAGAGAAAATGGTAATTTTGTAGTAAGGAAACCTGGCAGTCACTACCTTAAACAGGTGATTCAAGTTGACATCACCATTCAGACTAGGACATAGGGGCATCATCTACTTCCTGATTGGCTGAAAGGGTCACAGTATCAATTCTGTGGCATTCAACTGGAAATTACTGGAGGGAATATAAAATGGTGTAACTACTTTAAAATTCCTCAAAATTCCAAATTCCTTTGGAAATTCCTCAAAAGGTTAAACAAGCTAGGGTGTAGATTAGCAGTAGAGCACAGGCTTAGCTCACACAAGGCCTGGACCTCTGCATTCCCTTGGCAGAAAGGTTAAAGAGAGGTAACATATAATCCAACAATTCCAATCAAGAGAACTACAAACATAAGCCCATACCAAATCTGTGCATATTTTTGGAAGCTTTATTCATAACAGCCAAAAAAAAAAGAGGAGGAGGAGGAGGAGGAGGGGGAGGGGGAGGAGGGGAAGGAGGAGGGGGAGGAGGAGGGGGAGGAGAAGGAGAAGGAGGAGGAGGAGGAGGAGGAGGAGAGAGATGCTGAACATGGATGAGTCTGGAAAAGGTTTTGTTATGTATAAAAAGCCAGTAAAACAATACAGAAACCACATAGGACATCACCTTTTTTATATGAAATATCCAAGATAGGTAGACAGAAGGATTATTAGTTGTCAAAGACTGAAGAGACAGAATGTGGAATGACCAATAATGAGCACAAGATTTTGAGAGGTAATGAAAAATGTTCTAGTGTTAATGATCATGGCTATAAAATCCCAGGAATATACTCAAATCATAAAGTATACTTTAAAAGGGCAATTTTTTTTGTCTGTTGTGGGTCTTGAACTCTGGGCGCTGCCCCTCAGCTCTTCAGCTCAAGGTGAATGCTCTGACACTTTAGCCACAGCACCATGTCTGGTTTTCTGGTGATTAATTGGAGATAGGAGTCTCACGGACTTGAGCCTCCTTAAAAGGGGAAATTTTTTATGTGAATTGTATTTCAATGAAGTTATATTTAAGCAGTCATGGTAGTCAGAACTATAAACCCAATACTTAGGAGGCTGAGGCACAAGGATTGCAAATGAGAGGTTAAGAGACTGTCTCAAAAAAAAAAAAAAAGCTGTATTTGAAAAGATTAATCCAGAAAATTGGGTTACAGATAAATCCAGGTGGATGTTCAAGTTATTGAACATGATGAATAACCAAGGAGCTACTGTCCTTTCAAAGTATGACAGCAACTCATAGGTGTTGATACATGGATGACTGTAATGAGGAGGAAGAATGGTAACAGCTCAGCTGTCTCAACAACAAAAGGTTTCAACAGAGTGGTAAAATTGTGTGGGCCACAGAGAAGAAGCAGAAAAGTCCCTCCCTGGCACTAAGATCCATGAGATGCATGAGAAATTACAGACAGACCATCCAGGATGATTGGAATACAAACAGGGTAATGAGCTAGTGGTTAAATGAAGATCAAGTAAGAGGTTTACATCGCAGTGAGTATTATACAAGGAAAAAAACGCTTTTATCCATATTTTGGAAGATAAAAATCTATGCTAAAACAAGTATAATCTTACACTGTGTAGATATAGGCTACTTTTGAATGGTATTCTGCTAGAATTTTAATTTACTTTGTTAATGTATTCATTTACAAAACTCACAAATGCAGTGAGGGAATAGAAATTCAGCTGATATAAAGAACAAAAAAAAAATTTGAAACTCATACCTAGCCAACAAAACCCTGACATTATCTTATTTCATAAACCTTGAAACATATCACCATGCTAACCTGGGCAATATAGGGATTTTCCTTGTAGTGTAGTGCTATAACTTCAATAGTGTTGAGATTTGCAGACATACATAATCCTGTATAAATAAGAAGCTGATGCAAAAAAAAAGGCAAAATGGACCTTAAATATTGGAACACTATCTCAACTACACATCAGAACACTCTAAAGCTTCAAAACACTTATTAAAGATGTCTCAATGTGCTGTGAATTGACTAAACTCAACTGGACAGTTCTCCAATTCTCTCAAGTATTGGCATCAGATGTGAGATGGATTATGAGTAACCAAGATGGCCCATTCACATGGTTGGCCTGTGAAACTGGACATTGGTTGGGAACTCATTTGGGGGCTGTTAATCAGAGCCTATTAAGGTTGTAGCCTCTTTAGGGGGCCTTGGACTTCTCACAGCACAGTTGGTGCTTAAGGTATTTGGAGTGCTTTTCTCTGACTCCCTCCCTCCCCCCCCCATCCCTTTTTTCCTATCAGCTTTATTTTTTATTTTTTTGGTTGGTCATGCTTGAACTCCAGGCCTGGGTGCTGTCCCTGAGCTCCTTTGTTCAAGGCTAGCATTCTACCCCTTTGAGCCACAGCCCACTTCCAATTTTCTGTTGGTTAATTGGAGATAAAAATGTCAGGGACTTTGCTGCCTGGGTTGGCTTTGAATCGTGATCCTCACATCTCAGCCTCCTGAGTAGCTAGGATTACAATTCCTATCAGCTTTATCATACAAAAGCTATAGCCAACACCCGTTCCTGAGACGGGCCTTTCTCTAACTTGGCTGCACATGAAGCGTACTACCCTTAAGATCCTTTGAAGGTGGGCACTCACCTGTAAAACTAGCTACTCCAAAAGCAGAGGCAAAGTAAACACAAAATCCAATCTGAAAACACTAAAAATCAGGTGGTAGAGCATTTTCCAGGAAACACAAGGCTCGGGCCCCAATTCCCAGTACTATAAGAAAAAAAATGGAATGGGGTGTGGACCCAGAGGAAGGGGCTGAGAGTGTGGGTCACATTTTGAGTGTTTGCTACTAGGGTCTTGAGTTCAGTTCTCAGATTGCAAAAATAAAACAAAGAACACTTCCCTAAATCTTTAGAAGTCCTGACTTAACTGAGAGAGAAATGTTTATAGCTTAGAGAGTCAACATAGCTACTTGAGATCTTTATCTTAACTTTCTTTTTCAACTTTGGGAAATGTCTGAGACTGACAGTTTCATTTTTGAACCAAGTGATTCCTGACTCCTTTACAGTCTGCATAAAAACTTGTTAGTCTCTTATTTTTACCTTAGGTAGAGAAACCATTTCTATGTTCCATCTGAAAAACATTTCCTATCAGATCTACCTTCCAAGGTCCACTTTCCAAGCTACTGCTGCATCATGTCATTTCTTAGCAAGAATCCCCTTTTCTTCAGTTTCCAATATTTTCCCTCTATTGACTCAAGTTCTGAGTTCATTAAGATTCCCTGGGGGCCTTCCTGTCTTCTGCCTCCCCCTAGTGCCAAACACCAATATTGCAGGCTTTACAGGTTTTTGTTTGGTTGGTTGGTTTTGGTGGGGTCACTCACTGATATTTAAAGGCCTGGCCCTGGCTAGGCAGGTGCTCCACTGTGGCTTGAGCCATACCTCCAGCCCTTTTTGCCTCGGTGTTTCAGGTAGGGCTCACTTTTTGTGAAAGATCATCCTCAGGCTGATATAAACCTGGCCTCCTGAATAGTCGGGATGTAACCATGTCCACTTATTGAGATAGAGTCTTGCTTTTGACTCTAGCTGACCTCTAATTGTGATCCTCCTTGCTGGGATTACAGATATGAGTCACCACATCTGACATGGGTTTCCATGGTATTTTGGCATTACTTTTTTCTTCCAATTAAGAAATTTTGCTTTGAGCCAGTTACTGGTGGCTCACACCTGTAGTCCTAGCTACTCAGGAGGCTAAGATCTGAGGCTCGCCGTTCAAAGCCAGCTGGAGCAGGAAAGTCTGTGAGACTCATCTCCAATTAACCACCAGAAAACCAGAAGTGGTGCTACGGCTCAAGTGGTAGAGTGCTCACCCTGAGCTGAAGAGCTGAGGGACAGCACCCAGGCCCAGAGTTCAAGCCCCACAACTGACAAAAAAAAATATATATATATTTTTTTGCTTTGCTTTGCTTTGCAGATGTTTAAAACATTTCAAAATTAAGTAGCTTAAAATGCTGTGGTCTTATTCCACCCCTCCCCCAAATTCATATTGTGAAATCTAATTACCAGGGAGGTGGAACCTTCATGAATGGTATTAGGTCCCAGTGATACATGCTAATTTGGGAGGCTGAGTATGGATGATTGAGACTTTGATGCCAGTCTGGGCTACATACTAAGTCTGAGGCTGGCTGATCTAGTGAGAACCTGTGTCATGACCTTTCATGTGAATATATGACTTGCAAGTGCTATCCATGAACCAGAAAGCTCACAACAGTCAGCCTGCTCTTGCCTCAATCTTAGACAGTCTCCAGAGCTGTGAGTAGAAGACCTCTCTTGCTTGTAAGATGTCAAGTACATGGCATTTTGTTATAACATCCTGAAAGAACTAAGATGCATACCTGGGTAGTTCTTATCTGGGATTTCACATGGAGCTGCAGTGAGAATGCAACTGAGGTTGGGGTCATGAGGTGCCTTGAATGAGATCCAGTGGTTCATTTTCATGGCCTGTAGTTGCTGCTGGCTATCAGCTATGCCAAGGTATAGGTAGTCTTGCCATGTGTACAAGTTTCTTACAGGACGGAGGGCTTAGCACTGGCAGATAGCTTCCCCCAGAGAATATTACAATGTGAAAGAGGAGGAGAAGCTGCCAAGGGTCCTGGCTTAGAAAGTCCATCATTTTTGCCCTATTCTATTGGCCAAAATGGCAAGAGCCACCCACATTCACAAAAAAAGTAACTATGTTTTCTTTCCTTCATCCCTTCCTTTTTCTCTCCCTTCCTCCCTCCTTTCTTGCCAGATAGGCAGGTGCTCCACTACTTGAACCATGCCTCTAGCCCTCTCCATTTCTGGTATAAGAAATGTCAAAGAATTCACACCCAATTAAAGAGAAAGGATCAGTTAAAATATTTTAAGTATATACATTATTTTTGGAGTCTGTATACTCTCTTTTCCTGTTTTTTTATCCCAATGCTTTCAACAGTTTAAAAAATCATCCACAGAGCTGGCTGCCAGTGGATCATGTCTGTAATTTTAGGTACTCAGGAGTCTGAGAGTTGAGAATCACAGTTCAAAGCCAGGGGAAGTAAAGTCCATGAGTTCAAGCCACAAATGGACCATCCACATAAAATTTTATTATGTTTAGAAATAAAAAGGAAGAACTAGTTATTCTGACCCAAAATACTGGCAAAATACTTTGCTATTAAATAAGTTTAAATGTCAGTGCTATGGTTTGGACATAGTTTTGAGTGTTCATAAACTTGGGAGTTGGGTCTCCAGTGTGGTGATGTTGAGAGGTGATGGTACCTTTTTAGACCTGGGACCTCCTGGGAGAAGATTAGGTCTTTTAAGAGGGATTAATACTTTTCTAGTCCAGAGAAAGTGGAGCTTTGTGAGTTTCGTATCTCCCCTGAAGTGCCATATGATACAGCCAGGGAAGACATTAGTGCTATGCTGTTCAATCTCCAGAATGTGTAATAAACTTCTTTTTCGTTCCTAGCCTCAGATATGTTATAGCAACACACAACTAGCCAGCAGCATGACTAGTATTATACTTTCTACAAACTAAAAGGGATGCTTTTATATAGAGAGTATTTCTTGTATACATGGTACTACATTAGACAACTAAGACAAAAATGTTGTTTGATAAGATTAAAGTTATTGAACTGTCAGGCGCCAGTGGCCCACACCTGTAATCCTAGCTGCTCAGGATGCTGAACTATGAGTGAGGATTGTGGTTCGAAGTCAGCCCAGGAAGTAAAAGTCTGTGAGACTCACATCTCCAATTAAATCACAGAAAAAGCTGAAAGTGGTGCTGTGGCTCAAGTGGTAGAGTGCTAGCCTTGAGCAAGAGGGAGGGAAGGAGGAAGAGAGAGGAAGAGAGAGAGAGAGAGAATCGAATAATTTAAATCCTAATTTCCAACTATCTCTTGCCAACAATAGTTGGTTTGATGACAAATCCTTATATTAGTTATTTGAAAAGGTAGAACCTGACTCTGAAGTTAAATTTTAGTACTATATGTTGGGAGGTAAAGCTCCACCATAGCAAAATAGAGTAAGCTTTGGTACTACCTTTTCTAGGGAGAAATTCCTCTATTTAAAAAGAAAAAAAAAACTATAGAGTTGGAATATCTCCCTCTCCCCTGGTACTAAGGATTGTACCCAGGACCCCGTGCTTATGGGGCAAGTGATCTGCCACTTGAGCTACAACCCTAGCCTTTCTGCAATTAATTTTATTTTTGAGATAAGAATCTTGTAAGTTGGCCAGGACTAGCCTCAAACTGAAAATCTTCCTGCTTCCACATCCCAAGTGCTGAGATAATAGGTGTTCATCATCACATCAGATGGAAGACTTTTTTTTTGGCCAGTCCTGGGGTATGAACTCAGGCCTGGGCACTGTCCCTGAGCTTCTTTTTTTAGCTCAAGGCTAGCAGTCTACCACTTCAGCCACAGCGCCACTTCTGGCTCTTTCTGTTTATATGGTACTGAGGAATGGAACCCAGGGCTTCATGCATGCTAGGCAAGCACTTTACCACTAACTAAGCCATATTCCCAGCCCTGGAAGACTTTTTTTTTTCTTTTTTTCCTGGTCGTGGGCCTAAACTCTGAGCTTGGGCGCTGTCCTCAGCTCTTCAGCTCAAGGCTCCCTCTCTGCCACTTGAGCTACAGCAACACTGCTGGCTTTTTCTGCTTATGTGGTGCTGAGGAATCGAACCCACGGCCTCATGCATGCAAGGCAAACACTCTACCACTGTGCTACCTTCCCAGCCCCAGGAAGACTTCTTATAAGCACTTGAGACCAGACACAAGAGATTTTCAAGTCAGTTACACAAAGAAAAGGAGAAAACCAGAAACATAGAAGGTTGTCAAACTGGGATTAAAACAAGTAAAATGTATTATTTATAACAGACATACTAAAAGCATAAGGACAGTTGGGGAGGAGGGTGGCTCATGTCTGTAATCCTAGCTACTCAGGAGTCTGAGATCCAAGGATCATAACTGGAAGGCAGCCTACATAAAAAGCCCAAAGTGGAGCTGTGGCACAAGTGGTAGAGTGTTAACCTTGAACTAAAACGCTCCAGGACAAGCATCTGAGCCCTGAGTTCAAGCCTCAGGACCAGCACAACAAAACAACAGAATCAAAAAGACCCAGAATGATTAATAATGAAAGGGTGTTATCAAATATATCATGGAAGTACTAAATTCAAGGAAGCCATTATGGCTATATTGGATGATATAGACATTTAAACTAAAAACATACTATTGACAACCACTTCACGAAAATATAATTTATCTTTCACCACAAAGATGAAAACAATTTTACTTTATATACAGACCTCACAAAGAAGATTGACAAAAGTAAACAAATGCACAATCAGATTTTACCATACTTCTCTCAGTACAGATTAGGACAGAAACTCATTAAAGATATAATTCCATTTGAGGAAATTTGATCTAACTGAATACATATAGAATAATGTAACCCAAATGGCACAATGCATTTTTTTTCAAGCCTACATATGTACTACTAAGTAGATCTCAAATTGTTCCATACAGCAACTCTCAACAATTTTCAAAATCACAAAAACATGTTCACTAATTCTAATTTAGCAAATGCAGTTGGGTGTCAGTTATATCTCAACTAAGTTTTTTTTCAAGTTAATTCCATATAAGCTGATGAAATCATTTATATAGATAGTAGATAAATGAATAGATTAGGAAAAATCTCTTCCTAAATTCACAAGAAGCAAAAATCGTCTTAAGTAGTAATGTCTATAAAATATTTTATCTGTAATAAGATTATAAAAAGTTAATTTTTAATCACCACCACCAGAAATATCTAACATGGTTAATGGTGGTAAAACTTAAATTCTAAAACTTAAATAGAAAGTAAAATAAGGGAGACCTCAAGCTGGTTGATTATAACTTCACAAGTTTTCTTGCAGTTATCTAGTCGTTTTGATTCACAATGCTATCTTACTAGCTCACTAGAGTGAAAGCTTTGGATTAAAATATACACAAGGTCATACCTATAATGGTAGGTATTCGGGAGGCTGAGACTGCAATGATCAAAGTTAAATGTCAGTCTGGGCAAAAAGTTTGCAAGATCTCATGTCAATCAAAAAGAAGCTGGACATAGTGGTACATATCTATCATCCTAGCTACTATGGAGAAGCATATGTAAGAGGACTACAGTCTAGCCAGCCTGGGAGAAAAGCAAGACTTTATTCAAAATTAATGAAAGCAAAATGGACTGGATGTGGCCTAAAGTGGTAGAACACCAGCCTACCAGAGCAAAATCCTGAGTTCAAATTCCAATACTGCCCCAAACAAAACACTTCTATGATGCACTCCTACTTTTAGATGCTTTGCAAGGAAAACCTAATTTAAACATACCAAAAGCCAATTCTGTCCACATCATTAACATTAATTCCTCCATCAATTTATCTATCAATTGCTTGACTTTTTAGAAGACCAGGTTTCAATACAGAGCCTAGACTGGTCTGAAACTCACTATATCGTGTAAGCTGATCCCCAAAGTATGAATATCTTGTCTCAATCTCATGAATACTGAGTTTACAGGCATATACAGCCAGGCTAGTCAGGCTTAGTTTTACCTAATGCATCACTATTGTCATTCCCTTCAAGGTTTGAGGCCTGTACTTTTTTACTGCAGTCTAGAACTCTACTACTTGAGCCACACTTCCATTTCCATTTCCAGCCTTTTTTTTTTTTTTCTGTCAGTTGTGGGGCTTGAACTCTGGGCCTGGATGCTGTCCTTCAGCTCTTCAGCTCAAGGTAAGTGCTCCACCATTTGAGCCACAGCACCACTTCCGGTTTTCTGGTGGTTTATTGGAGATAGAGAGTCTCACGGACTTTTCTGCCCCAGCTGCTCTGAACCGAGATCCTCAGATCTTAGCCTCCTGAGTAGCTAGGATTACAGGCGTGAGCCACTGGTGCCCAGCTTTTGTTTTTTTTAATTGAAGAGTCTCATGGACTTTCCTGTCTAGGCTGGCTTTGAACTGATATCCTCAGATCTCAGCCTCATAGGTAGCTAGAATTACAGATGTGAGCCACTGGTGCCCAGCTTAAGGCCTTCTTATTTTTGTTTGTGATGCACTTCTTTGTCACCCTTAAGTTTACTAGATTCTACCATGGAGTCTTATATCCTTTACTTCATCTTCTGAATTCTACTGCCATTTTCTAGTTCAGATCACTTTTAACTCCTATTTTTACTTTTATAAAATCCTCCTTGATACTGTCTTCTACATTACTTTTTCTTTGATTTTTTTTTTTTTTTTGTCTGAGATCATAACTCAAACTTGGATCTCACAATTTCACTCATCGGCTGGCACTCTACCACCCTAGCAATAACCTCTAACCCCTAATGGGTTGGTTATTTCTTTTTTATGACTTTCGATTTAAACTAAATCTTAAAGAATAACTCTGATTGTAAAATTTTAATGCTTTTCCCATTCCTATCAAATTATGCACAGATTAATCTGAAATTTAAGATGGATAAAAGTTAGCCCTCAATTATCTTTCTGGCAGCTTCATTACTGCCTTCTGTAAACATATGTTCCAGTCAAAATGCAACTTGGACAAGTGTAGATAGTTCAGTGGTAGCACATTCACCTATCATGTGTGGGGGCTCGGCGTTCAATCCTTAAGTACCATGACCATCACCAACTAAAGGCCAAGGCCTTCTAGTCCTTCAACACAGTCTTTGCTTATCTGTGTTTCTTCATACTGTGCTTCTTTTTCCTTGAATGTGCTCATTATTAGGTGAAATATTTCTTTAGCATTTCATCATGTACTCTGTGCCTCATGGCACCTAGCACTAAAAATATAGAAAATAATAAATCACAATAATTTGCAAGGTTTATATAACCTTGTTGTTTTATATAGAAAGACATATAAGCAATTGACAATTTAATGGCCTCTTTACTACCAAAAAGACTGTCAACAAGTGGACTCTTTCATACAATGCTAGCTCTGGAGTTTTAAGATTAGTACTTATATGTTCAGCTTTGCTATCATACACAAAGAAAACCTTTATTTTAATGAATCATATATTTTACTGAATGTACTAAAAAATCCCCCAAAGTCCTAAAAATAACAAATTATTCTAGGAATATATTACAGCAATGAAAAATCTCCCATTCATTCCTCCTCAATCATCCAAACTCCCCTAACCATGTCTTGTTACTAACCACAAGCCAGACTGCACTTAAAAACAAATCTCAATTTCATTCCCTCTGCCTGAAACACTTCTCAATAAATTCACACCCATCTTTCACCACCACCACCATCAACAGCAGCAGCAAAACACCTCTCTAAAAATTATCTCACTTAAATTTACTCAATTTGTTTCAATAGTATATATTATATAGTATCATACTCTTAACACATACCTTAATTAGTTTTCTCCTTTTTTACCCATATTCACCGTCTATTTCCCTTAGGCATAAGCAGCTTGAAGATATCAACCATATTTCACCCATCTTGTGTGACTTAGTACACAGAAAGTTCTGAATAAGATTTTGAACTGAAAGATTTCAATTAACTAAAGTATAAGCAAAAATAATACTTTCATAATTTACAAAATAAAAAATCAAACGGTGGAAGAGTAAATGAATTTATTGACTGATGAAAAACTAAAGTGGTAAGAAGTATGTATGGATAGTAAACAATAATCATGAGTTCTGCTGGAATTCTGTATTTCTTCTTTTCACTTTTAAGCCAAAAGAACACAAAATTAGACTGTTAGTGAGCTACTTGCTTTTAGTTCCTTCAACAAAAACTGCATAGTTTAGCAGTTGCACAACATTAAATATATACATATTTGCAAAATCCTGAAAGTTTTAACTTTTGGGCTGGTGTCAAGGCTAATGCAATCACCTACACTGGTCAGATTCAGAGTTTCTTTTCCCTTTTCTGCCACCCTGTAAAAAAAACAGAGAAAATTATTTAGAAAAGTAGTATCTGGGGGACATTGTCATGTTCAGAACACTAAGATCCAAAGGAGGTAGAGAAGGAAGCAAGTTTTTTTCCTTAATGTACATACCACTAAGTTATTTCATATGGGAATTTTTTTGGGGGGAGGGGCAAATCTGAAGCTTGAACTCACAGGGCCTGGGCACTGTCCCAGAGCTTCTTTTGCTCAAGGCTAGCACTCCACCCCTTGAGCCACAGTGTCACTTCTGGCTTTTTTTTCCTGCCTATTTGGTACTGAGGAATTGAACCCAGGGCTTCATGCATAGTAGGCAAGCACTCTACTAATAAGCCACATTCCCAGCCCTCATATGGTTTTTTTTTTTTATAATTTCTGTAGAAAAGTTACTTATCCATCAACTTGTTTAGGCTTGACTAATAAGATCATGAATAACTAATTTCTTAAAGTTTGTCTGACTTTCATAGTTGTTAAAAAGCAGAACTTTAGATCAATACAATAATAAACCACATACAAAATTTGGTTCATTATCCTCTGGGTAGTTCAACTTATAATTCAAGTTCTGACAATTTTTATATATATTAAAAAGAATTAGAAATTTGATTTGTTCATTTGTGGACTGAAAAGTAAGTTACTCTTTTCATATTGCTCAGTGACCTATATAAATCTGTATTTTCGGGGGGTTGGAAGTTTATTATATTTTATTTTTTACTGTTACTTTATTTTAAAGGTGATGTACAGAGTGGTTACAGTTACCTAAGTCAGGTAATGAGTACAGTTTTTTTTTTTCAAAAAGAAAATGTCACCTCTTCCCTCACTCTCTCCATTTTTCCCTCCTGTCCCCACCTACAAGTTGTATAGTTCATTTTCAACATCGTGTTTAGTGAGTACCACTGCTGCATTTGTTCACCCTTTGTAAATCTGTATTTAATTTGTTACATAGGAAACCCCATTTATGACCTGAATGAGAATAAAGAAGGCAGCTTAAAAGACAGTAATAATTTTACACATATTACTTTCCTCCCTTCTGTCTTTGTCCTTTTTTCATTTCTTTTTTTGTAGTACTAAGGTTTAAACTCAGGCCTTGCACTTCTTTTTTTTTTTTTTTTTGTCGGTCGTGGGGCTTGAACTCTGGGCCTGGGCGTTGTCCCTCAGCTCTTCAACTCAAGGCGGCAAGTGCTCTACCACTTGAGCTACAGCGCCACTTCCTGGCCTTGCACTTCTATAAATCACTCTACCACTAAAGCTATACCCTAGACCCTTAAAAAAACAACTTTATTTATTTTTCAGATATATTTTCAAACTTTTCCTCTGGGACTGACCTAGAATCATAATTTTCCTACCTCTGTTCTCTGAATAGCTGGGGTTATAGGTGTGCACCAACTTCTTTGTTGAGACAGGATCTATAATTTTCATCCCAAGCTTTCCTCAAACCATAATTCTTCCATCTCTGCCTCTGCCTCTCATATTGCTATGATTAAAGGCATGAACTACCATGCCAAATCCTGTATATTACTTTAACACCTTGTTTCATTTTGATTTAGAACTGAAATATTTGAACTATGGAAATAAGGAAAGGACAAAGGTACTAACAAGAAACATTCAATCTTCCATAACAACATACTCTGCCCCTCATTTTAACCATAATAATGGTTTGAAGTACTTACCTTATTATGGTTTTAAAGTATTTCCCATTTTCATAAATGTTGACAATGAAACTGAAAACTTAATAATCAGAACCAGCTAGGCAGCAGTAATTAAAAAATTCTGATGTCTAGGTTTTTGTCTTGCCCCTACTTAATTGGATTATTACATGTACTTGAAAAAGTTCCGAGATGATCATGATAATCAGCTAATTTTGGGAACTGCCTGTCTGTAGAAATACATTTCTTAAAGTGGTTGTCATTAATTAGGGGCATATCTAGCATACATGATAGTAGCATCTCTTCATTTCTTTTACTGCTTTCTGTCCTATAGCTTTTCCTTCTTGGAGTCAAACTACATCAGCCTTAAAAAAAATCAGAACAAAACCAAAAAACCTCCTGAGTATCAGAAGGTTTTCTTCATGCCTGACTATGTAAAAGTTCTGCAAAGATTTATTCAGAGAAAAACAGTATGAACAGATTTTGTGGGGCATGAGATATGAAAAGACACTTTTAAAATGATTTATTTCCTGTTATATAACAAGGAAATAAAAACAGAGGAAAAATTATTTAAGTTAAGAAGAAACTTATGGTTCTTATCAAGCTTAAGTTTACTATGGTTATAATGGTTCAATATCAAACCTATGCTTCTCAGTGAGCCCTTTTTTTCTGTGCAGGTAGTAGAGCTTGAACTCAGAGCCTCACACTTTTGCTTGTTTTTTTTTTTTTCTCTCTGAGATGGTCTCTACCACTTCAGCTATTTCTACTTCCAGCTTTTTGCTAGGTAATTGGAGATAAGAGTCTGATGGATTTGTCTGCAGGCTGACTTTGAACTGAGATCCTCATAACTCAGTCTTATCAATAGTTAGGATTACAAACATGAACCATGGGTACTTGGCTTCAGTGAGCCTTAAGAAAAACTCAACAACAAACATAAAAGAGTCCTTTTCTTTTTTTTTTTGGGTCCGGTTGTGGGGCCTGAACTCTGGGCTTGGGCACTGTCTCTCAGCTCTTTAGCTCAAGGCTAGCACTCTACCACTTGAGCCACTTCTGGCGTTTTTTCTTTTTGCTTATGTGGTGCTGGGGAATCAAACCCAGGGCCTCATGCATGCAAGGCAAGCGCTCTACCACTGAGCCAGCTTCCCAGCCCAAAAGAGTCCTTTTCAAAATCTCCCAAAGGGACTGATTCCATTTCAAAGCTAGTTTAAACAACTTTTATGCTCTCTATGCGATCAGTGATCCACAGTGAGTAGCTATTGAGTTTATGATTCCCATTGTTTTATGACTTAGGCATATACATGTGTACATATAAATATGTGCAATATACCCATATACATATTAAAACAGAGCACTTTATTCTTGTTTTGAAAAAATGCCGAGTACCATCTTGTAAATGCAGAATGACAGAATTAGAAAAATCACACACAAAAAAATCACTCTTTTGCATTCACCAAAATAGTAACCAATACAAATGTCACCAATGGTTGTTAAAATCATTGGGTTTAGCACAGTTTAGCACCTTAACACAATTTCAAAGTATCACTCAATACAATATTTACAATATTGATAGCTAGGAGATATTGCTATAATCAGCAATCAAAACTTGTAATGGTATAAATGCCATTGTGTATCTTCTCATATGATTAAAAGGCACATGTGCTATATCTATGTAGTTCCAAGGACTTTTCTGAATTATTATAACCAATACCTCAACGTTTTCTAAAATGCAAATTGTATGCAATCTAAAATGCAATTTGCATTTTAGAAAATAACACAGCAAATAAATTTTAGATAAAATGAAAGTGTATTTTTCTATTCCAAATATACTGGTTTGTGATAAAAACTCTTCAAAATTACAACAGCATACCTGGTATTTGGCTAATTCTGCTTGTAATACTTTCACTTTCGATCTTTCTTGTTCTAATGCAGCATGAAGTGAAGTCACCTATAACCAAACATTTAAGAATAAAATAACTTTAATCTTTCTGACAAATACAGTGATTCTAAACACAATGATAAATAGAAATGTGAAAGAGAATGAATCAATTCTAGGAACAGGGTAAGTTCTAGCTGCCTTTTTTTTGTCCATTTTGTCCATTTTTTTGTCCATTTTGGGGCTGAACTCTGGGCCTGGGCACTGTCCCTCAGCTCTTCAGCTCAAGGCTAGCACTCTACCACTGAGCCACAGTGCTCAGAAAACTTCCGGTTTTCTGAATGATTCATTGGAGATAATAGTCTCATGGACTTTCCTCCTGGGGCTGGCTTTGAACCACAATCTTCAGATCTCAACCTCCTGAGTAGCTAGGATTACAGATGTGAGCCACCAGCATCCGGCCTAGCTGCCCTTTCTATCTCTGTATTCATAGTCCACTAAAATATTCAGGGATTATCTACCTCCCTTAACACAATAAAGAATCTTTACTTACTATAACAGTAATAAAGTATAATTTCCATCACTTTCTTGCAGTACTAAGGAGCTATATATTTTTAATGAAATTTAATACTTTGAGACTAAACCAGCCATGTTTGCTTTACAGCTTACCTGTATAGTTAGCTCATTCTTGATACTTTGTGATTCATCAACTTGCAGAAGTATTTCTGCCTTATCTTTCACTGAAAAAACAACAGTATTTTCTTTTCAGTCACTCAACTACTTTAATAATCAGTCAATTAAAGTCTATAGTCTACATGGAATACAGCTAGAACAATGATTTTTTTTTTTTTTTTTTTGGTTGGTCGTGGGGCCTGAAATCTGAGCCTAGGCACTGTCCCTCAGCTATTCAGCTCAAGGCTAGCGCTCTACCACTTGAGCCACAGCGCCACTTCTGGCTTTTTTTGCTTATGTGGTGCTGAAGAATAGAACCCAGGGCCTCATTTATGCAAGGCAAGCACTCTACCACTGAGCTACCTTCCCAGCCTCTAGAAGAATGATTTCTTAGCCCCTTAATGAATGTATTTCTTAATGCTTCATGGGTAAACTCAGATCAGTTTCATCACGCAAGTTTTGTTTTTGTTTTTCCTGGTACTGGAAATCAAACTCAAGTGTGCTGCACTTGGTAGGCAAGTGCTTTGCCACTAATCTACATACAATTGCAGCAGTTTTTCTTAGACATTTTAAGGCACAGTGTTAAAATATTAATTGTACAGATAAAACAAATGATTATGCTTTCATCTATACTAAGTAGGAAAAAAGTATATAGAAAACTATAAAATTTTACATAGGAAAAATATTTAACTACCTTGACTTTGTGAAAATACTGTACAGAGGGGTTACAATTACATGGGCAAGATAATGAGTACATTTCTTTTTTTTGGGGGGGGGGGTCCAGTCGTGGGGCCTGAACTCTGGGCCTGGGTGCTGTCCCTCAGCTCTTCAGCTCAAGGCCAGTGCTCTACCACTTGAGCCACAGCGCCATTTCCGGCTTTTTTCTTTTTTGCTTATGTGGTGCTGAGGAATCGAACCCAGGGCCTCATGCATGCAAGGCAAGTGCTCTACCACTGAGCCACCTTCCCAGTCCAATTTCTTATCAAGCATTGTAGCCTTCTCCTTTGTTTCCCCTTCCCATCCTTTCCCATCCTCCCCCACCCCACCAAAGTTGTAAAGTTCGTTTTTTGACATAACGACTTGTACACCTCATTGTTGCAATGGGTCCACCTATCCCTATTTAAATGATTTGTTTTTTCCCTTCCCCTCCACAAATTATACCGACATCAAATACAGTGAAAGCAGGGTTTATACCATGGGGGAGGGACATACAAAGCAACAAAGAAATAATCTTATGTGTTAGAAACAATCGCACGAAAGGAAAAAACATGTGAATACAAATCTTAGGGTTCATTTCCCTAACATCAACTTATCTGACCTTTTCTGCTTGACTCAGACATATACTAGTTATTGCAAATAAGGGAAACCATGGGACCTATGTTTCTTTGGGCCTGGCTTATTTCACTTAATATAATTTTTTCCAAGTGTTTCCATTTCTTAACAAATGGGGCAATTGACTTCTTTTTTGAGACAGTTTCTCATTATATAGTCTAAATTGACCTTGCCTTGTCAATTCTCCAGCCTTAAGGGCTAGGACTATACCTTTTTTGTGTGAGTGTGACTGTGCCAGTCCTAAGGCTTAAACTCAGGGCCTGAGCGCAGTCCCTGAACTTTTATGCTCAAGGCTAGTGCTCTACTACTTGAGCTACAGCTCCACTTCCAGCTTTTCTGACTAGGCTACCTTTGAAACATGATTGTTAGCTCTTAGCCTCCTGATTAGTTAGGATTACAGGCATGAGCCACTGGTGCCTAACTTGAAAATAAGTTTTGATACCTTCTTATTTTTCTTTTCTTTTTCTTTTGGTCGGTCGTGGGGCTTGAACCCTGGGCGCTGTCCCTGCACTCTTCAGCTCAAGGTGAACGCTCTACCCCTTGAGCCACAGCACCATTCCAGTTTTCTAGTGGTTTATTGGAGATAAGAGTCTCACAGACTTTCCTGCCCGGGCCTGACCGAGATCCTCAGATCTCAGTCTCCTGAGTAGCTAGGATTACAGGCGTGAGCCACCAGCGCCCGGCCTACCTTCTTATTTTTCAATGTGGGTTACACTGTTTCTTAGGGCTATACCTGAATTTATAAGCATTGGTTTGAAATTTCATTAACATTTATTAAGAAGGCACAATATTTTATTTAGTTTTATCTATTCAGGAAATGTTCTCATTTATTCATCTATTTATTTATTTATTTAATTTATTTAGGTGCCAGTCCTGGGGCTTGAACTCAAGAGACTTGGTGCTATCCCTGAGCTTTTCTACTCAAAGCCAGTGCTCTACCACTTGAGCTATAACTCCACTTCTGGATTTTATTTTATTTTTTGGGGGGGTTGGGGGGATGTGCTTAATTGGAGATAGAGTCTCACAGAGTTTCCTGACCAAGCCAGCTTATCCATGATCATCAGATCTTACACTCCTGAGTAGCTAAGGTTGTAGGAGTGAGTCACCAATGCCTGGCTATTTATATCTTAATCTATGTAGTTTTGTATTTCCTTTGCATAAATCTTATATTAAAAATACATGTTTTGTTTGCTGTTATGGATGGAAATTCTTCATAGAACTTTCAAGGTATAACTATACATGTGTTCAGGGATGCAACTGGGAATCTCTCATCATCATCATCAACTTTACTAATATTAATCTCTAAACACTTTTTGGATTATTTCTTTGGATTTCTACTGAGGATTTCTTGCCAACAGTTTATAGTAGCAGAAAAAGAAGGAAGAGCAGTGGAGAGGGAGAAGAAACCAAACAGAAAAAAAAGCCTACAATGCCATCAAACTGCCTCCTCCAACAATGAAAAGCTGATCCTTAGCAAATGTTAGGACTGTTTTTCCCTCTAAATATATAGTTTGATGACTTTTAAGTGTTGAGATCTCAATGGTTTCTCTTACATAAACAGTTGTAAATGTAGCTAAGGTACTTTGAGAGTAACTTACAATGATAATGTTGTCAGCAATTATTCAGCTTCTGAGAAACCTTTTTATTGCTGCACTGATAAGTTATATATCTTGAAAAATTATCCTCAGATATTATGTAAGATATACTTTAATACTAAAAACACAAAAATTACTTACTTTCACCTTCCTGAAGCATTTTCAGTAATTGTGCATTTCTTGCCTTTACTTCTTTATACTTTGCCTAGGAGTCAAAGAAAAAAATGTTCATTTTAAAAAAGTAAATGATATGATTTAATTTAAATTAGAGAGATGTGAATTCTAGGCTTGCTGAAAGGCAAAAAATTACTTCTGAAACAAAGAGGAAAATGGAAGCAAAACCTCTCACAAAATACTAGGTAATACCATAGGTGATTAAAAAAGACAAGAGGCTAAACATGAAGAAATGTTAGGGTAACACTAAATTTACCTAAAGAGTTTTCCTCTTTCTTTGCCAAATAAAGCTCTTATACAATTCAAAATAATTTAGATAAAACAAAAAGAAAAATGATTCACAAATTCTAAGCCTGTGTTGTTCAATTATATACTAAACTTTTGATATTTTACATTTAACATGTAGCTACCAGAAATGTTGCTAGTGCAAGTGAAAAAATGGACTTTAAATTGTAGTTGCATCTAACTTTTGAGACACTTGTAGTGATTATTTTATTTATACTATTTTATAGCACAATTTACCTGTTTAGTCTATTTACTGTAATTACTGTTTGTCAGACCCTAGTCCCAGAAGAAAAAAAATATAGTAAATATATTTAATATATTATTGAAAAATAAAAGCCTAAACAAAATATATTAATATAAAGCACTTGTCATTTTGTTCATTCAACAGATACTTAAGATATGTACATAGGTAACCAGATTCATTTTATTTTGTTTTGAGATGCTAGGGATCAAACACAGAGCTTTATGCATTCTAGGCAGGTGTTCTAATACTGAGTCACATACTTAGACCTCAACATTTAAATTTTTTTTATTAATATATATCTTTTATTGTAAAGATACTGTACTTAGCCCTCAAAAATTTTTTTTCTGGGTCCAGTCATGGGGCCTGAAGTCTGGGCCTGGACGCGGTCCCTCAGCTCTTCAGCTCAAGGCTAGCGCTCTACCACTTGAGCCACAGTGCCACTTCTAGCTTTTTTCTTTTTGCTTATGTGGTGCTGAGGAATCGAACCCTGGGCCTCATGCATGCAAGGCAAGCGCTCTACCACTGAGCCACCTTCCCAGCCCCCCTCAAAATTTTTTTGTAAAGAAAATTTAAGTCCTACACAGATGGCTTCACTAAAAAGCATTTCATACCTGAAATTGCTGATAATAAATCAGTTATGTTTACTAAGTATTATTGCAGTTAACACAGTGAACCAAAATAAGTACCACAGGAAATACAAATGGATTAAGACTTCTGAGATGCTTTGAAATGAGAGACAAGTCAGGTAGAAACATAAAAAATGAGAGAAAAACAAATATACTCAACTATAACTACATTCACTATGAATACAGAAATACTATGAATATTTAGAACTACACTACTTTTGTTTTCTAGCTTTTCTAAGACAGGATCTTGCTATTATAGCCCAGATTAGCCTCAAACTTGCCTTCCTCATGCCTTTGAAGTACATACCACCACATATAGCTATAATTTTTTATTTCATACAAAAAAAGAGCAAATTAAGTTGATAAAGTTAAAAGCATAGAAGTTGTGAATCTACTGTATCCTGAGCATTTATGACTCTAATAAAACCATTTCAAATTCAACATATCCAAAATGGACTCTGAGAATTATCATTCCTCAATTTAAAATGTGTTTTCTCTAATATTCATGGTTTTACTGGACTACCTTGACTGTAGGCATCAGTTACAACATTATCATCCCATAAAAAAATTCTCATGTCACTTTGCTTTTGAAGACTTTAAGCGACCTCTAAAATCCAAATGCCTTCAAATTCTGAGTCCAACAAATACTTCCAATCTTATCCTCCACAGATTTCACATTCCTCTAAATGTCAGCTACTTCCTACAGTTACCTTCCTATGCCTTTTACACTCTTCTCCCTACATGCTAAAGTTACCTTTTTGTGAAAATTTCACCAGTTTTCAATATTAGAAACAAATCCCTTCATTCTGTCAAATATCATAAAATTATAAATCCCACATTTTTATCTTCCCAAAACTCATTTTTACATTCCCCATACCTATTAACACAAAGGAAAATAGAAATGAAAAGCTAAGGAACGTGAGTATACAGAGTTGGGAAATATTTTAGCAAGCTGAGTCTTTTTTTTTTAATTTTATTTTATTTGTGAACATACTGTACAGAGGGGTTACAATTACATGGGCAGGATAATGCGTACATTTCTTACCAAGCATTGCAGCCTCCTCCTTTGTTTACCCTTCACATCCCTTCCCAGCCTCCCCCCTCCCCCCCACCCCAAGTCAGCAAGCTGAGTCTTAAAAGCAAAGGTAGAGGAAGAAGGGAAATGTAAGAACCATTAGATTTGAAGCTTGATTTTTTTCAATTTTACATATTTTGGGTCCAAAAAGGACCTGGCACACTACAAACACTTCATAAATAAGTGATGAATGATCCACTATTAGTCAAAAGAACATCTGATGTGGTTATCTCTAAGGAGATTTTTAAGCCTAAGCAAAGAACTAAGATTTATGTTTAAACAAATTGTATACACACAGGAGCTGGTGACTCAAACCTGTAATCCTAGCTGTGCAGGAAGCTGAGATTTAAACTTCAAGGTTCAAAGCCAATCTGGGCAGGAAAGTCTGTGAGATTCTCATTAATTACCAATAAAGCCATAAGTATAAAAAGGCTCAAGTGCTAGAGTGCTAGCCTTAAGCAAAAAAGCTCAGGGATACCACCAGGCCCTCAAGATTTCAAGCCTAAGGACTGTTGCGCACGCATGCATGCATGCATGCACGTATGTGTACATACACACACACACACACACACCCCCCAAATAACCTCCTTCCCAGAAAATTGTATACGTAACAAGCATTAGCAGGAACCTTTATGCACTGCTGGTGGGACCATAAGTGGTACGGATGTTGTGGAAAGTAATTTGGAGGTTTCTTAAAAAGTTAAACAGAATTATCATATGTAATTCTTAAGTATATTCCGTAAGAATTCAAAGAAGGCACTTAGATATTCATGTACCAATAAATAAAACGTAGTATATACATGAAAGGGAATATCATTTAGTAATAAACAGGACTGAAATTCTGATAAATGCTACAACATGAATAGGTTTTGAAAAGAATGCTAAGTAAAATAAGCCAGAGACAAAAGAAAACTATTGGACAATTTTATCTACATGAAGTACTTAGAAAAATAGCTATGATGATTCCACAATACTGGGAAGGTAATTAATGCTACTGAACCATGCATTTAAATGTTTTATAATAAATATCATTCATATTTTAAATAATCAGTTAAAAACTCTAAACAGCAAAATGACTATGTGTATTAGCTGAATATTAAACATGTTTATAAATAAGAAAAACCAAAGCTGTGCAAATTTAAAGAATTATTTTCTTTAGAACAGTAAATGGAGCTAGGCACTGGTGGTTCACATCTGTAGTCCCAGCTACTCAGGAGGCTGACCTATGAGACTTGTGGTTTGAAGCCAACCTGGGCAGGAAAGTCCATTTGATTTGTATATCCAATTAATCAGAGTTGGAGCTGTAACTTAAGTGGTAGAGTACAGTTCCTGAGTTCAATCCCTAGGACTGGCAAACACATGCACATGCACCCACACACGCACCCCAAACACACTCAAGAGTAAATAGATACAAACCTCCCACTGAGTGATCACAGTTTTCAGCTTCTGGATTTCAGCATCTTTCCTTTCAAGTTCCAACTTTAGTCTTTCAATTCTTCCATCTTTTAGAACCACTTCCTGAAAAAAAGAAAAACAATTTCAGAACTAAGATTACTCAATCCTGGTTTACAAGACTGCTTTGTGAAAAAAATTCAGAGGAAAAATACTATTTCTCAGGTAACCCTTAGACTATTTAACTACATTCTTTTGACTCAAGTATATGAACCTAATTATGTAAAGTGAAAAGTTTTTATGATTAATCTAAAACTATAAGAATATTCTTTAGCATATCAGGCCTTTGAAATGATACTTATATCCTAGAATGAACATATTAAAGTTACTCCATGACAAGCTATTAGTCTATCTTGAAAATCCTTATTTTGCACCATATACCAAAAATATATAAAAAAAATAAAGTTATCCCCAAGTCATACTTTTGGTAAGTATAACTGGTTTAACTAATACTAACACAAAAATCTCTAACTAGGAGTATATACAGAGACTATTCTAAAAGTTTCAGATTTATTTGATATTAACTCATGATAGAATTTTTTTTTTTCAGTCGTGGGGCTTGAACTCTGGGTCTGAGAGCTGTCTCTCAGCTCTTCAGCTCAAGGCAAGCGCTCTACCACTTGAGCTACAGTGCCACTTCTGGTTTTCTAGTGGTTTATTGGAGATAAGAGTTTCACAGACTTTCCTGCCCGGGCTGGCTTTAAACTGAGATCCTCAGATCTCAGCCTACTGAGTTGCTAGGATTATAGGTTTGAGCCACTGGCGCCCGGCTCAGAAATGATTTTTATCTTGACCCAGGGTAGACATATACACAGGAACAATTTTAATGAAATTATACTGACATTTTCTTCTGTCCTTTTTTTTGTTTTGTTTTCTAAGTATTGGTAATAATCTACTGAATGAAACCAAATGCTGTGTCAACAATGGTAGAATTAATTCTAGCTACATGGTTGGAGAACACACTGGATAAAAGTTGGCAAATACCTCCCTTGCGTCTCAACAAAAATGCCAGGTATGATGATATATACCTGCAATCACAGCTGTATGAGTATAAACAGATGATCATGGTTGGTGAGCAGCCCAGGCAAAAGAATGCCACCTTATTTGAAAAACAACTAATGGGCTGAAGGTGTGACTCAATTGGTAGAGCACCTGCTCAGCAGGTGCAAGGTTCTGAGTTCAAACACTAATATTCCCTCCCCATCCCCCACAAAAAAAAAAATAGTAGACTGAAGGTTGGTTTTCTTTTAATTAATTCCTGGATAAAATTCACAGTTTAAAAGGATTTAACCTTGGAAAGACTTCTTCTTTACAAAGGGGTGCAAAAAATAATTTAAAAAAAGACAAGAGGGGGCTGGGAAAGTGGCTCACTGGTAAAGTGCTTGCCTCGCATGCATGAGGCCCTGGGTTCAATTCCTCAGCACCACATAAGCAGAAAAAGCCAGAAGTGGTGCTCTGGCTGAGCTGAAGACCTGAGGGACAGTGCCCAGGCCCAGAGTTCAGGCCCCATGACCAACAACAACAACAACAAAAAGATAAGAAAGGAATGTAATGCAAAGAGAAAGGAGATATAAAGTAGAATATTTTTCAAATGGTTTTAATTTTTTTTCTCCGTAACACTGAATGGCAAAAGTCTTCAATTTTTAATTTATGCAAATTTCACATATGCAAAAGTTATATATACAAATATAGAGATATACAGCATATATAAAAATACATAAAATAACCCAATATATGGATTAAGAATTTGAGCATGGGGTTGGAGGTGTGGCTCAGTTAGCAGAGTGCTAGCTTGTAAGCGAAAGCATCAGGTACTGAGTTTGAAGCCTGGTCTCATCCAAAAAAAAATTAGAATTTGAACATTCTCTGAAAGAAATGTTGAAAATGTTAGGATCTGGAATGAGTCAGATTTTGAAAAATAAACAAAAAAAGACCAAAATTTGTTTTAATTAAATCTCTAAAAATAAAAAAATATTGTTACAAATTCCTTAGCAGCACCATGTCATATACCTTTCCCGGATCATATCCCCTAGGACAACCACTAATGGGAATTTTGTGTTATCACTGTCCTTGCTTTTTGCTATTATCTATCTATCTATCTATCTATCTATCTATCTATCTATCTATCTATCTATCTACCTACCTACAAAAAAAACCCTAGTATTTAAAAAATGTACCATTCTTATTCATAAGACTTAAAAATGGCCACCAACTGGATTTGAAATACTTGTGGGTTCTGGCTTTCTTAGGATAAAATTCTAACTTCTTAGTTTAATAAAAATAAATAAATGACTGGAAAGGTGGCTCAGTGGTAGAGTGCTTGCCTTGCATGCATGAGGCCCTGGGTTCAATTTCTCAGCACCACATAAGCAGAAAAAGCAGGAAGTGGAGCTGTGGCTCAAGTGGTAGAAAGTGCTAGCCTTGAGCTGAAGAGCTGAGGAACAACACCCAGGCCCAGAGTTCAGACCCATAACCGCCAAAAAAAAACCCCAAAAAACAAAAAAACCCACTTAAATCTGATCTACTACACTAAATGTCCTATCCCATACTTACTTAACCCTCTACCTTCACAGTTTCAGAAATTTTCAGTTTCCTGAAAAGGCTTTTCATAATTTGGGACCTCTGTTTCTGCAGCTGCCTTAGGAAGCAGTCTTTTTCCATTTTTCAGTTTATATAATGCAAAATTGAAAATCTATCACATGTACCAAGTGATCTATTACCTTTTCATTTCAAAACTTCTTTTTTAAGCTGTTCACATCCCCTTTTAAGCTTTTATTATGCTAAATAAAAATCCACATAGTGGTCATGTCTATCTCCTTTTATTCCCACTATTAGAATGCCTAAGAGAAGAAGGTAATCTCTTTCCCCAACACCTGTGCCTAACTTTACATAGAATGCATGCTCAGTAAGTACTGGTCAATGAATAAGCTACATACATAATTTAGTGAAAATATCTTTGTGGGACAATGATTAAGATAATATCTTAAAACATTAGTTTTTACAATTATCCTTGGATTCTAATGCTTATTTTTTTAAAAAAACATAATTTGGGTGACACTGATCAATATGTATCATACTCATAAGCTGACATGTTAAACTAAAACTCCTTTGTACAACTACTTAAGTAAAAATATTTAAAAAGATAATTTGAATTTTTAATTTCATTGTGATTTTAACATAATTTTCTATTTAACATGCCTGGTTGTGTTCATGAGCAGTATTATCTGTTCCATTATATTCTGTAAGCTGTTCTCTTCTTTTTTCTCTAATAAGAATTTTATGAACATCATCTTCCAGTCTATTGAAGAATCCTCCATCATGTGAAAAAGTCTGAGAAGTCAATTCCTGTCAAAAATGAATTATAATTTACTATCATTCAACACAAAAGTATATGCATTTAATAAGCTTAACTTTAAACCAGGGGTGGGGAATCTTCAGCCTGTGGGCCAAATAAGGCTAATTCAGTGGATGACAAAACAGGGACCTATGCTCGTCAGCTGCCCAAGCCTGTATGCTCGTATTATAATTTTGTAAGGCCTGAAATTACATTATAAATATCCAGTAGCTCCTGTCAAAAGAATTCCCCGGGCTGGGAAGGTATCTCAGTGGTAGAGCGCTTGCCTTGCATGCCTGAGGCCCTGGGTTCGATTCCTCAGCACCACATAAGCAGAAAAAGCTGTAAGTGGCGCCGTGGCTCAAGTGGTAAAGCGCTAGCCTTGAGCTGAAGAGCTGAGGGACAGCGCCCAGGCCCAGAGTTCAGGCCCCACGACCGGATCCTCCCCCCGCAAAAAAAAGAATCCCCACCAGTGACAGATAAAGAATGAAAGAAAAGAATCATAGCTCAGGGGCTGGGAAGGTGGCTCAGTGGTAGAGTGCTTGCCTTGCATGCCTGAGACCCTGGGTTCGATTCCTCAGCACCACATAAGCAAAAAGAAAAAAGCCGGAAGTAGCGCTGTGGCTCAAATGGTAGAGCGCTAGCCTTGAGCTGAAGAGCTGAGGGACAGCGCCCAGGCCCAGAGTTCAGGCCCCATGACCGGAACCAAAAAAAAAAAAAAAAAAAAGAATCATAGCTCAGAGACAATTAAGTACTTAATTCTTCTTCATCTCCAGAAGATAAATTGTATAGACACATTTGCAAATGTTCTTTTCTTTATGTTTTTTGGAGTTCATAGTGGTAGACTTTTTGTTTTGGGGGTACTGGGTTTGAACTTAGGGCCTTGGGCTTACTAGGAAAGCACTTTTACAGTCTGTTACGCTTTAGTTCTTTTTGAGGTAAAGTTTTAAGTTTTTGTCTGGCCTCTGAGGTTCCAATTTACTCTTCCCCACATTTTGAGATGGCAGGTTTAGCCAACTTTTAGCCAGGGCTGGTTTTAAACTACCATTCTTCCAATCTCTACATCCCAAGTAGTCAGAATTACAGGCATGAGTCACTGAGACAGGATCTTGCTATGACATAGCATAGCAAGGCTGGCCTGAGACTTGCAACCCTCCTGCCTCAACAGGTATCACCGGTATCACTGCTTTATCATCACACTAACAACTGTTTGACATTTAAATATATAACTCCTAAGACTAACCTACTTATTGTATATACATCAATAGCTTTAAAACTATATTCATATGCTGAGAGCTGGTGGTTAATTCCTGTAATCCTAGCTACTCAGGAGGCTTGCAGTTCAAAGCCAGATCAAAAGGAAAGTACAGAAGACTTTTTTTTTTTTTTTGCCAGTTCTGGGCCTTGAACTCGAGGCCTGGGCTTTGTCCCTGAGCCTCTCTGTGCTCAAGGCTAGTACTCTACCACTTGTGCCACAGTGCCACCTCTGGCCTTTTCTGTTTATGTGGTATCAAGGAATCAAACCCAGAGCTTCATGCATGCTAGGCAAGCACTCTACCACTAAGCCACAGTCCCAGTCATAAACAAGACTCATCTCTAAGCACCAAAAAGCCAGAATACCCAGGCCCTGAATCTGCATCCAGGACTGATATATATGTGTGCAGGCGCACATATATGCACACACACACACACACACACACACACACACACACACAAATCACAGAGCTTTATAACCATCACAGCAATTCTGTAAACTTTTATACTCAAAAAACAAACTCTAGTCAGGGGCCAGTGGTTTACATCTGTAATTCTAGCTACTCAGGAAGCTAAGATCTGCAGATCAGTATTCAAAGACAGCCCTGGCAGGAAAGCCCATGAGATTTTTATCTCCAATTAACCAGAAGCTGGAGGGCTGTGGCTCAAGTAGTACAGCACTAGCCTTGAGCAAAAACAGGCTCTGAGGTCAAGCTTGAGGAAGTAGAAGAAAGGGAAGGGGCAGGAAGGAAGCTCTAAGAAATACTGATCTATTTTCTATCTGTAATATATTTTCTATCTGGAATTGACCTATTCTAGATACTTCATATAAATAGAATAAACCAAAAGGTGAATTTTTGTCACTAGTTTCTTTACCCTAGCAAAATGTTTAAAGTTTATCTAGTATGATAACCCAACCAAGTAATTATGACCTTAACAATGCCCACAAGTCATTGCTAACTGGTAGATATAACTTTTAAAAAGTCTTTTTTACCTTATAAAATACTTCCAGTATATTCTGATAACATTCAACTTTAAAACAATAAGTATGAAATGCTTAATACCTGTAGAATTTCTGTGGAAGAAATGTTAGCACCTAATCAGCATCTAAATAAATTTCATGTCACTAAAATGTTGTAGTTCCACCTAATTATCAGTATGCCTATAGATAAAAATTTTCATGATTTGGGGCTGGGAAGGTGGCTCAGTGGTATAGCTTGCCTTGCATGCCTGAGGCCCTGGGTTTGATTCCTCAGCACCACATAAGCAAAAAGAAAAAAGCCGGACGTGGTGCTGTGGCTCAAGTGGTAGAGCGCTAGCCTTGAGCTGAAGAGCTGAGGGACAGTGCCCAGGCCCAGAGTTCAGGCCCCACGACTGGACCCCCCAAAAAATTTTTTTTCATGATTTACTTTAATAACCTGGGGGAGAGGAGGCGGCAAAAAGAACCACAACCTCTCTTATTTACCGCAGGAAAAAGAAAAAAACTTAAAATGTAAAAAAACATAAAAAAACATAAAATGTAAATTCTTCCATACTATTAATAGGTCTAGCCAATTTAATTTAATTCAGATTCTGAGCACAACTGTACAATGAGCAAGACAGTATGATGCTTACATGAATGTAGAAATACAGATCAATGAAATAGAAGATTCCAGAATTAAGCTTTTACATTTACAGCTAATTTACTTTTAACACAATTATAAAGACATTTTAGTAAGGAAAGGCAGTGTTTTCAATAGATGGTGCTGGAAGAATTGGATATGCACAGGCTGAAAGCTGTGTTTTTGTTCTTTCTCCACATGATATACAGGAAGAACTAATACTATAATTTCTACATTAATCCATGGTCTGGAGTTGGGTAAAACACTATTAAGCTGGGTGATGGTGGCTCATGCTTGTAATCCTAGCTACTCAGGAGGCTGAGATCTGAGAATCTTGGTTCAAAGCCAGCCCAGGTAGAAATGTCCCTGTGAGACTCAGATCCAATTAATCACTTAAGAACCAGAAGTGGTACTGTCTCAAGACATAGAGCACTAGCCTTGAGAACAAAGAGGCTCAGAGACAACACCCAGACCCCGAGTTCAGGCCCCCAAACTGACAAAAAACAAAAAACCCTAAAACATTATTAAACCACCAGTTGTAAAAATCCATTTAAAAATGATAAACTAGACTTAATCAATACTTAAGACTTCTGTGCATCAAAAGACACAATTAAGAACATAAAAAAAGGCAAAGTACAGTTTGGGCAAAAATAATTGGCAATCATACATCTGACAGAAGACTTGTATCCAGATATAGGAAGAAATCTCACAATGACCGAAGACTTATATCCAGATATAGGAAGAAATCTCACAAGCAATAAGACAATAAACTTATGGGCAAAAAAAATTGAAAGAATTTATCAAAAAGGATGAGAACTGGTGACAATCAGATGAAAAGATGCTCTCTAGTTATTAGTAAATGCAAATTAAAATTACAGTGAAATATACCACACAAACTATTGTGGCTCTAATCAAAACAAGAGACAATATTAGTGTTGACAAGGATATGTAGAAACTCATAAACTGCTGTAGATAGATTGGCACATGGCTAGCCAATGTTGAAAAAATTGACAGATTTATTAAAGTGCTAATTTCAAATGTATAACCTTGACAAGCATAAAAAATTTCAGTCTCACTTTCAAAAGTTATACTCTCTAAAGGAAGAAAATCTGGCAGAAATGGATACATTTTTAAAGAAATACAAGTTGCCCAAACTGAGCAAAAAAGAAGTAAACCAATTAAATAAGCCAATATTCTACAACGAGATACAGGAAGCTATCAAAAGTCTTCCAACAAAAAAAAGCCCAGGACCAGATGGATTCACAGCAGAATTCTATAAGACCTTTAAAGAAGAACTAATACCCATACTCCTCAAGCTCTTCAGAGAAACAGAGAAGGAGGGAGCTATCCCAAACTCATTCTACAAAGCCAATTTCACACACATTCCAAACCAGGCAAAGACACAACCAAAAAGGAGAATTACAGGCCAATTTCCTTGATGAACATAGATGCAAAGATCCTTAACAAGATTCTAGCTAACAGAATCCAGAAACACATAAAAAAAATTATACACTATGACCAAGTAGGCTTCATCCCAGAGACGCAGGGATGGTTTAACATACGTAAGTCAATAAATGTAATCCAACACATCAACAGAGCCAAAGTCAAGAATCACATGATTATCACCACAGATGCAGAAAAGGCCTTTGATAAAATTCAACATTCGTTCATGCTAAAAGCTCTGGAGAAAATAGGAATAGAAGGAACATTTCTAAAAACAATAAAAGCCATTTATGACAGACCAATAGCCAATATTATACTTAATGGGGAAAAGCTACAACCAATTCTCCTAAAATCAGGAACAAGGCAAGGATGCCCACTGTCTCCACTCCTCTTCAATATAGTCCTGGAACCCTTAGCCAGGGCAATAAGGCAAGAAAAAGACATTAAAGGGATCTGCATAGGGAAAGAAGAAGTTAAACTATCCCTTTTTGCAGACGACATGATACTATACCTTCACCATCCCAAAAACTCCATCCCCAAACTCTTAGAAATCATAAGTCACTTCGGCAAAATAGCAGGATACAAAATAAACCCACAAAAATCAGTTGCCTTCCTGTACACTGACAATGTACAAGAAGAGAGGGAAATAAAGGGATCAAACCCATTCACAATAACCTCCCAAAAAATAAAATATTTAGGAATTAACCTAACCAAAGATGTAAAAGAACTATTTAATGAAAACTATAGAAAGTTAAAGAAAGAAATTGCAGAAGACACTAGGAAATGGAAAGACCTCCCATGCTCTTAGATAGGCTGACTTAATATAGTAAAGATGGTAATACTTCCAAAATTAATATACAAATTCAATGCAATTCCTATTAAAATCCCAATGACGTACATCACTGAAATACAGAAAACAGTCCAAAAATTCATATGGAACAACAAAAGACCTAGAATAGCCAAAACAATTCTAGGGGATGAAGACAATATGGGAGGGCTATCCATGCCGAACTTCAAACTCTACTACAGAGCTATAATCACAAAGACAGCATGGTACTGGCACAAAAACAGACCCGAAGACCAATGGAACAGAATAGAAGATCCAGAAATAAATCCACAGGCCTACAGCCAGCTGATATTCGACAAAGGAGCCAAAGACATACAATGGAAGAAACACAGCCTCTTCAACCGCTGGTGCTGGGAAAACTGGGCGGCCACATGCAGAAAACTAAAAGTGGACCCCAGCCTATCACCATGCACCAACATCAACTCAAAATGGATTAAAGACCTTAACATTAAACCTGAATCTCTGAAACTACTGCAGGACAGAGTAGGAGAGACACTTGAACTAACAGGCACAGGAAAGAACTTCCTGAACAGAGTCCCAGGGTCACAACAAATTGGAGAGACTCGACAAATGGGACTACCTTAAAATAAAAAGCTTCTGCACAGCTAAATCGATTGCAACCAAGCTAGAAAGACAACCAACTAATTGGGGAAAAATATTTACCAGCAATGTATCAGACAAGGGGTTAACATCCTGTATATACAGGGAACACAAGAAACTAATCCCTCCCAAACCTAACAAACCAATTACTAAATGGGCAAGGGAACTAAAGAGGGACTTCTCAAATGAAGAAATAAAAATGGCAAAGAAACACATGAGGAAATGTTCATCATCCCTGGTGGTGAAGGAAATGCAAATAAAGACAATCCTGAGATACCACCTTACCCCAGTCAGAATGTCCCACATCCACAAATCAGCCAACGACAAATGCTGGAGGGGATGTGGAGAAAGAGGAACCCTATTACACTGCTGGTGGGAATGTACACTTATACAAGCACTTTGGAAAGCAGTCTGGAGGGTCCTTAGAAAGCTAAAGATTGACCTCCCTTATGGCCCAGTCATACCACTTCTAGGCACCTACCCTGAACAACAGGAACCAATATACAAGACATGTGCACCTCCATGTTTATTGCAGCACTGTTCACAATAGCTAGGATATGGAAACAACCCAGATGCCCCACCACAGATGAATGGATCCAAAAATTGTAGTATCTATACACAATGGAATATTATGCAGCCATTAGAAATGACAAAATAATGGCATTTGCAGGGAAATGGATGGAGCTAGAAGGAATCATGTTGAGCGAGGTAAGTCAAGAGCAAAGAGACAAACGGTACATGGTCTCCCTGATAAGTGGATGCTAAATCCAAAATGTTAGGTGATACGACAAAACTAACAGGACTTAAGAAACAAAGAACTCCCACTCATCTTGTCGAACCACTTCTAAATATCCCCATGCTGTTAATCACATGTATGGTGTATAACATGTATACACCGTTATATGTTATAGACTGTGATAGACAATTTGTTCCAGGAAAGCTAGAATGAACTTGTGACTTTAAATGAGCATCATTATTCCACAATAATTCGGGAAATTATGTAATCACTTAATCACAACCAAAAAAAAAGAACCTCGGGGAAGGTAGGGAGGAAAGGGATGGTAGGGGGAAAACAATGGAGGGGGTAACAATGCTCAATAGGAAGTGTACTCATTACCTTACTCATGTAACTGTAACCCTCTGTATAGTATCTTTACAATTAAAAAAAAAAAAATTCAGTCTCACTGGGTGCCAGTGGCTCACACCTGTAATCCTAGCTACTGAGGAGGCTGAGATCTGAGGATCACCGTTCAAAGCCAGCCTGGGCAGAAAAGTCCGTGAAACTCTTTATCTCCCAAAAACCACTAGAAAACTGGAAGTGGCACTGTGGCTCAAGCAGTAGAGCGCTCGCCTTGAGCTGAAGAGCTGAGGGACAGTGTTCAGGCCCAGAGTTCAAGCCCCATGACCAACAAAAAAAAAAAATTTCAGTCTCATGTAGGAAAGGAAATGTACTCATTACCTGACTCAGGTAAATGTAATCCCTCTGTACATCATCTCTATGATAATAAAGTCAATTTTAAAAATTCAATCCCATCACAACAAAAAAATTACAAGTTAAACATAAATTTACCATAAAACTCAGCAGTTTCACTCATAGTTAAATGTCTAAGAAGGAAACAAAAGCTCACAAAGATATATACCAAGTATTCAAAGCCAGTTCATCAACTGGTGAATAAACATTTAAACAATGGAATTATTCAATGGAATACTGTTTTATCAATAAAGTTGACTAACTACAGATACATGCCACAAGATGGACAAACCCCCAAATCACTATGCTAAGTGAAGGAAGTCAAACATAAAAGATTACATTTATATAAGTTCATGGTACATTATCAGAAAAGGCAAATTTGTAGAGATAGAGAACAGATCAGTTCATTGCCAGGAGCTCAAGGTGATTATAGGGAGTGACTATGAATACATGTGGAGGGACTATTTGGGATTATGAAAATAATTAAATGGGATTATGGTTGTACACAGCTACATTATACTATAAATGGGACTCGGCTCTAGCTCAGTAGAAAAATGAACACCTAGGATTAGCGTAAGTGAAGCCCTGTTTGATCTCCACCCACCAAAAATTATATATGCAAATACATGTGTATATATACAAACATATATATAGTATGCATGACTGAATTATATACATGCAATTGATTAATTTAATGGTATATAAATTGTAAAGATCAATAAAACTTTTTCTTAAAAAAGTTTTATTTCCTTTTAAAAACTAGAACATTATATACTTTGTGTTGCTACCCTTTTGTACTTTTTCCTATCCTCATCTCCCTGCTTGCAACAGAAGTAACCATCTGTTTATCATTTCCATCTTTTCAAAAAAATTGTTTTTCAGATACATCGCTAAACTTCATTTGGCTTGCTTTTTCACATGATAACTTTATCAGCCACATACTCTATACTTAACAATTGTTAAGGTTTTCCTCTTATCTCTTTCCTTTTTATGGCTTAGGTATTTTATAGGAGAGACACCATGACATTTCATCTCAAAATTCTAACACATGCAGCTAGAAAAAAAATTCTAATTTAACCATAATATCCTAACACTAATAAAACCATATTCCTTAGTATCATAATATACATAGCTCATACAGTACTTAAATTTCAACAAAATGTCTTATTAATATTCTAATAAAGGCCTTCAGGGTGTTGGAGGCCTAGCTTAGGTGGTAAGAGTACCAGCCAAGGAGTGAAAGCAAATGTCAGATATGATCCTGGTCTTGAACAGGAAAGAAAGCAAGAAAGCAAGCACATAAGAGAGAAAGAGAGAAAGAAAGAGAAAGAAAGAGAGAGAAAGAGAGAAAGAAAGAAAGAGAAAGAAAGTAAGTGGGAGAGAGGGAGGGAGGGAGAAAGAAAGGGAGAAGGAAACAAGGAAGGAAGGAAGGAAGGAAGAAAGGAAGGAAGGAAGGAAGGAAGGAAGGAAGGAAGGAAGGAAGGAAGAAAAGAAGGAAAGAAGGAAGGAAAGAAGGAAAGAAGGAAAGAAGGGCGGGCCTTCAATTGCATTTGGTTAGTCTCTTTTAATCTGCCCATTCCTTTTATTTTCTACTTAAAACATTTATATTTGTAGAGAACTACTATCTCCCAGAATTTTTTTTTTTGGTTGGCATTGGGGCTTGATTCAGGGCTTTGTGGTTACTTAATTAGGTGCTCTTGAATCATGCCTCTGACCCTTTTTGTTTTATCTTCCAAATAAAGTCTTGCATTGTTGCTCTGCAGGCTCAAATCTACATCCTTCTGTTTCTATCTCCTGCATAGCTTGGATTACAGGTGAGAACTATCACACCCAGCTTATTGGTTATGATGGGGTCTTGCTAACTTTTTGCTTGGGCTTTAATTTATTCTAATTTATGTGTGCTAGTTCTTCTGTTGTATACTCCGAAGTATATATTGTGAAAAGCTTTTTTCTCCTACTGCTCTCAGCATGCCTCAGCCTTCTTTGGTAACTGCAGTTATAATTCCTTAGGTACTTTTTCACAAATAGTCTACTCAAACACATTGATCACTGAAAATTTAAATCCACACAACTATACTTAGAAGGGCTGCAGTTAGGAAGAACGGATGAATGTGGGTCTGATGAGGTAAGAGTTAACTGGAGATACCTTTCCCAGAAGTATCAGCATTTAAAAAGGTAGCATATTAATATTAAAAAAACAATATTAAGAATTAAGCAATATTCTTTAAAAGGCATGACTAATTAGGTTTTATAAAGCCATATTATAACAAGCACTTCTACTCTGTTACCAATTCTGCTTGTCCATAATTTTCATAGGATGTTCTGGAGTGGAACTGTAGTTGAAAGAAATTGGTGGAATAATAGGCAACATCTCTTGGGAAATTTAATTAAGAAAAGTCAACTTGCAAGTCATACTTGCAATTCCACCTATGAGGGTGTGCAGGTAGGAGGACTGAAGTCTGAGGCAATCCCTGGCAAAAACAAGAGACTCTATCTGAAAAATAGCCAAAGCAAAAAAGGGCTCATGCACAATTCAAATGCTAAAGCATCTGCCTAGCAAGGCCAAGGCCCTAAGTTCAAACCCTAGCATTACCAAAAAAGAAAAAAGAAGAGGAGAAGGAAGAGAAGGAAGAAAAGGAGAAAGAGGAATTGTGTCTCCTTCCTTACTCCTGCAAATATCCTTTTTATTCTTTCAGCATGAGAGAGTAGGAAGAAATAGGACTAGAAAGAAAGTACTGAGATTATTAACACATAATTAAGGTAGAAAGAGAATGAGGATAAAATCAACCTGACAAGGACATAAAAGAATGTGCATGTAATTTAAGTACCCCTCAGCATCTATACAAAAAGTATAAACTCAGTTGGGAGAGGTGGTTCAAGTCTTTTTTTTTTTTTTTGTCGGTTGTGGGGCCTGAACTCTGGGCTTGGGCGCTGTCCCTGAGCTCTTCATCTCAAGGTGAACCTTCTGCCACTTAAGCCACTTCCACTTCCACATTTTCTGGTGGTTAACTGGAGATAAGAGTCTCAGGGGGGCTGGGAAGGTGGCACAGTGGTAGAGCGCTTGCCTTGCATGCCTGAAGCCCTGGGTTTGATTCCTCAGCACCACATAAGCAAAAATAAAAAAGCCGGAAGTGGTGCTGTGGCTCAAGTGGTAGAGCACTCGCCTTGAGCTGAAGAGCTGAGGGACAACGCCCAGGCCCAGAGTTCAGGCCCCATGACCGGACCAAAAAAAAAAAAAATAAAGAGTCTCAGGGAAAAATAAAGAGTCTCAGGGACTCTCCTGCCCCGGCTGGCTTTGAACTGCAATCCTCAGATCTCAGCCTTCTGAGTTGCTGGGCCCTGCTTGGAGGTCTTAACTCCCCAAAAGCTAGGCATGGTGATACATTCCTATAATTCTAGCTATGTGGAAGGCCTTAAGTAGGAGGAGAGCATTAAGAGTCTAGCCCTGGGAAAAACTAGAGACTATTTGAAATAAAACTAAAGCAAGAAAGATTAGGGGCTCAAGTGGTAACACATTTGCCTGGCATGTTTGAGGCCTAGAATTCCAACCCTGGTTTTCGCCCTCCCCCCAACAAAGGACTTGAGATTTTTTAACTATAAATTAATGTATGTGTAATTAAGGACTAAAGTTTTAACCACTAATTGATGTGGTTTTCTAAGACTTGGATTTTATTTTCCTAACACGGCAAGTAAATAAGTAAATACCTGGAAAAAAAGGTATCATATAAGAATATTCTAAAGCAAAATCGTGGGATAGTTGACCATGAAAAAAGTCAATCAGAATGACTGACAAGAAAACATAGTAGAAAGAGAACAATGAAACTTTGAAACCATTACTAAAAAAAACAAAATCAAAAGAACTTAACATTTCTTCCTCAATGGTAGAGGGTATTTCACAATAATATCTCTTAATTATAAAAGGCTTGTAGAAGCAGTAGTAACATCTTGAAAAAACCCATAACATTATCTAATGATAAAAGGTAATATAATCACGGTTACTCATTCTGATAGGCCCTATCTATAGGCTCACATATCACTTTACAATTTCCATAATTTCAAAAATACCTGAGATACGGTATCCTAGGAAGAGTTTTTTTTGTTGGTTTCTTGTGGGATTTTGTTTTTTGGTTTTGATTTTGGTATTTGGAGGAAGGGTCTTACTATGTACCTAGGCTGACCTTAAACTCAATATGTACCCCCTAGGCTGGTGTTGAACTCAGAATCCTCCTGCCTCTGAATCTTGAGTACTTGGATTATAGGTGTATACCACCACATCCAGCAGGATACTTGTTCTTTAAATTTTTTTTTCTTTTCTTTTCTTTTTGTTGGTCATGGGGATTGAACTCTGGGCTTGGGCACTGTCCCTCAGCTCTTCAGCTCAAGGTAGGTGCTCTACCGCTTGTGCCACAGTGCCACTTCCAGTTTTCTAGTGGTTTACTGGAGATAAGAGTCTCACGGAGTTTCCTGCCTGGGCTGGCTTTGAACCACGATCCTCAGATCTCAGCCTCTGAGTAGCTAGGATTACAGGTGTGAGCCACCAGCACCTAGCAATTTTTTTCTTAATATATATTTTTATTTAAAGATATTGTATAGAGGGGTTACAGTTACATGAGCAAGGTAATGAATGAGTCCATTTCCTATAGAGCATCGTTACACCATATTATTCCCCTACCATCCCTTTCCTCCCCACCGTTTTTTAAAAATTTTATTGTTATTATTAAGGAGATCTCCAGAAGAGTTACCATTACCTAAGTCAGGTAATGAGTACATTTCTTTTTGGGCAATGTCATCCCTTCCTTTTCTCTTTCCATTTCCCCCTCCCATCCTGCCTACAAGTTATATAGTTCATTTTCAACATAATGTCTATGATGTGTTTGTTCAACTTTGTCCCTCCATTTCTGTGCCCTCCATTATCGCCAAAAGACAGATAAATGAGTAAGAAAAAAAAATCTCCAAGAAACAAACAAAAAACCACAAAAAAGCAAAGACAAACAATACCATCCCAGAAGAAAACACACACACATACACACACACACACACACACACACACACCCTCGTTTCCATTTCCTAGAATTCATTTCAATAAATACTATTTTAAATGGTCAGAGGCAGGGAGGATCGCACCTTTGGGTTCCTCCCAAATAAGCAGAGTATCCTCCTTTAGTTCATTGTGTGTGAATGCCTAGAGTCCTTCACAATTTATCATGTCCTGGTATACTTTAGATCTAGCTTCTGCATATGAGAGGAAAACATGTGCTGCTTATTTCTCTGAGCTTTAAGGATATGTTTTTAATAAAGATTAAAACACAATGTTAGAAATTAAATCACTTTTCCTTGAATTTTAAAGTTGGTAAATACATAATAACCTTTTAACTCACACATGCATTCACAAACATACACAAATTAGTATAATGTCAAATGATAACACATACACACACACATACCAGTCCTTCTGTTTGAACTCAAGGCCTGAGCACTATTTTGTTTTGTTTTTTCTTAGGGCTCATGCTCTATCATTTGAACCACAGCTCCACTTCTGCTTTTTTGGATACTTCTGGTTGTTAATTGGAGCTAAGAGTTTTATGAACTTTTCTGTCTGGGATGGCTTTGAAACCTGATCCTCAGATCTCAGCCTTCTGAGTAGCTATTATTACAAGTATGAGCCACTGGCACTTGACACAAATAATATTTTTATACTATTGTCATGTATTTTAATTCATTATAATGAGTTCATTCACAACAAACCTATGAGTTGTCCTTTAAATGTCTCTCTCATATAAGGCTTTACTAACATTTAATCTTAAAATCATCAGTGTTTTCTAGAATTTAAGATTATTACAATAAAACTTACCTCAGTCTTTTTACTAATGTGATCTGTAAATAAAAAAAAGAACAAGACATTATTTTTTTGTAAAAAAATAAAGTAATTGTAAGAGTTTTTAAAGTTATGAGTTTTTTCTGGCTACCTGGAGAAAAAACTCTTGGATTTGTCTGCCCAGGTTGACTTCAAACTGTAATCCTCAGATGTCAGCCCCCAGTGTAACTAGGATTATAAGTGTGAGCCACCAGTGCATAATTTTGTCTTCAAATGTTTGATGGAACGGTTTCTTCTGTATTTTACTATTCAATAATGAATGAAAATATAGTGTTTTTGTTTTTTACTTTCATCTTAATATATTTTATTAATATTCTAATATGCCATTCTAGATAAACTGAAAAGGTTGACTAATAATGTTTGTAAGCAGAAATATATTATTCTTATCCAATGTAATCCATACTTTATGTAGAAGGACATTAATACTAATAATAGGTTTTTGATACAGGGTCCCATCATGTAGAATAGGCTCCTAGAATTCATAATTCTTGACTCAGCCTCCAAGCACTGGGATTATATATATGCAACCCAATACCCAGCAATATAACATGTTTTAATCATTAAAGACCTACAAATGTTAACTTGAATTTTCACTAAATTTTAGAAAAGGGACAAATTCAGAAATACAAAAAAGAGGCTGCCAAGGTAGTTCAGTGGTAGAGCACTTGCCTTGCATGCATGAGGCCCTGGGTTTGATTCCTCAGCACCACAGAAGCAAAAAGAAAAAGGCTGGAAGTGGCGCTGTGGCTCAAGTGGTAGAGCGCTAGTCTTGAGCTGAAGAGCTGAGGGACAGAGCCCAGGACCAGAGTTCAGGCCCCATGATCAGACCCCCCCAAAAAAAAGAAATACAAAAAAGATTTTTATTGGAAATCATGGGATTTTATAAAGACTGATTTTGAATTATGTTAGCCTCTAAGTAGTTATTTCCAAACAGATTGCTATGGTTTAAATATTTATCCTCTTTGAAACTTGTGTTGAAATACAATTGTCATTAAAACACTATTAAGAGCTGAGCGCTGGTGGCTCATGCCTGTAATCCTAGCTACTGAGGTGAGATCTGAAGATCATGGTTCAAAGCCAGCCTGGGCAAGAAAGTTTGTGAGACTCCTGTCTCCAATAAACCACCAAAAAAATGGGTGTGGCGCTGTGGCTCAAGTGGTAGAGCACTAGCCTTGAGCTAAAGAAATGACGGACAGCACCCAGGCCCAGAGTTCAAGCCCCATGACTGACAAAAAAACAAAAAACCCCACCAAAAACACTATTAAGAGATACAACCTTTAGGAGGTGATAGAACTATGATGCCCCTCCCTCTCACTCCTACCCCAGAACTAGGACTGGTGCCATAAGAAAAGGGTGAATTTGGGGCTGGGAAGGTGGCTGAGGCCCTGGGTTTGATTCCTCAGCACCACAGAAACAAAAAGAAAAAGGCTGGAAGTGGCACTGTGGCTCAAGTGGTAGAACGCTAGTCTTGAGCTGAAGAGCTGAGGGAAAAGTGCCCAGGCCCAGAGTTCAGGCCCCACGACCGGACCCAAAAAAAAAAAAAAAAAGAAAAGGGTGAATTTGACACCCTCTTGCTTACCCTTTTGCCTTTTATCACATAATGAGAGAGCAAGAAGGTCCTGGACAGAGGCTAGCACCTTCATATTGAACTTCCCTCCCTCTAGAACTGTGAGTCAATAAATTTGTTTGTTAGGTCAGATAGTGGTGACTCAAGCTTGTAATCTAGATACTCATGAGGCTAAGATCTGAGAATCAAGGTTCAAAGCCAACCCTGGGCAGAAAAATCCATGAGACTCTTATCTCTAATTAACCAGAAAAAGCAGAAATGGAGGTTGTAGCTTAAGTGGTAGAACACCAGCCTTGTACAAAAGAGCCCTCAAGTGTAAGGCCCTGAGTTCAAGCCTCAGTTCTAGCAAAATAAATAAATACATACATATATACATAGTTTGTTAGAACTATCCAGTTCCAGGTGTTCTATTAGACCAGCAAAAATTGATTAAGACACATGTTTACCTCTAAAATATATTAGAAAATCATTTTTACTTTTTTTTTTTTTGTCAGTTGTGGGGCTTGAACTCTGGGCCTGGGTGCTGTCCCTCAGCTCTTCAGCTCAAGGCTAGCACTCTACCACTTAAGCCACAGTGCCACTTCCAGTTTTCTGGTGGTTTATTGAAGAGTTTCACAGACTTTCCTGCCCAGGCTGGCTTTGAACTGTGATCCTCAGATCTCAGCCTCCTGAGTAGCTAGGTTTATAGGTATGAGCCACCAGCGCCCAGCATTTTTACTTATTTTTAAAATGTTATTACTTATAAATATAAAATGATTTTTATTTTAAATAGTTCTTATATCATAACAGATATTGTACATATATTACCTTCAGATTGAAAATCTTTTAGTGATACTGTGAGAGGTTTATCCTTTCCCTGATGATTCTTTCTTTTATCTTTTTTATTCGTAACTTTTGACTGAGCTGAAGCATTATCAGCATTTTCATACTCCTAAAAAAGAATTAAGTTTGGTTTATGACTTATAAAATCAATTCATCAATAGGTAATATGTTTTTTGAAGTTTTACAGGCAAATTGGTTAAGAAAGATGGGTACAATGGAAGGAGTGACATTAATCACCCACTGATTACACATCATTGTATTTATAAACTGATTTAATTAAAACCTCTTAATAAAACTACTTAAAGGTAATTACTAAGTAAATGCAAATAAAAACGTAAAACTCAGGCCAGTCAAACTATATAAAATACTGACTTAAATGCTCAACTTCTCACAACTTTAAACAAGTTTAAACTTTCATCTTTTACTTAAAACATTAAAATAAAGTACATCTTATTCTATAACCCCCTTATTGTTCTTTCTTCCTTTTAGGACCAAATTTTCATTCTCACTCTACTGAAATCTGGATTTGTTTTCTAAATTAAAGCCATTTTTTTCTGCTAACTCTTGGTTTACACTTTATATTTCTGACAACTACTAAATCATTTTTGCTGGTTTTATTTCCCAACTCTCTTCTTTAAAATGTAACTGCGGGACTACAGAAATGGTCCAGTGGTTGAGCACCACCCTAGCAAGGACTAGGCCTTAAATTCTAATTTCAATCCACCCCACCCCCATCTACAAAAGTAGCTGCTGTCTACCAATATCTCAGTCTTCACCTATTCTTCTTAGGCTTTCTTCAGTCTCAACATGTAAAGTTCCAACTCAGTTGGAATGGTCAACAAGCATTTTCAATACTATATGTAATTTATCTTTCCATCAAACTACTGCTTCCCTGCTCAATCTTCTACTAAATTCCTTGGTAGGTCACTATACAACTTTCAAAGCCAGAACTCTCATATTATTATCATGAATCTCCTTGCCTACTCTTCATATATGTTATATAAAAATAGTTATTAAATCAATTACTAGATCTTACTGAATTTATCACAAAGATTTCTAAAATCTATTCTATTTTCCTAGTACTTTCTGTCATTTCCCTATTTCTTTTGTTTGGTCATTAAAACAATATCTAATTTTAGTCTCTCAGACCACCTTTTATACTGTTATAGCATGAATTTTAAAATAAAAACCTAAAATCAATCAAAATTAAAAAACCCAATAGCTTTCTGTCAACAGATATATAAGACCCAACCTTCTTAGCACAGTACATGAACTTCTTTATATTCTATCCATCTGTCTGAAACTCCAGTAAGTTTAGGTCCCAAAATTATATGTTCTCAAATATGTTGTATTCTATCGCATACATATATATCTTGCATGCTTGATACATTGTCTCTCAGAAAGGCTGTTTTCCTCTTTTTCATTTGTGAACTTTCAACAAAGCTAAAAGCTTTTAAGAAATCTTTTCTGGGGGGTGGGAAGGCGGCTCAGTGGTAGAGCGCTTGCCTTGCATGACTGAGGCCCTGGGTTCGATTCCCCAGCACCATATAAGCAAAAAGAAAAAAAGCTGGAAGTGGTGCTGTGGCTCAAGTGGTAGAGTGCTAGCCTTGAGCTGAAGAGCTGAGGGACAGCGCCCAGGCCCAGAGTTCAGGCTCCACGACCAGACCCCCGCTCCCCACCCCCCCCCAAAAAAAGAAAGAAATCTTTTCTGAAAACTCATCTCTATCTAAGGTTCTGAGAAGTCTTACATTTTTGCCTTAATTCCCACTCTACTAAGACTACATTTACATGTATCAGTACTATGTACTAGAATTACATGCATGTTGCCCTCTGCTAAACTAAGCTGAGAATATCTTTTTCTTTGTATTATGTGTCTACCACATTTTGACTAGTAATCACATTTTAACTAGTAATTTGCTGAATGTATGATCGAAGATTTAAAAAACAGCATCTCCAACTTATGATATGAGAAAATCCTTAGCTAAAATAATTATGTTATTAGACTATTGACTTAGAACCTAGAGACTAACGATAATGTAATCACATAAAACTGGCTAATGTATACAAAAGGAGTTCCTCCTTTTCTTAATAATCTTTTTTTGTCTAATAAAACCAATAGTGCTTTTTAGGTATTGGCCCTATTGACTGTAACAAGAAAATTGTCTGCATGATATTTTACCGACACCATTCATTTTATTCTCCCTCTAAGAATATAGCTAACCTTTTTAGTTTTGGAATCTTAACATGTATCTAACAACAAATTATTATAGCATGATATCTGATATTCTATTAGACTAAAAAAATCTTATTGAGAAACACAGGAAGACCTTTCAAGTATAACCTGAAAGTGTATTTAAACAATGTACTCATAAAGTAAGCTGTATCCATTTTTGTAACTGCTTACTTTTTTATCAAAATGGACACATAATAATAAAGGTTATCATTAGTCTTGATTCCCGGAATAACAGGGAACATATATATTATACATATGCACTTCACTGACAACTTTTAAACTTTTCCATTGAGAAGTAGAAAAATCATCTGTGAATTTTCATTTTCCTTTCTTCTTAAAGACATTAATGTGCAGGGGCTGGGAATGTGGATAGTAGAGTGCTTGCCTAGCATGCATGAAACCCTGGGTTCAATTCCTAAGTACCACATAAACAGAAAAAAAAGCTGGAAGTGGTGCTGTGGCTCAAATGATAGAATGTGAGCTTTGAGCAAAAGAAGCTCAGGAACAGTGCCTAGGCCCTGAGTTCAAGCTCCAGGACTGGCCAAAAAAAAAAAAAAAGACATTAATGACAGGGCCAAAATAGCCTTAAACATAAAAGGGACCATCTATGTCTAACCACTGAGTCATAACAAGTTGAATAAATTTTGTAAGCAAAAAAACACAAATGAGGCTGGATGCCAGTAGCTCACACTTGTAATCCTAGCTACTCAGGAGGCTGAGATCTAAGGATCATAGTTCAAAGCCAGCCTGGGCAGGAAAGTCTGTGAGCCTCTTATCTCCAATAAACCACTCAGAAAACTGTAAATGGCACTGTGGCTCAAGTGGTGAGTGCTAGCCTTGAACTGAAGAGCTGAGGGACAGCACCCAGGCCCAGAGATCAAACCCCACAATCGACAAAAAAAAAAACAAACCCCAAAACCAATAAATGTCAAGGACTACAATATCTAATAGTATGAATATAATCAATGTTCAAACAATTTAAATATATAAACAATATCAACATTACTTTTTACTTTTATATTTCTAATTTGTAAAATGCATTTCAATACACAGGCTGCTATCACAGCTCAGTGATAAATGCTGAGTTTGCAAGGCCAAAGTATCAGAAATAGCCTTTTATTTGCTTTACTGTAGTATTTCTCTGGCAAAGTCTCTTATTTGATGGCAGTGTACTCCAGTACTCACTTAAGAGCTTGAATCCAATCCAGAGCCACATATATGCTAAACATATATCCTACCACTGACTATACCCCCAGCATCTTTATATCTACTTATTTTCTAAAAACTTAAATAAATTTAAATTTAAAATTTACTTAAAATTTACATAAATCACTGTGAATTTTACTCCTCTTTCAATCAGATTGGGTGGAGAAATTCTAAACATTCTGAATCATCAGATTAAAAACTCAGCCTACTTTTCTCTTCTCTCAAACAAGGAATCCTATTATGAAAAGTTCCTGACAATATTTTGTTACAATAATGAATTTTTACAATAAACCCATTTTTTCAGTGCTGCAAATCAGCCAGAACCTGACACATTCCAGGTAAGCACTCTACCACTGAAGTCCCAAAGGAAAAGGTTTATGTGAAACTTAGGAAGATTAGTTCTAACCTTGGACTACCTAAGAACTTTAAAAATATCGAAGTCAATAAACACACAAATACCTTTTTGTGCTCTTCATATTCTAATTTACTTAGCAACAATGCCTTCTCAAGATCTGCTTCAAACATTTCAGATGTCAGCTAAAAAAAAAGGTTTCACAATACAGGCAATATTACACCACAGTAGCAAAATAACCATGATGTGATAATATGTACTGGAAAAATAAAACAAATATGTTAAAAAATATTTCAGATCTTCAAAGTTATTTAACCATGCGATATTAGGGAATCCTGTATTTTTTAGAATATTCCAAAGCACAAGCTTACACTTTTGAAATTTCTGTTTTTTGTTGTTTGGCAGTGCTACGTTTGAACTCCTTAGGTTAGGCAGGCCTCTTTCCACTGAGTCATACCTCCAGCCCTACTTTCTGATGGTTGTTTTAGAAATAGGGGCATGATTCACATATGTTAGGATTCTCAGTAGCAAGGATGACAGGTATACAACCAACTACATCCAGTAGTTTATGAGTTTGTATTCATGTTTGATTATAACAGTAGTTTTAAGTTTATATTCATGTTTGATTCTAACTGTAGCAGTTTATATTCAGCAAAAGTAATGGAACCTATGGCTTTACATGATAGGCAAGAATTTTTTTTTTTTTTTTTGTCGGTCACAGGGCTTGAACTCTGGGCTTGGGCACTGTCCTTGCACCCTTCAGCTCAAGGCAAGAGCTCTACCGCTTGAGCCTCAGTGTCACTCCCAGTTTTTTAGTGGTTTATTGGAGATAAGAGTCTCACAGAATTTCCTGCCTAGGCTGGCTTTGAACTGTGATCCTCAGATCTCAGCCTCCCGAGTAGCTAGGATTATAGGCGTGAGCCACCAGCGCTGGGCTGATAGGCGAGAATTTTATCACTGAGCTATATCACAGGTCCATTAAATTTACTTGTGATATTGGGGATTGAATATACTAGTAAAGTGTTCTACCACTTGAGCCATTCCTCCATCTCTTTCACTTGTGCATTTTTTGGGGGAGCAGGAAAACAAGTTCTTGTTGACTGTGCCTATGACAGCCTTGAAGTCACAATCGTTCTGTCTTTGCCTCTCAAGAAAATGGGATACTAGGGGTGCATCACCATGCCCAGCCAAATTTATTTTTTCATTATTAACACAAACTACTGTACAAGTAAGTAAATACAATTTAAATTTAAACTTTCTAAAACTAGATAATTCTGGGTACTGGTGGCTTACACGTATAATCCTAGCTACTCAGAAGGCAGAGATCTCGACTGCAGTCCAAAGCCAGCTCAGGCAGAAAAGTCCACGAGAGTCTTATCTCCAATGAACCAATAAGAAGCTGGAAGTGGAGGTTGGCTCAAATGGTAGAGTACCAGCCTTGAGTGAAAAAACATGAAGCCCTGAATTCAGGCCTCAGTACTGACATGCACATGTGTGCACAGGCACACACATATACACATATAAGTTTAGGGGAAAAATAACTCCCTTTTTTGTATATCACAGAATAGTAGAAAGTAAGATGGTTTAGGTAGGGTAAAATCAAGTTACACTCCTTGAAATTTAGGGATTTAGGCTGGGCACGGGTAGCTCACGCCTGTTATCCTAGCCCAGACAAGAAAATCTTTAAGACACTCATCTCCACTTTAAGACACTCATCTCCATTTTTTCACCATAAACTGAAAAGTGGAATTGTGCTTCAAGTGGTAGAGAACTAGCCTTGAGCACAAAAGCTAGACCACACACACACACACACACACACACACACACACACACACACACACACACACACACACACACACACACACACACACACACACACACACACACACACACGTTTAAATCCTAACTACTCAAGAAGCTGAGAGATCTGGGGATTGCAGTTTGGAACCAGCCAGGATAGGAAGTCCACAACACTACGGAAGTGGAGCTATGGCAAGTGGTAAGAGTACTAGCCTTGAGCAAAAGAGCACAGGGGCAGCACTCAGATTCTGAGTTCAAGCTCCAAAAAAAAGATTTATTATTTCATGTATATCATATATTCTGATACTCCACTACGCTAGTGAACAAGAGAACAGATTAAGAGGAATACCAATATAAGGAAGTTTTAAGATATACACAAGAATGTAATCCAAAACCAATGTGTCTAGGTAAGTCACCAAGACCAAAAAACAGCAGTGAAAGCTAAGTACCAGTGGTTTACACCTATAATCCTAGCATGAGGAGGCTGAGATTTGAAAGACCAGCTCAAGCATGTAAGTCTCCAAGACTACAACTTCAAAATAACCAGCAAAAGAAAACCAGAAGTGGCGCTGTGGCTCAAGTGGTAGAGCCCTCGCCTTGAGTTGAAGAGCTGAGGGATAGCACCCAGGCCCAGAGTTCAAGCCCCACGATTGACAAAAAACATAAACAAAATAACCATAAAGCCAAGCTGGCAGCATGGCTGAAGTAGCTGAGCAAGTAAAAGGCCCTGAGTTCAAACCTTGGTACTGGCAAATATATATTTACACATTGAAGAATGTAACGAAAGCTATCTCATAAGGATTTAGCAGGTTTTGGAATACTCATTAAATATGAAATACTAAAAAATCAAAGACTCAAAGAAAAACAAGAAGAACCATAACAGAAGAACCATGGCATATGACAAGAAACATGAGTTCAAATTCTCTTAATTCTCTATCATAATAGCTTTAAACATACTTGTTAGTCTAATCAGTAGGTATATATAAAGAACTAGATACAATGGAGGGGGTAACAATGTTCAAGAGGAAGTGTACCCATTACCTCACTCATGTAACTGTAACTCTCTGTATAGTATCTTTACAATAATAAAAAAAAAGAACTAGATAGACTAGGGCTCTAATAAGCCTTAAGCAATAAAATATGAATAAAATCATGATTTTCAGAACAAATCTTTTTTTTTTTTTTGGGGGGGTCCGGTAGTGGGGCCTGAACTCTGGGCCTGGGCGCTGTCCCTCAGCTCTTCAGCTCAAGGCTAGCGCTCTACCACTTGAGCCACAGCACCACTTCCGGCTTTTTCTTTTTGCTTATGTGGTGCTGAGGAATCGAACCCAGGGTCTCAGGCATGCAAGGCAAGTGCTCTACCACTGAGCCACCTTCTCAGCCCCAGAACAAATCTTATATAGTACTTCTTGACTTAATCATTGCATTAAATCAACATTAAACCCATCTTAAGTTGAAAAACATCATGATACACTTAATATACCTAATCTATTGACCTACTAAATGTAATAGTTTACCCTAGCCTACACTGAACATACTCTGAACACTTATATTATTTTAGAGTTAACACTTTCATTATCCTAGAGTTGGACACAACTGACATGTGCCTCTTTACTTGACTCCCTTCATTGACTCCCATTGCCCATCTAAGTAATGAAACACTTTTATTGGAGTAGGGAACCCTTTTCTGTTGAGGGCCATCTAGACATCTATGAAACCATTATAGCCCATACAAAATTATTAATATAGGCAGATATACCTCAGGCAATGGACAAGGAGCCTATATGCCTGTCACGTCATGTACCAAATCATTTTTCAGCCTTTATAGGGCCTCTGGGCCAGATATACCCTACTCCTGTATGCAAACCTACAGCAAACCCAAAGGGTTTGTGATCAGAGTATAAAGAACTAATGAGAGCTCTCTAGGATGGTAAATATTTTGGAACCAGATGTAAAAATACTAATTGTAGCTGGATGTTGGTGGCTCATGCCTGTAATCCTAGCTACTTAGAAGGCTGAGTCTGAAGATCACAGTTCAAAGTCTGGGCAGAAAAATCCTCGTGAGACTTATCTCCAATTAACTAATCAAAAACTGGAAGTGTTGCTGTGGCTCAAGTGGGTAGAGTGCTAGCCTTGAGCACAAAGAGGCTCAAAGATGGCATCCAGGCCCTGAGTTCAAGCCCCACAACTGACAAAAAAAACCAACAACAACTAATTGTATGCTTTAATAATACCCTAACAATTTTATCTATTTAAATCTAAAATATCAAATAGAAAACAACACAGTTTTGAACGTTCTCAACACAAAGAAATGATGTTTCCTGTGATATGCCAGTAATATAATAGTGCACATTATACACAATCACTGAAATATTGCACTATACTGCCTTAATATGTACAATATGCCATTTTAAAATTATGTGTGTGTGTATGGCATTGAAGACATCTAATACATGCAGCCAGCTGATTAACCATAATAGGAGTAATATGTGTGGTCCTCCAGTAATTTTTCAAAGTGTAAATCATCTTTTCCTAATTTGGAAAGCAGAATTATTTTCCAAGAATTCTTATTATAACATTATGATTTTAGAAGATGTCTACAAAAACCGTATACAGTGGCTTTTCATGCTAAAAAAAAAACAAACACATTTTGTTCATCTCGGCTAAGTTATTTAAGTTTTATTTTGGGGGTGGTACTGAGTCTTGTGCTTACTAGGCAGGTACTCTACCACTTAAGTGACACTACCAGCCCTTTTTAAGTCTTTTTAGTGTTGATTTTACTTGCCTAAATTTTTGTTATATGTGTTATTGTATCTCTAAGTAATAAAAATTGTCCAATGAGTTGTTGAAGGGTTAAAAATGGTAATGAAAAAGCCATAAATAATCCAACTTATAAAAATAAATTTAGGGCTGGGAAGGTGGCTCAGTGGTAGAGCACTTGCCTTGCATGCATAAGGCCCTGGGTTCGACTCCCCAGCACCACATAAGCAAAAAGAAAAAAGCCGGAAGTGGCTCTGTGGCTCAAGTGGTAGATCGCTAGCCTTGAGCTGAAGAGCTGAGGGACAGCGCCCAGGCCCAGAGTTCAGGCCCCATGACTGGACCCCCCGCCCCCAAAATAAAAAATAAATTTAAAATAGGAATTAACACAATGAATTTAGAATATAAATTTGTCTGCTATAAAGTGATGTCACATAAACAGGTGAAAAGAAATATTATAAATAGAAAATTAAGATAATGAATATTTGAGATGTTCATTTATCAAGTCATACATCCATGTGCTCCTAGCCACCTGCTACAAAACCTGATCATACTAGTGGCCTGAAGACATAATTACTTTTGTTCCATTTTGTAATAATGCCAGTAACCTATAGAAGTCTTTTTAAGACAAGTATGGGGTAATGCTTTCTAACACAAAAGCAATGAATTTTGTTGTTAAAGAATTGAAAACACACTGGCTGACACCTGTAGTCTAAGCTACTCAGGATGCAGCAACCAGAGAACTGCTGTTTGGGGCCAGCCCAGGCAAAAAGAGATATACCTTCATCTGAATAAAACAAGCAGACTGAGTATGCTTTTGTCCTAAGAGATAAGGAGACAGAAGATAAGGAAGAACCAAAGTTTAAGGCTGGCCCAGGCAAAAAACAAAACAAAACAAAAACCAAGACCCTATCTGAAAAATAACCTAAAAAGCAAAAGGGGCTTTTAGCATGCCTCAAGTGGTAGAGCATGTATGTAGCAAGCACAGGGTTCTGAACTCCAACACCAATACCACCCTCTACAAAATGGCCCAAAATAGTGTTCATTTGAAGCTGCATTCCTTAATAGGGAAAAGAGGTACATGTCAAACCATTTTTGCTAAAGGACTTTATTATACCAGTTGTGAAGTTAACATTAAGTATCATGTTTACAAAACTAGAACAAGCTATTAAGACTTCTATCACTGGAGAATACCATGTGAGAAAGAAATTGCTATTGTGTGCATGCTAGCAGACACTTCACTTAAGAGTGGGATAAAATCAGAGTTGAAACCCTAGTACCAGCAAAACAAAAAGTTCACTGGAATAAATAGTAATGTATTATGAATAAAAAAGGTGAAACATATAGATATTTAGTCAACAGTTACTGATGAACAATGTCTCTTAATTTTGATTTAATATTAAATTAGTAAAAATTAGGAATATAATGAAAACAATGGCTTATGTATCATCTTAAAAGCTTTACTGTGATATAATGCACATTTTGGGGGGGATAGTACTGGAGTTTGAACTCAGGGCCTTACACTTGTACCAGTCTTGTTCCAGTCGCTTATTCAACTGATGCTCTATTCCTTGAGCTACACTTACAGCCCTGCTTTTTGCTGGTTAATTGGAGATGAGGTCTTGAGAATTTTTCTGCCCAAGCTGACTCAAATTTTTATCCTCTACGTTCAGCCTCCTGTGTAGCTAGGAGCCACTGGAGCCCAGCTACATATCAATATATATCATATACCACATGAAACCCACCCCATTCAAATGTAAAACAGACTTCTAATATACATATATCTATGCAAAGATGAGGAAGGAATAATACTATTTTCCCACAATGATGCATTACAGACACAAAGTTATGAAATGAAAAATGAGTCATTTTTTGTTGTTGTTGTTGGTTGTAGGGCTTAGAACTCAGGGTCTGGGCACTGTCCTTGAGCCTCTTTGTGCTCAAGGCTAGTGTTCTACCACTTGAGCCCCAGTGCCACTTCTGGGTTGAATGGTTAATTGGAGATGAGAGTTTCTCAGGGACTTTTCTGCTGGGCTGGCTTCAAACAGTGATTCTCAGATCTCAGCTTCCTGAGTAGCTAGGTTTACAGGTATGAGCCCCAGTTCCCAGCTAAATGAAAAATGAGTATTTCTTGACTAATACCAGCCATGAGAGAAAAGGCTAACAAAGAACTTCAGGCTAAAGTTCAAGCCTCAATACTGGCACCAAAAAATAAAGACAGAGGAAGAAGGAAAAGAAGGCGGGGAGGGGGGGAGGAAGGAGCAGAGGAAATAGAGAGGAAAAGGGAGGCGAGAGAGAGAGGGGAAGAAAAGAAAAAAGGTAAGCAAGTATCTTTTCAAAGCCTTTTCCCTCTATTATAATGCTAGGAATAGAAACCCAGGCTTTGTACAACCTGGCAGGTGCTCTAACCACTGAGATTTTATCTCCAGCCCAAATTCTTTTGAAGCAAAATTATCACTAGATATTTTTAATACCAGGCCTCTGGTATTAAAAAATTTTAAGACATTTTGGAGTATTTAACCATAGTTCTCCACTATAATATCATTCCATTTGTAAAAAGGCAGAGGAATTAACAAAATGAAATATAGGAAAATAGGGTTGTAGCTCAAGAGTGTGTACTTAGCCTACTGGACATCCTAGATTCAATTCTCAGCATACACACACACACACACACACACACACACACACACAGACACAGACACAGACACACACACACACACACACACTACTTACAACTTCTTAAATGAAATATAGGAAAATAGGGTTGTAGCTCAAGAGTGTGTACTTAGCATACTGGACATCCTAGATTCAATTCTCAGCATACACACACACACACACACACACACACACACACTACTTACAACTTCTTAAATGAAATATAGGAAAATAGGGTTGTAGCTCAAGAGTGTGTACTTAGCATACTGGACATCCTAGATTCAATTCTCAGCGCGAACACACACACACACACACACACACACACACACACACACACACACACACACACACACACACACACACACACACACACACACACACACACACACACACACACACACACACACACACACACACACACTACTTACAACTTCTTTAAATTGCCAAAATCAATGTAAATAATCAATGTAGAAGGTGATTTTCTAGATTAAAAAATTGAATTATTCAATACAAACTGAGGAGCATTTACAAAATACTCCTTACAAATTGCTCCTCAGAATAGTGGTGACATGGATTTGAATGCTCTACTATCTGAAAAATCCATCAACTCACTGAGCAACAAAGGAGAGCAACTTTACTTAGCTGTACCTGTTCATCTCTTTGTCTCCACTCTTGCCAGTTTTCTTCTCGTGACTCCTTCTGTCCTGGGTTTGACGATGAAAGCTCATGTTGAGCATTACAAATGGCATGAGAGGATTTTTGGGGAATTTTCTTAAAAGCTAGATTCCTGAGCTATAAAACATATTAAAAATTCAGTTAATAAATCTAATGATTTGTTAAAATTGGTATTTTTAAAATATTTTGCTGACTTAGGTACCTAAAATAGGTTTGAAGTTTTTGTTTTTTATTAATTTTGAGAACAGAATCTTACAATATTTCTGAGGCTGGCCTTGAACACTTGGGCTCAAATGTACCTGTCCCACTTCGGTCTCCTAAATAACTAGAACTATAAGTGTTTTATCATTGTGCCAAGCTTTTTTTTTTTTTTGGGGGGGGGGGGTGGTCCGGTCGTGGGGCCTGAACTCTGGGCCTGGGCGCTGTCCCTCAGCTCTTCAGCTCAAGGCTAGCGCTCTACCACTTGAGCCACAGCGCCACTTCCAGCTTTTTTCTTTTTTGCTTATGTGGTACTGAGGAATCGAACCCAGGGCCTCATGCATACAAAGCAAGTGCTCTACCACTGAGCCACCTTCCCAGCCCCCAAGCTTGTTTTTTTAAACTCTTCTTTCCCCTTTCCTACTCTCCTTTGCTGTCACTTTCTGTCCTTTTCCCTCTTCTTCCTTCCTCCCATCCATTTACCTTCCCCTTCTCCCTTTTCTTCTCTCTTCTCCTCTTTTTCCTTTTCCATTTTATTCTTTTGGTTTTAGAGGAATAGCACTTTTCTATGCAGCCCAGGCTACCCTGAAACTCACAATCCTCCTACCTTAGTTTCTGACTGCTGGGATTACATGGTGTGTTATCACCATTGCCAGTCTATTTTAAACTTTTTAGAATGAAGACACAAGCTTCTATAGTAAACAAAATAAGACATTTTCAAAAATATTCTCTACTACATTTGACTTTTAAGTACCATACATTTTTATCCCTTCATTCAAGTAATACTGAGTACCTATGGACCAGATACAATGAATATGTGGGTGAACAAGATAGTTCTTGCTATGATGTTAACAGGAAAGCAGACAACATAATTATAATTGCTACCTCATTTGCTTCACTCTGTTGCTGTTCCTTCTTTTTTCTTCTTTTCTCTCTCTTTTTCTCATTTGTAGTTGATTTGTTTCCCAGAGTTTGAGACTTTCCAGTATTACGACCTTTGCCTTTTCCAGGCTCAGAATCAGAACCACTGCCACTGTCTACTTGTAACAGGGCAAAACGAGAAGCAGTGGTGAGAACAGAGCTAATGACTGCTGAGGCCATGGTAGAGTATTCTTTTAAAATACTTCTATTAAGTTCTGTAGGAGGAAGATAAGGAGACATATGAATAGACATGCTTAGTAGAAATACCTTTATATAAAAACCACTTTTTTGGTGGTACAAGAGGTTCAACTTAGGGCGGCATGCTTACCACTTCACTAACCCACCAGTCCTTTGCTTTTTAATATTTTTATTTCTTATCTTCAAGTGATTGTACAAGGGGGTTATAATTTAACATTTATATGTATAGTGTATCTTGATCCCTTCTTTCATCATTCTCCCCATTTCATCTGCTCTTTCCTCTACCAGTCTGGTTTAGATAGGGTTTCATGCCTTGGACTACTCCACCTCCCAAGTACTTGAGATTACAGACATGTACCACTACACCCTGTTTATAAAGCCTATTTCTCCTGACATCAGATACAGTAGTATTTGGATGCATGCATACTCAAAGTTCCATTGGCAGTAACATACTTTATAACTTAACATTATAAAATTATTCAAAATAAAAGTGATATTGATTTTTCCCAGTTAACTACTGCAATACTTATCAATATGTTTTTCTGTATGATTTTCCTCTTCTTTAACTACTTCTGTATTATACATACTTACAGGAAAAATATGGAGATATGCATTTTCCATTGCATACAAAAAGATCCTTAGTTCAACATCATGTGTATCTCTTAACTTCCCAGAAAAAATTTTGTAAGTAGAGATAAGCATTCTTATATTCAAAATTTGACAGACTGTGAATTAACAATTTAAACAGAGTTTAAATTTCTGTAACAAAAATTCTTCAAAATCACTTCCTACATTCAGTTCACTAGTCCATGTGCCTAGTACCATTCCAAGCATATTACTGGAGGTAATATTATCCTGAATTTTGTATAACTTACTCCTTTGCTAATCTTACACAGCTGTTCAACTACCACTAGATTTAACTGTTGGGATTATAAACTGCAAGTGGTAGCACCATTACTGTTTGGAAATACTCTTTATCCTTCCCTGAAGTATCACTCTCAGTTGAAAGCAGAAATGACCACATGACTTACTTTACCCAGTGATAAACAACTTTAAAAAGCTTTCAAAGTCAGTGGTTTGCTATGTTTGTCTTTCTTTGCTTTTGTGATTATGAAAGAATATGTTGAGATGGGGGTCTCTATTAGGCCTATCTGAGAGAATTCTGAAACTACAATGAACAAGCCCTTTACTAACTGATGTAGCTTGAGCAAGAAAGAAATGGTTTTGGGATTTGTCAGGTTGTTACTGAAGTATAATTTGGCTTGTGACATATTCTTTTCCATCATAGGAGACTGATTTTCCAAATTACAGATTTTGTATTTAGGTTGTCATGAATGTGTTAAATGTCTACTCTAAAACATCTCACCAAAGGCAACAAACATTTTCTTTCAGTTGCATAAGGTAGAGATTCCTTGACGATATGACCTCAAAGTTTCTTTCCGGCCTTCAGAAACCAGGAAAACCCTGAATAAGTCACTGCCTCTAGTCTAGTCACCTGATGCAAGGAACTTCCCCTAGTACTTGTCTACGAGTAGCTCCTGCACATGCTGCTCTGCAGCTGTGACCAGGCAAGTGTTCCACCTCCAGAAATACACTGCTGCCATCACCACAGGGCCGTAGGCCAGAGGAACTGTGAGAAAATTAATATTCCTGGTGCCCAAAAGAGCAAGGCACACAGTAGAAAGAACAGAATGTCAGAAGTAGGGGAGCCCAAAATCTCCTGGTTAACAAAGTTCTAAGCCATGACCTTAAATTTCTATTAGTATTTCCACCATATTTGTCAGCATCATGCTCTTGTGGTAGCATAAAATCTAGCTGCAAAATAACTCTAAAAACAACAAATATACTTTCTACTAGGGCTTAATCATTATTTTGAAATGCTTTAAGTCAGAAAATCCAACTGAATTTGAAATCCTTTCATTTTACTACAAGAAATTTTGTTTTACATTTTTGATAAAGAGCTTTATGAGAGGGGAGGGGAGGGGGAGTGTGTGTGTGTGTGCGTGCGTGCGCGCGCGTGCGCCAGTACTAGGTTTGGACTTAGGGGCCTGAATGCTGTCCCTAAGCTTTCTGGATTAAGGTTGGTTCTACCACTTGAGTGCCACACCACTACTTTTTTGGTGGTTAATTGGAAATAAGAGATTGACAAACTGGGCTGCTTTGAACCATAATCCTCAGATCTTGGCCTTCTGAGTACTAAGATTAAAGGTGTGAATCACCAGTGCTTGGCTAAGCTTTTAGATTTTTAAAAAGAATTTCAACAGTTAAAAATTACTGAATACTTAAGACAACAAAATGGTTTGTTTTTATTACCTACTCATACAAACAAAATTTTAAGACACACTCAATATGAAGAAATCATCTAGTCTACATCAGGAACTGTTATTTCATAGACAAATTTGATACTTAAAATTTATATACAATGAATCAAGCATAACTTTCTTCTTAGAAATACTGAAAAGGACTTTGAAGTTTTATATCAACATTTAGTGTCTGTCCTAATACCGTACATTGTTTTATATTCTCTGTATACTATTTTTTAAATGCAGTATTTATTTCTTTCCATCAGTTCTTTTTTTGGGGGGAGGGGGGATCATGGGGTTTGAACTCAGAGCCTGGGCACTGTCCCTAAACTCTTTTTTTTTTTTTTTTGGGGTCCGGTCATGGGGCCTGAACTCTGGGCCTGGGTGCTGTCCCTCAGCTCTTCAGCTCAAGGCTAGCGCTCTACCACTTGAGCCACAGCGCCACTTCCACTTTTTTCTTTTTGCTTATGTGGTGCTGGGGAATCGAACCCAGGGCCTCAGGCATGCAAGGCAAGCAAGCACTCTACCACTGAGCCACCTTCCCAGCCATCCCTAAACTCTTTTACTCAAGGCTATCACTCTATCACTTTAAGCCACAAGCCACTTGCTATATATAACTCTACCACTTTGAGCCACAATGCCTCTTCAGCTTTTCTGGTAGTTAGTTGGGGATTCCTTGACTTTCCTGCCCACGTTGGCTTTGAACTGTGATCCTCAGATCAGTCTCCCAAGTAGCTAGGATTACAGGTGTGAGCCACCAGTACCTGGCTTCCATCCAGTTCTATATAGACACTTATAGCTCTCCTTCCAATTTTAATTAAACCCAATTTATTACTTACCACGAACTACTATTTCCCCTGTAAAATAGGTCCACTGAGTTGTGAAATCTGAATAAAACAATATATGTAAAATGCTAAGCACAGTAAGTGGTACAGCATAAGCACATCAAAATAACCATCTGTGAGTATTCTATTATTTGATTGAAATGTGTCTTGCATGCATTAAATGTTCATAAATGTCTAAAACATCCTCAGAGGTACAGGATCTGGCACAATGAATTTGGAATGTAATTAAGTATATTTGATTCCATTGCAAAAAATGTTTTGAAACCCAAACCAACATCCAACCCATCTAGAAACTAATCCTTTAATATTTGACATAAAAGAAAAAAGTTTCAGCTGGATGCCTGTAATCCTAGCTACTCAGGAGACTGAGATCTGAGGATCAAGGTTCAAAGTCAGCCTGGGCAATAAAGTCCATAAGACTCTTATCTTCAATAAACTACCAGAAAACTGGAAGTGGCACTGTGGCTCAAGTAGTAGAGGGCTTGCCTTGAGTTGAAGAGCTCAGGTACAGCACCCAGGCCCAGAGTTCAAGCCCTATGACCGACAAAAAAATAAAAATAAAAATAGCAAATAGCATAAAGACTGACATACAAGCCAATGTAACAGAATTAAGAACCCTGAAACAAATCCTCGTTATCTAAAATAATATCAAGACTCCACAACAGGAAAAAGAAAGTCTCTTCAACAAATGGTGTTGAGAAAATAGGATACTTGCATACAAAGAATGAAAATGCATCTTATCTATACTATACGGATAACTTCACAACTTCTGCTCTTTAAACACAGTTAAGGCTATAAAAAGAGGGTTGAGAAAAGTGATAGAGTGCTTGCCTACTGAGCATGACATCTGGAGTTCAAATCTCAGTATTAGCTAGCAAACAAACAAACAAACAAACAAAAAACACAGCCAGGCGCTGGTGGTTCACGCCTGTAATCCTAGCTACTCAGGAGGCTGAGATCTGAGGATCGCGGTTCAAAGCCAGCCCAGTCAGGAGAGAACGTGAGACTCCTATCTCCAATAAACCACCAGAAAACCGGAAGTGGCGCTGTAGCTCAAGTGGTAGAGCGCTTGCCTTGAGCTGAAGAGCTGAGGGACAGCGCCCAGGCCCAGAGTTCAAGCCCCACGGCCGACCAAAAACAAACAAAAAACATAGCCAGCGCGCCAGTAGCTCATATCTGTAACCCTAGCTACTCTGGAGGCTGAGATCTAAGGAGCACAGTGGTGGTGAATTGGAGATAAGAATCTCATGGACTTTCACAATCCAAGAACTCCTTCGTGCCTTTTTTTAAAACCTTGCAAGACATCAGATTTTTGAAAATACTACTTTATGCCAGGCATGGTGGCTCACTCCTGTAATCTCAGCAATTTGAGAGGAAGAGATCTAGAGGATCTCCATCTGAGGCCAACCCAGGCAAAGAGTTAGTTAAGACCTCTAACTCAGAAAATAAGCCAGTCATAATGGTGCACTCATGTGATCCCAGATGCAAGGGATGCCTGAGTTAAGAGACTCCTAGTCAAGGCCAGCCAATGACAAAATTGTGAAATCCTATCTAAAAAGTAACCCAAAGCAAAAAGGATTACAAGTGTCCCTTAAATGGCAGAGCATCTGATGCAATATCCCCCCCTACAAATATAACTAATAATAAAACATATAAAGGACTTAGCTAGGGTAATATTCCTTTAGTCTTCTGCCCTAAACTTCTGCACCTTCAATCCAGTCATATATTAGAGGTATAAGGATAAATAGCATCAAATACAGGTCCTTTCCTTCTGCTTTCCCATTCTTTCAAACATACTTGGTCTCTAAAATTCAGATACTTAATCTGTTCATTTATACATACTCAGAAACTATAATTACAGCATACAATATAAATGGAAGTATAATGGACTGCCACTAAATTACTTGGTCTAAATTTGGTGCCCCATGTATGTATGTGTGTGTATATATATATATATATATGCGTGTGCGTGTGTGTGTGTGTGTGTGTGTGTGTGTATTTTTTTAATTTTATTTGTCAGTCATGGGGCTTGAACTCTGGGCTTGGGAGCTGTCCCTGTGCTCTTAAGCTCAAGGCAAGCACTCTACCACTTGAGTCACAGTGCCACTTCTGGTTTTCTAGTGTTTTATTGGCAATAAGACTTTTCCTGCCCAGGCTGGCTTTAACCATGATCCTCTCAGATCTCAACCTCCTGAGTAGCTAGGATTACAGGCATGAGCCACCAGCACCCGGCTATACCTCATGTATATTAAGGAGGCACATATATAGTACTAAAATACTACATAAATCATGTTTCTGGTCAAGAAATATAACAATTATTTTGCATTCTTCCCTCTCTTCCCTATGAGCCTCCTTTTGAAAATAATTTCGGTGCTGGGGGTGTAGTTTGGTGGTAGAACATCTGCTGAACAGGCACAATACCCTGGATTTTATTCCCTGCTCCACAAAAACAAAAAAATTCAATAATTTGTTTTCTAAAATGCAAAATTTCAAAGCTAATATAAAAAGTAAACAAAACTATACATCATCTTTATAATAACAATAAAAAGAAATTAATTTTAAAATTTTTCAGGTGATTATTTCAAAGAAACACATAAAAAGCCTGTAATTACAAATATGCAGCCAACTCATTATATAAATGTAGTTTTTATTATTCTATTGTATTTTATATTAATGATTACCATTGTAAAAACTATTGATTTCTGTACACTTGCTAGTGCAGTGGTGTTAAAAAGTTTAATGAAATCAGACTTTTCAAGTTTATATGTACTCCAGGAAAACCAAGTGGAATTTTGTGAACTCATTACTAGTTTACTTGTTCCTGTTTTACAATGCCCTTCCCCTTCCACTGAAGACTTCAATTCACTTCTGAAAACCCTGCTCCTTGGCTAGTCATCTCTATGAATCACTGTCTGAACTGAACTTAATCATTCCCTCTTCTGTAAAACAATTTCCACACTTTGTATTTAATTACTTCTATTATTAAATGGGCTTTATTAACATTATCTCTTTATTGTTGTGCCTGGCCCCTAGGGTTCTAATTTCAAGACGATGAACAGGGCTTCTTCTTTCTATACCTCACAAAATACTCCAGGATTTGACACATAAAGATAAATTTATCAAAGTTAGTTGTGGTTTTGAGATGTGATATTCTCCAGGTACATAGATAACTATGCACTGCACATGTATTCTAGGAGGAGAAAAACAAAAATGTAAAGTGTACCACAGATCAATCTCTATTCCCATATTATCAATGTAGATTAACAATAATTATTAACAGTTCAAAGCTGTTTATCCTAAGTGACATTCTACCAACCATCAACATAACTACTTTTGTTTAGATAGCAAATTTATGTATGTATTATGAAATTTATGTATAAATTTTAAAGTGCTGATTTAGACCACGAGTACTGGCACATGCCAGTAATCTCAGCTACCTGTGAGGCAGAGGCAGGAGATGGTACTGAGCTATCCCAGAAAGTTATAGAAACCTTCTCTCAAAATCAAAATAAAAACAGGGCTGGGAAGGTGGCTCAGTGGTAGAGTGCTTGCCTTGCTTTCATGAGGCCCTGGGTTCGATTCCTCAGCATCACATAAGCAAAAAAGAAAAAAGCCGGAAGTAGCGCTGTGGCTCAAGTGGGAGAGCACTAGCCTTGAGCTGAAGAGCTGAGGGACAGTGCCCAGGCCCAGAGTTCAGGCCCCATGACCGGAACAAAAACAATAAAAAATAAAAAAAAAAATAAAATAAAAACAAAAAATGTTGAAGGTATAGCTCAAGTGGTAGAGCACTTGTTAAGGCCCTATATTCAATCCCTAGTGCCAAAAAAAAAAGAGAGAGAGAGAGAGAAAGAAAAATGACGTAAAAGAATAAGAGTGCATGGCATACTTAAATTGATGGTTTCTAAAAAGTAATGGACTAAACCACATGCAGGACTTCTAATTGATTGGTTCTTTTGATTTCTATCAAAGACCACCACCATTATGGCTTCCTCCCCCACCTAGATTACCTCACTGAAGACAGGATAGATCTCAGTCAAGGGGACCACAATAATAAATATATATTAGCCTGAAAAAAATTAGTACAATGTAAATGCCAATAGGTGAGGTACTGGATCTCACTACAAAGCCTACACTGGCCTTGAATTCTCTAGCAGTCCAGAATGGCCTCAAACTCAAAATCCTCCTGCCTCAGCATCCAGAATGAGACTTCAAGCATCTGCAACCATATCTAGTGGTGCCTTTTTGAAGTGTAATCAGATGTTTTTTAATAAACTGAGAAGTTGGAGTCATATGTAGATTCAGTTGTGGAGCTCTTGCACTGTATATGCAAAGCTTGGGTTCAAATCCCCATGCAGTATAAAAAAAACTAAAAGCATAAAATGAAATGGCACTCATTATCACTGATTTACCATTTATTGAACAAAAAATTATTTTCTGTTCTATTCCTCAAATAACACAACTGACCAGAATCTTTCACTGTATTCTTAAAAATGAAGGTTCCAGACAGGCATTGTTGGCTCTTGCCTATAATCCTAGCTACTCAAGAGGATTGTGGTTTGAAGCCAGCCTAGGAAGTAAATTCTGTGAAATTCTTATTTCCAATTAACCACCAAAAACCTGGAAGCGGGGCTGGGAAGGTGGCTCAGTGGTAGAGCGCTTGCCTTGCATGCATGAGGCCCTGGGTTCAATTCCTCAGCACCACATAAGCAAAAAGAAAAAAGCCGGAAGTGGCGTTGTGGCTCAAGCGGTAGAGCGCTAGCCTTGAGCTGAAGAGCTGAGGGACAGCGCCCAGGCCCAGAGTTCAGGCCCCACAACCAGACCCAAAAAAAAAAAAAAAAAGAATAAAAAAAAAAATAGAATACAAAAACCTGGAAGCGAAGCTGCAGCTTAAATAGTAGAGTGCTAGCCTTGAGCAAAAAAGCTTAGGGACAGTGCCCGGGCCAAGTTCAAGCCCAAGGAACAGCACAAAAAAGCCAAACACACAGACACACACAAACCACTTAGAAATCAACTAAGGATTACAACTTACAGTGGGCAGTATATACTAAAACTTTACTTGCAATATATTCACTGAAAACACTGTGAACTTAATGGCATGCCCAATCTCCATTTTTTCCACATATTATTCTCTTATTTCTGTGGGTTGAAAAAGCTAAACAAAATTAACAAACAGGTACTAACAGGATTCTCTCATGAACAAAGGAAATTAATTTTTGCATAAAACTGTCATTTTACTCTGTAGTGCTAGAAGTTACCAGATTAGTATTATATAGGTAAAAGACCTTTGATGACAAGGTGATCTCAAGAATATCTCAAGACAGAGGCTTATAATCCTAGCTACTTAGGGAGTGGAGATCTGAAAAATCAAAGTTTGACCAGTCCTAGCAGGAAAGGCTATCCTGGATACTCTACCTCCAAAATAACCAACAAAAAGTGAATGGGGCTGGGTGCAGGTGGCTCAAGCCTGTAATCCTAACTACTGAGAAGGCTCAGATCTGAGGATCATGTTTCAAAGCCAGCCCAGGCAGGAAAGTCTGTGAGACTCTTTTCTCCAATTAACCACCAGAAAACTGAAGTGCCACTGTGGCTCAAGTGGCGGAGTGCTAGCCTTGAGCTGAAGAGATCCCGGTCAGCGCCGTGGCCCAGAGCTCAAGCCCCAAGACCAACAGCAACAACAAAAAGTGAATGGGACTGGAAGAGTGGCTCAAATGGTGGGAGCCAGCCATGAAAGGCTTTGAATTCAATCCCTTCTACGGGAAATAACAAAAATTTGTTTCATTAAATAGAATTTGGCTACTTGACAATTTTAGTGGCAGAGCTTGTTGAGGAAATATATATATATATATTTCCCTAACTTTCACATACAATATTTTACTTCGTTATGAGGTTTCTGAAATATTTGTATGTCTACAAGTCAAATTTATTAACAAAATAATTCTGGTTACAGTCACAAGCCATTTCCTATAAAAACTTACCTTAATGAATGGTGTAGGAAAAAAAAAAAAAAGCCACTCACTGTCTTTCAGGATGGTGGTGGCTCATGCCTACTCAGAGGGCTGAGAGCTGAGGATCAAGGTTCAAAAAACCAGCCCGGGAGAGACAAGTTTCTGAGACTCTTACCTCCAAAAAGCTCGAAATGAGGCTGTAGAGCTCAAGTGGTCGAGCACCAGCACTGAGAGAAAAAGCTAAGGGATATAGCAACCCGGGCCCTGAATTCAAGGCCCGGTACAAACACACAACGCACACTGTATGAAGATATATGGATCTACGTATAAATGAAAGATATGTATACGTGAAACATGTGTCTATACACACACATGCATGGCCTGGGGGAGAAGAAAAACCTAGTTCCGAATGTTTTAAGTGAGGAGGCATGACTGCCCAATATTTACAGCACTCTACGTGTTTGAGATCACAACAGTTTACAAGACCGTTCCACGGAACAACAGCAGGCAAAGGAAGCGGTGCGCGCCGGCCCCGCCGTGGCGGGCGGCGGGCAGAGGGGTCCCGCGGCAGAGTCCGGGCGCATACCTCATTGAGGAACCAACGCCAAGCCTCACCCTGCGGCTGCTCTGCCCAAACTTCTCAGCAAACTATCTGGAGAAGAGCCGGGGACCGCGGCGTCCCACTCCCGGGCGGAGAAGCGCCCTCGCCACCTGCAAGGCAGCAAACAACGCGTCAGAAATTCCCAGCGCTCTAGAAATTTCCAAGCGCCCGGCGGTGGCGGTGGCGGTGGCGGAGGCGGCGCTGGCACCTGTCACCGGGCGGCCGGGGGGGGGGGCCCCCCGCGGGGTCTCGGGAGGCGCCCGGGCCTGAGGTCGGGCGCGGGTCCCTCCCTGCCGCCCCCAGAGGCCGCGGCCCTTTCTGAGGAGCCGCTCCGGCCGGCTGGGGCCGTCGCTTCAGGCCGAGTGGCCGCTATCCGAGGCCCGGGGGACGGCGGGGAGCACGACCGAGTGGCCGCGGCCGGGCTGAGGGCCGCGAGAGCCGAGCCCCCGTGAGGTGGGCCCGCCTCCGCGACTCACCGGGCCTCCCGGCCGCGGGCTCGGCTCTCCTCAGCGCTCCGTCTCCCCCGCCACCGCTGCCAGGCGCTGCACTGGGCGTTGGGACGGGTCTGGGTCAAGGGTCGGGGGTGGGGGGTGGGGCGAGGCGGGCTCGTGGGGTCCGGGGTCGCGCGGCGGGTCGCGGGCGGGCAGCGGGCACTAACGGGCCGAAGCGACGGACGGCGAGGAGTGCGGCCGCGGGCTGCGGCGAGGGGCGGGGAGCGAGCGGTGGGCGGGAGGCCGCCGGCGGGGGCGGCGGCGGCGGGGGCGGGGCCGGGGGCGGGGCCTGGCGCAGCAGCCGCGCGCGCGCGCGCCGAGGAGGTTTGTTTATTTTCCCGGTGGGTTTTGACGGCAGCGCTGAGGAGAGGTCCGCAGGTGACGTGAGCGCCCCGACCTGAGGGGGGGGGTGTCGGGGGGGGGGGGGGGTAGAGGAGCGAGAGGACCAGAACCACCTGCTGGAGAAGAGGAGCTACGGGGGCCGGGCAGGGTCCAAACATTTTCCGTAGGCGGCTGCGAGGCGGACCTGGGGGTCACAGGGAAGACAAGGGCTCTTTCAAAGGGGGAGAACAGGGCTGCAAAGCCACCCCCCCCCCCACACAAGCCCCGAGCTGCTCAAGGCAGTCACCTGCCAGTGAGGAGGCCGGGGAAGTGGATGGGATTGTGGGACTCTAGCAGCCTGGGTTCCCAGCAACTCAGGGATGACCTCCCTTGGAGCACAGGGATGCTCTAAGTTAAGACTGGAGTAGCCAGACCGCAACCGATCTCGCCGGGGGAAATGATGACTCCCGTTCTCTGTAAGCCGAGCTTTCCAGTTGACCCCCAATCAATCAGGTAATTTTGGTGCAGTCATGCAAACCAAATTTCAGTGACTTACCCTTTCCCGAAACCTCATAGGTAATGACAGCTATTGGCAGAGTTGGAACCCAGAACTGGAACTGGCTCCAATTCTGATTCCACTGTGACATGATCGTCGCAAATCACTTTGACACACACACTAGGCTTCCTTTTACCCATGGGTAAGATGCTATAGGGTTGCAGAGGGGAGTTGAAGATGTTATCTTTGCCCTAAAAGAGTAAGGAATAAGAGAAAGATTAAATAGTTATAAGAGACAAACCATATTAGGTGCCATATGAATAATACAAGGAGTGCTGTGAGGGTCAAAACACTCAGCATCTGTCTGGGCTGGGGGTGGGGAGTGTCAGGGCCCAGGGATGTTAGGAATTGGCCTTGAAGGAGGTTGGGGAGGATTCTTTAGCTAATGCATGGAAACTTGCATGAAAACCAATGAAAAATGCGTTCTAGAAAGTGCAGTACTCTACAGTATGTTGAAAAAATGGTGAAGGCAAAGGGCAGATGCCAAGTAGGTGAATTTGTATTCCATCTTTGAGTTATCCTGGTTTAAAATTTTGAAGGGGGAAAAGGGAAGGGTTTTTCTTTGTAACTACTGATCTCTCTGTGGAGAGATGCAGAAATTAAAGGTGGAAAAACTGAGCCCTACGTAGGCCAGTTAGAACATAATGGTGAAAGTACTTGGGTGGAGTGGCACAGTACTGGATTCACACTTGGGAGGATGTGTGAGGAGGATACAGGTTCAAGGCCAGTGGCTAAATACTGGGGCCCTTTATAAAATTTTTAAAAAGGAAAGGTAAAAAAGAGAAATAGAAAAGGTAGTAAGGACTCAGCTAAAGGGAAGGCAGGAAGATTTTAAAAGACCATAGTTGAGAGATGGTGTGGAAGCAGAATCCACATAACTACTGACTAATTGGATTAGGGAGAGAGAAATCAAGGATAGCCGAAGTTTTGTGTTTGGAGATAATGCTAAGAGACTATAATTTCCTTTCTCTGTGTCAGAGAAAGGAAAAGAAGCTTCTTTTTGAGAGGTGGTCAGCTTAGATTTGGATATTTTAAAGAGTTTGAAGGGGTTTCAAGGTATCCACATAGAGGTGGACACTAAGAAGTTAGAAATAAAGGTTCTGAAATACCTGAAAGAAGGCTGAACTAGAAAATAGATTGCAAAGTAATCAGTCTAGCCATGGTATCACTGTGAAAGAAAAGGCCAGATTTTGGGAAAACATCTTCAGAGGATTGCTATCCAAAGTGGGGTTAATAGTCCAGCCACATTACTGTCACTAAGGGAGTTTGTTTGAAACTATCAGGCCCCAAACCAGATGTGCCAAATCAGAATCTTCAATTTAACAAGAACCCCAAGAAGTTTGTACCACATCAAAGTTTGTGAAACCCTGATCTAAATGAGAGAAACCAACAGAGTAGAGGGAGTGGGAAGAGAGAGTCGGGGAAGGGGAGAAAGTGATACAGAATCATCAAAGCAGGGTAGATTGGGGTTTCACAAAAGCTAGGCAGGAAGAAGTATTATCAACAATATCCCAAACTAAACAAACTGAAAAGCACAAGGAAAAAATATGATTGCACTGTGGGATGAGGTAGTTATTATAGTCATATTCTAATTAAAAGCATAGAAATTTCCACTTTGATTAGAGACTACCTAGAGATCCTGCCCTTGTAATACCTAAATATATGCATGTATTAAAGTAAAGCCAAGTTGAGCATAGTAGCTCACACCTGTAATTCTAGCTGGTCAGGATGCTGAAATCTGAGGATCGCAGTTCAAAACTAGTCCATGCAGGTAAGGCTGTGAGATTCTTATCTCCAATTAACCCCCAAAGGCTAAGGGACAATGCTCAGGACCAGAGTTCAAGCCAGTGCCAACACACACACACACACACACACACACACACACACACACAAAATGTAAATACATAGTTCTTTTATACTTTTATTTTCTTAATGAAGTAGGGAACAAGGGTATATTGGCAGATGGCTAATTATTCACCAGTTTTTATTTCTCCTTCTCTGAATGCAACCTTTTAGACAGTGTGATCAAGTAGGAGCAAGAATTGTGGCTGCCACTGCAAGGTCAAGGCCTTCACAGTACACATGCCTCCTTCACGTGTGTGTTTCCTCTCTGCAGGCTAGACCTGGACATGAGCCTTTCTTTTGATTATGCAGATTACTATAAGTCCCTGAGGAGTGGCAGAGCCACAGAAAGAAGTTGCCTGTTCCTGCATGAGAGGAGAGCTGCCCACTGACCTGGAACAACCAATTCTGTGAGTGACATGTAAACCTCTGTTGAGTTAGAGCCTTAGCATTCTGAAGTCTCTTTGTCATAGCTTTTTAGTCAGTTAACATAGTCATTAACTGAAAGTAATGGAGGGATAGGCAAGAGAGTCTACATGTGTCTGAGTTAAGGAGAGCCAACTAACTAGGCAACATCATAAGGTTTCCAGAAACTACTAAGGAACTCCTACAGTGAATGGTCATGGATTTACACTGAGACCACTCAGCTGCTTGTGCATTTTTTTCTCCAGCTGATGGGCAGGCAATGAGTAGGCAGTTGTAACACTAATTAGGCAAACCTGTTGTAAAGAGTCAGGTATGTAGTTGCATGCCTATATTCTCAGCACCTGGGAAGCTAAAAGAAGATTGTGAGTTCAGTCAATCTTGGCTACATACCAAGACACTGTGACAGACAAGATAGACAGGCAGGGCTGGGAAGGTGGCTCAGTGGTAGAGCAAGCTTGCCTTGATGCATGAGGCCCTGGGTTCGATTCCTCAGCACCACATAAGCAGAAAAAAAGCCAGAAGTGGTGTTATGGCTCAAGTGGTAGCGTGCTAGCCTTGAGCTGAAGAGCTGAGGGACAGCGTCCAGGCCCAGAGTTCAGGCCCCACGACTGGACCCCCCCCCCCCCAAAAAAAAAGATAGACAAAAAAAAGTTTTCCATAAGTTAACAGTAAATAAGGATTGATTAAAGACTTGGCAAATTGAAAATACTAAGATTTGTCATTAGCTTGGAAAATATACCATGTTACACACACAAGCTTGAAGGCTCTGAAGTCAGACTGCTGGGATTGAAGCATAGCATCTCCCTTCATAGGTGGTTATGAAGATAATACATTCTCTATAGTATACTCTATGTAAGTATTTGAAATATTGCCCAGCACAGTGAAGTACTAGGTTAGATTTAGGTATAGTTGATTTTTGTTTGGGGTGATATTTTGGAGAAGTTGATGATACTAGCTTTGAACACAGGGTCTCAAACTTGATAGACAGGTGCTCTACCACTTGAGCTATACACCAGTCTTTTTTTCATAATCCAATTATCTGTTAATGATTAGTTCTACCAAGCTTTAAGACTAAACCCTTCCAAGTCAGGTGCTGGTGGTTCACACCTATAATCCGACTCAGGAGGCTGAGATAATGGTTCAAAGCCAGCCCAGAGAGGAAACCCTATGAGGCTCTTATCTCCAATTAAGTACCAAAAAAGTAGAAGTGCAGCTGTGGCTCAAGTAGTAGAACACTACCCTTGAGAAAAAAATCTCAGGGACAGTGCCCAGGCCCTGAGTTTAAATCCCAAGACTGGCACACAAAAATAAATAAAATGAAGACTAAGCCTTCTCCTGAGGGACTGGGGGTCATGCTTGTGATCCTAGCTACTCAAGAAGCTCAGATCTGAGGATCATAGTTTGAAACCAGCTCAGGCAAGAAAGTCAATGAGATCCTTATTTCCAATTAACCAGTAAAAAAGCCAGAAGTGGAGGTATGCCATAAGTGTTAGGAAGTCAGCCTGAGCAGAAAAGCTGACAGCATGAACCATTAAATTCAAGTTTAATACTAGCAGGCATGTGTGCATGCACACAGACAGAGATTAAACCCTCAACACTTGAACCTTTGGGGGATACTTCATATCCTAACCATAATACAGATCGTCATGTGTCCAGTAGTTAGTCATATCATTAATGGCCACTTTTGTGAAATGTCAGTCCATGTGTCTCACCCAGTTTTTTTTAAAATCAGGTTGTTTAACTGTTTTTTGTCTTGGTTTATAGGAGTTCCTCATATTTTAAGGATATTTACTCATTCCTTATAATATATATTACAAATATTTTTTCTTGTGAATACTTTACCTTCCTTGTTTTATAATTCATATATACAATTTTAATTTTTATATAATGGATAGTTTTTCATTTTTGTTTTGAGCTAATTCAAAGTATAAAAAGGGTTTTATTCCAAGATGATAATAGACATTTTTCTGTACTTTTCATTTCTATAGTTTCATTGTGCATGTTTATGTTTAATAACTTAATCTGACCAGAATTAACTTTTATTATAATGTTAAAGTATAAAATAAAGGTCAAATTTTATTTAAAACTCCAGCCCCTTTTGCTTTGTTTTTTCAGGTAGAGGATTGTGCTTTAGACAGGATGGGCTGGATTCCATCATCCCATGTAGCTGGGATAACAGAGCTATTTAGTTGAGATGGAGTCTCACTAACTTTGTGCCCAGGCTGGTCTTAAGTTATAATCTTCCTGATCTCTACCTCTGGAATAACTGAGATTACAGGAATGAGCCACTATACCCAGCCTACATATAGTTATTTTATTGTTATATATAATTTTTATAGAATTATATATATATAATTATATATAACAGTACTTGATTTTTCCTACTTAGAAAATGTTCATGGGGGCTGGGAAGGTGGCTCAGTGGTAGAGTGCTTGCCTTGCATGCATGAGGCCCTGGGTTCGATTCCTTAGTACCACATAAGCAAAAAGAAAAAAGCCAGAAGTGGCGCTGTGGCTCAAGTGGTAGAGCACTAGCCTTGAGCTGAAGAGCTGAGGGACTGCGCCCAGGCCCAGAGTTCAGGCCCCATGACCGGACCCAAAAAAAAAATTAAAAAAAAAAGAAAATGTTCATATTTCTGCATGTTAAGATCTAATGATAAGAAGGATAAACAGGATGCATTGAACACACTTTTTTTCCCTCTGTTCACTGAAATGACAGTGAAGGAATAAAAAAAGATATAAACATAGAGACAAAACAAACAGCTTCCTGCTAAAGAAGGATCTCAACAAAACTTAGGAATGTAGAAAGCAGATGGATAAGAACTGACTTACTGGGCTGAGAATGTGGTTTAATGGTAGAATGCTTGCATGAAGCCCTGGGTTCAAGTCCTCAGTACCACATAAACAGAAAAAGCCGAAAGTGGTGCTGTGGCTCAAGTGGTAGAGTGCTAGCCTTGAGCAAAAGCAGCTCAGGGACAGTGCCCAGGCCTGAAGTCAAGTGCCAGGACTGGCAACACACACACACACACACACAAACATACAAAAAAAAAAAAATGACTGGGGGCTGGGAAGGTGGCTCAGTGGTAGAGCGCTTGCCTTGCATACATGAGGCCCTGGATTCGAATCCTCAACACCACATAAGCAAAAAGGAAAAAAAGCCAGAAGTGGTGCTGTGGCTCACGTGGCTCAGCTAGCCTTGAGCTGAAGAGCTGAGGGACAGCGCCCAGGCCCAGAGTTCAGGCCCCACGACTGGACCCCCAAAAAACAACAACAACAACAACAAAAAACTGACTTACCAAAGCTAAGGAAGTTAATACCTAATCATTTGAGAGAATACAGCCATCCTATTCACATTATGAAACACTGGAAAGGCCCTAAAATAAGACTGCATACCTATGAAAGCAGAGGTAGAATGTGGCTGGAAATTAGAATGGAAAGGTTTTGAGTTAGACCCTTCCCAACCTCATTCTCTGCTTCATTCCCTAGAGAAGTTGACTTAGAGTTCCTCTAGACATCAAGCAGAGCTGAAGACAGGCTGGCCCACTTACACAGAAAAAAAAAAAAAAACTGTGAAATTGTGTAGACTAAATTATGAGAAAAATTCTCTTAACTTCATTTCCAAATTAAAATCCTAGAGTGCTATCAGATCAGAATGGAGAGAGAGAGTGTTATATTTTGTGTATGGTTTAATGTCTCCCCAGGACCTCTATGTTACAGACTTGGTCACCATGGTGATGCTATGGGGAGGTAGTAGAACCTATAAGAGGTGGGGCCTAGTGGGAGGTCTTTAGGTCATTGGAGTGTGCTTCTAAAGGGGTTATGGAATACTAGCTCCTTCCCTTCTCTTGTGCTTTCTGGCAATAAAGTAAGAAATTTTTCTTGCCATGTACTCCCATCATAATGTGTTGTCTTCCCACACTTCCAAAAGCAATGGGCCAGTCATAGACTGGCATCTCCAAACCCGTGAGCTAAGCTGAAACTTCTTTCTCATGTTGATTACCTCAGTTATTTGTTACCATAATGGAAAATGAATATAGGGGAGAACTAGCTACTCCAAGAGAAAAGGCCACTAAATATTGAACTTTGAGATCCCACTATAAGAAATGGGGTTTGTTTCATAGTGAAGTCCAACAGTTGGCAGATCCTTCCCAGTCCAACAGTATCTAATCAATTTTTTTCCCCCTCACTGGTCCTGAGGCTGGAACTCCAGGGCCTGTGTACTGTCCCTGAGCCTCTTTGTGTTCAAGGCTAGAGCTTTTTTGAGCAATTTACTGGAGATAAGATTTTCCCAGGGACTTTTCTGCCCAGGCTGGCTTGGAACCACAATCCCCAGATCTCAGCCTCCTGATTAGAGTTACAGGTGTGAACCACCTGTGCCCAGTTCTAGTCAACTTTTTAATTTGTTTTCCAGTATTGGGGATTTGAACTTGGGGCCTTATGCTTGCTAAGCTGTAGTGATACTTTTTCAGGGGCTGGTCCTGGGGCTTGGACTCAGAGCCTGGATACTGTCTGTAAGTTTTTTGTTTTATTTTTCCCTCAAGACTAGTGTTCTACCACTTGAGACACAGCTCTACTTCCACTTTTTGGTGGTTTATTGGAAATGAGTCTCATGGACTTTCCTGTGCAGGTAGGCTGTGAACTGTTATCCTCAGATCTCAGCTTGAGTAACTAGGATTATGGACCATGAGTCACTGGCGCCCAGCTGTAATAATGCTTCTGAACTGGGTTAATTTTATTTATTTTTATTTTTTTGTCAGTCATGGGGCTTGAACTCTGGGCTTGGGCGCTATCCCTGCGCTCTTCAGCTCAAGGCGAGCGCTCTACCAGTTGAGCCACAGCACCACTTCCGGCTTTCTAGTAATTAATTGGAGATAAGAGGCTCTCGGACTTTTCTGCCTGGGCTGCTTTGAACCATGATCCTCAGATCTCAGCCTCCTCAGTAGCTAGGATTACAGGCATGAACCACCGGTGCCTGGCAGAACTGGGTTAATTTTAAAACCAGTTTTAAAATTAAAAGTAAGAGACTGGGAAGGTGGCTCAGTAGTAGAGTGCTTGCCTTGTATACATGAGGCCCTGGGTTCTATTCCTCAGCACCACATAAGCAGAAAAAGTGGGAAATGGCGCTGTGGCTCAAGCGGTAAAGTGCTAGCCTTGAGCTGAAGAGCTGAGGAACAGCACCCAGGCCCAGAGTTCAGGCCCCATGACTGACCAAAAAAAAAAAAAAGTTAAAAGAAGTAAGACCCTATCCCTAAACTAACCCAGCTCAGAAGCAGACCCTAGGCCTGAGCCATGAGATGTGTCTACTTTTAGGCTTCCTAACATGGTTGGAATTATAGGTGCACACCATTGTGTCCAGCTTCCCCTCATAGACATAGAGTCTCGTGGACTTTTCTGCTGGCCTTCAACCATAGTCCTCTAATCTTATCTTTCTAGGATGACAATTGTAAGGCATTGTACCTTGTTAACCTTCTTTTCTTATGTCTTGTGTGTGTGTGTGTGTGTGTGTGTGTGTGTGTGTGTGTGTGTGTGTGTGTGTGTGTATGTGTATGCACATGCACATGCATGCCAGTACTAATGGTTGAACTCAGGATCTAGGAGCTGTCCCTTAGGTTTTTCACTCAAGGCTGGTGCTCTACCACTTGAGCCACAGCTTTACTTCCAGCTTTTTGCTGGTTAATTAGAGATAAGAGTTTCATGGACTTTTCTGCACCGACTGGCTTCAAACCATGATCCTCAGGTTTCAGCCTGTTGAGTAGCTAGGACTACAGTTGTGAGCCATCAGCACTCAGCTAGCTTATATTTGTTTTTAAAAGGACAAAAGGTAGACTAATTCAGCAGTGATACTCACTAGACACTATGTTGAAAATGAAATATGCAACTTGTGTGAGAGAAGGATCAGGAGGGGAAAAAACTGGAGAAAACAGGGGAAGAGGTGACAATATTGAACAAGAAATGTACTCATTGGGGCTGGGAAGGTGGCTCAGTGGTAGAGCGCTTGCCTTGCATGCCTGAGGCCCTGGGTTCGATTCCTTAGCACCACATAAGCAAAAAGAAAAAAGCCGGAAGTGGCGCTATGGCTCAAGTGGTAGAGTGCTAGCCTTGAGCTGAAGAGCTGAGGGACAGCACCCAGGCCCAGAGTTCAGGCCCCACGACCGGACCAAAAAAAAAAAAAAAAAAGAAATGTACTCATTATCTGACTTATGTAACTGCAACCCTTCTGTACTTCACCTTTACAATAAAAAGAAAAAATGAATGGCAACAGAGAAGAGATTATATTATTGTTTTATTATTTAGTGATACTGGGGTTTAAACTCAGGAACTTGAGCCATAACCCTATCCCTTTTTACTATAGTCATTTTTCAGATAGGGTCTTGTGCTTTTTACCTGGGCTGGCCTCAGATTACAATCCTCCTATTTATGCCTTCCATACATCTGGCATCACAGGCACAAACCAACATGTCTCCAGTAGGTGGCATTACAGATATGTGCCATCATGCCCAGGTTGTAGCATTATTTTTTATTTTGATTTAATCATTCCATATTAAGTTTGTAAGCCAGGCCCTTGTGACTCATGCCTAACTACTCAGGAGATTGAGAGCTGAGGATCGTGGTTCAAAGCCAGCCTGGGCACAAAAGTCCATGAGGTTATCTCCATTTACACCAGAAAACTGGAAGTGGCACTGTGGCTCAAAGTGGTAGAGCACTAGCCTTAAGTAAAACTGCTCAGGAACAGTGCCCAGGCCCTGAGTTCAAGCTCCACAACCAACAACAAAAAAGATTGTAATTGGGGCTGGGAAGGTGGCTCAGCAGTAGAGCGCTTGCCTTGCATGCATGAGGCCCTGGGTTCGATTCCTCAGCACCACATAAACAACAAGAAAAAAGCCGGAAGTGGCGCTGTGGTTCAAGTGGTAGAGCGCTACCCTTGAGCTGAATTGCTGAGGGACAGAGCCCAGGCCCAGAGCTCAGGCCCCACGACTGGACCCACAAAAAAAACATTGTAATTATCTGGGTACCTGTGGCAAATATCTGTCATCCTACCTACTCAGAAAGCTGAGAGAAGAAGCACCATGGTTCAAAGCCAGCCCAAGCAGAACTTTGTGAGACTATCTCCAAAATAATCAACAAAAAGCCTGGCTGAAGCCATAGCTTACATGGTAGAATACCAGCTAAGCAAAGGTATAAACCCTAGTACTGCAAAAAAGAAAGAAAGAAAGAGAGAGAGAGAGAGGAGGGGGGAAGGAAGGAAGGAAGGAAGGAAGGAAGGAAGGAAGGAAGGAAGGAAGGAAGGAAGGAAGGAAAGAAGGAAGGAAGGAAGGAAGGAAGGAAGGAAGGAAGGTTGTAAATGGAATTCTTGCCTTTCTCAAGAAAATTGAATACATTGAAGTGTTAAAAAGCTAGTATTTATTTTACTGTCACACTATTCTGCACAACAGCAAAGTGAATGTTCTTTCAAAGTATTTTGATTCAGCTTTGTCCTTTCTCTGCCCTTGGTGTGACAGTTAAGTTCGAAGTCACTTACTTGGATGGAAAAGGATATATATGCATATAGAATTATTTTATATTCTAGCACCGGTGGCTCATGCCTATAATCCTAGCTACTCAGGAGACTGAGATCTGAGGATCGTGGTTTAAAGCCAGCCCAGGCAGGAAAGTCCATGAGACTCTCATCTCCACTAAACCACTCAGAAAACCAGAAGTGGTGCAGTGGCTCAAATGGTAGAGTGCTAGTGAGGAACAGCGTTCAGGCCCAGAGTTCAAGCCCCATAACCGACAAAAAAAAAGAAAAGAAAAGAAAAAGAATTATTTTATAAAAGATGATTTTGTACTTTATAAAATAAAACTTTTAAAAAATACATTTTGACACTAGGCATCCAAAAATTATTTTCCTCCAGAACTTGGCAGTGATTGGAATTGATTTTTAATTTTTAGACATACAGATAGTACATATAATTTATTTATTTTTTTGGGTCCAGTCATGGGGCTTGAACTCTGGGCCTTGGAGCTGTCCCTCAGCTCTTCAGCTCAAGGCTAGTGCTCTACCACTTGAGCCACAGCGCCACTTCCGGCTTTTTTCTTTTTGCTTATGTGGTGCTGAGGAATCGAACCCAGGGCCTCAGGCATGCAAGGCAAACACTCTACCACTGAGCCACCTTCCCAGCCCCAGTACATATAATTTATAATTATCTCGTTGTACTCAGTGTGTTTGCAACTCTCTTCTAGTGCTTATACCATCCAGAACAAGAATAAGAAAATGAAGAACAAGATTTGGGCCAGCAGAAGAAAAGCCAATGCAGCAGGTTCTCAATGGCTGCCAGACTTGCCAGTGTGGCTGCTGTGATCCTCACCTCCACCACCCCTCACGTCCAGCAAGAATCCATTCAGTCATTCAGCAGATACTCAGAGCCTCTAACATGCTGGACCTATTGGTAAACAGTGTGCAGTTCCCTGAGCATGTGACTTTATTTCTTACTTCCCAGGTTTTATGGTGGGCTCTTATGGCCCAAAATAATGCAACTCTTACCTATAGCCCTTCCTAAGGTCAACTTCTCCATTAAGACACAAGGAGAAGTTGGGCTCCAGTGGCTCACACCTGTAATCCTAGTTACTGAGGAGGCTGAGATCTGAGGATTGCATTTTGAATACAGGCAGGGAAGAAAAGTCTGAGACTCCCATATCTAATTAATCAGCAAAAAACTGGTCTGGAGATCTGGCTCAAGTGGTAGAGTGCCAGCCAAACAAAAAAGCTGATGAAACACAAGGCCCTGACTTCAGGCCCCCGTATCAGAAAACAGACACAAGAAGGGAAAGCCTTTTCTCACCCCTAAACTTTGCTGTTTTTCCTCCATACTTCTAATATCCACTATGTTTTAATATTATCCTTGCTATTATGAGCCTTGTAAAGGTATAAATTTAGTCTCTTTTACTTACTGGTATGTTACAGTGCCAGGCTCATTATTTGCATTCCAAAGTGCTGAATGAACAAATTCAAATGAACTGTCTGTTGACTTGATTCATTACTCAATAGACTGCATGCTCCTTGTTCATGGGTCTTAAACCTTGGCTTGTTTCCTTCCTTCCTTCCTTCCTTCCTTCCTTCCTTCCTTCCTTCCTTCCTTCCTTCCTTCCTTCCTTCCTTCCTTTCTTCCTTCCTACCTTCCTACCTTCCTTGTATTTAGCATAGAGCTAGCACATAAGAGGTTGTTGATTAAATTCATTTTGTCAGCATTCCCATATTACATATCTTTTAGATATGTAACATGGAGGAATAGCGTGCTTAGCCTAGAGGACATGGGTGCTAAGGGCACTGTCTCAGTTCAATAGGAAAAAATGCATGTGAACCATGGGACCAAGTGACCCTCTGTGTTAACCTTAATTTAGAAATATGGTTGAAATAATTCTTAATTTTTATTGTAATAATAAAGGTGATGTACGAAGGGGTTACAGTTACATAAGCCAGATGAAATAATTCTAAGTCTGCAAATAACCAGCTAAAATTGTATTAAGCAAAAAAGTTGGATTTTTAACTCATTAAATTGGTTGGGCAGGTGCGCACTAGAATATTCTTTGACTTATGGTATGTTATCTTTCAAACTTAAAGTTACTATCCTCTAAAAGTAAACTGTGACTGGGTTAAGAGTGTGGCTCAATCACAAGGCCCTGGGTTTAAACCTGAGTACTGCCAAGAAAGATTTTTAAAAATACAAAAGGAATCCATTTAAAATACCATATTTTAAAAAAAGAAAAAAATTAAACTTTAACCAGTAAAGAAAAATCAGTTATATATATATGTATATATATTTTTTTATTTTTTGGTCCGGTCGTGGGCCTGAACTCTGGGCTTGAGCTGTCCCTCAGCTCTTCACCTCAAGGCTAGCGCTCTACCAGTTGAGCCACAGCGCCACTTCTGGCTTTCTTTTTCTGCTTATGTGGTGCTGAGGAATTGAACCCAGGGCCTCATGCATGCAAACAAGTGCTCTACCACTGAACCACCTTCCCAGCCCAACAAGTAGTATTTCTTTTTTTTTTTCTTTTTTTTTTTTTTTTGTCAGTGGTGGGGCTTGAACTCAGGGCCTAGACGCTGTCCCTCAGCTCTTCGGCTCAAGGCTAGCCCTCTACCATTTGAGCCACAGCACCTCTTCTTCAGTTATATTTCTATATTAAAATGAAAAATGCAAAAGTGAAATTTTAAAAATAAATTCACTTATAATAATATGACGAAGAAGAAAACATTTATGAATAAATTTACCCCTAAAAGTAAGATAAATACACTGAAAACTATAGCATGTAGTTAGAAGAAAGGAAAGATACACCATGTTCATAGTGGAAACTTAATATTATTGGGATGGTAATGCTACCAAAACTGATCTACAGAGTCCATTAAAATCTATTGAAATTCTAATTAGCATGCAATTGTATGAGGGGTTGAGCTCAGGGTCTCATGCTTGCTAGGCAGAAGCCTAGCTGAGCACACTGCTAGTCCTTCCCATTGGCTCTTTTGTAGACATGGATAACAGATTCTCAAATTCACACAGAAACTCAAGGGACCTGAAATAATCAAAACAATACTGAGAAAAAGTGGATCCATACTTTAACTCAAAGCTTTTTTTTAACTACAAAGCAGCAGTAATGAAGAAAGTTGCCACTGGCATTGTATAAACACAGATTAATGGAATAGAATTGTAGGTCTAAAACCATTCATCTCTGCTCAGCTCATCTTTAATAAGGGTATAAAGCCAATTCAGTGAAGAAGAAACCATTTTCAACAGATGATTCTGGGACAATTGAATATCTACATACAGAGGATGAAGTTGAAACCCTACCTTTCTGTTTTTTTTTTTTTTTTGTCAGTCATGGGGCTTGAACTCTGGGCTTGGGCGCTGTCCCTCAGCTCTTCAGCTCAAGGCGAGCGCTCTACCACTTGAGCTACAGCGCCACTTCCGGTTTTCTAGTAGTTTATTGGAGATAGGAGTCTCATGGTTTTTCCTGCCCCGGCTGGCTTTGAACCGCGATTCTCAGATCTCAGCCTCCTGAGTTGCTAGGATTACAGGCGTGAGCCACCGGCTGAAACCCTATCTTTCAATATATACAAAAAAATTAATTTGGGCTAGGAATGTGGCTTAGTGGTAGAGTGCTTGCCTAGCATGCATGAAACCCTGGGTTCGATTCCTCAGAACCACATAAACAGAAAAGGCCAGAAGTGGCACTGTGGCTCAAGTGGTAGAATGCTAGCTTTGAGCAAAAGAAGCTCACGGACAGTGCCCAGGCCCTGAGTTCAAGCCCCAGGACTGCAGGGAAAAAAAAACTAATTTGAAATGGACCAAAGACCCAAATATAAGACTTAAAACTATAAAACTCTTAAGCATTTTATATATCACTTTAAGTCCACTTGGTCTTAAATGGGCAATGGTTCTTAGATATGAAAAGTAAAGCACAACCAACCCATAGAAAAAGTTAAAAATGGACTTCAGGGCTGGGAAAGTGGCTCAGTGGTAGAATGCTTGCCTTGCATGCACGAAGCCCTGGGTTCGATTCCTTAGCACCTTATAAGCAGAAAAAGCCGGAAGTGGCACTGTGGCTCAAGTGATAGAGTGCTAGCCTTGAGCTGAAGAGCTCAAGGACAGCGTCCAGGCCTAGAGTTCAGGCCCCATGACCAAAAAAAAAAAAAAAAAGGACGTCATCACAAGTGAAAACAGCCAGGCACCAGTGGCTCATAACTATAATCCTAGCTACTCAGGAGGCTGAGATCTGAGGATTGTGGTTCAAAGCTAGCCTTGGCAGGAAGTACTCAAGATTTTTATTTCCAATTAACCAGCAAAAATCTCAAAGTGGAGGTGTGGCTCAAGTAGTGAGCACCAGCCTTGAACAAAAAAAGCTAAATAAAAGCACCCAAGCCCTGAGTTCAAGCTCTAGTGTAGGAAAAAAAAAAAAAAAAAGTGAAAACAAAGCCAGGCATAGTGGCTCATGCTTGTAATCCCAGCACTTAGGAGGCAGAGGCAGGGGGAATTATGAGTTGGATGCTAGCTTCTGCTACATAGTGCCACCCAGTCTCAACAACAACAACAACAGAAACCATGCACAATATAAAAACAAGAAAGTGAAACCCAGGTCCAGCCATGGTGGTGTATGCCTGTATTCTCAGCTACAGGGAAGAATAGGTAGGACTGCTACCATCCAAAGCCAGCCTGGGTAAAAATGTGAGATCCTGTTGGAAAAGTAAGTAAAGCAAAACAGACTGGAAGTGTGACTCAAGTAATAGAGTGTCTACCTAGCTAGTAAGCATAGGATCCTGTGTTCAAACCCCAGTATGTCAAAACAAAAAAAAGTGAAACTCAGAGAAAGAGAGAAAATATTTGGCAATACTATTATCTAATGAGACATTTGAATCTAGAATAGAGAACTCTTTTACAACTTTGATTACTGAATTTGAAGTAGACATAGGATTTGAAAAAATGTTTCTCCAAAAATACAGAAATGACAAACATACAGATACTGCCATTAGTTGTTACTACAAGATGCCTTAGGATAGCTGTAGCTGCTGTAATAAAAAAATAAAAACAGCAAGTGTTGACAGCATGTGGAAAAACTAGAACTTTCATACACTGCCATTGGAAGTGTTAAATGGTACAGATACAGTGAAAACGTTTGGCAGTAACTCCAAAAGTTAAACATAGAAGTACCATATGACCTAGCAATCTTACTCTCAGTTATATAACCAAGAGATCTGAAAACATATGTTCACACAAACTTGTATATAAATTTTCATAGCAACCCATAAATGTTTTAGCATGGTTATTCATAAAAAACCTAAAATTGGAAATAATCCAAATTTCTATGAAATCATAGTATGGCAAATATAATGAATATTAATCAGCCATTAGCAGAAATTAAATAGGGTACATGCTTTAAGGATGAACTTTAAAATCACTGTACTGAATGAAAAAGCCATACAAGCCAGGTATGGTAGTTCACATCTGTAATCCCAGCTACTCAGGAGGTTGAGATAGGAAAATCAAAGTCTAAGGTCAGCAAGAACAAAAGTGGGAAATCCTACCCCGCCCCTCCGAAACAAACTAAAAGCAAAAAGACTAGAGACATGACTCAAGTGGTAGCATGCTTGGTAGGCCTGGAGTTCAGTCCTCAGTACTGTCAAAAAATAATCTACCAAAGGTTACATATTAAATATTATTTATATGAAATGTGAAGACTAAGAAAATCCAGAGACAGAAAGCAGATCAGAGGCTGCCAGGGATGAGGGAAGAGAAAAGTCGGACCGATGGCTAATTTCTTTTCAGTGTGATGAAAATGTTCTAGAATTAGAATTAGTATGATTAGTGTAAGGAATAGACTAAAAACGATTTAATACATCTTAATATGGTAAATTTTAGTAAATTATATGTTAAAATTTTAAAAACTGGAATATGATCCTAGGCTTGGGATAAATTGTAAGCAACAGTGTAGATCAGAGTAGCATGTTGTTTGCAAGGTGAATCAATGTCTTCCCTTCCCATTCAGAATGGCTGGGGTGATTTCTGTGATCAGAAATAATTTTTAATCCTTGCCTCTTATGAGTAGCCGTACAGCAGAACCTTGGAAAGGCAACTTCATCTGCATATGTGTAAGCTCAGAAACATTTAAAACCGTCAACCCTTACTCTATTCTCACACTATGCCTCTGGCTCACCACAATAACCACTAGAATGTAAGTTTCTCCACAGAGAAGGCTTAGTCCTCAGCTCTAGCTGCAAAAATAAAAGGATAGGAACCATAAAGCAGGCCTGCAAATAAAAACGTCCATATAGATTTCCATAGAGAGATGCTATTTTTATGATGTTTTCAGATAGATTCTGCCATATGAGAACTAAAGTCTAGGTTACTAGGCTGGTCTTGAAGGGTTTGCTGTGATTTGGCCAATTAATCAGGTTTTTATATCTAGCTTCCTTTCTCATGGGAGAAACCGGATTTTCTAATAGATCTTACTAAGAGAACCCCATGACTACTGGAGGTAACTGAGGAAAAGTGTATGGAAGTATTCTTCCTGACTTATTTGTTCACAATCCACTAGAATTCTTCTGAGCATAGGTTCTATTATTCTTAAAGTCTTGGTATTCTTGATTATTTGACTGTTCAGAACATGAGTGGTATGATCTAAAGAGACAATTATTTCTTAATGTTGGCAGATACTTGCAAATGAATGAAAATGAGCTCCCTCTGAATATTTATGAAGAAGCCACTATGGTAATGTCAAATTTAATTCTAATATACTTCTTATATCTCATAGAGTAGCAAATGCAAATGAAGACTGATCTTACCTATATAATGTGCCAATTAATTGTTTAACCATTTCCTTTGGGGAGGAAATAGTTTAAAATACTTTTAATCATCAAGTGTTTTTTTGTTTTTTTTTGTCGGTTGTGGAGCCTGTCCCTCAGCTCTTCAGCTCAAGGCTAGTGCTCTACCACTTGAGCCACAGTGCCACTCCCGGCTTTTTCTGCGTATGTGGTGGTGAGGAATGGAACGCAGGGCCTCATGCAGTGAGGCAAGCACTCTTACCACTGAGCCACCTTCCCAGCCCCGGTTATCAGTTTTTTGTTTTTTGTTTTTTTTTTGGGTCCGGTCGTGGGGCCTGAACTCTGGGCCTAGGCACTGTCCCTCAGCTCTTCAGTTCAAGGCTAGCACTCTACCACTTGAGCCACAGCGCCACTTCCCGCTTTTTTCTTTTTGCTTATGTGGTGCTGAGGAATCGAACCCAGGGCCTCAGGCATGCAAGGCAAGCACTCTACCATTGAGCCACCTTCCCAGCCCCCGGTTATCAGTTTTAAGAAGTCATTCTGTAGCCCCAAACTAGGGACCAAAAATTACCAATGAACATTTATTTCACTCATAAATCAAAACATAGTCATAACACAAGATTTATAAAAGTATTTGGTAATTCTTTAAAGTATTTTGATTACAGAATTCATATGAAACTTCCCAGCAATGCTGTTATGCATTTTTAAAATGCCAGTACTAGTGCTTGAACTCAAGGCCAGGGCACTCTTGCTTAGGTTTTTCACCTCAAAGTTTGAGCTCTATTACTTGAGCTGAGTTCAAGTCCCATAACTGACAAAAAAAAAAAAAAAGTACTTTTGTGAGTTTATTAGGTAAAGCACCAGATTGCTGTGCAATGAAAAAGAACACTTTATCACTGCAAATTGTATTTGAAAAGTACCTTGTTTTAAAGTGCATAGGATCTTTGTTGCACAAAGTATAACCCCCACAGTATAACCCCTGCTTTCATTGTATTTGATGTCGGTATAATTTGTGGAGGGGAAGGGGAAAAACAAATCGTCTAAATAGGGATACAGGTGGGCGCATTGCAACAATGAGATGTACAAGTCGTTATGTCGAAAACAAACTTTACAACTTTGGTTGGGGCGGGGAGCAGGGAGGGTTGGGGGTAGGGGACAGGAGGAGGCTGGGAAGGGATGGGAAGGGGAAACAAAGGAGGAGGCTACAATGCTTGATAAGAAATGTACTCATTATCTTGCCCATGTAATTATAACTCCTCTGTACAGTATTTTCACAATAATAAAATAAAATTAAATAAATTTAAAAAAGTAAAGTGCATAGGAGTGGCTCATGGCTTTTCTCTTTGAAGGAAAGGAAAGGCTGTTTGGAGGTTGAGGAAAATATTATTTAATGTGCCCTATTATAGCTTGAGTCCTTCCAGTCATCTTAAAGCAGCTGACACCATAAGTTATCTGTGAAAATATGAAAGTGATGTGCTTAGGTCTGAGCCTGTAGTGCTACCATTCAGAGCCAACCAGTTCCCTCAGGTGATGGGAATCTCAAAGGCCTCTGTATAAAAATATTATAATTCTGGTTCTTGCTCTTCAGCTAGAGAACACAGTATGCTGGAAAAATAGCAAAACTTCAAGTTTAGTAGAATTCAACTAACTCCTCGATCCTGCAGGGTAGGACAGTTAAATGCCACTGTAAGCCACAGACAAAAATAAGTAATGTTAATTCAGCCACTTGTGGCAGAATGATAGCTGCTATTTATAATCATGAGTGGAAAGCTTTCATCTACAGGTTTTTCAGTAGAAAACTTCAGGGATATTTTCAGAGGGAGCAAAACTGAGATAGTATCACTTTTTTATTTTGCCTACAATCAAATCTTTATTTTGATATAGTCTTCGATGCTTCTTCATTGGTAAAAATCCTTTAAATCCCAAGTGCTCTCTTCAGTTTGTTAGACTGCTGTGCTTCATCCCAAGTTATTGTTTCTTGTTAACTAGTGATTAGTTTCAGTTTCCATTCAAATTCTGAAAGGATGGCTGCTTTATATAATCCTGGATTAATTATAACCACAGGAAAATGAACCACTGTTAAAACCTGGTTATGCATATTTTCAAATGGCAAATTCAGTTCTAGTTAGGAGTATTTTCTGCCAAAGAAAACATTCCCTCCAAATATTTTTGAAAATCCTTTCCTTTCATTACTCCTATTTCCCTAGCAGCAGTTAGGGTTACCTCTTTAGAAGGGGAAAATGATTCGAGTTAGTAGAAAAACAGGCAGGGAATTGTGGCCTAAAAGCTTGTAGATAGACCAAATGAAATATGAGAGGGGACTACAAAAGAAGAAGAGAATGAGGAAGAAGAAAAGAATGAAGAAATAAGGATGGGAACTGAATCTTTGGTGCCACAACTTTGTAAGAAGCAGAAGCTGTCCTATTCTCCCTATTTAACCCAAGACCAAACTCTATAAATCCTGAAGATGGTATGAGATGGCTAATACGGGCTGAAGTTCTGTCTTCCCTGAGGTAGGTCTAGGCAACATGCTCTTTCTCTTCTAATAAACTGTCCTATCACTTAAAATCACTTAAAAATAATTTACTTGTCTACACAGTACTTTCAAAGAAATCTTTTTTTCCTGTTCCTTAGTCCCTGTCTTCTTAGAGCTGATAGAATCCTGAGTCACTAAGAATTAAGTACAGACCTAAAATCTGTTGCTGATAATTTTGCAGGAGGTGGTTCTTTTAAAATTAAGGCACCAACCAGGTGCTGGAGGCTCATACCTGTAATCCTAGCTACTCAGGAGGCTACTCCACTAAACTACAAAAAAAGCCAGTAGTACAGCTGTGGATCAAGTGGTAGAGTACTAACCTGAACCATAAAAGCTCAGAGACAGCACAAAGGCCCAGAGTTCAAGTCCCAGGACTGGCAAAACAAAAAGGCACCTTAGGATATACATGGTAGAACATGCTTATAATCCCAGCAGGGTTACAGGATAGGAGGAAAGGGCTATAGACAGGGTTGAAATTTTGAGGTCAACATAGTGAGCTGTTTATATAAGTAAAAATAATACGTATGTGTGTGTGTGTGTGTGTGTGTGTGTGTGTGTGTGTGTGTATGTGAATGGAGTTTTAAAGTAATTTCTTTCTACTTTAATTACAGAAGCATTTATTAATAAGTGGACTTTGTCTAAGAATTCTGAGTATAAATTTTTTGAAGATTAAAATTTTTACTCTTTTTTGGTGTGATTTTGTCTCATAGATACAAAGCATTTGCTTGTTGTAACAAAGTTTATAAGACTGCTATATTTTTCCTTTGAAATGCTGTAGAAATAACTCAGTGGAACTGTGTGTTAAGCCAGGTACCTATAGCTCATGCCTATAATCCTAGATAGGAGGATCACAGTTGAGATTCAACCCTAAGCAGCAAAGTTCTAAGACATCATTTACGAAATAACCAACAAAGGGCTGGAAAGGTGGCTCAGTGGTAGAGTACTTTTGTTGCATGCATGAGGCCCTGAGTTCGATTCCTCAGCACCACATAAGCAGAAAAGGCCAGAAGTGGCGCTGTTGCTCAAGTGGTAAAGTGCTAGCCTTGAGCTGAAGAGCAGAGGGACAGCACCCAGGCCCAAAGTTCAGGCCCCACGGCCCACAAAAAATATATATATGAATAAAAAATAACCAAGAAAAGCCAGGCTGCAAGCCTGCTCAAGTGATGAGTGCCAACTGTGAGCAAGAAAGTTGAGCAAGAGTGTGAGGTCCTGAGTTTAAGCCCTGGTACAATAAAAAAGGAAAAAACAGAAAACCAAACTTTATACAGAGTATTAAAGCTAAGTCTAATTATCTTTGAGTTCAATCAAATTACACTATTAGCATTTCAAGTAGTGGCAATTGTGTTAATTTACTGTGAAACTTCCTAGAAGAAAAAAATATTAAAAGGGACAAATGAGCCAGGTTCTGCGGCTCACTCCTAGCTACTCAAGAGGCTCAGATCTGAGGATCACAGTTCAAAGCTGCCTTGGGCAGGAAAGTCCATGAGACTCTTATCTCCAATTAACCATCAGAAAACTGGAAGTGGTACTGTGGCTCACAGTGGTAGAGCCCTAGCCTTGAGAAAAACTGCTCAGGGACTGAGTTTAAGCCCTATGACTCTCAAAAAGAGGAGGAGGAGGAGGAGGAGAAAGGGGGGGGGGGAGGAGGAGGAGAAGGGCAAATGAGAACTATACAATACTCAAAAGAAGGTTTTTCTGAGGTGTTTTTTTTGGGGTGGTGGGTAGGGAATGCCGGTACTAGGGCTTGAACTCAGGGCCTGTGCTCTTGCTTGGCTTTTTGGCAAGACTGGTGCTCTACCACTTGAGCTACCACAAATTCCCTTTCCAGCTTTTTTGCTGGATAATACCTTTTGGATATGTCTGCTTGGGCTGTCTTTGAATTGAGAGTCTATTATCTCAGCCTCCTGAGTATGAGCTTTCCTTTTATAATTTCCCTTGTTCCGCATTCTGGGATCATGTTGAGTTCAACATGAACCAGCATAATGATTATCCATCAGTTTGTTCTTATGTGCTGGTATGAAGTGCACATCAAGAGCAAGGAGTTTAAGCAGTGCAGCACCATGACAATGAGAACACACCCTCTCTTCCTGTAGGACAGAAGCTCCCAACCCTTCCCCTGGCAAACTACCACCCAGTTAGGCCCCCAAATAACAATACCCAATGCATTGAAGGTACTTATTACAACAAGATTTCTGTCTCACATTTAAGTATGTCATCAGTATTAACGAGGGCAGCCTACGAATATAACAAGTGTAAAATATATACAATAAATGTTTTTAATTCTAGTAATGTTGAAGGTAGAATAAATTTTCTACTTGAATCTTCAGATATTGGCTTAACAGTGTTTTTAAAGTCAAATATGTCCTGTGTCCGTTGAATGTTTGAAATTTTGTGACCATAGAACCGAACAACTACTAAGTATTTCATGACATTATAATCCATCCTAGGATATAAGGCCTTTATTTTTCAAATGTGATCTAGTCTGAAATATTCATAAATTTTATTACTCTATATTTAATATAAACAAGGCAATGGCTAATGGCAATACAGTCCACATAACTGAAGATCCTATATATTTTTGCTAACTCCTTGAAATCAAAGGTTCATGAAGCTGGGAAGAAATGAGGAGCCAATAATACACTAACAAGAGAAAACAAACATTAAAGCATAGCAGTGGCTTGGAGTATATCTCAGTGAGTGTTTACCTAAGTGAAGCCAAGCTTAGGACTTATCCCCAGCACTGTAATATAGACAGACAGACAGACAGACAGACAGACAGACAGACAGACACACACACACACACACACACACACACACACACACCACCTTCATCCATGTTTTCACTATGCATAATTCCCATATATGAAAAATTTCCACTCTGTTCAGTGTAACTCTGGAATTAGCAAAAATAAAAAAAAAAACCCAAACCAAAACCTAGTTACGTTAGAGATGTCTTCCCTTACAAATGTTCTACTACAGGTGGAGAATAAAAGAAAATAATGAACAACTCCCCCTACCCCAAAAGTGTTTCTGTATGTAATAAAGCAAACATAATGACAAAAGGTTTAGACTAAAGGAAGCATATAACTAAGTATAAATGTTGAATTAAAACCCCTTTGTACAACTAAAAGATAATAAGAATATTGAATACCATAAAAGAGTAAAATCTATTTAAATTTAAAATAATTTTATTTGTCCTAAATGAGGTACTTTATTTTTTGTTTCCTTTGTTAAGAGTATTGATTAACCTACAATAACCAGAAGTTAAATTAAGTTCCAGAATATGTTATTTGCATTATTTGTTTCGAGTATGTGCATGAAATATATCATAGTATAATAAAGGGTAAACAGCTAATCAAAGACAGGGGAAAATATCACAACTTTGTTACTAGTGGTCAATTCACTTTTGCATTATCAAATCAAATCACTGTAATTTAATATAGCTTTTGCTTTGTTATTCCTTGAGTAGGCACCATTCTAGTATCGGAATACATTCTCATATGAATTACTCATAGCTAATAGCACATTATATAATCTTATAAGGAATTTATTATTATGACTCATGAATAAATGTATATTTACTAATAAATGTATAATTCCTATATTTTATTGAAGGCTTTTGCTATACGACCGACATGTAAATGAAAGGCAAATAGGAAGACTAAGGGTAAACCAGAAAATGACCAGATAAAATAACGTTCTATGTTAGTTTGTAAATTAGTTGTCTGAACCTTAGGAGAGGCAATTTCTCATTAGACTAATGCTACAAACTGTTCAGTTCCAACGTAAATCCAAAGAAATCTATTTAACTTATGATTTTATTTTAGCACCATGCTTAAGAGATTAAAAAAACTATTTAGAAGTTTCTCTTTCCTTTTAAGAATTGTTTCTTTAGCAATAAGACAAGGAACTCTAGTCTGTTGGGGCTAGCGAGTAGAAAAAGGATGGAGGTCATTGGTGTTCTAATGAAAGGAAACAGATTAGGTCTTAGGAGTGATGGTCAGACCAGCAGCAACAGAAGAAAGAATATAAAAAAGTGTCTGTGGCTGTTTCAATAAAAACAAATGGACTCAGCATGGAAGCACAGCGGCTCTTATTGAGCAACATCAGTGACTAGTCCAAGAAACTCAACTTTGGTTTAGAAGTCAATGTCTGGTAAAGTATTAAAAAGTAACAAAATAATACCTCAGGTCTTGATAGTGGAATGTTACCCATGATGGGGAAAGATGGTGGAAAAGAACTGGTGGTCAAATTGTTCAGTTAATTCTAAATATTATGTAAAATTTTGACAAAAGAAAAACTCGAAGGGCAATTTTAGCAAAACTTTCATTTACATATTCACAGCCCCAGTGTAGTTTGGCCTGCAAAAAACTTGATGAGGCAAGCTGCCATACTTAAGCACATGTTGGCTAAAGATGCCTTGGCTAGACTTCAAGCTTTACAGACACTCCATGTGGCCTGGCTGCTCACACCAGTGTTCTTTTCCTTGGAATGTTAGATTTCTTTGCTGAATCTATTACTGCTACCCTGTTGCATGGAATTATGTCCAATACTTTCCCATTCTGACTGCATAGGACAGAAGAAAGTGAAACATTTGTTCTATTAGCAAACTAATAATATAAAACAAATCCATCCAAAACATATGCAACTGGTGACCCCTTCTGATACAAGCTAAATACTTAGTTGGATTTCCTAAACATAGAAATACATTTGTATTTTAGAATAACAGCAATAGTTATTGTATATTGTAATATGCTACAACATAATGCTATAATATGCATTTGAAGGACAAGTTAGTCTATTCTTCAAATATTCTTCAAGTATGCCTGAAAAAAATGAAATAAAATGCCTGAAAATTTATGTGTGCATCTTATAAGTGGAAATATTTAAATGTTATCAAATATTTGAATAAAATTGTTTGATTACTATGGAAATGCAAATTGGAATTCCAGAAATACACTATAGCAGGTCCATAAATATACAAAAAGATGAGAAATTCAATCCTTTCCTTTTTCTTGGATCCTAGTGAGCTTGAGTTTTAATTTTTAACAGGTTAGGAAAAGAAATATTTTTATTTTTTTTTATTCACTAAATTAAAGGTTCTACTGTTAAATGCCTAAGTTTTAAAATCACTCTGTTTCCTAGATACTTCAATGGAATCAGCAGTCATTGATCCAACTCCTACTCCAAGATTGGAACGTCGTAATGAGAGTTCCATGGCAGAAATCTGACGTAATTCTTTGCGACACAGTTTTACAGGTGTGATACCATGAAGTTGTCCCACATTTTCTACTGGCTGAATTAGGGGTGATGTTCGACTGTGAGAATATATAAAATGATTTTCATCTATTTTATCCATATTGCTTAATTGTCCACTAGAGGGTGCTACAGAGCTATTAACTGCAGGTAACTCTGGGATATCATCCCAAAACTGAGAATGTGGTTTGCTTGGGAAACTGTCCACTTCTTTTTCTTTTCCACTTAATTTTGCATTTTCAGTTCTGGATGCCCATTTTAATTCTTCTGAAAACACACTTGTTTCTTCCGGAATCAGGACTCCATCTCCAGCATCACGATCTAAAATAATTCCCCAAACCAAAAATTTATTAGAGATGATTCCCTCAAAACCAGGTATTTAAATAATAATAATAATATCCTAACATAACTACATTCTTACCAATCCATTTTCAGCTAGTTTATTTGTTTTAGACAAACTTGGGAATTATTTCACTTATAAGCATTTTGTATGAGAATAAATCAGAATGTTAATTCACAGAGCAAAGTTGGGAAATTTTCTTCTAGGGATTCTGGTAACTCTTGGAAACCAGAAATGCTTTTCTTCTCTCTGGTGCCTTTCCATACTTTCGTCTGTCTGGCTTGTTACTGTTCAAGTAAAGGCAGCTCTGGAAACACTGGTTCTGCCTTCTCTGTATAGGCCTGCTTAGGAGACTTGGCATTATTTGTATGAAAATCTGGTCTTAGGTAGCCTTCCCAGCATGATAGCAGGGTTCTGCTGCACAAATGCATGCTGGGGTATATGCCATGTCAAAATGAAGATGAGCCAGGTGCCGGTGGCTCATGCCTGTCTGTAATCCTAGCTACTCAGGAAGCTGAGATCTGAGGATTGCAGTTCAAAGCCAGCCGGGGCAGGAAAGTTTGTGAGACGCTTATCTCCAATAAACTACCAGAAAACCGGAAGTGGCACTGTGGCTCAAGTGGTAGAGAGCTAGCCTTGAGCTGAAGAGCTGAGGGACAGTGCTCAGGCCCAGAGTTCAAGCCCCACGACTGACCAAAAAAAAAAAAAAAAATGAGTGCATAACACCTCAGTGAGAGACATCATACAATGATTAGAATGTGTGGAAAAAATTCAGGCTTAGAACTCTCCAAATCATAACTATTATCTCAGACAAAAGCTTACTAGAGGGAAAACTCACACATGAACTATACCTAATAAATGCCAACTTGAACATATAATGTGCTTAGTACACTTTTAGTCTTGTTAAGACCAGGTTTAAAAACAGGTTATACACTGGCAGCCCCTAAGCCAAACTAACACATACACATTGTACTCTAATGTTTAATACTTCACTCAAAAAATTTCAAGAATGGGGCTGGGAAGGTGGCTCAGTGGTAGAGTGCTTGCCTTGCATGCATGAAGCCCTGGGTTCAATTCCTCAGCACCACATAAGCAGAAAAAGCCGGAAGTGGTGCTGTAGCTCAAGTGGTAGAGCGCTAGCCTTGAGCTGAAGAGCTGAGGGACAGCGCCCAGGCCCAGAGTTCAGGCCCATGACTGACCAAAAAAAAAAAAAAAAAAAATTTCAAGAATTTCCAACCACTCTGTAATCCTGGTCTACTCAATAGGCTGGATCTGAGGATCAAGGTTCAAAGCCAGATCCAACAGAAAAGTCCATGACACTTTTACTTCCTGCAATCCTGGCTGAGATCTGAGGATTGCAGTTCAAATACAACCCAGGTAAGAAACTCTTGTGACTCTTATATCCAAATAAATACCCAAAATCCAGAAGTAGAGATGAGACTCAAGTGGTAGAGCACTAGCCTTGAGCAAAAAAGTTCAGGGATAGCATCCAAATCCCCAGTTCAAGCCCCAGGACTAGTACAAAAAATAAAATAAAAAAATTTAAATCAGAAGTTTCATACAAATTTATTTTGGTATGAAACATCAACTAAAAGAGCTAACAACTATATAGCAACAGCAGCAGGAGCAGAGTTCCATTTGATAAGAGCTATAGACCCTATAGTCACATTTGCTTCTTGGCTACTGAAGGTACTCTAGTTTCTAACCCTGGTTTAAAATGCAAATTATTTTCTAGCTCTTAAAATCTTTCAAAAACAAACAACCCCTGAACTGACACAGGACATAAATCAGATACTAAGATAGATACAAAGTTGACCAAAAATAGTGGCTCCCAAATGAGAGAAAGGGGGTGGTAGGAGGTTATCAAGAAAAAATTTAAAAGAGATCCTATTAATTAAAATTAAATAATGAAAGCAAAAAGGGCTAGGGATGTGGCTTAAGTGGTAGAGTGCTGGCCTGGCAAGCAGGAAGCCCTGAGTTCATACCCACTAAAAAAGAAAAATGAACAAAACAGGATTCTAGGGTTGAGAATGTAGTTTAGCAGTAGACCACTTGACTAGCATTTGTAAGGCCCTGAGTACTATACCATCACTGAAGAATAAAGCAAGACAGAAAGGACTCCAACCCAGATCTTCTGACTCCAGTATCATTTTATATAGTTTGATACTGATTTAAGTTGATATATAGTTTTAAATACTTAAGTGCAGGTCTGGGAAGGTAGCCCAGTGGTAGAGTGCTTGCCTTGCATACATGAGACCCTGGGTTCGATTCCTCAGCACCACATAAGCAGAAAAAGCCGGAATTTGCACCGTGGCTCAAGTGGTAGAGTGCTAGCCTTGAGCTGAAGAGCTAAGGGACAGAGTTCAGGCCCCATGACTGACAAACAAAAAACTAAAGTGGAGAGATGTTTATATAGACTAAATTTATCCACACAAAATATATCAGAAACCACATATACTATTACAGAGTCATAGTCACCAAATGACCAAGATATTTCAGTCAGAAGATTAATTTTTGATACTGGAAAAGGCCAAGAATACTCAAAATAAATACAATTCTTGTATGCAGACAACAACAACAACAAAAACTACTATCAAAACACAGTGAGTTAAAAGCTGGGCGTAGTGATATACATCTATAGTCAAGCTATTCAGGGGGTGAGGCATGAGGACCACTGAGTTCATGAGTTCAAGACTAGGTAAAGCAACACAGCTCCTTATAAAAACCAATTAATCTCAATGAACTGAATACCAAGATAGTTTTGTATTAACTAGGACAGTGGTTAGTAAGCAGAGACATTTTTTGGGAACTCAGAATTTGATAAATATAAATTGCTGTATTTTAAACATCAACTAAAGTTTGTTTAATGTCACTTATGAAAGCAGGGGGATGATATAGAGATAGAGATATGATATAATATGCAAATATACCTAACTGGATTGCAACTGTTTTTTAAAACATGGCAATAATATGAAAATAAATATGTTAAAATATGGGTAGTTTATGAGTTGTTTTCCATTTTTTCCTGTATTTTCAAGTTTTCTATAATGACTACATATTACTCTTTTTTAACTCTTTTTTTTTTTTTTTTTGGTGCTAGTACTAGGGCTTGAACTCAAAGCCTCCAACTAACTCTTGCTTGGAATTTTCCCTCAAGACTGATACTCTACTGCTTGAGCCACAGTTCTACCTTTGGCTTTTTTGCTGATGAATTGGAAGTAAGAGCCTCACAGACTTTTCTGCCCAGGCTGGTTTCAAACTGCAAGATCCATAAATCTCAGACTCCTGAGCAACTAGGATTACAGGTGTGAGCCACTAGCACCCAGCCACGTTAGTTTTTATAGCGCCCCCCCCCACAAAGTATTTAAAATGTTTCCAGGTAGAAAAACAGATTTGCTGAAATAATCTTCTTTTATTTTTTTTTTTTTTGGGGGGGGGTCTGGTTGTGGGGCCTGAACTCTGGGCCTTGGCGCTGTCCCTCAGCTCTTCAGCTCAAGGCTAGCACTCTACCACTTGAGCCACAGCGCCACTTCCAGCTTTTTTCTTTTTGCTTATGTGGTGCTGAGGAATTGAACCCAGGGCCTCATGCATGCAAGGCAAGCGCTCTACCACTGAGCCACCTTCCCAGCCCTGAAATAATCTTCTTAACATTACTAAGACTACTAGACTTCTTGGGCAAGTTGATCAGATAGGTTTTATCCTCATTTTACACATCCCCAGGTATATTTACAAATATTATATTGTCTCTTCAAAGAAGTATGTAGTAGATTCAGTAGTACAAACATGTACCATTTACAAACCAGATGTTTAATACTTCAGATTTGGAAAGGGGTTATTTGTGTTGCTGCTGTGTGTTTTGGTGCTAGGATGGACTCACACAGGGACTCACACATGACAAGCTACACATTCAGCTCTCAAAGTGAGCTTTTAAAATGGCTAAAATGGGGACAAGTCATGGCTCAAGTGGTAGAGCACTTGCCTAACAAGTGTGAGGCTCTGAGTTAAAGCTTCAGTATCACTAACCAAAAGCTAAAATAATGGTCTTTTATTGACTGGTTACATTTCTGAAGTAATGTTTCCATTAAAAGTTTTATGTCTATAAGCACCTCTGTACTAATTCATTGATGATCAGTAAGTTTAGTCTCTTTGGGAAGGCTCATAGAATCTGTATCACATGTTTATCACTAGATTACTGGAACAGGAGTCAGATGCAAACTCTTGGACCATGTTCTAATTACTATTCTATCATGAGTGCTTGGCCCTAACTTTCTCATCAAAACACAGGTTTAGCAGACACTGGTTTACCCTGACTTTGAGAGCTAAGTTTACACTATTTGTGAAAATACCTTTATCCAAGTGTTTTTTTCTTGGAATACTTTTTGTTACTTGAATATTGCAAATTTATGATATTTATGTCATGAATATAAAGCAGTACTCTACTCTAGAAGAAAAGTATGCTAATTCCACTCTATAGTCATCATGTATATTCATTGCACATAAATATAATTTTTCCACTAAATTCTTTCATTTGTCTTGTCATCTAAGAACAATTTTCTTTAAAGGTCAAGTTAGGTATAGTCTTAATATTTCACAAACCATATTTAAATTATTAGAACGAACCTCTGAAAGAAGGCTGTTATTTTATAGACTGTTATTTGAGAAATATTACTTTTATTTTGCTGTCCTAAAAGAGGTGTGTGCATTTGTTTATTTCCTATGCTGGTTCAAAGTGCTGTCACTGAGCTTTTTTGGCTAAAGGCTAGCATCTACTGCTTGAGCCACAGCTCCACTTCAGGCTATTTTGGTAATTAATTGGAGATACGAAGTCACAAACTTTCCTATCTAGGCTGGCTTTGAATTGTGATCCTCAGATCTCAGCTTCTTGAGTAGTGAGGATTAAAGACATGAGCCACTGGCACCCCGCTTAAAAAGGGTATATGTTAGCTGGGTGCCGGTGGTTCATGCCTGTAATCCTAGCTACTCAGGAGGCTGAGATCTGAGGATCACGGTTCAAAGCCTGGGCAAGAAAGTCTGTGAGAATTTAATCTCCAATAAACCACTAGAAAACTGGGAGTAGCACTGTGGCTTGAGCAGTAGAGCGCTTGCCTTGAGCTGAAGAGTGCAGGGACAATGCCCAAGCCCAGAGTTCAAGCCCCACGACTGACAAAAAAAAACTGATTTATCTTAGAAATACACTTTTATCTTTATTTTTATTATTCTCTATTACTAGTGCAAGGAGCTTGAATCCAGGACCATGCACTCACTCCCTGGGCTTGCTGGCTTGCTTGATTACAGCTGGCATTCTACTTTTTGAGCCATACCTTTGGGCTGGCTTTTTTCTAGTTAATTGAAGATGGGATCACATGAACTTTTCTACCCAGGCTAGCTTTTGAATGTTGATCCTTAGATCTCAGACTCCTGAAGCTAGAATAACAGGTATAAACTATGGGTGCCCAGCTATATCTTTTTTTTTTTTTTCTTGTAAGTTCTGGATCTTGAATTCAGAGCCTGGGCACTGTTCCTGAGATTTTTGCTCAGGGCTAGTACTCTACCACTTGAGCCAGAAATCTCTACTTGTGGCTCTGTGTGTGTGTGTGTGTGTGTGTGTGTGTGTGTGTGTGTGAGATTAGTTGGAGAAAAGAGTCAGGGGACTTTCCTTCCTGGTCTGGATTTGAACTTCAGTTCTCAGATCTTAGCCTTCTGAGTTGCTAGGATTTATAGGCATGAGCCACCAGTGTTCAGCAGTTACTTTTTTTTTTTTTTTTTTTTTAATTTTGTTGGTCATGGGACTTGAACTCTGGGCCTGGGCGCTGTCCTGGAGCAAATGCTCTACTACTTGAGCCATACTTGGCGATAAGAGTCTCATGGACTTTCCTTCTCGGGCTGGCTTTTTGAACCTTGAGCCTCAGATCTCAGCCTCCTGAGTAGCTAGGATTACAGGTGTGAGCTTCATGTTTTTTTTTCCAATGGTAATTAGAAGGCTCATTTTACTATAAAATAGGAAAACAACAAATAAATTATAGGGCTATTTTAAGGACTAAATGAATTAAAGACTAAAAATCACTAGCACACAGCAGACAATAAATGATGTTTCCTACAGCTTTAGGTATCAATTTTAGATACAGTTTGTAGCTTAGTTTATGCATTTGTAGTCTACATATTTTAAATACATGAAAATCAATTATACTCGACTGTTAAGAAAAACAAGAGAAAGTTAAGTAGTCTTAGTGGTAATCAGTGAGCACTACTTGAAGTAAAATGAATGGTTCAGCATATGCCATTTACACTCCGATTGATAATTATAGTGCAGAGATTCATGAATCCATTCAACAGGAAGAATTGGCATTAACATTTATACTAGGCAAGGTATATTTAAGATAACCTTTATTTTCAGTTAACATATTCTTTAAAACTACTTCAACTGTATTGTTCTTTAATTTTCAAATTTGATCAGAATATTCTCAATAGTGAATAAAGCCTTGCCTTCTGGGAAAAAAAAAAAAAAAGATTAGTGATAACTCCCTTCATACTGTCCACTCATTCATTCACTCTCCTGAAGTTCTGTCCTATACATAAACTAAACTAGTTTTTGTCTGCAGTGACAAACAGAAGTGACTCATCCTAAATAACCCAGTTATCTTGAGAAATGCTGCACAACAAATTGAGTATGACCTCACCAAACACAGAGAAACACAGTTAACACAAGTAGCATAGGTCTTACGTTCTGACAATGCTAGTTGCCACTGAACTGCTTCGCGTGCCACTTCTTTAAGCTTCTTCTTAAGATCTCTGCTGGTTTTCTTATAGAAATAAAGATCTTTTTCCAACTGCTGGATTTTATCTTCATATGTTTTTAAAGTTTCTCTAATACCTTCTCCATCTTGCTCTATAAAGTGAAAATTTACATTTAAACTTGGTTTTAAACAAATGATTTAAAAGTATGTTTTAACATGACCCCTGACTATCTTCAAAGGATCAGAGTATGTTACATTACATCTCACAATCTCAATTTTTCTACCTATATTTTGGAAAACATTAGCACTTAAGTCACTTCTTTTACTCCATCCCTACCTGACAATTCATAAACATTTTGCAACTACAACTAAACACTCATTCTTAGAACAGCAGAAGCCAGCATTTCCTACACAAAGTTCATGTTTCTCTTTCCATAAGCTCTTTCAATATCTTACTTAAAAGTTTATGTCAGGGGGCTGGGAAGGTGGCTCAGTAGTAGAGCGCTTGCCTTGCATGCATGAGGCCCTGGGTTCGATTCCTCAGCATCACATAAGCAGAAAAGGCCAGAAGTGGCGCTGTGGCTCAAGTGGTAGAGTGCTAGCCTTGAGCTGAAGAGCTGAGGGACAGCACCCAGGCCCAGAGTTCAGGCCCCATGACCAGACCAAAAAAAAAAAAGTTTATGTCAGGAACTGTGATTATAGGAAAAATTCTAAGTTTAGGCTTCACAGGCACAAACAATCTACAACCAAGAAACTTACAAAGAAGCAAACTTATTAAAAGAGGGTAGAGATTAAATCACAAAGAAAACATGGCATAAAAAGTGAGATGGCAGCATAAGTTAGCTGATGTCACATATAACTTAAAAGTTTCTAGCTCATGTTTATGTTTAACCCTGCCCAGAATAGTAAAACCCAGTATACTGACTTAAAAAGTAGGTACTTTCAGACTTACTGTGATATATTTATAAAATAGTCCTGCTGGTTTGAAAATTGTGTTGTTTTCGTACAATTTTAAGTGTATTTGTATAGCTTAATTTAACCCTCCATGTTTTTAAAATTTCTTAAAATTAATGATACTATAAATCAGAGACTCATACAGTAGAGCTGGGTAGTGTTGTATAGTTCAGTATTAGAGCACTTGGATAGCATGTGTGAGACTTTTGATATGATCTTCAGTACCAAAAAACCCAAAAAACAAAAAAACAAAAAACCACCACCAACATAAAAGTATAGTTTTTATTTTACATATTTTTATATTTTTTCAAAATTTCCCATATTCATTTAGTTGAACATAGAAAATTCACAAATTGTTAACATTTTCAGTTACAACTTTGTTATGAGAACGCTGTATAGCTATAGTGTTAAAGAATGTTCTCATTTGACTATGACATGAGCTTTGATATATACATCAAATACTAGAATGTATACTGGTATTATAATTCCAGTTGCTTTAAAAGACATAAAAATTGTAATCAAACATCACTCTTAGACACTTGAGACGGGAAACTAAAGAAAGGCTAGCATGTTCAGATGTAATAATGTGTGGGATCGTGTCAAGGAAATCCTGTCATTAGGCACTGGTTGCTAATTAAGCCAGATATGCAACTATCTTAGAGGCACATTGCCTCAAAAAGCAAATTCATGTATTTTCCAAGGGTTTTCTGCTTCCTTGGGTCCATCTGACCCATTTTCAATTACTGATTATCAAGCCATAGCAGCCTGACTGGAGTTTTGGCTCAGAGGTAGAATACTTGTCTAGCAGATGCAAAGCCCTGAATTCAATGCAAATCCCTAAGTTCAAACCCCAGTAACACCAAAAATAAAATATTTTTATTTTTGTAAAAAAGAGTAAGTAGTCTGGATTGAGGCAGAAATAGTATCACTTTGGAAGTGGCACTGTGGCTCAAGTGGTAGAGCGTTAGCTTTGAGCTGAATAGCTCAGACTCAGAGTTCAAGCCCTACGACCGACAAAAAAAAAAAAAAAAGAGAGAGAAATAGTATCACCTGGCTGTGATTTTGTTACCATAGCAACTGTTTGTGTACTGGCCATATGCCCAGATAATGTGAGGACTGATCATTATGACAGCTCTCTTTCTACATCAGCTAATGGTTGAACTGCTGATCACTAGTGACAGTATTTGGTAGACTAATTTCAACTTATGATATAACCTCCATGCATAAAAAATCATAACCAAATAAAATTATAATAAATTTAGGTAGTTTAGGTAGTAACAGGACATCATTCACTTGAAGTTTGTTAACGGAAAATAATTTGTCAAGCTTGAAAGAAATTTTCAACTATACACCAAAAAGCCAGAAGTAGTCCTACATTTTAACATAAAAACTACACCAACAACAAGCTAAGAGTACTTAGCAGCAGTACTTACATGTGGGTTGGGGACAGGTAGAAGAAATGGCATCTCAAGCATTAATAGCCTTCATCAAAGTTCACTCTCCCATAACCAAAATATGTAAAGGCCCAAAGTAGTGTAAGTATTAACTATTTATATATATTGGATCATGTGTTGGGTGATCAAATTCTGTCTTCCTTCCTGAATCACTTCTGTATACTGAAAAAGACAATTACCTTTGAAATGATGTAACAACAGCTGCATCTTTTGCTCGTGTTCCTTTTGTTGCAGGGTGAGCCTCCGATCACACTGTAACTTCAGATGATCCAGTGCAGATTTCAACTCACGAACCATATTATCCTGTTCAAGAACCTTTAATTTAATCTCTTCATTTTCTAACTGTTGTTTTCGCTCTGCTTCTCGTAAATTAACCACCTAGCAAACATAAGTTTTGTACTTTTAGTCGTGTCTTACAATCGACTATTTTGGGACTACATAAAGATGAACTTCTTTAACCTCTATAGCTGTAAGCTACTGCCTAGGACAGGACTCCACTATTTTTCTATTTTCTAAACAAGCACTGCAACTAGATGCACTCTCACAATTGAAGTAGCTTACAGTAGTAATTGTAATTAATTATTGTAGGTATCTAAGAGGAAACTGTATGCTTGCCTGACTCCCTCCCTCCTTCCTTCTCTTCTTCCTTCCTTCCTTCCTTGCTTGTACTTGGCCTTAAACTCAGGGATTTTTGCTCTTGCTTGGTGTTTTTGCTCAAATCTGGCACTCTACCACTTGAATCACAGTTTTGCTTTTAGCTTTTTGCTGATTAGTTGAAGAGACAGACTTTTTCTGCCCACACTGGCCTTGAACTGTGATCCTTAGATCTCAGCCTCCTGAATAGCTAGGATTATAACCATGAGCCACCAGCATCTGACATATCTTTATTCTATTCTGTTTAATTAGAACATTAAAAACTTTGGTGCTTTATTTATCAGTTGCCTGGTATTCTATAAACTATATTTTTCAGAGAAATATAACAACAGCAACTCTGTAATGTCTATTTTAAGTGGAAAGGACATTAAAAAAGATGGACAAAGTTCTTAATGCTTATAGTCATCTCTGGATCAGTAAATTCTTTTTTTTGTGTGTGTGGGGGTGGTCTGGTCGTGGGGCCTGAACTCTGGGCTTGGGTGCTGTCCCTCAGCTCTTCAGCTCAAGGCTAGCGCTCTACCACTTGAGCCACAGCGCTACTTCTGGCTTTTTTCTTTTTGCTTATGTGGTGCTGAGGAATCGAACCCAGGGCTTCATGCATGCAAGGCAAGCGCTCTACCACTGAACCACCTTCCCAGCCCTGGATCAGTAAATTAAAAAAATTATGTAAAATATTTTAATTGATTTAAGTATAAGTTAATAAAGTCTATTGTTATCTTTGCCACTGAAGCACCACTTCATCTCTATTCAAGTCACACATGATGAAAAAGTACAGGTTTACCTCCCCACAGCAATGAAAGAAAAAGTCAGAGGGCCCTTGACTTTTCATAATGTTGCATAGCAACTCACAAACTTATACTCAATAAAAGTAAGGAAGCAATATAATCTAAATCCTTTCTAATGAAAAGTTCTCCAACTTTAAACATTTCACTAAGTTAGGTGTACCTACATGGACAATTATAAATTTTCAGGTAACATTTAGTACTATAAAAAGAAGTCATGTTTAAATTTGTAGTTCTACCATCAAATCTTTATGCCTTTAATTTTTTTCTTTAAAAAATTGACATAATGAGGAGCTCTTGACTATTCTCTGTAAGAAAAATATTGTTCCTCACAAACAAACCTTATTGAAGTATCTGAAAAGGATAGCTCTAGTCTCAACAGGATTCAGGCAAATGAGTTTCTCCAAGACATTTGCTTCACTCTGAGAAAGATTTTGGAATGATGCTCGAAGTGAGTCCTGGCGGCTCTGGATACTTTCATTCTTGTATTCAATTGCAGCCTCCAAAGCTTCAATGCCCTCTTCAAGTTGGAAAAGAACATGTTCTTCCTAGGAATAATACAATATGAAGCACTCATTTAAAATGAAATCATATAACCTAGACCTTGTCATATACTTAGAATTTACTGTGCTTTTTGGTTTTAAGGAAAATTTGCAGCCTAGTACTAAATTTTAAAAAACAAGGGTTGAACCTTACCCCAGTCAGAATGTCCCACATCCACAAATCAGCCAATGACAAATGCTGGATGGGATGTGGAGAAAGAGGAACCCTATTACACTGCTGGTGGGAATGTACACTTATACAAGCACTTTGGAAAGCAGTCTGGAGGGTCCTTAGAAAGCTAAAGATTGACCTCCCTTACGACCCAGTCATACCACTTCTAGGCATCTACCCTGAACAACAGGAACCAATATACAAGGACACGTGCACCTCCATGTTTATTGCAGCACTGTTCACAATAGCCAGGATATGGAAACAACCCAGATGCCCCACCACAGATGAATGGATCCAAAAATTGTGGTATCTATACACAATGGAATATTATGCAGCCATTAGAAATGACAAAATAATGGCATTTGCAGGGAAATGGATGGAGCTAGAAGGAATCATGTTGAGCGAGGTAAGCCAAGAGCAAAGAGACAAACGGTACATGGTCTCCCGATAAGTGGATGCTAAATCCAAAATGTTAGGTGATATGACAAAACTAACAGGACTTAAGAAGAACTCCCACTCATCTGGTCGAACCACTACTAAATATCCCCATGCTGCTGATCACATGTATGGTGTATATGTGTACACTGTTATATGTTATAGACTGTGATAGACAATTTGCTCCAGGAAAGTTAGAATGAACTTGTGACTTTAAATGAGCATCATTATTCCACTATACTGTGAAATTTGGGAAATTATATAATCACTTAATCACAATTAAAAAAAAAAAAAAGAACCTCGGGGAAGGTAGGGAGGGAAGGGATAGTAGGGGGAAAACAACGGAGGGGGTAACAATGCTCAATAAGAAGTGTACTCATTACCTTACTCATGTGACTGTAACCCTCTGTATAGTATCTTTACAATAAAAAATTAAAAAACAACAACAACAAAGGTTGAGCTCTTGCACTGTGTCTTCACACTAAACCTATAATAAAAAGGGAAGGACAGATACATGAATTCTGAAACATCCCAAGGTCATACTGCAAATGCTAACTACCTAAATTCAAGAAATATGCTTTTTTTTTTTTTTTTTTTAGTGGTATAGGGGTTTGTGCTTACTAAGCAGGTGCTCTACCACTTAAACCACTCTGACAGTCCTTTTTGTATTGGGTATTTTCAGGATTAGGTCTTGTTTTATGCTGGCCTTCTTATTTGTGCTTCCCTGCATCACTGGGATGAAAATATATACTACTGTGCCCAGATGTTGGTTGACATGTGTGCTAATACTAGGGCTTGAACTTAGAGCCTTGCACTCTGGCTTGGCTTTTTTACTCATTGCTGGTCATGTCTTCAATCTGACACTTTGCTGATCAACTGGAGATAAAAAGTCTTGCAGACCTTTCTGCCTAGGCTGGCTTTGATTGTTATCCTCTATGTCTCTGCCTCCTGAGTAGGTAGGATTATAGGCATAAACCATCTTGCCAAACCCAAGGAATATGCTCACAGAATTGCCATCTCTTTCTATACTCTGAATCAGTATTTCCACTAGTAAAATCTAGAGAGCTCCTGATGTCCCTCCAATAACCTATTAAAACAGTATATTGTGAGGACAGAAGGAAGAAATACGTTTAGAGTAAGCTATTAAGAACCAGTAAGCCAGGTGCTCGTGGGTTATGGCTGTAATCTTAGCTACTCAGGAGGCTGAGATTGGAGGATCAGATCAGCCCACGCAGATAGGTCTTTGACTCTTTATCTCCAATTAACCACCAAAATGCCAGAAGTGGAGCTGCGGTTATCCTTGAGCACAAAAGTACAGGGATAGCACCCAGGCCCTGAGTTCAAGCCCTGGGACTGGCATGCACGCATGTGCACATGCTCGCTCGCTCTTTCTCTCTCTCTCTCTCTCTCACATACACACACACAAACACACACATGAACTAGTAATCAGAGAAGAGTTACTGAGGAAAGAAAAATGAAAATGAAGTAAAGATTAAAGGACACAAAGCATTTCCTAAGATTCCTATGAAAAGATGTAATCAGGGAAAGTGCTATTAAGAATAATGTTTAGGGGCTGGGAAGGTGGCTCAGTGGTAGAGTGCTTGCCTTGCATGCCTGAGGCCCTGGGTTCTATTCCTCAGCACCACATAAGCAAAAAGAAAAAAGCCGGAAGTGGCGCTGTGGCTCAAGGGGTAGAGTGCTAGCCTTGAGCTGAAGAGCTGAGGGACAGCACCCAGGCCCAGAGTACAGGCCCCACGACCGGACCCAAAAAAAAAAAAAAAAAAGAAAAGAATAATGTTTAGAGGGCTGGGAATGTGACTTAGTGGTAGTGCTTGCCTAGCATTCATGAAGCCCTGGGTTCAGTTCCTCAGTACCACATAAAAGGAAAAAGCCAGAAGGGGCACTGTGGCTAGCCTTGGAAGAAAAAAAAAAAGCTCAAGGATAGTGCCAAGGCCCTGAGTTCAAGCCCCAGGACTGGCAAAAAAAAAAAAAAATACTAATAATGTTTGGCGGGAGAATGCAGTCATGAAATTCAGTGCATATTCTACAAATTTAAGAAAAGTGAGGGAAGTGGTAGGTTGGGAGAGATAGGGAAAAATGATTAAATGGGTGACTTTGATCAAGATGCATTGTTTACATAAATGGTTTAATTGAATGGCAACTTCATTGTACAACTATTTAAAGATAATTTTAAAGTAATGTTTAATAGCATTCCTAAGAAATTTTGTTTTGAAAGGAGGAAGTATAGCATGCTTTAATGTACTAGATACTTCTTTTCTAGGAAAAAATCTGACAAATCTTTACCAAGAAAACTAACAACTGGGCTGGGAAGGTGGCTCAGTGGTAGAGCGCTTGCCTTGCATGCTCAAGGCCCTGGGTTCGATTCCTCAGCACCACATAAGCAAAAAGAAAAAAGCCGGAAGTGGCGCTCAAGTGGTAGAGCACTAGCCTTGAGCTGAAGAGCTGAGGGACAGTGCCCAGGCCCAGAGTTCAGGCCCCACGACCGGAACCAAAAAAAAAAAAAAAAAGAAACCTAACAACTTTTCTCCATTCCTCCCTGCAGCATCTCAAAGGAAAATATGTGAATATTTATGATTATATTAAAGAATATTAACGTTTGAGCTTCTCTTTTGGAATTCAAAAAAATAGGTATGTAATGACTGTCTAGTGAGAGGTTTGAGTAATATTCCTTTTAAAGAGCCATTATATAAAATCTGCTGGAAGAGCTATTTTTTTTTTTGTTTTTTTTTTTTGGTCCCATCGTGTGGCCTGAACTCTGGGCCTGAGCGCTGTCCCTCAGCTCTTCAGCTCAAAGCTAGTGCTCTACCACTTGAGCCACAGCGCACTTCAGCTTTTTTCTTTTTGCTTATGTGGTGCTGAGGAATCGAACCCAGGGCCTCAGGCATGCAAGGCAAGCACTCTGCCACTGAGCCAACTTCCCAGCCCTGGAAGAGCTATTTTGAAAAAAATGTTCAACAGCCATTCTATTTCTTTGTAAAACACCTACTATCATTCAAAGATTTAATAATTGGTCCATAAGAAACAAAGTAATATTCACCTTTTTAAAGAAAAAAAGCCCTTAAGAAGTTAAATGTATTTAGGTAAGAGAAACCATGAAATAACTGAATTATCTGACGATAATATTTGAGTGCTGAATTGTACTTAACACAAATATGAAAAGTTTGCCTTTATTGATGGCAAAGAAGAGTGTAAACTTAGTTTATACAGTTTCAGATCTAAGTTAAAGAAGTGCAGTGATGTATAAGGAAGTATCAATACCCTGAGGACAGTGACTCCAGTGAGGCTCAAGCACGTAGGTGTTTGCAGTTCCCTCTAACTCAGCACTAAGTATAGGGAGGGAGCCATGAAAAACTGTCATGGGACGAAAAACTTGTCTTAACACAAATTTCAGATTATCAAGAGTCAGTTGTACTTTATCATACTTTTCAAATTTGAGTATGCACTGATGAGCATATTAAAATTCAGATTCTGATTCTGGGTGGGCCCTAAGGGTCTGCATTTCTGTCAGACTCCCTTGAGGTGCTGTTGGTTCAGAGACCACAGTACAAGCAACATGGACCAAAAGTAATGTTCTCCAAATGTTTTGGATCACAAAACAAAAAGTTAGCAAATACTTTGCATATGTAGTTATTCCCCATAAATGAAAGTAATATAACAATAAAACATAAAACAGAAATCTTCTAAGATGAAATAAACATAACAGTTCTTTTATTTATTTTTTTGGTACTGGTCCTGAGTCTTGAATTCAGGGCATAAGCGGAGTCACTGAGATTTTTTTTTTGTTCAAGGCCAACTCTCCACCACTTGAGTCAGCTCTACTTCTGGCTTTTTTGGTAGTTAACTGGAGATAAGTCTCACAGACTTTCTTGCATGGGCTGACTTTGAACAATGATCCTTAGATCTCAGCCTTTTGAGTAGCTAGGATTAGAGGCATGAGCCACCAATGCCCAGCTAACATTAACAGTTCTTTTCTTTATGTATCCCACTGAAGGATAATTCTATCATCTGTAACGTGGATCAAAGTGGCAGACATTATGTTAATTGAAATAAGCCAGCCCCAAAAAGCTGCATATAGCATTCTCTCACTCATTTACGGAAGCTAAAGAAGATGATCACATAGTAGAGATATAAAAGTCATGACTACAGACTATGAAAGGTAGGGAGGATAGAAAGAGGTTGGCTAATGGGTACCAAATACACTTAGTTCTCATGTTCCATAGAATGGTGAATGGCAGGGTATCTGTTGCCTAAAGAAATTTATTAACTGTTTCAAAAAGAAGAGTTCAGGATTTCCACAACATAGAAATTATGCTATTTGAGGAAATGGAAATGCTAAAGTACTCTGTCTTGATCATTATGTATTTTATACATATATTGAGTTATAATACTGTTCTCCATAAAAGGAGGAGGAAAATGATTATCAGGGGTGACACTAATCAACATGGATATGTTAAATGGGTATGTTAAATTTAAACCCTGTTTTACATCTATTTGAAGGTGAAAATTAAAATGTAGAAAAAGAATATATATATATATATATGTATATATGTATGTGTGTGTGTATATATATATATATATATATGAAGTTTTGCCAACCAGGCACCGGTGGCTCATGCTTGTAATCCTAGCTACTCAGGAGGCTGAGATCTGAGGATCCAAGTTGAAAGCCAACCCTGGCAGGGAAGTCCATGAGATTCTTATCTCCAACTAAGGATCAGAAAACTGGAAGTGGTGCTGTGGCTCAATGTGGTAGAGCACTAGCCTTTAGCAAAAGAACTCAGGGATAGCACCCACGCCTTGAGTTCAAGCCCCATGGCCAATGAAAAGGAATGAAAAAAGAAAAGCTGGGAAGGTGGCTCAGTGGTAGAGTGCATGCCTCCCATGCATGAGGCCCTGGATTTGATTCCTTAGCACCACATAAACAGAAAAGGCTAGGGGCTGGGAAGGTGGCTCTGGTAGAGCACTTGCCTTGCATGCATGAGGCCTTGGGTTCGATTCCTCAGCACCACATAAGCAAAAAGAAAAAAGCTGGAAGTGGCGCTGTGGCTCAAGTGGTAGAGCGCTAGCCTTGAGCTGAAGAGCTGAGGGACAGCGCCCAGGCTCAGAGTTCAGGCCCCACAACCAGATTCCCCCCCCTCCCCCCCCCCCCCCCCCCCCCGCCAAAAAAAAAACCCAGAAAAAGCTGAAAAACAGACAGCGCCCAGGCCCAGAATTCAAGCCCCAAGACCAACAACAACAACAACAAAAAAGTTTTGCCAGGCTAGAATATTTCACCTGTAACTCTAGCTACTCTAAGGATTTATTTACTGCTGAAATCTGAGGATCTGAGTTTGAAGCCAGCTCAGGAAGACAATTCAATTCTGGGATACTCTCATCTCCAATTAACCAACAAAATCTGGAAGTGAAGGTATTGCTCAAGTGGCAGAGTTTCAGCTTTGAACAAAAACACTACGGGAGAGCTTGAGACCCTGAGTTCAAGCCCCAGTACTGGTGTTGAAAAAAGGTTTTTATTGGCATATAATTACATATGCTTGTTTAAAAAAGAAAAATAAAAGTAGAACTCAAATACTTCTAAAGTTTTAATTTCTGGATTTTATTTTTTTTAAGGTAACAGGAACTTATTGGGTAATTCTCTACTGGTATGCAGGATCTAAAGTTTATAATTCCTATCAAGTAATAAAACTAGGAAAATTACTTATTGTGGAACAAAAAATAATTTTAAGCAAGTTTAAAGACATCCTTCTGGGGCTGGGAAGGTGGCTCAGTGGTAAAGCGCTTGCCTTGCATGCCTGAGGCCCTGGGTTCGATTCCTCAGCACCACATAAGCAAAAAGAAAAAAGCCGGAAGTGGCACTGTGGCTCAAGTGGTAGAGTGCTAGCCTTGAGCTGAAGAGCTGAGGGACAGTGCCCAGGCCCAGAGTTCAGGCCCCACTACCAGACCCAAAAAAAAAAAAAAGACATCTTTCTACCAAGATTTTACTGATGATTTCTGTCACTTTACAATCTCACATATCCAGCAGTCTGCTACTGGCAGTTTTACTTGGGAATATTAGTCTTGGCTTGACAACCAGTGAGAGCAAATCCCACTTCATAGTTACACTAAAGGAAAACCAACTGTGTGGGACAAAGTACAAAGAAACAGACTATATGGAATCCCAACAACTGTGGCAAGTTCATTATTCCTTCAAAATAATCCAGGAGTCTGCTCAGTAGGTTTCAACACAGTGAAATATTTTCACCATAAATCTATATGCACTTTTAGTTTAAAGAAATCCTCATGAAGTAAAAGTCTTAATGTTTCTTAGTAATAGACCTCTACCCTTTTGCTCACATAATTTGCTCATTCTTTTCTATATGCCTTTCTTACCCATGTTCTATCTAAAATGGCTTTCTTATAATTTGTCAATACATGTTTTTCATAATCCAATTCATGATATTAATCTACCAAGTTAGCCTTGACACATTTTCCCTCAAATAATCATTGTACTGCTTTGCATAAACAGTATAATAATGATAGCTTTATTAGAATATCCACAACTTGCCTTTTTTCTTTTTTAATGCCAGTACTGGGACTTGAACTCAAAGATTAGAGTTTTCACTTGGCATTTTCATTTAAGACTGGTTGGTGCTCCAGGGGTTGGAAGCATGGCTCAGGTCATAGAGCGAAAATGTCAGATACCTAGTCCAAGTCTGGTATTAGACAAAAAAAAAAAAAGAAAAAAAGAAAAAAAATTTAAAAAGACTGGTCCTCTATCTCTTCAGCCACACCTCTACTTCTGGCATTTTCCTAGTTCATTGGAGATCCAATTCTCATGGACCTTTTCACCTTTGTTAGCTTTGAACTACACGTTCCTTAGATTTCAGCCTCCTGAGGGTAGCTAAGATTACAGGTGAGAACCATCAGTACCCTGCAACACAACCTGCTTTATTATGTACTTTGGGGTTTAGAGTTTTCATATATTTCTCTTTTTTCCAAGATAGAGTATGAATTTCTCAAGGCAAAGATGTATGTTTTACATTTTCGTTTCTTTCACAAGGCTAGTATCTGTCCTGGCCAGAATTCCTCCTTATATTTTGTTGTGTTGTAGGTTCTCATACCTTCAAATCTGAAAGCTTGGGGCTCCAATGGAATACTTTAGGACACTCTCCACAAGTACCCAAGTTAACTTATAAAATAGGGCAGTAGAGGGGTAGGTACCTGATCAATTTTGACTTAGTCCTTAAATTAGTCCTCAATTCCTTTCACCAAGTCAGTTAACAATCTAACTTTATATTTCCTTTCTCCCATTTCTTTTCTTTTTTGGGGGTGGGGGGTCCTGTTATGGGGCCTGAACTCTGGGCCTGGACACTGTCCCTTCTTCAGCTCAAGGCTAGCGCTCTACCACTTGAGCCACAGCGCCACTTCCGGCTTTTTCTTTTTGCTTATGTGGTGCTAAGGAATCAAACCCAGGGCCTCAGGCATGCAAGGCAAGTGCTCTACCACTGAGCCACCTTCCCAGCCCTTCCATTTCTTAAACTAGCTCTCTTACCTCTATCTTATCCTAATCTACATCACTACAAGATTCTGTAAGGCACATGACCAGCAGCAACTCACCTTCTTTTAGGAATTTGCCCTTACCTTGTTTGGTAATGACAGGACACAAGCTATAAATATCAGTAGAGAAAATTCAAGCTCAAACATTCATTTTTGGAACAGGAAGCATGGCTCAAAGAGTAAAGCACCAGTGGTAAGTGAAAAAAACAAGTAAAGCTTGAGGCCCTGAGCTCAAGCCCAAGCACATGAAAAACATCATCAGCTTTATCTGATAAAGTAAGATGTAGGGCCATTACTGAGTGAAAAAAATTTTAAACAAGTAAGTCCAGTGGCTGTCAGTGGCTCATGCCTATAATCCTAGCCACTCAGGAGGCTGAGAACTGAGAATTGAGGCTTGAACTCAGCACAGGCAAACAAATCTGAGAAACAAAAACTTGCAAACAGTTGGAAATGGAGGCATGGCTTAAAGTGGTAGAGCACCAGCCAAAAGGGAAAAAGCCAAGCAAGAGCACAAGGCCCAGAGTTCAAGCCTCACTTAAAAAAAAAGTCTGGGCAAGCCGGGCGCCGGTGGCTCACGCCTGTAATCCTAGCTACTCAGGAGGCTAAGATCTGAGGATCGTGGTTCAAAACCAGTCTGGGCAGAAAAGACTGTGAGACTCCTATCTCCAATAGACCAGCAGGAAACCAGAAGTGGCACTGTAGCTCAAGTGGTAGAGCACTAGCCTTGAGCTGAAGAGCGCAGGGACAGCGCCCAAGCCCAGAGTTCAAGCCCCATGACCGACAAAAAAAAAAAAAAAAATCTGGGCAAAAAATTCCTCTGATCATATAAAATAATATTTATCAAAATGAACTCCAGGAAATGGGAAGATGACTTTTTTCTTTTCTTTTTGTCTTGTTTATCTTTCTTTGGGGTGGTAATGGCACAGAAAAGGTAGGACAAAAGGTGAACAAATGCAGTACTCAGTAGACACTATGTTGAAAATTAACTATATAACTTGTGGAACAGGACAGGAAGGAAAAACTAGGGAGGGGTGACAGTTGTCCAAAAAGAAATGTACTTGTTACCTGACTTATGAAATGGTAACCACTCTGTATATCACCTTTATAATAATAAAAATATTTGACTAACCCCGACCTCCCTAAAAAAGAAGAGGTGAAGCCTGGCACTGGTGGCTCACACCTGTAATCCTAGCTATTCAGGAGTCTGAGATCTGAGGATCGTGGTTCAAAGCCAGCCCGGGCAGGAAAGTCCGTGAGACTCTTATCTCTAATAAAACACTCAAAAACCGGAAGTAGCGCTGTGGCTTAAGCAGTAGAGCGCTCGCCTTGAGCTGAAGAGCACAGGGACAGTGCCCAGGCCTAGAGTTCAAGCCCCAGGACCGACCAAAAAAAAAAAAAAAAAGGTGAGAGGACCTGTATCTTCTATAACTAAGAAGAACTTTACTGAGAATTGATTTTATGTCTATTGTTTGGACTTGGTATGGTATATGCTCCCAATGTCAACTCTTTTTCAAAAGGTTCCTTGGGAAGAATTAACCCTTAATGTTCTGAGGATGTTGATTTCAGATAAGAAATCAAGACTTAGAAGACCAAACTCAAGAAATACTGGTTTTCCAATGGCTGGCTATGTCAGGAGAGGGCCATATTTCTCTGAACCACTCTGTGAGGACATGTCTGTCTCTAGTCAAGCATAGTTTACGATACTAAGAGATGCCAGGTGAACTCATTACAGATGACAAAAATATCAAGGAAGCAAGTTTATCAGATTTATCATTTTTATGATTGTGTGACAAGAGACCAAGAAAATCACTCATACATCAACTCCAGTTCCAAAGAATACTGACTTACTTCAGGTGATAGAACTCTACCATTTTTAAGTTTCTCATCCACACTGTTTCTTTGTCTCTGGAGAAGATCCTTTTCTTTCTGAAGAACTTGAACTTGTTCTGAAATCTTTATTTTCTCCTCAGCAGTACTGCTTTCAAACTGCATATTCTTTTCAGACAATTCCTGGTCCAACAAGTTCAGGCGAGTTGATATTTTCAAACTATCAGTGCTTAAGGCCTAAAAAGATACAATCCACCAAATACCCCCAAAACAGTTACGAGAAATCCAGACTGTGTATAAATCAGAAAAAAAAAAAAAAAACAGAGAAAATTACTAAGTGAATGCATTTTTCACTTTTAAATTATTTTCTCCCATAGATTTTTTTGGGGGTTCATTATCAAGATCTTATGTTGAGGCCAGGTGGTGGTGGCTCTCTTCTAAAATGCTAGCTAGTCAAATGGCTGAGACCTAGAGGAACCAGGTTCAAAGTCAGCTCATGCAGTCCATAAGACTCCATCTCTAATTACCCAACCAAATGCCAAACTGGAGGTATGACTCAAGTGGTAAAGTACCAGCTGTGAGCAAGCAAGATGAACAAGTGTATGAGGCATGAGGCATTGAATTCAAGCCCCAGTACAGGAGTACGAGTGTGTGCATATGCGTGTGCACACACACGCGCACACACACACAAAAACTAAGCTGAATGTATTAAAAAATAGATTTAAACTAAGAATTTACTACCAAGAATGCCTTAAGTGAGGTTTTCAGAGATAGTTTTTCTTTTTTATTATTTTCTAAATCGAACAGTCTTTTACCTTAGCTTATTACAAAGAACTGTAATTCCCTAGATGTTGATATTTGCTGTTTTAAACATAAAATTTGGTTTTATCTATACATCATTCTAGTCAGAAAATATTATAGCTTACGCTAAAATATTTTTATCTCAGTCTCTCCCTAGCTATGTGGCCTCCTATAAGACACTTGAGTTTTCTGCTCCTCAGTTTTGATACCTATAAACTGGAAGCAGTAGTGCCTATTCCAGGATTGTTGTGAGGATCTGAAGCGACCATGAATGTCAAAAAGTTTATAGATATGCAACAAGTAGTGTGTGTATACGTTTGTGTCTCTGTACACACAGAGATGTAATGGTACAAAGACTTTAACTCAGGGCCTGGGCCCTGTCCTGTAGCTTTTTTGCCAAAGCTGGCATCTCTAGTTCTTGTTTGGGGGTGGTTAACTGGAGATGAGTCTCATGGACTTTCCTTCCCAACTGGTTCTGAACCATGATCCTCAAATCTCAGCCACCTGAGTAGACTGGATTACAGGCCTGAGCTGCTGGTGCGTAGTAGCAGTAGTTATAAATGTGTGTGTGTGTGTGTGTGTGTGTGTGTGTAGCCATATATTTACTAGCATAAAGTTTATCATTAATAAAGTAGTTCCTTCTCATAACCTTCACCAGAGTCCTACTCCCTAAACAAGCTGCTTCCCATCCTTTTAGATGTTTCTTCTGGTTTTTTGGTCCACATGTCTAAATTTAGATACTGTCCATCATCTGTATATTATAGAGTTTAGCACTCTTATACCTCCCCTTCTCCACTTACCCCCTCCCTACCTTCATTCTCCCAATTTAAGTTCTAGTACAGCTTTTAGTTACATCAGTATTCATTTACACCTTATTAGGACTTTGCAACTATTAGTCATAGCTCATCTACCTAACATAAAATGATCATACTCCAATTCTGGTACCCTATAAGTAAAATAAAACTATAAAATTCCTTCCCACACTTTCTTCTTTTGACCAAATTTATCAGGAAATCTTTTTAATACATTCTTTTCTGAAAACATTCTGCCTGTAGCCTCCATTCTCCTGCTGGATCACATTTTGGGGATCTGAAGTCTTTTTCATAATTCATGTTTTTATTGTGGAGGACATCCTACACTAGTTTCCATCTTCACATTTGATTAAGAGTTTGGCTAAGAGAAGAAATACTAACTGAAAATGTTTCCTCATAAATTTGAAGCTGGCTTCATTTCTTTTACCTCCTAGTGAAGAAAGTTGAAAAGCCCAGTGCCATTCTGATTCTTGAGGTGGATAAGCAACTAGTCTTTTCTACTTAGAAGCTTTCAGAATCTTTTTTTTCCCTTTGTGCACCTAAACCTTCATAATGCTTTGCTTAAGGTATTCATTTTTCTAGATCCTTGAAAATTAGTGCTGAAATTTTTTTTATACTGTGTGTTTCATAATCTCTCCTGCTTCTTTTTTGTTTCTTTCTGGAATTCCTACTATTTAAAAATTGGACTTCCTAGTTTAAAGTATTTTTTATTTTCTTGTGCTTTGCCTTTTAACTTACTGAGCTTTTTTAAACTGTATCCTCTAACCCTTTTAATGTTCAACAGTTCTTTCATGTTTTCATAACTTGTAGTTCTTGTTTGATGGATATAGTAATATCATTTATCACGGATCATCAAGGATACCAAGATCTTTATTGGAAGATTTTTAAGCTCCTAGTTGTCTCTAATTTCTCTAAGTTCCTTTTTCTCTCTGGTGTTTGTCTTTAATGTTAGTGGTATTCCTTTAATATTGGTAACATTGAAGAGTCAGACACAAAATAGTTGGAAAGTTAGCTGACATAGCTATAATCACTTGGGAGGCTGAGGCTGGAGGATCTCAAGTTTGAGGGCACATAACAAAACTGTCTTAAACAAACAAAACCCCCCAAAACTTAATAAGATGGGATGAGTGATGGATGGGTGAGATTAATTAAAATTTATTGTAAATGTGTGGAAATGGAGCAATGAAAGTCCCCCACCCCAAGTAATAACTATTGTAAGCTAATAAAAAGAATGTGTGGTTTTAGATATATATATATGTCATATATATATAATGTCAGATTCCAAAGATGAATCTGAATTGTATGTGTGTGTGAGAAAGAGAGACAAACAGAGAGAGAGAGAGAGAGAGAGAGAGAGAGAGAGAGAGAGAGAGAAGAGAGAGAGAGAGAGAAGAGAGAGAGAGAGAGAGAGAGAGAGGAGAGAGTGAGCAAGCCGGTCCCAGGGTTTGAATTCAGGGCCTGGTCACTGTTCTTTGTGCTTAAGGTTAAGTGCCCTACAACTTTGAGCCACAGTACCAATTTTAGCTTATTGGTAGTTAACTCTGGAGATTTAGAGATAAGATTCTCACAGACTTTCCTGCCTAGGCTGTCTTTGAACTGCAACCCTCAAATCTCAGCCTCCTGAGTAGTTAGGATTACAGGAGTAAGCCACCAACACCCAGCTCCAAGTCTTAAAATCCCTAAGTTTTAAAATCTCTTTTTAGGAATGATTTCAGAAAATTTGCTGATCTTCTACTAGGAAGTACAAATCCACCTTTAAACATCTTTGAATTGGAAATCAGGGTTAGGAACTGGATGGCTTAGAATTCATAGGTATGTTTACATTCATTCTGTGTATTTGACCAATTCTGACCCTCTGATGTACTTATTCAGTTCAATCTTCAAAAAATAAACCACAGTGCCCTGTTTTTATCCTGTGCCTTACTTCTGCCTTCTGAAAATTCTAGCCACCTTACTTCTATCTTTTTGCTGTTCTAGGTGAATTGTAGCTCACTAAAGCCATTATTTTTTTAAGGAATAAAAAAAGCTAAAGCTAAAACCCTTGCTCTTCATTTTTAATATTGTATGTTTCATAATACATTTGTGTCATATAGTCCTCATTTCTGTCTTTCTAGACATGTATTTTAGCTTCGTCTCTTCTGCTAAATCATTAACTTCGATTTGCTTTCCATTTTATAGTTCTTTTTAGTCTTTTGTTCTCTTTCCTTTACTGTTTTCATAGCCTTTTCTTCAATAGGAGTTTTAATGAGATATAATTCATACACCATATAATTAATCTACTTAAGGTATATAAATGAGGTTACATATATTCAGTTATGCTATCAATAAAAACATTTTCATCAATCCTCAAAAAAGAAACACCATCCCTAGTAACAGTAATTCCATTTCCTCCCTAATATCCCATAGCCTAGGCAACCATCATTTACTTTCTGCTCTATGGAATTATGTATTGTGGTCTTAAGCTCAGGAGTCTCATGCCTCAGCCACCTAAGTACTAGGATTACAAGTGTGTGTTACCATGCCAAGGACCAACACTTCTTACTGTTTACTGATTGTAGCCATCCTATTTGAATGTGAAATGGTATTTTGATTTGTATTACTTCAATGGCTATGTTGAACACTGTTTTATGTGTTTATTAGTCACTTCCATATCTTCGTTGAAGAAATCTCTTTTCAGATCCTTTTCCCATTTTTAAATTTTCATTATTTTTTTTGAAGGAAGGTATTACTATATATCCCAGGTTGGCCTTGAACTAACAATCAACTTGTTTGTCCTCCTGAGCTCTGGGATTACAGGCAAGTTTTTATTATTGAGTTATAAGAGTTCTTTCTTTTTTCATTATGTTATTATCTTTAAGTAGTGTACAAAGGAGTTACCATTCAACAAATCAGTTTATAAATACAATTCCATCTTAATCAATGTGTAGGAGTTCTTAATATTTCTGTGTATGTATATATGTGTGTATGTGTATAGCCTCAGTGCTAGGATTTGAACTTGGGGCCATGTGCTTGCTAGACAGGTGCTCTACTTCTTGAGCCACACCTCCAGCCCCCTTTATATATTCTTAGTCCCATATCAAATTATCTGCAAATATTTTCCCTCGTTCTATTCTATAAAGTGGTCTATTTTACTTTCTTGTTAGTGTCCTTTGCATCACAAATATTTTAAATTTTGATATAATACACTTTATTTTTCATTCTTTTATTGTCTGTGCTTTAGGATAATATCTAAGAAATGATCAATTAACATATAAAGTCAAAGATTTATGCCTATGTAAGAGTTTTTTTATTTTAGTTCTTTGCTGTATATCATCCATTTTAGATTAGTTTTAGTTTTTCTTTAAAATTTCTTTTTTTTTCTTTTTAAGGTTTATTTAGTAAGATCTATTTTAGCACTTCAGGGATAAAGTAGGAAGAAATAGAAACATTCTCTGCTCCCCACACAGGATATGGGAGTTAAAGGCTCCTTGTTTGCTTTACTTTCTGAAACAAGGTCTTGCTGTGTAATACAGGCTGATCTTCAACTCATGATCCTTGTTCCTCAGCCTCCAAATCTGAGATAATAGATGTGAGTTACCATGCCTGGCTTGTGTCCAATGTGAGTTTATGTACAATGTAAATAAATTCCTTTTCTGTCATTTTAGTAAGGCAATATGCTTGTGCTAAATCAATTATATTCCTTGTCTGAAATGTATATAATCAGATTTTATAAATATTTCTCAAACATTGGATGACATTTTAAAGCTTTTGTTCCAGAAAGATCCTAATTTCAAGTTTCTCTTGGATAATTAAAAGTTTTTAAAGATCAATTTTCCTTTGCTATTTTGTGATTTCTATTCATTTGTACTCCCTACTTACCTAAAAAGTATACCTCCTTAAAAAGAGAAAACATTTGTTTTCTTTTAGTTTCTTTTCTGTATCATGAAGTAAACTTATTTCAGAGAAAGCATTTTCTTCCTAATGTTTATTCTTTGTTCTGTTTTTCTTTCCATTCATAATATAGAACATATAAAAGTCTGATTTTCTTTTGTTTACTCACATGGGATTTTAATATTTTTTGAGGGATAAATTTTTACATTTGACCCTGACAGCCCATTTTAGCAAGTTATCTGGATGTAGTGCCAGCAACTAGGCTGGTTAGAGTGACCACCCTGACATTATTCAGCGGCCTTTGCTTAAAGCTATTTCAATAGAAATTGGGAAATGGAGGTAAATAAAGGTTCCTATTATTATCAGCATATTATACTGATGTGCAGAGGTTAAGATCACACTATTAACTCAGATCTCACTGGTCATGATGCTGGCTAGATGGCAAGTGTAATAGGAGGGCTCTTCACTGATCCTCTAGTCCATGACTCAATGTGTGGATGACCCAGGACCCAACACTGGCTAGAGGTGAATCATCTTCTTCAAGTTTGAGTAAAACAGCTTCATTTTTAGATGCTGTTGCTGACAAAATGGCTATTCCCACAACCATTTCTTTTTCAAAAATTGAAATTTAGACAAACTTGTCCATAAAATTACATCTTTAACTCACTCCTAAAATGCAACTCATCCAGTAAAACTTTTGTGAAGTTTTAAAACTCTTTATAACTTAAAAACAAGCAAATCATCATTTTACAAATTTTTCTTTCTTTTATAAGAATCCTGCCAATTCCTAACGTTGAGTAGTGGTGATAGCTAGATAGATTTAAAATTCATTCTTCTAAATTATCCATCTTTAAATATAAAGTATCAAATGATACAATTAATTTAAAATACTAAAGTTAATAAGTCTTAATAAAGATTGCATAGGGCTTGGAGGAAAGGAAGTGAGGAGTTACTGCATAATGGTTACAGAGTTTCTATTTGTGTTATCAAAAAGTTTTAAAAATAGATAGTTGTAATAGTTTTACAACACTAGAGATGTAATTAATGCCATTGAATTATTCAATAGAGATTAAAATGGCAAATTTTAGGGTGGGCGAGGCAGGAAGATCTCAAGTTCAAGGCCATACAAATGATAAATATTACATTTTAAAATATTTTGCCACAATAATGAAGTTAATAATCATACCTGAAGAGCACTCACCATTTCACTTAAATAATGGAAATGTTTTGGTGATGGTTGTCTGGTAACAATAAGAAAAATATACCGAGTGGCTGGGAAGGTGGCTCAGTGGTAGAGCACTTGCCTTACATGCTTGAGGCCCTGGGTTCAATTCTCAGCACCACATAAGCAAAAAAGAAAAAAGCCGGAAGTGGCACTGTGACTCAAGTGGTAGAGCGCTAGCCTTGAGCTGAATTGCTGAGGGACAGCGCCCAGGCCCAGAGTTCAGGCCCCACGACCAGACCCCCCCCAAAATATATATATATATACTGAAAATAAGATACTATTTTTTGGCATTACTGGGTAATGAACTCCAGGCCTCATGCTTATTAGGCAAACACTCCACCACTTGAACCTTCCTTGGACTAGCTTTTGGTTTCTAACTTCATAATTATACAATTCACTTTTTAGGGGAAAAAAATCCTAGAACCAGAATTAAATAACAAATTAAATGGAATACCTGACTAGATCTCAACTTCTTACTCTCCAGGTGGCTCTTCTCCTGTAGCAAGGCCTCCTTCTTAGAAACTATGGCTTCCCGTTTCTTTAGGTCTTCTTCCAGCTGTTCTAATTCTTGGCGTTGGTTCAGAACTTTCTCTACTTCCTCATCTAACCATTTCTTTTGCTCATCCAATTTCTATATTAAAATTTCAAAGAAACATAATTTGTTTTTCCTCCTACCATAAAGATTACATGGTGATACTATAATTTTGGACTGGCTAAAACCTCTGAAATAAACATTAAAACAATCAGTAAAAAATAACTCATGTTCCATAAGGTCTGAAGGTTCCATAAGTCTGAAACCATAAGGAGTGGTTCTACTTAACCTGTTGTGTTGCTTTATTAAAAATTAAAATTGATTCCCCAAATATGTTCAAGAGTGTGAAGCATTTCAGCCTGAAAAAAAAAGGAAAGACAAATTTCTCTACCTGTATTAAAGATTCCCAGCATGGGAATTTTGAGAGGTGCGCATCTCCCTCATAATACTTACATGGACAGTTGCTCTACTAGTCTATCATCCCTTAGCTTGAGCTAATCGATTGACTGTAGGAGCTGTGCTTTTTATCTCTCTATCCATAATAGGTGCAGTGTTGCCTGGCCCACAAATGCCACTAAATAAAATGTTAATTGAAGAAGTAAATAAATGCTTAATTCAATCATTAATCAATGGGATAACAACCCAATCTACATTGTAGTTAACTTGTTAGAAGATAAAAAGCTAGAAAGTTGTATTTTGTTAAAGAAACAAGTGTAAACATAAGTACAAATGGAGTATGAACAAATGGAATATGACTTTGATGTACTCTACCAAAAGGACAGAGTGGTATCATAAAGATACTGAAACAATAAACAGAAAAATAAACATATACTATTGTCTAGCTGCTAATTGGCCTGGTAAAAGTAACTCCTACAAGTTAGTACTGTGTCTCAATACCTCAATGAGGTAGTAAAGATGCATGAGATAAAGAGACCAAAGTGGCCAAGGCAACTCACTAGCACAAAGCTAGTGAGTCTAACATACAAGTCTACATACTATGCTCTTATACTGAATTCTAAAATAGAAGCTTGACAATCATTAGGGCAGGAAGAGAGCGTTAACTATTGAAAATAATTTCCATTTGTTTTAGCCTTAGACAGTCTAATACGAGACCTACAAAGTCTGCAATGAAACAAACTCAATTATTCTTCAACTGTGAGTAGAGTTTGAAAGAAGACCTTTGTAAGCTCTGTTCCAACAGGAGAAAAACAAAAACAAAAAAGTAAATCACTGTTAAAACATTTCTGGGTTGGGCTGGGAAGGTGGCTCAGTGGTAGAGTGCTTGCCTTGCATGCTCAAGGCCCTGGGTTCGATTCCTCAGCACCACATAAGCAAAAAGAAAAAAGCTGGAAGTGGCGCTGTGGCTCAAGTGGTAGAGCGCTAGCCTTGAGCTGAAGAGCTGAGGGACAGTGCCCAGGCCCAGAGTTCAGGCCCCACGACCAGATCCCCCCAAAAAAAAAACATTTCTGGGTAAAGGGAGTATGTGTGGGAATACATCCATATCCTGTCACTAATAAGATATATAAAATTTAAGGGAAGTAAAGTTTTCACAATTAAGATAGATGTATTTACATTTGGAGTATAATACAATTTTACACACATTATTTTCCTTAAAGTATTTTCATTTCTTTGAACTTTGAAATTATTTCATGGAATTATGACTTTTTACTTTGCAAATGAAGAACTAAAATAACAGTTCTTTAAAATTTATTATGTATATCCAATTTGGAGCTGTTTGAATGTAAAGCTCTGATTTTTAGAAATACATCTGTGTCCAAACTGCAGTCAGAATAAATAGAAGCTAGTGAACACAGAGTCCACATCTGTATTCCATAACCTTCAAATAAACATATTTCTTTTAAAGTAATAACAAGCAATTTCTGGATCAGAAAATAATTTTTAGTATTAAGGAATATTAAAAATTTTACACATGAGTATTTGAGATTTTATTCAGAATGCACACTTTTGACTTCTAGTTAGACAACCATCAAAAGGAAGAGGAAACAAACACTGCACAGAACTAACAAACCTGGAGTGGTTCTACCTGTCCAAAAAGGCCTTTTCTCCGTTGCAAGTAACATGCGTCAATGTCCTGAGCTTTTAGTTTTAGATCTTCTTCCTGTTTGTTTTTTAACTGGAGCTCCTGTAAAAAAAAATTAAAGACACTTCAGCACTTTTACTACCTGGCTATCATTAATTATGCAGAAAATAGCTTTCATCTCATTTGCTGTTCTTTATTTTGGGTGCTGTAACTTAAACTCAGGGTCTTGAATGTGCTAAGTGCATACCCTACCATTGAGCTATACTCACCACAGCCTGAGAATCAATTTCTTTTAACATTTACTTTTCCTAGCTGCAAAAAGAGAAAATGAGTGGATGAAAAATAGGGCTTTTTGAAAAAATAACTTTAGGCTGGTGATATAGCTAGCTCAGTGATAGAATATTTATTTGCCTAACATGCTAGAGACCCCTAAGTTTGATCATAATAAATTGATTTAAATACCATTTATAAGCCAGGCGTGAGTGGGTCATGCCTGTAATTCCAGCCACTCAGAAGGCTGAGATCTGAGGATCATGATTCAAAGTCATCCTGAGTAGGAAAGTCTGTAAAACTCTATGTCAACCAGCAAAAAAGCCAGGAGTAGAGCTGTGGCTCAAGTGGTAGAGCACTAGTCTTGAGGGGAAAAAGCATCTAGGATCTGAGTTCAAACTTTAGGTCTGACACACATACATATACAAATTTTTTACAGAGTTAGCAATGGGTATACTTGAGTTTATTATAGTAGAAATGCAAAAGAAGTAATATTGACGTTATGGTGCTCACAAATAGTCTACAGCTTTCAATAGCCTTGCAAGACAGATCAAAATTCCATTAATTTGTTTCCATCCACATTTTAAGTGTCAAGAAGCCCAAAGTTCATGGTCCTCCTCTAGAGTTTAGAAGATGCTGCTGTCACTACTAAAGTTTAGCAGGAACCAGACTGAAACAATGGATAAATAGCCCATTTCTGTTAGTGGTCCATGATGGGTAAGTATAAAAACTGAAGGTCTGTGGTTAGACATCAATTTGGCAAGATAATTATATATCTGTTGACTCGTATAATTTAAATAAGACTGTAAACGAGGTGCTTGTGGTTCATACTTGTAATCCTAGCTACTTGGAAGGCTACGATAAAAAAGGATCATAGTTCAAGGCAGCCCCCGCCCCCCACACATGGCCCCATCTCAACCAATAGTCAGTGCAGTTGTATAGTCTGTTATCCTAGCATCTGGGATTCTGAGATTGAGAGGATTACAGTTCCAGACCATCCTGGGCAGAAAATAGACTACATCTCTGCAGAAGATGCTGCATCCTAGCTATGGCAGGAAGTATAAAACAGGAAGACTGCAGTCCAGGCATACATCTGGGCAGGAATTACAACCTTATATCCAAATGTAAAGAAGAGCTGGAGGCATAGCTCATCAGCAGAGTGCCTGCTTAGCAAGTATAAGGCCCTGAGTTAAAAAACCCCAGTTCTCCCAGGAAAGAGGGATGGAAAGGGCAAGAGTGAAGGAAGGGAGGAAGAAAAAGGAGGGAGAGAAGAAAGCAAGGGAAAGGAAAAAGCAGGGGAAGAGAGAAATAAATAAAGGACTTTCACTAGGCAAAGTGGTACCTTTCTATAACCCCAACTATTGGGAGGTTGAGACAGGAAGAGCACAAGTTTTCAGGGAGTGTGGCCAACACAGTGAGACCCTGTCTCAAAAGAAAACAGACTTTCATTTGTATATTTCAATTTGGGGGGGCCAGTACTAAGATCTTGAACTCGGGGTCTTGTGATTCTTAGGCAAGTGTTACACTGCTGAGCTATGCTGCCAGCTCTGTTTTGTAGTGGTTATTTTCAAAATAGGATCCTATTTTCTTCCTGGGCACATACCTGGACCATGATCTACTTGCTTTAGGAGTCCTGTAGTTGCTCAGACAATAGGCATGTGCCACCACATCCAGTTTCCCGTCATAGAGATTCCCTTCATGGATTGCCTGAGCTGTCCTGGAACCTTGATCTTCCCAATTTCAGCCTCCCATGTAGCTTAGGATGATAGACACATGGCACTATAACCAGCTCTGGGTTAAGAGGGGGTTTGCAAATATTCTGCTCAGTGTGGCCTCAAACCATGATTCTCCTATTCTCAACTTCCCAAGTAACTAGGATTGCAGACAAGAGCTACCTATGCCTGGATTATTTTTCTACTAATAAATACTTTATAATAAAGTATTGAGCTGTGAATTGTAATAAATGGAAACTGTTCCTTCTCCACAGGTAATTTCAGTAGCACTAGAAGAACAGAAATAAAAGATTAGAGCTTTCCAGCCCTCATAATGGAAGAAAGAAAAATAAAATATTAAAGACTTGTGTTCCAAGTGTCTTTGAGTTTTGTTTTGTTTTGTTTTTTTTTTGTCGGTCGTGGGGCCTGAACTCTGGGCCTGGGCACTGTCCCTCAGCTCTTCAGCTCAAGGCTAGCGCTCTACCACTTGAGCCACAGCACCACTTCTGGCTTTTTTCTTTTTGCTTATGTGGTGCTGAGGAATTGAACCCAGGGCCTCATGCATGCAAGGCAAGCGCTCTAGCACTGAGCCACCTTCCCAGCCCCTTTGAGTTTTGACTCAGAAAAAGGAACAAGAGAAGAAAGGACCCCACCCCATCTGAGAGAGAAAACATAATACATGCAGAGACCCCCAAACCTACAGGGATTGCCTAGACTCACAGAAAAGAGTAAAGGTACTGTTAGGGAAGAGGGACTAATTAGATAACTTGGTCTCATACAGCATGGATCCTGAGTCAAGGGGCCAATATGGGCCAGTCATTGTAAGGAATAGGACCTCAAACTGAGAGTAGGAGAGACCACTGGGCTAGCAGCTAGACAGAAAACTCAGTCATCTCAACACAAGTTTACAATGCTACAGAAGCAAATGGAGTAAAGATGAAACTAAAGTATCCACATTCTGAAAAAGGCAGGCAGACCAGCCCATATGTTTTTCTAGCCATGGCTGTATCACCATGAGTCACAGGCTAGGCAAGGAATGGTGGACAAGAGAGAGCAGATTCTAGCCAATCATGTCCTTCAAATCTATGGGATGTAGTGAAGAAAGCTACAGACTCAACCACCACATAAACTAGATGCCATCTTGAAGATAGGAGTAGAGGGAAGAAGAGGCTAAGAGACTGGGTATTCTTATTTAAGAGACTTAAGAATTCTTCAGAGGAAATAATTACATTTTCAGGATAAGGTATAAACAAGATATTAGGTTAGTTCCCTTATTCTGGCAAATATCATCACATAGTAGGAGAGAGATGTGCTCACAAGGATCACCAGTCTGTTAGAGGCTAAATTAGTTTTCTGTGCCCATCTGAGTTGCATTATGAGAGACTTTGGACCAGATTTTTATTTTGCCTCCCATTAGTTTTCCCTAATCCATTGTTTCTCTTATCCAATGCTATAATTGAGCTTGTTACCCCCGTCAAGAATATCAGCAATTAAAGTAGCAGGTTATAAAATTAACCCCCAAAAATCAATGGCTTTTCTGTATGCCAACAATGAGAAAAGTGTGGCTGAAATTAGGAAAGCAACTCCATTTGTAATAGCCCCACAAAAAATAAAATACCTAGGAATTAACTAAAGAAGTGAAGGACCTCTATGAGGAAAACTTTAAAATCTTGAAAAAGGAAATCAACACAGAACTTAAAAAATGGCAAAACCTCCCATGCTCCTGGATTAGAAAGATTAACATCATGAAAATGGCAATACTTCCCAAGGCTATCTACAAATTCAACGCAATACCTATCAAAATTCCACCCTCATTCTTCAAGGAAATAGAAGAGGCAATCCAAAAATTCATATGGAACAATAAAAGACCCCGAATAGCAAAAACGCTCCTCAACGGAAAGAACACTGCTGGAGGAATATCAATACCAAATTTCAAACTCTACTATAAAGCCATAGTAATCAAAACAGCTTGGTATTGGCATAAGAACAGACCTCAGGACCAATGGAATAGAATTGAAAACCCAGAAATGAACCTACAGACCTATAGCCATCTCATCTTCCATAAGGGAGCTAAAACAATAGAATGGAAGACAGACAGCCCCTTCAGTAAATGGTGCTGGCAAAACTGGTTAACTACATGTAGAAAACTTAAGCTAGATCCTTATATATCACCCTGCACCAGAATCAACTCCAAATGGATCAAAGACCTTGAACTCAAAGCAGACACTCTGAAAACATTACAGGATGGAATAGGAGAAACCCTGGGTCTCCTTGGCTCAGGACGAAATTTTCTGAATAGAGACCCGGAAATACAACAAATCAAAGAAAGGTTGGACAAATGGGATTGCATAAGGTTGCAGAGCTTCTGCAGGGCAAATGACATAGCTAGCAAGATCAACAGAAAGCCCACGGATTGGGAGAAGATCTTTACTAGCCATACAACGGACAAGGGTCTCATATCTAAAATATACTTGGAACTCAAAAAATTAAACCACCCAACAACAAATCCTCAAAGAAACAACTGCCCAATAAGTAAGTGGGCAAAAGACTTAAAGAGAAGCTTCTCTGAAGAAGAAAGAAGGATGGCCAATAGACACATGAAGAAATGTTCAACATCCCTAGCCATAAAAGAAATGCAAATCAAAACAACATTGAGATACCACCTCACTCCAGTTAGAACAGCAAAAATCAAGAACTCTAACAACAACAGATGCTGGAGGGGATGTGGACAGAAAGGAACCTTACTTCATTGTTGGTGGGAGTGTAAACTTGTTCAACCACTTTGGAAAGCAGTATGGAGGTTCCTCAAAAGACTTCACAAAGAACTCCCCTATGACCCAGCAATCCCACTTTTGGGCATTTACCCTAATGTTTACAAACAAGACCACACTAAAGCTACCAGCACAACTATGTTTATTGCAGCATTATTTACCATAGCTAAGATATGGAACCAACCCAGATGCCCCTCAGTAGATGAATGGATCAAGAAAATGTGGTATATATACACAATGGAATTCTATGCCTCCATCAGAAAGAATGACATTTCCCCATTTGTTAGGAAATGGAAAGGCTTGGAAAAAATTATATTAAGTGAAGTAAGCCAGGCCCAAAGAAACATAGGTCCCATGGTTTCCCTTATTTGCAATACCTAGTATAGGTATGAGTCAAGCGGAAAAATTCAGATAATGTGATGTTAGGAAAACGAACCCTCAAATATGTATTTTAATGTTTTTGTTTCTTTCATGCATGTGTTTCTAATGCATTTATAAGATTATTTCTTTGTTGCTTTGTATGTCCCTCCCCCACAGTGTAGACCCTGCTTTCACTATATTTGATGTCAGTATAACATGTGGAGGAGATGGGGACAAACAAGTCGTTTAAGGATTCAGGTGGACCTGTTGCAACAATGAGAAGTACAAAATGTCATGTCAAAACCAGGTTTACAAGTCGGTGTGGGGGAGGGAGGGGGGGTATGATTGGGTGGGGGGAGGGGGGAGGCTGGGAAGGGAGGTGAAGGGTAAACAAAGGAGGAGGCTGCAATGCTTGGCAAGAAATGTATGCATTATCCTGCCCATGTAATTGTAACCCCTCTGTACAGTATGTTCTCAAATAAAATAAAATAAAATTAAAAAAAAAAACCAGCTTTACAATGTTGGTGTAGGGGGGGGAGAGGGGGTATGATTGGGGGGGAGGGGGGAGGCTGGGAAGGGAGGTGAAGGGTAAACAAAGGAGGAGGCTGCAATGCTTGGTAAGAAATGTATGCATTATCCTGCCCATGTAATTGTAACCCCTCTGTACAGTATGTTCTCAAATAAAATTAAATTAAATTAAAAAAAAAAGGAACAGAAGAGCAATGTAACATGGACTTATTCAACATCTAAAACTTTAAGCAAATACATGTTATAAAGGTGGAAAGATTGTTTCTTGGTTAAATATAGAAAGGTATTTAATTGTAAAAAAAAAAAAAAAAAGAATATCAGCAATTTCAGGATGCTGAAAGAAAGCTATCTCAAGATACTTTATACTTGAAGTTGAATTTCTACTATTCCTATTTGTCCATATACAAGTTTAAAATACTATTCATGCACATGAATAGACTTAATATTGTCAGTGGTCAATACTACCCTATAATCACAGAGATATGAGGATCCCATATGAGGACAGCTAGAGCTACATAGCTAATTTCAGGCTAGTCTAGGTGATCTACCAACCCCACGCATGCCTTTTTTGTTATTTTTGGAGACAGGGTCTCTACTATGTTTCATGAGTTATACTGGAACCCAGTATATAGCCCAGGGTGGCCTGGAGCTCCTAATCCTCATCTCAGCCTCCCAAGAGTTTGTATTACAGGTGTGTGCCACCAAGTCCAACTGAAACTTTGTCTTGAAAGAAAGGAATTTTAATGGCCTTTTTCAGAAACGGAAAAATGGATCCTTAAATTTATATGGAATAGAAGGGGGGACCAAGATGGCGACGGGGCAGTAGGGAAACGCCACAGCTCTCTCCAACCAAAAAGAGAGTTCGAGTTCCAACGTTTAATCTCCCCAGGAGACCGACAACAACAAAAAGACGAACACTCAGAGAAAAACCAGAGGTGGAAAATAACAAAAAAAGAAAGAGAGGAAAAGAAGAAATTCAGAACAGAGAAGAGCGAAGACCCCTCCCGCAACCTTTACTGGCCGCGCGGCAGTGCGCCAAGCCGCCGGCCAGCCGGCCCGGCGGGGGCTGCCGGAGCCACAGAGACACAGGGGGCTGCTTGCAGATCACCAGGTACCGGATTGCAGAACAGCGGATCGCCAGGAACAGAGAAACCTACCAGCCGGGAGTCTCCACGAGGATCCCACCCCCACCCCTCACTCTCCACCGGAGCGGAGAGGCTCCATCCCGCCAAAGCCGCCCGGCACCAGCAGCGCCACAAAGGGACCTGTCCGCAGACCACCCGCCCAATCGCCATCGCAACTACCCGGCGGGGGGCCGCCCAACCCAGCCCGCAACCACCCCAACTGAACTCGGATTGCAACAACAACTGACGACCTACAGGGTGAGTACCCCACAGGGGACAGTGAATCCCTCAAGGGAGACCAGAGCTGGAGGGAATCCCCAGACCCTGACCTAGACTCCCTACCCCAACACCCGGACCACAGGACCCACTAAAACTGGGAACTGTTCGAGAGCTCCACCAGCCGGTGGAGCACACTCTGCTGGCCAGGCCAGAGCAAGAGCGCCCCTGGAAGGGAGCTTAAATGCCCAAGCCAGGAACAGCGCCCCTGGGTCAAGACTACCAAGAGTAGAAGAAATTTGAACTGTGTCCTCCAGGCTGCATAACCTAGGTGGTATACACATTAGCACTGGCCTAACGAGCGCGCTCCAGGCTGGGGCCGGAACCAGGCCCGGGGACCGGCGCCTGAACAAAGCAAAAAGGGTCAGAAGTGGGGCTGTGGCTCAAATGGTAGGGTGCCAGCCTTGAGCTGAAGAGCTGAGGGACAGCACCCAAACCTAGAGTTCAAGCCCACAACCAGCCCAAAACAAACAAACAAAAACACATCAGGAGCCCATAGCAGACTCCAGTATTTGGGAGAGTGCATCCAGAGCATCTGATCTTCCCAAGAGCACCCGCAGGAGCAAACACAAGCAGTCTAGGCTGCTCAACCCTTCCAAAGGCGGGAATTGCTACAGCAGAGAGCTGAGAATCCTAAGTAAGTCAGAATAGCAGCTGGAAATAGGCTCCCAACAGAATCCAGATCAGGCACAGACTCTCTCTACCAATACAGAATCAGCAACCAAGCAAAGACAGACACACCAAAACAAGATTGAAGAGCAGTCTCCTGAACCCCCATGCGAAAATCACAGAGAAAAATCACAAGGTTTACCACTACCCAGGACAGCAAGCTCACCTCAAAAGCCAGCAGCCACGCAGGGGAGAGCCCCAGTGAGAGCAAAGCAGGAATGGAAGACAAAAACTACATCCAAGGGTTGCTGGAGGCAATGACTCAAGAAATAAAGCGAGAAATGGATCAGAAATTGAAAGAGCACAAGGATGAACTATCAAAAGATATACAGGACATCAAACAAAAGTTGGATGCAAAAATAGAAGCTGCACAAACCTCAGTAAGAAGTGAGATAAACGCCAAATTAGAGGTAATGCATACTGATCTCACCTCATTGAGAGGTGAGATCAGTACTCTGAGAACCAACATTGAATCCATAAAGGGATCCATTTCCACCATGCAAACCACAATAGAAGCCACGGTCAACAGAGTGAATGAAATGGAAGGTAGAGTGTCAGATACAGAAGACAGAATACACCAACTGGACCAAAAAGTGACAGATATGGAAAAATCACTCAAATTAAACCAAAGGGAAATTCAAGAGCAAGCAGATAATGCTAAAAAATTTAACCTTCGCATAATCGGAGTGGACGAAGGTGAGGAATTCCAGAACAAGGGAATGCAACACTGATTTAACAAGATAGTCAATGAAAATTTTCCCCACCTCAAAAACGACCATCTTAACTACATCACAAAAGCTTATCGAACACCCAACAAGCAAGATCCCAGGAGAAACACTTCTAGGCACATTATAGTAAAAATGATGGTTCTGAATAATAAGGAAACAATCCTGCATGCAGCAAAAATGAAGAAGGAGCTATACTACAACGGGAAAAAAATTAGAATCACTGCAGATCTCTCCACACAAACAATGAATGCAAGAAAAGCCTGGGAAAGCACCATACGAGCCCTGAGAGCCAGTAACTGCCAACCCAGACTGATATACCCGGCAAAGCTAGCATTCACATTCGATGGAGAACTGAAAACTTTTAATAGCAAAGAAAAACTAAATGAATACATAAACATTAAGCCAGCATTACAAAGAATTCTAAGAGGGGGGACACAACCTGAAGAAAGCAACCAGGAACTGGGACCTGCCCCAAACAGGCATTACTCAAAGTCTAACTGAGCAAGCACAGGAGGAAAGGAAAGAAGAAAAACTTAGGAAAATGGAATGGCAGGGACAACAATGCATCTCTCTATACTTTCTCTTAATATAAATGGGCTGAATTCGCCAATTAAAAGAAAACGAACTGAGGACTGGATCAGAAAACAAGACCCATCCATCTGTTGCCTTCAGGAGACCCACCTCTCATCCAAACATACAAACAAACTCAGAGTGAAGGGGTGGAAAAGGATCTACCAATCAAATTCCCCCAATAAGAAAGCAGGTGTAGCTATCCTGATATCTGACAAAATAAACTTTTCATTAAAATCAGTACAGAAAGACAAGGACGGACACTACATATTAATAAAGGGAACAATCCAAGAAGAGGATATAACCATCATCAACTTATATGCCCCAAATATCGGTGCACCCAGATATGTTAAACAAATGCTCTCAAACTTACAGAATAAAATAGATCCCAATACAATAATACTAGGAGACTTTAACACGCCACTCTCACCAAAGGACAGGTCTACCAACCAGAGGATTGGCAAAGAAGCTACCGAATTAAGTGAGGCCATACTTCAAGCGGAATTAACTGACATCTACCGAGTATTTCACCCTAAAACAACACAGTACACATTCTTCTCAGCAGCTCATGGAACTTTCTCCAAAATAGACCATATCATAGTTCATGCAAGGAACTTAAGCAAATACAAAGGGATCGACATAATCCCCTGTATCCTATCTGACCACAGTGGAATCAAGCTAGCTCTCAATAACAAAGCATACCGCAGAAATTTCTCTAATACATGGAAATTGAACAGCATACTCCTTAACAAGGCCTGGGTAACAGAAGAGATCAGAGAAGAAATAAAGCATTTCCTAGAACTCAATGAAAATGAAAACACCTCACAAAGAAACTTGTGGGACACAGCAAAGGCAGTCCTGAGGGGCAAATTTATTGCCCTCAGTGCCCACATCAAGAGAATGGAGACAGACCAAGTAAATAATCTCATGTTGCAACTAAAACAGCTAGAAAAACAAGAAAAAATGGGACCTAAAGCTACTAGACGAAGCCAGATAACCAAATTGAGAGCAGAGATTAACCAATTAGAAAATCAGAAAACCATAACCAAAATAAACCAAACAAAAAGCTGGTTCTTTGAAAAAATAAACAAAATTGATGGCCCGTTGGCAAGATTAATTAAAAAAAGAAGAGAGGAAACCCATATTAATAGGATTAGGGATGCCACGAGAAACATCACAACACGTACCCAAGATATCCAAACAATTCTAACAGACTACTTTCAAAAGCTATACTCTCTAAAGGAAGAAAATCTGGCGGAAATGGATGCATTTTTAGAGAAATACAAGTTACCCACACTGAGCAAAGAAGAAGTTAACCAATTAAATAAGCCAATATCCTATAATGAGATACAGGAAGCTATCAAAAGTCTTCCAACAAAAAAAAGCCCAGGACCAGATGGATTCACAGCAGAATTCTGTAAGACCTTTAAAGAAGAACTAATACCCATACTCCTCAAGCTCTTCAGAGAAACAGAGAAGGAGGGAGCCATCCCAAACTCATTCTAGGAAGCCAATATCACACTCATCCCCAAACCAGGCAAAGACCCAAACAAAAAGGAGAATTACAGGCCAATCTCCTTGATGAACACAGATGCAAAGATCCTTAACAAGATTCTAGCTAACAGAATCCAGAAACACATTAAAAAAATAAAACACTATGATCAGGTAGGCTTCATCCCAGAGACACAGGGATGGTTTAACATACGTAAGTCAATAAATGTAATCCAGCATATCAACAGAGCCAAGGTCAAGAATCACATGATTATCGCCACAGATGCAGAAAAGGCCTTTGATAAAATTCAACATTCATTCATGCTAAAAGCTCTGGAGAAAATAGGAATAGAAGGAACATTTCTAAAAACAATAAAAGCCATTTATGACAGACCAATAGCCAATATTATACTTAATGGGGAAAAGCTACAACCAATCCTCCTAAAAACAGGAACAAGGCAAGGATGTCCACTGTCTCCACTCCTCTTCAACATAGTCCTAGAACCCTTAGCCAGGGCAATAAGGCAAGAAAAAGACATTAAAGGGATCCGCATAGGGAAAGAAGAAGTGAAACTATCCCTTTTTGCAGACGACATGATACTATGCCTCCACGATCCCAAAAACTCCATCCCCAAACTTTTAGAAATCATAAGTCACTTCGGCAAAATAGCAGGATACAAAATAAACCCACAAAAATCAGTTGCCTTCCTATACACTGATAACGCACAGGAAGAGAGGGAAATAAAGGGAGCAACCCCATTCACAATAACCTCCCAAAAAATAAAATATTTAGGAATTAACCTAACCAAAGATGTAAAAGAACTATTTAATGAGAACTATAAAAAGTTAAAGAAAGAAATTGCAGAAGACACTAGGAAATGGAAAGACCTCCCATGCTCCTGGATAGGCCGACTTAATATAGTAAAGATGGTAATACTTCCAAAACTAATATACAAATTCAATGCAATTCCTATTAAAATCCCAATGACGTACATCACTGAAATACAGAAAACAGTCCAAAAATTTATATGGAACAACAAAAGACCTAGAATAGCCAAAACAATTCTAGGGGATAAAGACAATATGGGAGGGCTATCCATGCCGAACTTCAAACTCTACTACAGAGCTATAATCACAAAGACAGCATGGTACTGGCACAAAAACAGACCCGAAGACCAATGGAACAGAATAGAAGATCCAGATATAAATCCACAGGCCTACAGCCAGCTGATATTCGACAAAGGAGCCAAAGACATACAATGGAAGAAACACAGCCTCTTCAACCGCTGGTGCTGGGAAAACTGGGCAGCCACATGCAGAAAACTAAAAGTGGACCCCAGCCTATCACCATGCACCAACATCAACTCAAAATGGATTAAAGACCTTAACATTAAACCTGAATCTCTGAAACTACTACAGGACAGAGTAGGAGAGACACTTGAACTAATAGGCACAGGAAGGAACTTCCTGAACAGAGTCCCAGGGTCACAACAAGTTGGAGAGAGACTCGACAAATGGGACTACCTTAAAATAAAAAGCTTCTGCACAGCTAAATCTATCGCAACTAAGCTAGAAAGACAACCAACTAATTGGGAAAAAATATTTACCAGCGATATATCAGACAAGGGGTTAACATCCTGTATATACAGGGAACTCAAGAAACTAATCCCTCCCAAACCTAACAAACCAATTACTAAATGGGCAAGGGAACTAAAGAGGGACTTCTCAAATGAAGAAATAAAAATGGCAAAGAAACACATGAGGAAATGTTCATCATCCCTGGTGGTGAAGGAAATGCAAATAAAGACAACCCTGAGATACCACCTTACCCCAGTCAGAATGTCCCACATCCACAAATCAGCCAACGACAAATGCTGGAGGGGATGTGGAGAAAGAGGAACCCTATTACACTGCTGGTGGGAATGTACACTTATACAACCACTTTGGAAAGCAGTCTGGAGGGTCCTTAGAAAGCTAAAGATTGACCTCCCTTACGACCCAGTCATACCACTTCTAGGCATCTACCCTGAACAACAGGAACCAATATACAAGGACACGTGCACCTCCATGTTTATTGCAGCACTGTTCGCAATAGCTAGGATATGGAAACAACTTAGGTGCCCCACCACAGATGAATGGATCCAAAAATTGTGGTATCTATACACAATGGAATATTATGCAGCCATTAGAAATGACAAAATAATGGCATTTGCAGGGAAATGGATGGAGCTAGAAGGAATCATGTTGAGCGAGGGAAGCCAAGAACGAAGAGACAAACGGTACATGGTCTCCCTGATAAGTGGATGCTAAATCCAAAAGGTTAGGTGATACGACAAAACTAACAGGACTTAAGAAACAAAGAACTCCCGCTCATCTGGTTGAACCACTACTAAATATCCCCATGCTGCTGATCACAACTATGGTATATAACGTGAACAATGTTATATATTACAGACTGTGGTAGACAATTTGCTCCAGGGAAGTTAGAATGAACTTGTGACTTTGAAATTATGTAATCATTTAATCACAATCAAAAAAAAAAAAAAAAAGAACCTCGGGGAAGGGAGGGAGGGAGGGGATGGTAGGGGGAAAACAATGGAGGGGGTAACAATGTTCAAGAGGAAGTGTACTCATAACCTCACTCATGTAACTGTAACCCTCTGTATAGTAGCTTTACAATAAAAAAAAAATTTATATGGAATAGCAGAGGACTGAAATCAAAGGAAAAAAGGAAAGACAAGCAAAGCTGGAAGACTTGTTGATGTCTCAAAACTATACATTTTAAGAAATAAAAAGTGTAGTACTGACAAGAGGATAGAAATATACCCTGTGGAAGAGAACATTCATCACATATGGCCAGTTGCAGTTTTTTTCATCCTAGCACTGAAGATTGAACTCAGGACCCTATGAGCCTGGAACCTCTAGCTTTCAATCTTCATCCTCCAAACTCTGCCTCCTGAGTAGTTGGGATTAGAGCCAGACTGATGCCAGGCTCCCCGGTTGACTTTTATTTTAAAAAAATATTTTCTGGCAGTAATATGGCTTAAACTCAGGGCCTCAGAGTCTGGCTAAAAAGGGACTCTACCATTGAGCCATGTCTCCAGCCCTTTTTGCATTGGTTATTTTCAAGGCAGGGTCTCACTTTATGCTTAGGCTAGGCTGGTCTGCAATCTTCCTACTTGTGCTTCTCAGTGTCATGTAGTATGACATGTGTCTACTATTGTGCCAAGCCATTCTGCTTCACCTGTAAATGGGATAACAGGTGTGTATGCTCAATCACTGGTTGAGATATTTTAATGCCCAGACTTAGACTAGAGCCATGACACTCTGATCTCTGCCCATAAAGTAGCTAGATTATAGGCTGAGCCACGATATCTGGCCAAAGTTCCAAGGTATAGAAGGTAATGTTTTAATATACATAAATGAAATTATTTCAGTCAAGGTAATTAATAATCTCGTATAATTACCATTTTACATTTTAAGATGAAAGTAACTGAAATTTCCTCTTGGCAATTTTATAGTTAAAATACAATCTTTTTCTAGGCAGGCTCTCATTTATGTAGCCTTGCCTGGCCTCAAACTTCAGATCTTCTTACCTCGGCCTCTCAAGTACTGAGGTGTACGTCTCTCCAAGCTCAGCTTATAGTATTAACTGTAATCATAAAGCACTATACAATACTCATCTTAGCAACTTAGTGCTCTTTGACCAATAACTTCCCTACTTCCTCCACCAGCGTCTCCCATTAACCAACCAAAATGAGTTTTGACAAAGGTGTCATGTCCATTCAAGGGAAAGAAAAGTCTCTTCAACAGATGGTACTGGTACAATTGGAGATCTACATGCAAGGCACATGGAGATATTCTAGACATCCTACACAAAAACTATCCCAAGAGAGCTAAACAGCCTAAATATAATGTCTAAAACCATAGCACTTTCATAAGAAAATCTAGAGGTAAGTCTTTATGACCTCAGGTCTGGTAATGGATTCTTAGGAAAACAAGCACAAGTAGCAATAGAAACAACTGGACTTCAAAATAAAACTGTACATCAAAGCATATTATAAAAGTTTAGGCCAATGTGATAGTACAAATCTGTAGTCCCGGCTACGCAGAAAGATCTGCTAAGAGGATAACTTTTTTTTCATGAGTTTTAAACCAGCTCGGGTAACATTTTACATTGTCAAAAAATAAAGACAATCTAGATAATGAGAAAATATTTAGAAATCATTTGACTGACAAGGTTTAGTGTCCATAATATATAATTTTTTTGTCAGTTGTGGGACTTGAACTCTGGGCCTGGGTGCTGTCCCTCAACTCCTCAGCTCAAGGCTAGTGCTCTACCACTGGAGCCACAGTGCCACTTCTGGTTTTCTGGTGGTTTATTGGAGATAAGAGTCTCACAGACTTTTCTGCCTGGTCTGGCTTTGAACTGCGATCCTCAGATCTCAGCCTCCTGAGTAGCTAGGATTACAGGTGTGAGCCACTGGCTCCTGGCAAGAATATATCATTCTTGCAATTTAATAATAAAGGCAGACAAGAATTGAAGAAGAGCCTGCATCAGTAGGATCGAGAGTTTGAAGCTAGCCTAAGCTGCTCAGTTCAAAGTAAGCCTATGAAACATGGTGAGACCCTGCCTCAAAAAGAAAATAAATTTTTTTTTTTTTTGTCAGTCATGGGGCTTGAACTCTGGGCCTGAGCACTGCCCTTCAGCTCTTCAGCTCAAGGCTAGCGCTCTACCACTTGAGCCACAGCACTGCTTCCAGTTTTCTGGTGGTTTATTGGTGATAAGAGTTTCATGGACTTTCCTGCCTGGGCTGGCTTTGAACCGCGATCCTCTGATCTCAGCCTCCTGAGTAGCTACGATTACAGGCTTGAGCCACCGGCGCCCGGTGAAAATAAATAATTTTTAAAGTGAGGGTAGAGGCATAAGAAAAAGTAACAGCAAATTTGGTGAAAATACATCTTATGCATAAATGGAAATTATACAACAAATATAGTTATAAAAGAGAGAAAATTTTAAATCCTCTAAACAAATGAATAAAATGAACAAAAGATATGAACAGACATTTCTCCATAGAACATATACAAATAGGCATTTGAAAAGATGCTTGAATTAGTAACTTAGGAAATGAAAATTAAAACTTAGTAACTTAGGAAATGAAAATTAAAACCACAATAAGGCTGGACACTGGTATCTCACACCTATAAGCCTACCTCTCCCAGAGTCTGAGAGAAGGATCAGGGTGTGTGGCCAGCCCAGGCAGAAAAAAATCTAAGGATTACAGTTCGAAGTCAGCCTGGGGCAGAAAGCCCATAAGCCTCATCTCCAATTAACTACAGAAAAAGGAAGAAGTGGAGCTGTGGCTCAAGTGGTAGAGCATTAGCCTTGAGCACAAAAGCCCAGGGGCAGCACCGGTGCACACACACGTGTGTGTACACACACACACACATGTGTACACACACACACACACACACACACACACCAAAACCAAAAATAACTGCTTGTGGCTCAAGATCCAGGAGGTTAAGATCTGAGAGTCATAATTCCAAGCTGGCCTGGGCAGTAATATCTGTGAGACTTATCTCTAATCACCAAAAAGGAACTTTGGCTCAAGTGGTAGAGCCCTAGCCTTGAGCAAAAATGTTCAGAGACAGTGCCCAGGCCCTGAGTTCAAGCCCTGGGACCGGCACAAAAACAAGACAAAAAAAGAGTAAATGCTCTTAAGATTCTCTTCTATAACTAAAGTACAAATTTTTTATGGTCTGTAAATAGATTCTATCCAGTGTCAAAAATTTAAGGAGTCTAAAGGATTTATGAGACTAGATATTTTCAATTTTGCTGAGAATCTAAAACTGCTCTAAATAAAATATTAATAAAAAGAAAACTATGTTATAATCCTTTGGTTCTGTTTGCTATTTCAATGAACAGAGCTGGGCATATATTAGATAACTATGTTATTATGATTATGATGATCATCTTTTTTACTTTTTGTGTTTTTTTCCTATTTTCCCCTTTTGTCACAGTTTTGATATCTGTACCTTTTGTCTTGATGTAAGTTTATCTGATTTGGGGAGGGGAAGGGGAAGCACAGAAATGGTGGGACAAAGGATAAACTAAGCCAGCAGTGATTCTCACTAGACACTATGTTAGAAATGAACTGTACAACTTGGCAGGGAGGAGGGTCCAGAGGGGGAAAACTGGGAGAAAATGAGGGAAGAGGTGACAGTGTTCAAAAAGAAATATTCTCAATACCTGACTTATGTAACTGTAACCTTTCTGTATATCACCTTTACAATAACTTTTTAAAGACTATTTTAGATAAGACAGACTCAAAAAGAGTGATTGATTTTCTCAGCCAGGAAACGAGAGTTGGGATTGAAGCTAATGTTAGTGTTGTTCCAGAGCCCAGGCTCACAGCTCTAGTCCCTTCCCCAGCTGTCTAGTCTATGGAATGGCGGGGTACACCACCAGCCTGATCACTGTTGTGCGCACTGAGAATGACATGGTATCATCTTATCTGTACTTTTTCCAGGAGCCACATAGACAACGCATGTCAAAACACTTTGAAAACTGGTAATCCTTTATAAATTACACTGTTTATTTAAAAGTCAACTCCACTGCTGGGCACCATTGGCTCATACTTGTAATCCTAGCTACTCAAGAGGCTGAGATCTGAGGATGGTGGTTCCAGCCTGGGCAGGAACATCTGTGAGTCTTATCTCCTATTAAACACCAGAAAACAGGAGGTGGCGCCATGACTTAAGTGGTAGAGCGCTAGCCTTGAGATAAAGAGCTCAGGGAGAGTGCCCAGGCCCAGAGTTTAAGACCCTTGACCAGCATATGTGCACGCACGCGCACATGCGCGCACACGCACACACACACACACACAGAGTCAACTCTATAAATTTGTATTTTTTACTAATTGCAACTAAAAATCCTATGAAGAGAACATTTATCACTGTACCTTCTTTTGTGAAGCCAAAGCCTTCAAGACAGTACTCAGAATTCAATAAATAGTTTTTACTATGTAGATGAACAAAGCTTTGAAGTAAGTAAGGACAGCAGTGAAAGGCAGGTCAAGGACAGATACTTCACAAGCCAACTGAATCAAGACCCTGGCTTCTTTAGCTCTGAGCAGTTAACATTTCATATTATACTTAGCAGGAAGGTATGACAATATTACTTTGATTTTCCGTTGATCTCGCTGAATTTCTTCATCCAGTTGCTTCTTTTTTTCATTTTCCTCTCGAAGTCTTTTTTGCAGCTGTACTTTTTGGTATTTCATGTGATCTACATTCTGCTCTAGTTCATGGGCACGTTTCTCATTATGGATCGACAATGATGCAAAATTCTTACTATCTCGTTGCTTCTTCTGTAAGACCTGAGATCACATAGATATTTCAAAATGAAAAAGTGCATCTCTTTCATCTCTTAACTAAACTTAATCTTTTCATTCAATGGTAAGGGCAGCCATTTCTCCTAGATTTTCACTTATTTTTGAAAAATTCAACATTTATATATTCTTCTGCATTTCTAATTTTACAACTGGGAAAATCATCATCATTTTTATCAGACATGTAAATTATTAAAGATGAGTATTCTTAAGATAGGCTTCTGTGGCTCATGCCTGTAATCCTAGCTACTTAAGAGGCTGAGATCTGAGGATCATGGTTCAAGGGCAGCCCAGGCAGGAAACTCCATGAGACTCTTACCTCCAATAAACCACCAGAAAACCAGAAGTGGCATTGTGGCTCAAGTGGCAGAGCACTAGCCTTGAGCTGAATAGCTGGGGGACAGCACCCAGGCCCAGAGTTCAAGCCCATGACCAACAACAACAACAACAAAAGATGAGTCTTCTTAATGCTGGCAACCAGACCAAAATGGAGCTTGCTTTTTTTATTAAGAACTTTCATTAAAAATATATATGTACATCAGCCGGGTACCAGTGGCTCACTCCTGTAATCCTAGCTACTCAGGAGGCTGAGATCTGAGGATCACAGTTCAAAGCCAGCCTGGGCAGGAAAGTCTGTGAAACTCTTATCTCCAATAAACCACCAGAAAACCAGAAGTGGCACTGTAGCTCAGGTGGTAGAGTGCTAGCCTTGAGTTAAAAAGCTGAGGGACAGCACCCAGGCTCAGAGTTTAAGCCCCACGACTGACAAAAAAAAAATTGTGTGTATGTGTGTGTACATGGGATCCCTAAACAGAGAAGACATTTGTTTTATTCTACTAAATGTCTTATTAAAATCAGTTATTTGGCTAGGTGTTGGTGGCTCATACCTATAACCCTAGCTACTCAGTAAGCTGAGATCTGAAGATCACAGTTCAAAGCCAGTTGAAAGAGAAAAATCTCTATGAGAGTTATATCTCCAATTAACCACCAAAGCCAGAAATGGACTTATGCTCAAAGTGGCAGGGCACCAGTCGAGCAAAAACAGTCAAGGCCCTGAGTTCAAGACCATACTGGCACAAAAAAAGTCAGTGATTTGTTAGATATCAAGGCCCTCATTTGAAGGATCAAGAAATGAAAAAGAACACCCCCAAATCTAGGATATGCCTTGTAAGTTGAAATAAATATTCTGAGGAAAAATAGAAGGTAGGACATGAACAATCACCAGACCTCCTTTAAAACAGTTCATATATTCAAGTTGTATTAGTTTAATTTGGTAGTGACTTGACAGGCTATATAGGTAACAATTTTTAGTGGAGATATTTAGATATCTGAGGTGGCAAGGGAACTGTAGGAGGGACTGACTTTCATCTTCACCTGTGACAGGTGCTACATATCAGATACAAACATATAGTTAAAAAAAAATTAGCGTTGCTGTAGTTCCCCCTACCAAACAAAATAATATTGTTCTAAATAGGTCAAATGAATTCAATTTTATCTACAATGAAAACAATGGGAATATGCTCCTGCAATATGAAAGCAATAGATCATAAAATAAAAAGAACTAGAGATGCATTCTAGAAAACTCATTATGATTTAACAAAACACTAGGACTATCACCAAAGCACCTGAAAATGGCTTCCTCATACACACAGTAGGATTCCTTTTTGCACAATAGGATTTTCTTTCCGAGTAATAGGAATTAGACCCAGGGTCTCACAATATTAGTCAGGTACTCTTATTACTGAATTACTTCCCCAGCCCTAGAACAGAATATTTAACTATGGCTATTTCTGAAGTTATAGCTAAATTCAAGCATTAGGAATTATGGCTGAGTTGTGTGTTACTCAAAGTTACTTTGTTTTCTTTTTTCTTTTTTTTTTGGGGGGGGGGGGGTCCAGTCATGGGGCCTGAACTCTGGGCCTGGGCGCTGTCCCTCAGCTCTTCAGCTCAAGGCTAGCAAGCTACCACTTGCTCCATAGCACCACTTCCAGCTTTTTTTTTTTCTGCTTATGTGGTGCTGAGGAATCGAACCCGGGGCCTCATGCATGCAAGGCAAGCATTCTACCACTGAGCCACCTTCTCAGCCCTCAAAGTTATTTTCTTAAACCGATCAATTATGGTTTCAGAAAACTGTCTGAAATAGTTCCTATTTATTGAGTATATACAAAGTGCCATGGATAGTAGTCCATGGTGGGGTTCTTTGGAAATGTTTTATGTACCAATCTTTGTGTTATTTGTACATTTTTAATCTATTCAATAAAGTAATTTCTCCACTAGTTAAGTCTTATTTGAATTTATTAAGTTTTGCCATATTTTCTCCATTAATTTTCTTCTGAAAGGTAAAATTACTAGTCAAGACTAGTCGAAGCTACTATGCAAGCTCCATACAGTAAGCGCTCCAGTGTAAGGCAGGGAAGGAGTAGCTGCTGGGCATCATGGCTGGGCATCATGGCTGGATCAGGGGCTGGCAGGATTATAGGCACCCTTCTAGAGGTCATCACTTTGGACTTTTCCTACATGCTCTTTCAGACAGTCTGCTTTTGTCAGGTTCTCTCTTCCTCACAAATATTTAGTACATATAAATTGTACAAAAGGGTTTCACCATGATAGTTCACACATGTATACATTATACTTTAGTCAAATTTACCTGATCTGTTGCTCTCCCTTTCCACATTTCCCTTATCCTCTTATTACTTAATAGCATTCAGAAAGTTTCCTATGTGTCTTCATGTAGATGAAATGTATTTTGATATGACTTACCTCCACCATTCTCCTACCCTCCTTCTCATCCCCTGCACCTATACACACTAAAGAAAATAAATGATGAAACTATACAGCAGGTTCTATTGGGAGGTGAGTACTTGTGGGTGGGGTAAGGCAAATGGAAAGGGTAGAAAGTGAATATAGTCTAAGTACTTTCTATGCATATATGAAAACGGAGCAATTAAACTTGTAGAAAGTATTTTAAATGGGGAAGGGGAATGAGGCAGAGTGATAAAGGGGGTGAATTTGACCAGGTAACATTGCATGCATGTACTGAAATAGCAAATTCAAGTCCCTTTTTTCATTTTTGGTTGTACTAGGATCTGAATTTGGGCCTCACATTTGCTAGGCAGACACTCTACTATTTGAGCTACATGTCTAGCCCTTTTTTGCATTACTTAATTTCAGGGTAGAGTCTTGATTTATGCCTGGGCCAGCTTGGGCTATAATACTCCTATTTTGTGCTTCCCTGTCTCTCTATGGATGGTAGAATTGCATCACCACACCCACTTATTGGTTGAGATAGAGTCTCACAAATTTTATACCTGGGTTGGCCTTATGCTAGGCTCCCTCTCACATTCACCCCCAGCTCTACTTTCTAAGTAGCTAGGATTTCAGGCTAGCCAGTGCATCTGGCTAAAACTATCTTGGTACCAGGTGCCAGTGGCTCACTCCTGTAATCCTACTTACTCAGGAGGCTGAGATCTGAGGATTACAGTTCAAAGCTAGTCCGGGGTGGGGCGGAGGGGGGGGGCTGGGAAGGTGGCTTAGTGGTAGAGTGCTTGCCTTGCATGCGTGAGACCCTGGGTTCGATTCCTTAGCACCACAAAAGCAGAAAAAGCCAGAAGTAGCGCTGTGTCTCAAGTGGTAGAGTGCTAGCCTTGAGCTTAAGAGCTGAAGGACAGTACCCAGGCCCAGAGTTCCAGCCCCATGACCACCACCACCACCACCAACAAAAAGCTAGCCCAGGCAGGAAAAGCCATGAAACTCTTATCTCCAATTAACCACCAGAAAACCAGAAGTGGCACTGTAGTTTAAGTGGTAGAGCACTCACCTTGAGCTAAAGAGCTTGAGGGACAGTGCCCAGGCCCAAAGTTTAAGCCCAGGACCGACCTCTCCCCCCGAAAAGGTTTAAAATTTTTTCAACATGGGTACCTGATATTATATACATATTTATATGTTTTTTAATATATTTATATATTTTTAAACTATCATTTAATCTTTTGTCCTTCATGAAGGGATACTATGTCTGTGGTTATTTTTGTTTCTTACCATGTAGATTTTTTTCTGTTTTTTGGGTTTTTTTTTTTTGTTGGTCGGTCATGGGGATTGAACTCTGGGCCTGGGTGCTGTTCCTGAGCTCTTCAGTTCAAGGCAAGCACTCTACCACTTGAGCCACAGCACCACTTCTGATTTTCTGGTGGTTAATTGGATATAAGAATCTCACAGACTTTCCTACCTGAGCTGCCTCTGAACCATGTTCTTCAGATCTCAGCCTCCTGAGTAGCCAGGATTACAGGAGTGAGCCATTGGCGCCCAGCCCATGTAAGTTTTTTTAAATATCAAAATCAAAACAATAGACTTTGCCATAAATTTCTTGGAATTGCTCATTTGTCTCTGGAGATGAAATTAAGCCAAATAAAGTGCTTCCACTTAACTATATGTGTTAATCATCTAAATGGTAAATAAAATATAACTTCTGTAAAAAAAAAATAGACTTACTGAATAAAGTAATATACTACCCATTATAAAATATGTAAACCAATCAGCACACTAAATAAAAAATAATTGCAACAGTTTTTACTTCTGGTAAATAGAATCCTACATTTCTCCTAACTTGGTGCAAGAATTCTGCTTTGTGGGATTTGTTTGTAATACTGAGGATCAAGCCTGGAGCCTTAGACACTAGACCAGTACTTTATGACTGAGCTACATTCCAGCCCAGCAGAATTCTTAAATAAGTATGAATAGTAAGGCTTTAAAAAGTTTTCCTAATTACATTTGTTTTTGGTGCTGGTTCTAGGGCTTGAACTTGGGCCCTGGGTACTGTCCCTGAGCTTTCTTGCTCAAGGCTCTACCACTTGAGCCACAGCTTCACTTCCAGCATTTTGCTTGTTAATTGGAGATGAGAGTCTCACAGGCTTTCCTGCACAGCCTGTTTCAAACTGAGATCCTCAGATCTCTGAGTAGCTAGGATTATAGGCATGAGCCACCAGCACCTGGTTCTTAATTACATTTTTAAGTTACCTGGATTCTCATCTTTGCAGCATCCATCTTTTTACGGAATTCTTTCTGTAATTTGACCTTCAAAGCAGTATCAGAAAGATTTTTGTTTTCCAGTTCCTGTAGCTGCTTCTGTGTTTCAGTCAGCTCCACTTTTGCCTGCTCTGCTTCATGCTCTAGTTTTGTTACTTTGAGAGAATACTGCTTGCTTACAGATTTGGCATCATTACCTTCACCATAATAACAACAGCAATAAAAATTATAATTAAAAATTCAGGCTGAGTAGAGTTATCACTTAAGGCATAGCATTAATCAGTCAGCTATCCCCTCCCCCAACAAATGCAGTGAACAGTCACATTTCTGTGTGTGTGTGTGTGTGTGTGTGTGTGTGTGTGTGTGTGTGTGTGTGTGTGTGATGATACTAGGGCTTGAACTCAGAATCTGGCAGCTTTTTTGCTCAAGACTGGCACTCTACACTTGAGCCACAGCTTCGCTGCCTGCTTTTTGGTGGTTATTAGATAGAGTCTCAATACTTTCCTGCCATGGGCTGGGAAGGTGGCTCAGTGGTAGAGCGCTTGCCTTGTATGCATGAGGCCCTAGGTTCGATTCCTCAGCACCACATAAGCAAAAAAGAAAAAAGCCGGAAGTGGTGCTGTGGCTCAAGTGGTAGAGTGCTAGCCTTCAGCTGAAGAGCTGAGGGACAGCGCCCAGGCCCAGAGCTCAGGCCCCATGACCAGACCCACAAAAAAATATATATATATATTTTCCTGTGTGAGCTGGCTTCAAAAAACTATCCTTGATTTCAGACTCTTGAACAGCTAGGATTACAGATGTGAGTCATTGGCTCCCAGTTCCCACTATACTTATTAATCAGTTCTTTAACGATATTCTTGTCTGGTACCAGTTGATTCTCACAGTTTCATCTTTTGTGTGTTACTATAATATTTTTTTGTTTTTGTTTTTGTTTTTTTTTGTGTCCGGTCATGGGGCCTGAACGCTGTCCCTCAGCTCTTCAGCTCAAGGCTAGCGCTCTACCACTTGAGCCACAGCGCCACTTCCGGCTTTTTTCTTTTTGCTTATGTGTTGCTGAGGAATCGAACCCAAGGCCTCTGGCATGCAAGGCATGCGCTCTACCACTGAGCCACCTTCCCAGCCCCACTATGATTTTTTTTATCCTCTGAAATTGCAGGTGAGTTTCACTGTCATCAAACTCCAGGTAAGAAGGCTATTAGGGGCCACTCTGTCCTCTTAGTGCACATTGGCTTCCTGCTACCCCATCTGTCTTCTAGCATTTTTTAAAACTCTAATTTTAAAAAATTATGGAAAAATTAAATATATTAAAAGAAATAAAAATGAACCCTCATTGCTCAGATTTAAGAATTATCAATATTTTGACACAGTTTGCTTCAAGTAAGCCTTCTTTTATTTTGCTTAAAGAATATTTAAGCAAATATTAAGGAGTCCCAGATATTATCTCTTCTCATTTTTATATACCTCAATAAATATCTACAAAGTATATAAGCATAAGCACAAAGTTATACTTAACAACTAATACCCACTTGTCCATATTTAGACTTCCCCAATTGCCTTGACATGACTCTTACAATTAGCTCATTAATCAGCATCTATATAAGGTCACACAATATATCTGATAGTTATAAAAAGAATCTTTTAACCTTGAACTGACACCTTACTTAATTTGTTAAATAATCTTTCCAAAACTTTACTTATGCTGAGTGTTGTTGGCTCATGCTTGTAATCTTAGCTACTCAGGAGGCTAAGATCTAAGGATCAAGATTTGAAGCCAACTTGGACAAGAAAGTTTGTTAGATTAATCTCTAATTAACCACCAAGAAGCTGAAGTGGATCTGTGGTTCTTGTGATAGAGCACTAGCTTTGAGCAAAACAAAACTAATGGCTAGTTCCCAGGTCCTGAGTTTAAGACCCAGTCTAGCACCAAACAAAAAAAAACCTGAACAAATTTAAAAAATACTTTACTTATGAATATTTAAACAGAGGAAAGGAAGGATACAGAAATTTCTGTATTTCCTTTCTATATTTCTTTTCATCTAAGATTAGTTACTGACTCAAGTTAGGTTTTAGTTGTTCCATAGTGAGATTGGCAGACTACTGACAATAGGTGTCTGGAGCTCAGGATATAAGCAACATGTAATACTGTTATACAAATTGTTCTATTGCTGCATGGGAAAATCTTGTAAGGTTTTAGTAAAAAAGTTACTGAACTCTAAATATTTGGCCAACTTTAAAATACAGACAACTAAGGAGCTATGGTATATAGTTCAGTAGTATGGAGCATGCCTACCATGTGTGACTGAATTCAACTTCATACCCCCAAATTAAATAAGAAAAATATACAATAAATAACATAACTATGAATACTTTTAACAAATCTTGAATTATTTACTAATTGGGTCAACAAACCAATTTTATGAACCATTAAGAAAAAAACAGGCTAATTATTATCATAAAATACTAAACTGCTACTGATTATAAGATGCATCTTGAATTCATAGATATTAAGATGTGAAAAAAGTATTAGACTGACAAAATATAGTGTACACATGAGTAAAGTAGCTACTATTTGGGAGAAGTCTTTAGCAAGACTGAAAATAAATGCACATTGATTATTTTCACTAGGTATCACCACTTTATGAACGTTCCAAACTATCCTTATTCCTAAAACCTCTCAAGAACAAATCTTTGTATCTTTAGAGAAGTAAAACTTATCTTTACCTAAAATACTTAAAAATTTACATTAAAATGAACAATTAATTGCTCAGTGAGAAATCACTAAAGGCCCTGGTTTTATATCCAGTACCACAAGAACTAAAAATGAGTTAGAAAAACATCTCAGACATATACTTAGGTATCTAGCATAGTTTTCTAATATGTAAGTGCTGTATTCAGAACAACACAAAATTTACAGTGGATACAACAATTCCTAGATGATATCTCAATATAACAAATTCTTGATAACTGATCTCCACATATTATCTCTAAGACGTATCTCATATACCTAATCCAAGCTAGAGTGGATCGTCATGAGCTTTACCAACTAAAATAAATATTACCACATCAGAAACAATTTTAGAAGACCTTTTTTTAAATCATATAAAAACAGCATACTATTACCTGTTTTTATTAGCTCTTTAATCAGATCTTCTTTCATCTTGATGTTAATTGTAAGTTCTCTCATTTTTTGTTTAGCTTCATTAAGTATGAGTTCTGAACTCCTTAATTTTTGCAAATTTGACTCTTGACTCTTCCGAAGACATTCAATCTTTAAATCTTTAAAACAGAAGAAGCAAAACTCAGAAACAAATATATCTGTTCATAAAATATTCAATTAAAACTGATTTTAAAGAGAAAAGCAATTTATAGGTAATACAGGGAGGAATAAATAGTGTTCTAGTTTATAGTAAGAGTTTTCATTTACTTTAAAATTTTAAGCATGCATGCTTGCACCACTCCCCCTCCCCATCCCAAACCTCATAGAGGTTTGGATAAACAGTTTGCCACTGGCTTTACCTGGACTTATTTGAAATAGGCACCACATCTCCAAGTGGGCAGAGAAGTGAATTTTTTCCTGTTACCTTCTAGTTTTATTGTGATCAGAAAATGTAGTCAGGGCTGGGAATGTGGCTTAGTGGTAGAGTGCTTGACTAGCATGCATGAAACACTGGGTTCAATTCCTTAGAACCACATATGCAGAAAAAGCTAGAAATGGTGCTATGGCTCAAGTGGTAGAATGCTATCCTTGATCAAAAGAAGTTCAGGGATAGTGCCCAGGCCCAGAGTTCAAGCCCCAGGACTGGCAAAAAAGAAGAAGAAGGAAGAGGAGGAGGAGGGGGGGGGGGGAGGGGGAGAGGGAAGAGGAGGGGGAGGAGAGGGAGGAGGAGGAGGAGGAGAGAAAATGTAGACCAACACTATGTTACTGTCTTGCACCACCATGTAAATCAACTATGTCACTAAACACCCTGTTTTTCTTTTAAATTTAGCAAGCCTTTCTTTTTCTTTTTTGCTCAAGGCTAGCACTCTACCACTTCCAGATTTTTAGTGGTTAATTAGAGATAAGAGTCTCAATGGACTTTCTTGTCCAGGCTGGCTTCAAACCTTGACCCTCAGATCTCAGCCTCCTGATTACCTATAAGCATAAGCTACCAGCATCCAGCTAGAAAGGCTTTCTTAATGAACTCTTCTATATTCTAGCACAAATTTTGTGGCTGTAGACAAAACTGTTTAAGGATGGCTATGTGAGCAGTACTTATCTTCATTATTTCTACATTTTGAAATTAATTTAGTTTATTTATAGTCAAATTTTAGTAACTAATACATGTAAAAAACTCAGAGAGGGCTGGGAAGGTAGCTCAGTGGTAGAGCGCTTGCCTTGCATGCCTGAGGCCCTAGGTTCAATTCCTCAGCACCACATAAAGGGAAAAGAAAAAATCCAGAAGTGGTGCTGTGGCTCAAGTAGTAGAGCGCTAGCCTTGAGCTGAAGAGCTGAGGGACAGTGCCCAGGCCCAGAATTCAGGTCCCACGACCAGACCCAAAAACACAAAACAAAACAAACAAAAAAAAAAACTCAGAGAGATGTGGTCTGTTCATATTGTAGCAGTTGGTTATAGGGCTTGAACACTGGGCCTGAGTGCTGTCCTTCAGCAATTCAGGTCAAGGCTAGCGCTCTACCACTTGAGCACTACTTCCAGTTTTCAGGTGGTTTATTGGAGATAAGCATTCCATGGGTTTTCCTGTCTGGACTGGCTTTGAACTGCGAGCCTCAGATCTCAGCCTCCTGAATAGCTAGGATTACAGGCATGAGCCACCGGTGTCCAGAGGATGTAACCTTACTTTTTGTAAACTGACCTACTTAGATCAAGAGAAACTACTTGATTTTGTATTATAGATTTGTTACAACACTTAATGTTGTTACTTGATGCATAGAAATTTTCATCAATTTTGTTCTAAAACATTACAAATATTCTTTTTTTTTTTTTGTCGGTCGTGGGGCTTGAACTCCGGGCCTAGGCGCTGTCCCTCAGCTCTTCAGCTCAAGGCGAGCACTCTACCACTTGAGCTACAGCGCCACTTCCGGTTTTCTGGTGGTTTATTGGAGATAGGAGTCTCACGGTCTTTTCCTGCCCGGGCTGGCTTTGAACCGCGATCCTCAGATCTCAGCCTCCTGAGTAGCTAGGATTACAGGCGTGAGCCACCAGCTAAAACATTACAAATATTCTGTATATAACTAGGTTTTCCAGAACTAATGGCAGGCATGAGTGCCAGTGCAGGTCAAAAGACCCTTAGTAGATGACATACAATGTTCTCTGAAGGTACAGAACATACTCAGGTTGGGATATAAACAATGATCATCTCTAAGTAAAAAAGAACAACAACAACAAAAAAAACTTTTACAAAGGAACAGAAAGAGTGAAAACCTGGAGTCTATAGAATTGAGAATACAAACAAAATTCTACAAATCCAGAAAACATTCCTATCAATTTCTAATTTTGAGACTTCCTAGATGCTTCTTATATTACTGACTGAAAAAAAGCAATAGTGGCTTATAAATATTAGGTCTAACTTACTTGAGAAAGTCTGTGTACCTTCATTTCCCAAACTTGACTTTTGCGTTTCATCCTGAATATCATTCAACTCAACAAGAGAACAAATAGAAGCTGGCTTTTTAATCCACTGATGATTTCTACAGTTAAAAAGAGTAACAATAATCACGATCAAAGATAGTTTTGTTTTGTTTTGTTTTGGGTCCGGTCGTGGGGCCTGAACTCTGGGCCTGGGCGCTGTCCCTCAGCTCTTCAGCTCAAGGCTAGCGCTCTACCACTTGAGCCACAGCGCCACTTCCGGCTTTTATCTTTTTTGCTTATGTGGTGCTAAGGAATCGAACCCAGGCCTCAGGCATGCAAGGCAAGTGCTCTACCACTGAGCCACCTTCCCAGCCCCTCAAAGATAGTTTTTTATCTGATTTTACTTATATGCTTTTAAATTAGTGTCTCCAAAACATTAGCAGCAATGTTAAAATATATATATAAGAGTAATTTTGCTAATATTCTTCAAAATAATGTCTTCAATACTAGATCTAATGGAAAATTTACCATGTTTGGCAGCACAACTGGGAAATCTAAAACATGCCCTCTGAACATTAGAATAACTACAAAAGCTTCATAAAGTTTTTTCAATTTTATAATTTTCAATTGTAAGGCTGATGATGTTGGTTCAAACATTATTTTCACATCACATTATATGACTGTATATATTTTAAAAAACTATATATTCCTGTTTAATGGGAAAATACATTTTAATGCATCTTCTGTAATGTATTGTTATTTAATGTATCTTCCATCATTATAATTATAATAATATTTATTAAGTGGGTCTACACGTAACATACCCAATTCTAGATTTTTCTTGGCCATCTGATTCTTCATCTTCACTGTTATCTGAAAATTGGCAGTGGAGGACTTCATCTTGTTCTTCTATGCAACCCAAGAGCATCTGACTTCGTGATCGAAATCCAGCAAATACTTGATCCAGAGAGTACATAGGAGGACTTGAGTAGACCTTGCAAGTGATTTCCCCACCCAACAACAAAAGAAGTATTTTTTTAATGTCTAGTTTTGTCCTACTATCCAAAATGTTTTTAAGAGATTATTAGATAGGTACTCTTAGACAGCCAATTACTGACAATGTGCTCCCTCAAAAAGGTTAAAATTAATTTCACAATACTAAGGTGCTTCACGGACTCATGCTTCTTTCAGGATCTACACAGCTCTTTCTCTTCTAGAAAGCTCTTCGGTCTTCGAAAATAACTTTACCAAAAGTAATAGCCAAAAATAAAACTAAAGAGAAGGATGAAAAATACCTCAATAACAGTTTTAGAGAAAATAGCCAATAATAAAACTAAAAAGAAGCATGAAAATTATCCCAGCTTTTCAACAGAGCAAAGGCCCTCCCTGACAAATATTCCCAGTTCAGAACATGTAGAGAAACTACAAGGTTGCTGATGAACATATATATCTAGCTTCAATCAAATCCCAAAGCTGGAAGAAATCAGTACTACTGCTACTCCTTCTGCCAGGACAAAACATTCCCAGTTTGGAAATCAGAATGCATTTTCTCGGGGCTGGGAAGGTGGCTCAGTGGTAGAGCACTTGCCTTGCATGCCAGAGGCCCTGGGTTCAATTCCTCAGCACCACATAAGAAAAAAGCCGGAAGTGGCACTGTGGCTCAAGTGGTAGAGTGCTAGCCTTGAGCTGAAGAGCTGAGGGACAGTGCCCAGGCCTAGAGTTCAGGCCCCACTACCGGACCAAAAAAAATAAAAATAAAAAAAAATAGCAGAATGCATTTTCTCATACTTGACAAGAACAAATAGTGACGAGCTAGAGCTGAATTAATGTTCCAAGTGATATATTTAAGTAATATAATAGGATATATACCCTTTTATGGGCTAGCCAAGAAATTTTTTCCTTCCTTCCCTCCTTCTTTCCCCCCTTCCTTCCTTCCTTCCTCTCCCTCCCTCTTTCTCTCTCTCTTTCTTGCCAGTCCTGGGGCTTGAACTCTGGGCCTGGGCTGTGTGTGTCCCTGAGCTTCTTTTGTTCAAGGCTAGGACTCTACCACTTGAGTCATAGCACTACTTCTGGATTTTTCTGAGTAGTTAATTGGAGAAAACAGTCTCACAGACTTTCCTACCTAGTCTGGCTTTGAACTATTATCCTCAGATCTCAGTCTTCTGAGTAGCTAGGATTACAGGAGTAAGCCACCAGTGCCTGGCTGTAATTTTCTTTACTAAAGCATACTTCTACAGGAAATGCATGTTACATGCTCAAAAATGATCTTGCAAGTCAGGTACTGGTGGCTCATGCCTATATTCCTAACTACTTATGAGGCTGAAAGCTGAGGAGCATGGTTTGAAGCCAGCCTGGGCAGGAAAGTCCATTAAACTCTCATCTCCAAAACTACCAAAAGGGCTGGGAAGATGGCTCAGTGGTAGAGTGCTTGCCTCACATGCATTCGGCCCTGGGTTCTATTCCTTAGCACCACATAAGCATAAAAAGCCGGAAGTGGTCTTATGGTTTAAGTGGCAGAGCGTTAACCTTGAGCTGAAGAGCTCAGGGACAGCGCCCAGGCCCAGAATTCAAGACCCACAACCGACCAAAAAAAAAAAAACTACCAAAAAAGCTGGAAGTTGTTGAGTTGTAGCTCAAGTAGTAGAGTGCTTCCCTGGAGTATAAAGGCTCAGGAACAGAGTCCAGGGCCTGAATTCAAGTCCTAGGACTAGTACACACACAAATGACCTTATAAACAACTGAATTACAAATAACTTTCCATATTTTTATCTAGGCTCAAATTATAACATGTTTCCTTTTTCATCATCTCTCTGTAACAAAACATCAAGATGACTTCTCAGAAAAAGTAATAACTTAGAATGTTCAACTTAACACAAATCATAAAAGTTGTTAAAATTTTAATAATGGATATGTGTATCACATAGCATTTATGATCCAATCAGCTGACAGTAGGCCTTTTACTCATCCCCTTCTAAAAAAGACTACCTGGCATTGATTCTCTTGAATCTGATCTTTTTTTCCCTCACTGATGGTCACCAGCTACCACATCAACACCAAGATGGATAGAGGCTAATATTTCCTAGGTGACCTCCTAGTTCTGGGGAATAAGGTATGAGAGAGAGTGATTCTTTACAGAATAACTCAAGAATTACTTGTCTAGTATGTATAATGTATCTGGCATAGCCATATTGCCCTATAATTGACAGCTTTATAGTTTCTCTTGTGAGGATTTGGGCATATTTTCAGGAGCAAATAAGACATTTTGTTCAGAGTCAAACTTTTTTTCTCTGTGATTGAAACTTACTTTAAAATTTTCTTTTTATATAGAAAACTTAATGTCCCAACTTACTAATAAGAACCAAATAGCTGGGCACTGGTTGCTCATGCTTGTAATCCACTAAGATATATTCAGGAGGCTGAGATCTGAGGATTACAGTTTAAAGGCAGCCCAGGTAGGAAAGTCTGTGAGACACTTGTCTCTAATGAATTTACAAAAAGCAGGAAGTAGAAATATGGCTCCGGTGCTAGACTTGAGCCCCAGAGTCACACACACACACACACACACACACACACACACACACACACACACACACACACACACACACACACACACACACACACACACACACACACACGGCTCCGGTGCTAGACTTGAGCCCCAGAGTCACACACACACACACACACACACACACACACACACACACACACACACACACACCAACGCTGTCAAAATGTGCAACATTTAAACATTTATTGATGGTTGTTTCAACCCAGTCCTAAGGGGCTCTTGTGTCTCTCAGGTTCCTAAAATCTTCTATAACCCAATCGCATTCCACTGCGGTGTTGGGTTCTACATTCTGCAACTCACCACTAGGAATATTTTAGCACTTTCAACCACATTCTAAACAATACTGACAGCAACATAACTAACCCCCCTAAGCTGATTGAGAATTGAGCTGAGGGGTGTCTTTCTAAATGCCAATTAAAAATTTTTTACCCAGTCTGGGAAGGTGGCTTAGTGGTAGAGTACTTGCCTAGCATTCATGAAGCCCTAGGTTCAATTCCTCAGTACCACATAAACAGAAAAGGTGCTATGGCTCAAGTGGTAGAGTGCTAGCACTGAGCAAAACAAAGAAGCTCAGGGACAGTGCCCAGGTCCTGAGTTTCAAGCCCTATGACTGGCAAAAAAATTAAAATTAAAAAATAAATAAAAATCCATTTTTCCCTAGAATTACATCGCCACAAGCCTGGAAAGACCTTGTCTGAAAAAGTGATCTAAACTAATCATATCTCAAGTTTGACTCTTCTCTACAATACTCTAAGTTATCATCTAGCCTCTGCTTAAACATATTCATCATCCAGGAGGCCTCTTGCATCATCTTTGGTGGATCTCAATACTAAGCTCTTCTTTGTATTTCCTTATAGCTTCTTCTCTACCTCTGAAGTCTAAAAATATGTCTTCAAATATTTGCCAGCAGTCACCATGTACCCTCTGATTCAGACTAGAATTACAACTACTTCAGAGCAACTTGGTTGCTTCCTTAAAGTAACCTAATTTGACTTAAAATATAATACCCACACTAAAATACCAAACAAGAAAATAATCTTCTCTCATTAATGGTATATTTTAGTTGATTATATGTGCTAAAACATTAACTAATATCCCATAACTATGGCTTTCACATATTTAACTTTGAAGTTGGAGAGTTGTGCAGAGTTTAGGTAATTATGGTTGGTAATTCTGTAGCCATGAAGTTGATATGTTCTGCAGGAAGCTAGCAAAAGAATCTGGTCAACAGCCCATAAAATGTGACTCCCACAGTTTTATTGCTGCTCACTCTTCACCATGATCAACTAAGTAGGCAAAGAAATGATTAAAAAAAAAACCTGATGATCTGTCTGTGAGAAAAAGTAGCCTTTATGTAAGAGAGAAAAACTCTTAGCAAAAAATTATAGAGGCTGTTAACTTACAAGTGTTAAGTTATACACAGAAATTTTGTCATTCAACAAATATAACTCATTCAAGACAAAGCTAATTTTTTTAATATTTCCACTTTTTGAGTTTGCAGTTATAAATTTTAAATATGTAACCCTTAAGAATACTTCAGATAAGCCAGGCACCAGTGGCTCACACCTGTAATCCTAGCTACTCAGGAGACTGAGATCTGAGGATCGAGGTTCAAAGCCAGCCCAGGCAGGAAAGTCCTGGAGACTCTCATCTCCAATAAACCACTAGAAAACCGGAAGTGGCGCTGTGGCTCAAGCAGTAGAGCGCTTGCCTTGAGCTGAAGAGCACAGGGAGAGCGCCCAAGCCCAGAGTTCAAGCCCCACGACAGACAAAAAAAAAAAAAAAGAATACTTTACATATGGTGGGAGCTGGTGGCTCACACCTGTAATCCTAGCTACTCAGGAGGCTGAGAGCTAAAGATTGTACCACTATGCTTCAAAGTGATAGAGTTCTAGCCTTGAGCATAAGAGCTCAGGGACAACATCCAGATCCTGAGTTCAAGCCCCATGAATGGCAAAAAAAGGATACTTCAGTTGGTTTTCTTACTATATAATTATGTCAAGTAAAAAACTGATATATTTTGACCACTGCTTTTATTTCCTTTTCATAATGCCATATTTTATCAAATTTAATAGACACACATTATTTTTATACCACCAAAAAAGAAAAAAAGCTGTTAAACTATGACTTGCCATTAACTGTAAAATGTGTCCCACCATGAAAGATGACACATGTGAAAATGTCAGTCTTAATATCAACAAAATTACCTATTCTGTAAGAATCTATAGCTGTCTAGATACCTATTATAGATTTTCATCATTATTAAACTATGACTGTAAACTATTTTATAATTTGTTTCTTCTTAAATACCTTTTTCAATATGGATGAGACTGGCTTAGTTTTAATAATATCACAGTTACACTAAGAAAGTAAAATTCTTCTTTGTTTTTATTTAAATTTAAGCCAAGATTTGATTTTGGTTTGAGAACCCTTAGGTTTGATATCTAGCACTGAACTGTCATACACACACACATACATATATTATGGACATAAAATATAACTTAGTAGTAGAGTTCAAGTAGTGCCTGCCTAGCAAACATAAGGCCCTTAAATACCATCTTGGTATAATTGATTTAAAAATTGACTAAGTCATTTCCCCCCATTTCCTCTGAAAGTATTTTAAGTTGAGAAAATATTTTTTTCTTGCTAGACAATTTATACTTCAAGAAAATAATAGAGTTAAACTGAAGGAAGAAAATACTAAATACTAAAGAAAGGAGAAATCCATGAGAAAATGAGATAATATTTCAGATGTTCCCTTCGGCTTAATTTAGCCACCTTTCATACTCAATGTGCAATTTTTCCCTTACTTTTAAAACAATGGAACAACAAAGAAGACTTGAAGAGGACCACCCCTCCCTATCCCTGAAGTGTCTTCCCATCAAGACTGCTTTTTCAGAGCTGCTGTGGTGATCAGCCAAGCGGGAGAGATGACCAGGGTTTCTGGACAAACAGTAGGAACAGGAGAGCCTCCAAAATTGTGAACTTAGCACCTTTGTATCTCCTTCCTTTCCTTCTTTCAGTGGCTTGGAGGGCTCTTTTGGGGATAGAAGAACTTTAAAAACAGAACAAAACTAACCATTTGCAAATTTGAAACAGTAACTGGAAGTCTTTACTCCAGTCACAATCTATGTCAGACTTCATCAAACAATTAAAGATAAAAAGGACTTAACCACTAGCTCTATCTCTCCAAAGAGAAAGAGGTAAGAGACATAAACCACAAACAAGAGAGATAAAGTAAATAACTCAATTTGTATAACCAAAGACATACTTTAAATGCTAAGTGGGCTAAAGACTTAAAGAGAACCTTCTCTGAAGAGGAAAGTAGGATGGCCAATAGACACGAGAAGAAATGCTCAACCTCTCTAGCCATAAAAGAAATGCAAATCAAAACAACACTGAGATACCACCTCACTCCAGTTAGAATGGCAAAAATCAAGAACTCTAACAACAACAGATGCTGGAGGGGATGTGGACAGAAGGGAACCTTAACTTCATTGTTGGTGGGAATGTAAACTTGTTCAACCACTTTGGAAAGCAGTATGGAGGTTTCTCAAAAGACTTCACGTAGAGCTCACCTATGACCCAGCAATCCCACTTTTGGGCATTTACCCAAATGTTTACAAACAAGACCACACTAAAGCTACCAGCACAACTATGTTTATTGCAGCATTATTTACCATAGCTAAGATATGGAACCAACCCAGATGACCCTCAGTAGATGAATGGATCAAGAAAATGTGGTATATGGGCTGGGAAGGTGGCTCAGTGGTAGAGTGCTTGCCTTGCATGCATGAGGCCCTGGGTTCGATTCCTCAGCACCACATAAGCAAAAAGAAAAAAATCCGGAACTGGTGCTGTGGCTCAAGTGGTAGAGCGCTAGCCTTGAGCTGAAGAGCTGAGGGACAGCGGCCAGGCCCAGAGTTCAGGCCCCACAACTAGACAAAAACAAAACAAAACAAAACAAAAAACAAAGAAAATGTGGTATATATACACAATGGAATTCTATGCTTCCATCAGAAAGAATGACATTGCCCCATTTGTTAGGAAATGAAAAGACTTGGAAAAAATTATATTAAGTGAAGCAAGCCAAGCCCAAAGAAACATAGGTCCCATGGTTTCCCTTATTTGCAATATCTAGTATATGTATGAGTCAAGCAAAAAAGGTCAGATAATGTGATGTTAGGAAAATGAACCCTTAGATATGTATTTTAATGTTTTTTTCTTTCATGCATTTGTTTCTAACGCATTTATAAGATTATTTCTTTGTTGCTTTGTATGTCCCTCCCCGACAGTATAACCCCTGCTTTCACTATATTTGATGTCAGTATAATTTGTGGAGGAGATGGGGAAAAACAAGTCGTTTAAATAAGGATACAGGTGGACCTGTTGCAACAATGAGAAGTACAAGTTGTCATGTCGAAAACGAACTTTACAACTTTGGTGCGGGGGGAGGGGGGGGGGGAACGGACGAGGATTGGGGGGGGCAGGGAGGGAGGCTGGGAAGGGATGTGAAGGGTAAACAAAGGAGGAGGCTGCAATGCTTGATAAGAAATGTACTCATTATCTTGCCCATGTAATTGTAACCCCTCTGTACAGTATGTTCACAAAAAATTAAAATTAAAATTAAAAAAAAAAGAAATAAAAGAATGGATAAAAATGGAAAATTTTCACATCACTAGCAATTGTACAAAATTTAAAGTACAGACGATAAGTTTTTAAATGGCATTAATGAAAATTGAATCCTACAAAAGTCTTATTCATTCTTAAAGAATGTTGATAACTCTCCAAAGTAAAACTGAAATTAACACTAACAATGGTTTAAAGTTTAAATGTAAGCACCTGAAAATAATACAAATGGAACTGAGTTTGGAGCTCAGTGGTAAAGCATTTGCCTATCATTGTATAAGCCCCTCGGTTTGATATCCAGAAAAATCAACCCCCCTCCAAAAAAGAAAAGAAGAGATAAGCATACAGGCAAAGATAGCATTTGTCTCATTCACTGCACATCTGTCATGGGACCCATGACACTGTGCTGGGCAGTGAGTCACTGTGCTGGGCAGTGAGTCAGCATCTCATGCAAATTCTTTATACACCTCACTACATAATTGCCCATTCTAACCGTAAGGAGGTTGGGGCTCACTCCAGTTTAGTCAAATATTTATGGCTATACACCAGCGCTAGAGTTCATACCCATGCCTGACCAATAAAAAGTCTATTCACTTTATGTAACTTGCTTCTTATATTTCTCATCCCTATAACTGTAACTTACTACATAGATTTCACTTAAACAATTTCTTTTCATAAAAGAAGTAAATAGAAACCAAACTTCATGAATTTGCTAATTGACTTTCACTGTAGATTCCTGATAAATTATTCAAGAAAAATCTGTGTGTGGATTATAACTATTATTTTTTATTATTTTACCAGTCCTGGGGCTCAAACTCAAGGCTGGGCACTGTCCCTGAGCTTCTTTTGCTCAGAGCTAGCACTCTACCACTTGAGCCACCACGCCACTTCCGGCCTTTTCTGTTTATGTGGTATACTGAGGAATGGAACCCAGGGCTTCAAAAATGCTAGGCAAGCACTCTGCCACTAAGCCACATTCCCAGCCCTGTATGTGGATTATAAATATGAGAATGAAAACTAAAAATATATACCTAATTTATCTTTACACCGTCTTGACTATATCAGCTTAATAAGAAAGAATGACACACAGGTGTAATTTTGTGTGTGTGTGCTGGTTCTGGGGCTTGAACTCAGGATCTGGGGGCTGTTCCTGAACTGTTTTGCTCAAGGTTAGAATTCTACCACTTGAGCCACAGCTCACTTCCAGCTTTTTGTTTATTATCTTAAGATAAGGGTCTCTTGGACTTTCCTGCCCAGCTTGGATTTGAACCTCATATCTCAGCCTCCTAAGTGTAATTTTTTTAAGCAAATAAACAAAATAAATACCCTCTAGCCTCATCTCACCTTTGTAAAGAAATAATAGTTCATAAAGCTATCAGTCATGTCTGAAAATATAAAGAGATCTTTTGCTCCTTGATGAAGTGTAGACATGACTTTTATACAATCATTTCTTCCAAATATAGTATGTATTCTCATTTATTTTTTATTAAAAAGGACACATAAAAGAAAGAATATAGCCCAAAACTATAAAACCAAACAGGAAAATAAACATGCAGAAATTTTACAAATTTCACAAATACACTGTGAGAGCATGTCATACTATAATATTTTATAGAATAGTTTATCTTAAATCGATATACTAGCTATATTTTAAATCTCCAAGTAAGAAAAAGGCTCATGTTTGGACTTTACCTTTCTGGAGTCTCGTCTTGATGGGATATAAATATAATGCCCCAAATGAGCATCAAATGGTACAGTATATGGTCTCTTTTCAGGAATTCTAGTATCAGGCCCATCTCCACAATTTTCCTTAACTGAACAAGTCACTGACAGGTTAAGTTTTGTTAATTTTTCACTCAGTTCATCCACAAGAAGTTGCTGTTCTATTATTTTTTCATTCTTTGTAGAAGAAAAGTAAAATTTGAAAAAAAATCTTAGTGCATGTATTAGTTAAAATTAAAAACAAATTTACAGTGACAAAAATCACAATTATCTTAACAATATAGTCAAACCTCATTCCAAAGCTTTCTGGTGTTTATAACTAGTTTTTTGAGAGGCAAAAACTCTCTTCTTTTCTTTTCTTGTTTTGCATCAAACACCCAGGCCCTTGCATATACTAGATATCCTTAATCTAGTAAAGAATTTTTCAGTATTAAGCAAAAACAAATAGTCAAAGAAGCCAAAATACTCAAAAAAATGACCCATCCAACGTGACTGGTTGGTTTGCCATGATGATTAGAACAATGTACTTAATTACCATTATGCTGAATCCTATTATGTTGAAATCTAAGAGGTAACATAACAGGTTGTATAGCAAAGGAGACAGAAAGGTGACAGGAAACAGCCAACTTAAAAGTCAATGGCAAAACAAATTATGTGTACTTTATGTATCCTGTAAAATATCCAAAGCAGAAAGTTCTAACTTCAATCTTTGTTTTACAGACACAAAAGCTATTCAAAAGGTTTAGATCTGAAGATCACAGTTCCAAGCCAATCCAGCAGGAAAGTCCACGAAACTTTTATCTCCAATTAACCAGCAAAAATTCTGAAGTGGAGAGAGGTATGGCTCAAGTGGTAGAGTACTAGACTTGAGTGAAAAAGCTAAAGGACAGCATTCAGGCCCTCAGTTCAAGCCCCAGTACTAGAACAACAACAACAAATGTAAACAAAACATTATGCTGATGGCTCATGCCTGTGATCCTAGCTACTCATGAGGCTGAGATCTGAGGATTGTGATTTGAAGCCAGCCTGGGCATGGGCAGAAAAATCTCCATGAGACTCTTATCTCCAAATAATCAATCAAAAATCAGAAGTGTTGCTGTGTCTCAAGTGGTAATTTTGAGTGCAAAGAAACTCAGGGAGATACCCAGGCCCTGAGTTCAAGCCCAACAACCAACAAAAACAATAGCAACAACAACAGAAAAAAAACCATTGTGAGCCATGAATGGTGGTTTATGTTTAATTCAGCTACTCAGGAGGACAGGTAGGAGGATCATGGTCCAAAGCCAGCCTAGACAGAAGCCTATCTGAAAAACAAACTAAACACGAAAAGATTGGGTGTGTGGCCCAAGTGGTAGAGCTTAAGGCCCTGAGTTCAAACTCTAGTACAATAGTAATAACGACAACAATAAAAGGATGTGAATATGAAAGGGGTACTATTTTGGATGGTACTAACAGTTTGGAGAAGATGATGGGAGTAAATATTATCAAAATACATTGTCATGACACCCAGTATTTTATAAAATGTTAAAGAAAAAAAAAACCTTAATACTTCACACATGCTACAATTTTTTTTTTTTTTTGGTCGGTCATGGGGCTTAAACTCTGGGCTTGGGAGCTGTCCCTCAGCTCTTCATCTCAAGGCGAGCGCTCTACCACTTGGGCTACAATGCCACTTCCATGCTACAATGTTTAAATAGGGGAAAAATCCCTAAAATTTCACAGAACAATAAAAATGCAATATTAAGCTGGGTGCTAGTGGCTCATACCTATAATCCTACCTATTCAGGAGACTGAGATCTAAGGATCACAGTTCAAAGCAGGAAAGTCTGTGAGATTCTTATTTCCAATAAACTACCAAAAAGCCAAAAGCAGAACGGTAGCTCACGTTGTAGAATGTATTAGCCTTGAGTAAAAAAGCTCAGGTTTAGTGCCCATGTCCTGAGTTCAAGCCCCAGGACTGGCACCAAAAAAACAAAACAAAACAAAAAAACAAGTCAATATTAGCCAGACACAGTGGTTCTAATTCTAGCAACTCAGGAGGCAGAGATTGGGAGATTATGATTCAAGGCTAGCCTAGGCATTAAAAAAAGATTATGAGATTCCATCTTAGTCAATAGCTAGATATGGAGGCACATGACTCATCACAAAGGCTAGGCTCAGTGTTGAGAACCTGTGATCTCAGTGACTAAGGGAAGCACAACAGAAAGACCACAGTCCAAGCTAGCCTGAGCATAAACTAAGACCCTTACTTGAAAATAACCAACACTAAAAGGGATTGGTGTAGTGGTTCAAGTGATGAGTGCCTGATTACTTAGAATAAGCCCTACTACTGCCAAAAAATAAAAGCAGTATTATTTAAAAGTCAGGTAAGCCAGGCGCCAGTGGCTCACGCCTGTAATCCTAGCTACTCAGGAGGCTGAGATCTGAGGATCATGGTTCAAAGCCAGCCCCAGGCAGGGAAGTCCATGAGACTCTTATCTCCAATAAACCACTAGAAAACAGAAAGTGGCACTGTGGCTCAAGCAGCAGAGTGCTCATCATGAGCACCCAAGCCGACAAAAAAAAAAGTCATGTATTCAAATAAGTATACAGTCTTAATGGCATATAAATTGAGGAGTGATCAGTTAAGCACTTACATTGTCTTGGGAAAAGGTAAAGGTACTGATATTAGACTTTAATAAAAAGGTAGATGGCATAATCACTAGAAAAATAAAGAAAAGCATAGCTTTGACACTAGTGGGAAAAGCAATAGAAAAATAAGAAATACCCAACTGATACACAAGAAGGTAACACAAGAGAGAAATAGGAAAACTGAGCAGGAAAGATGAACAAAAAACACAACTGTGAGAGTAATTATGTTAAATTCATAAATGAACTAAACAGTCCTATTAAAAGATCAAGAGGGCTGGGAACATGGCTAAGTGGTAGAGTACTTGCCTAGCATACATGAAACCCTGGGTTCAATTCTTTAGTACTACCTAGACAGAAAAAGCCAGAAGTGGTGTTGTGGCTCAAGTGGTAAGAGTACTAGCCTTAAACAAAAGAAGCTCAAGGACAGTGCCCAGGCCCTGAGTTCAAGCCCCATAACTGGCAGAAAAAATTAAAATAAATAAATAAATGACCAAGACTATTTGAGAAGACTGCAAAGGTGACAATAGGCTGCTTACAATAAGCCTAAGGTACAGAAAAAATAAGAATGATTTTTAAAAACCCTCCATATAAATTCCTATTCAAAGAAAAATGGTGTAGCTATACTAATCACAAAACAGACTTTACGGGGCTGGGAAGGTAGCCCAGTGGTAGAGTGCTTGCCTTACATGCATGAGGCCCTACGTTTGATTCCTTAGCACAAGTCATTAGTGACACTGTGGTTCAAGTGATAAAGCACTAGTCTTGAGCTGAAGAGCTGAGGTTCAGTGCCCAGGCCCAGAGTTCAGGCCCCACGACCCCCTACTCCCCCCCAAAAAATGCAAGAACCATTAGGAGAGCTAAAAGCAAATTAAAAAATTGAAAGGTCAATTTATCAGTATGAAATAGCAATTCTACATGTATGTACTTAATAATAACACAGCCTCAATATGTCTTGTCTTATGTAAAAAGAAAAATCACTAGAATTACATGAAAAAAAAAATCCAAAATTATTTTGAGAGATTTTAACATCACTCTCTTAAATGACTGATAGAAAAAGACCCAAAAAGTGAATGAAAATACAGATTTAAATAAACCCAATTAAGGAGAAAATACAGTCTTATAAGCACATGTACATCAACAAAAAAATGGCCTGATGCTTATGCAAAAAGCCAGTTTCAATAATTGAAAGGATTGAACCATTCTGTACCACAAGACAAAATAAAAAAGAATTTGGACCTGTGTATTGGAAATGAAAATGACTCTTTATAACTTATAGGTAATAAAAAATTAAGAAATTTTATGGAGAGTTGCCGTAGAATGAAGGTAAGGATAAGCTCAGGAGGGCAGATACTCTAGATACTATTTTAAATGGATATATTGTAAAAGAAGACCTGAACATGGTTCTTAACACCTGTAATCCAAGCTATTTGGGAGATATAGGTATGATGAGTGTGGCCAAGGTGGCTCAGTGGTAGAGTGCTTGCCTTACATGCAGGAGGCCCTGGGTTTGATTCCTCAGCACCACATAAGCAGAAAAAAACGGAAGTGGCATTGTGGCTCAAGTGGTAGAGCACTATCCTTGAGCTGAAGAGCTGAGGGACAGCACCCATACCCAGAGTTCAGGCCCCACAACCAACAAAAAAACAAACAAACAAAAAATAATGAGACCTTATCTGAAAAATAACTAAAGAATAAAGAGGGGCTAAGGCATAGCTTAAAATATAGAGCACCTAACTAGCAAGCTCAAAGCTGAGTTCAAACTCCAATATCAGCAAGTACTAGGGTTTAAACTTAGGATCTTAATTAAGCTCACTCAGCTTCTTGCTCTACCATTTGACCATGACCACAGAGTGGCTTTTTGATGGTTAATTATAAAGATAAGAATCTTTTGGACTTTCCTGCCCTGGCTAGCTTCAAACCTTGATCTACCAGATCTCAGTCCCCAGAGTAGCTTGGATTACAAGTGTGATACATGATACTGCATACTAACTTCACAAACAACTGAAGGGATAAGTACGGAGAAAAAAATAAGCATTATATACCATATAAATTAAATTCTAGGTATTAGCTTCATTTTGTGAAACAGAAGTTAAACTAAAAATGGTTTCTCAAATTATTTAGGGGAAAAACTACCATCTTTCAGGTACCTACGTTTAGATCCTTCAACTGAAATATACTTAAGTGTCTATTTATCATTTAACATGCTATTCTGTACAGTCATAATATTCAATGTATATATGTGAAAATGGAATCAGTTTGAGGGGATGGATGGAGTTGAGAGAGATGGGAGAGAACAATGGAAGGGGTGGCATTTATCAAGGAGCATTGTACTCATATTGAATTGAAACCCCTTTGTACAACTACTTAAAGATAAATAAAAAATTAAAAGTTAAAATGCTATTCTGTTTAAAGTACTACATCTACAGAAGTAGATAAATTAAGGAACCCTACCTGTAATCTATTCACTTTCTGAGCTTCTTTCAAAGATACAATATATCCTTTGTTTTCCTGCATCAACTCTTGCACTTGTTTCTTTAGTTCCTTCACCTCCAGTTCCTTCTGATTAAATATAGTGTCAGCAGCAGCCAGAGCACACTGCACAGAAAAGAAAAACGTGACATTCACCAGGGCCAATACTCAAGAGAACCTTCATAATAACAAAACTCTTAGCATCTTAGGTAGACAACATATTTTCTTTTCGTTTTCCCCTTTCATTTCAAGTTTTTCCTGGTTTCTTTATAAACAAAACCCCAAACTGATGAGGAAGCTATCATTGCTATATCCTTGCAATTAATTACCAAGAAGACAAAGCTTTCCTGACTTTCATTTCCTTTATATGAAAACTACTTATCAGGATTCTACAGTATATCCAGTATGATTTTTACAAGTCTGCTAGAAATGCTGAAATTTTCATGTGTGTTTTTAAAGTTCAGATGAAAGAACAAATGAGGGAAACCATGGAGCCTATGTTTCTTTGAGTCTGGCTTACTTCACTCAATATGTATTTTCCAAGTCTTTCCATTTCCTTATGAATGAGGCGATGCCATTCGTTCTGATGGAAACATAGAATTCCCTTTTCTTGATCCATTCATCTCCTGGGGAACACTGGGTTGAGGATCACAATAGCTCAGTAGCTATATATATATGACTATATAAAATGATGCTAATCGAAATTAACTCCAAGATATGGAAACAAAAGTTGGCTTTTTTTAATGTACTGGGTGAAGTTATTTCTTTTTTTACCCTTTGATTTATCCCATTTCACTGTTTTTGATTTTGGTACCTGAGGCTTGTATATACATTTATCTTATTTGGGAAGGGAAGGGGAATAACAAAATGGTGAAACAAAGACAAAGGGTAAACCAAATGAAACACTATGTTGGAAATGAACTTTACAACTTGGGGAGAAGGTGAGTTGGGGGGAGGGAAACTGGGAAAAAGTGGGGTAACAATGTTCTACAAGAAATGTACCATTACCTTATGTAACTGTAACCCCTCTGTATATCACCTTTACAATCAAATTAAATTTTTTAAAAAGTGAAAAAAAATACAAATAAGCATTTAAATGACGTATACTTGAGGAGTTCATATGCTTTCACAATGAAGAGATGTCTTTTGAAGACAGAAAATGCAGTTATCTGGTCTTATTTCTTGGTTTCTGAAGAATTTTGTTTTTCAGACACCTTAGGATGTCTGAATAATTTTTAAATTAAATAAGCATGAAATTATTCATCAAGGTCCTACTTCATGCCATATATTTAGTAATCTGAAAATCTACCTAAATAGACATGATTTCTTACCATGAAGAAACTAAGGCTCAGTGAGATTTGAATTTCTTCCCAAGATGATACAATAGTTAAGATTCAATCCCAGGCTCTATTTGAACCCTAAGTTTCTGCTCTTTACTAGAAAGCTATAAAGCCAAGAATAAGTGGTTCGTTGACAAAAATACTTTTCACTTTACAAAACAACTTAATCTAAGATATAGCACATGTGTGACTTTTCTGGAAGTAGAATGGTAATGATCAGACCTTTCACTGGGCCCTAGATCTGAGGCCAGTTTTGATTTTACCCACTTGAGAGTAAGACTTTAGGTGAGTCCCTCTTTTTCTCTATGATTCTTTTTTATTTCTGCCAGTCCTGGGGCTTGAACTCAGGGACTGGTTCTCTCCCTGAGCTTTTCTGCTCAATGCTAGCACTCTACCACTTGAGCCAAAGTGCCACTTCCAGATTTTTTGAATAGTCTCACAGACTTTCCTGCCCAGCTAGCTTTAAACTATGATCCTCAGATCTCAGCCTCCTGAGTAGCTAGGATTACAGGCATGAGCCATTGGTGCCCAGCTTCTCTGAGATTCTTTATAATATGATTATATAACCATATTAAAGTATGGTTGTATTTTAATATTACAATGTAGTTGTATACCATATTATAAAACCATAGAGGTAACTATAATAATGAGAATTATTCTTTATTCTACATGCATTATTATTTTTTGGTTGTAGGGCCCGAACTCAAGGCCTGGGCGCTGTCCCTCAGCTCTTCAGCTCAAGGCTAGCACTCTTACCACTTGAGCCATAGCTCCTCTTCCAGCTTTTTTCTGCTTATATGGTGCTGAGGAATCGAACACAGGGCCTCATGCATGCAAGGCACGCACTCTTCCACTGAGCCACCTTCCTAGCCCATACATGCATTTTTTTTAATTTCAGAAGTTTAACTTCTGCATAGTAAAATATCTCTATAAGTGTTTTATAATTTTATTTGATTTCTATTTATTTCAATGTTTACTCAATACATTTATCTTCGTTGTCTACTCTTGTACTCAAAATACAAAAAGAAACAAAGTCAGCTCGGTGCTCAATATTCATGACTACAATCCTAGGTATTCAGGAGGCTGAAATCTGAAGATTGAAGCTCAAAGCCAGCTCAGGCAGGAAAGCCTATGAAACTTTTTCTCCAACTAACAGCAAAAAGCCAGAAGTATATCTGTGGCTAAAGTGGTAAAGAGCCAGCCTTGAGTGAAAGAAAAACTAAAAAGAATAGAGCCCATGAAGGAATGAGAGGGAAAGAGGGAACAGCTTAGACAAAGCAAAGTACATATCACTTGATGTGGAAGTTGAAGTTGTATTGTCAAAGCTCATAGAACTCACAAACTTTATAGACCATGATAATGACAATTTGCCTTGTGAAGATTAAAATGTGTTCGTGACTTTAACTATTACTATCCCACAATACTGTGAAATTTGTGAAATTTATGTAATCACTTAATCTCAATAAATAATTATTTTTTAAAACAGAATAGAGCCCATAAGCCCTAAGTCCAAACTCTAGTAGTAACTGTCCCAACACACACACACACACACACACACACACACACCACCCCAAACAACAATGACAAAGTCCCTTAGATATATTTATGAGAGATGGTAACTTCAAAACAAATGCTACAGAAGTGGTACTGTAGCTCAAGTGGTAGAGCGCTAGCTTTGAGCTGAAGAGCTGAGGGACAGTGCCCAAGCCCAGAGTTCAAGCCCCACAACCAACAAAAAAACAAAAATAAAAACAAAAAAACAATGCTACTTCCTTACCAATAATCTGACTACAATCTCATCTTGGCCAAGAAGTTTTCAATAAGCTTACTTGTCTGCCTACTAGACTCAAGAAAAGAAGCAGGGCCAAGAAAAAAAAAAAATCTTCACCCAGGCTGCCTTCTTGTCATGATGCCAAGCAATCTCTCTAAGCAGGACAGTTTACCAAGCTACATTCACAGTGATACATGGGATATGTTCTTCCCTAGGAAGACTAAAGCTGATACTTTTACATGCCTAAGCCCAGGGGAGCTAATCAAATAAATAAATAAAAGAGAGGAAGCCCGGTGCTTGTGGCTCATGCCTGTAATCCTAGTTACTTAGGAGGCTGAGATCTGAAGATCACCGTTCAAAGCCAGCCCGCCAGCCTGCGCAGGGAAGTCCATGAGACTCTTATCTCCAATAAACCACTAGAAAACTGGAAGTGGCACTGTGGCTCAAGTGACAGAGCACTAGCCTTGAACTGAAGAGTTGAGGGACAGCACCCAGGCCCAGAATTCAGGCCCACAACCAACAAAAATAAATAAATAAATAATAAGAGGAGATTATAATTAGCTAACAATTATTGAGCTTTACTTCATCCAGGTGTGTGTGTGTGTGTGTGTGTGTGTGTGTGTGTGTGTGTGTGTGTGTGTGTGTGTGTGTGTGTGTGTGTGTGTGTGTGTGTGTGTGTGTGTGTGTGTGTGTGTGTGTGTGTGTGTGTGTGTGTGTGTGTGTGTGTGTGTGTGTGTGTGTGTGTGTGTGTGTGTGTTGTGGTCCTGGGGCTTGAACTCAGGGCCTCGTTGCTCCCCCTGAGCTTTTCTGCTCAATGCTAGCACTCTACCAATTGAATCACAGCTCCTCTTCCAGCCTTTTGGTGGTGAATGCTCACAAACTTTCCTGCCCAGGCTGTCTTTGAACTGCAGTCCTCAGCTCTCAGCCTCCTGAGTAGCTAGGATTACAGACGTGAACCATGAATGCCCAGGAGACACGCTTGTTCTTTTTTTTCTTTCTTTCTTTTTGTCGGTCGTGGGGCCTGAACTCTAGACCTAGCCTCTGTCCCTCAGCCCTTCAGCTTAAAGCTAGCACTCTACTACTTAAGCCACAGTGCCATTATGGGCCACTATGTGGTGGTGAGGAACTGAACCCAGGGCCTCATCCATGCAAGGCAAGCACTCTACCACTGAGCCACCCTCCTAGCCCTGGCATAGTTGTTTTTAACCACTGGGTTTTTGTTGTTGTTGTTGTTTTTTTGGTCATCTCACAGAAAAAAAGAAAGGGCAAAAAATGAATTTATTTGAGCCAGACTCAGTAGTTCATGCCTGTAAGTAATCCTAGCTACTCAAGAGGCTGAGAGCCTGAAGATTGAAACGGAAGCCATCCTGGGCAGAAAAGTATGGTAGACTCCAGCTCCAAAATAACCAGAGAAAAACTAGTTTAGCTGCACAACTCAGATGATAACAAATCAGCCTAGCCAGAGCTGCAGACCTGGAATTCAAATCCCAGGAATACTGCCAAAGCAACACAAGTGTGTGGAATGACAACTTTTGTTTGATCATTTGCTATCCAGTAGTACCTAGAGATCATTAGTCCTGTAAGATTCAGATCCCAATAAATAGGGGAAAGGGGCTGTGTCTCTCACTTTGAGATTGATAATATTCATTAGCATTTTCCAAGCTCTGTCAAATCCTATAATTAAGAAAACTTTGCTTTCCGCCATCTAGCATTCCCCAGAATAATCTGATCATGGTATTCTTTTCCAGAAAGATGTTAGTATCTTCAGGAAGCCATAATCCAGAGCAAATTTAATTTTAGAGTTTCTAACAGAGAAAGAAAGAAAATTAGCACTTTTCCTACCCCTCTAACAGTAGGTGGTATGGGCTTCCAATTTCAGCCACCTAAGAAGCAAGAAAAAGGAAAAGCAGTTCTTCTTATCAACATCTGTATTATCCCAAAATTCAATCTTCCAATTACCTGTACTTCCTGTCCTACCAGTTTCTTACACTACTGAGGAAGGGCTTGTTCTGTGTGGGAAAGAGGCAAGTCATGGTTACCACCTTTCACAAAAAAAGAAAGAAAGTATTGCCTTACCAAGTGCCTATAGCTCACACCTGTAATCCTACTTAGGAAGCTGAGATATTAGGATCACTCTTGGAAGCCATCCTGGGAAGGAAAGTTCATGAGACTCTTATCTCCAATTAACTACCAAAAAGATAGAACTTGAGCTGTGGCTGAAGTGGTAGAGTGCTAGCCTTGAGCAGAATAAGTTCAGGGGCAGCACCCATGTCCTGAGTTCAAGTGCCAAGACTGGCATAAAAAAATTAATTTTCAGCCAGGCACTGGTGGCTCATGCCTGTAATCCTAGCTACTCAGGAGGCTGACATCTGAGGATCAAGGTTCAAAGACAGCCCGGGCAGGAAAGTCCATGAGGCTCTTATCTCCAATAAACCACCAGAAAACCAGAAGTGGCGCTGTGGCTCAAGTGGTAGAATGCTTGCCTTGAGCTGAAGAGCTCAGGGACAACGCCTAGGCCCAGAGTTCAAGCCCCATGACCAACAACAACCAAAAAAAATGAATTTTCAATTCTGGAGTTCGTGTGTGTGGGAAAAGCTGTATGTGGGAATGTACTTGAGCACTTGCAGATGATTTATAAGCAGCACTAGGAACTTAAAAATGACAAACTATATCAGGCATAGTGGTGCATGCTTGAAATCCCAGTACTCAGGAGACTGAGTTAACAAGATGGTGAATTAGAGGCTAGTCTGTGCTATACAGGTGGACCCATTGCAACAATGAGATGTACAAGTCGTTATGTTGAAAATGAACTTTACAACTTTGGTGGGGTGGGGAGGAGGGCTGGGGGGGGGAGGAGTGTTGGGGGGGTGGGGGGAGGATAGGATGGGAAGGGGAAACAAAGGAGGAGGCTACAATGCTTGATAAGAAATGTACTCATTATCTTGCCCATGTAATTGTAACCCCTCTGTACAGTTTTTTCACAATTAAAAGAAAAAAGAATAACAAACTAGGCTTACAAGAAAAATAAACTGGGCTGGGAAGGTGGCTCAGTGGTAGAGTGCTTGCCTTGCATGCATGAGGCCCTGGGTTCGATTCCTCAGCACCACATAAGCAGAAAAAAAAAAAGCCAGAAGTGGCGCTGTGGCTCAAGTGGTAGAGTGCTAGCCTTGAACTGAAGAGCTGAGGGACAGAGCCCAGGCCCAGAGTTCAGGCCCCACGACCGAATCCAAAAAAGAAAAAAGAAAAATAAACTATGGCTATTCAGACTTGAGTACATGCAGACATTTTCTCAAAAATGAGGACCTACCATTTCAAGGAAAACTTGAGCTTTTCTAGAAATGATAATCCTTGAATTTCACAAAAATTAAATTTCAGAAAACATTTCTGCTACTTATGAGCTTGACAGCTTCCAACAAATGCTTATAAATGTAATAGCCAAACAGAGTATCCAATACCTGTACTTTCAGCTATTTGGGGAGTACAGACAGAAGGATTGAGTTTAAAGTCAGCCCTGGGAAAAGCTAGTGAGTGTAGCTCATAGAGACAAAATGCAAACAAAAAAGCATAATTCAAGTGGTTAGGCAGAAGGCCTACCATGCACAAGGCCCTGGGTTCAGCTCTAATTACATACAAAACAAAAATAATACAAAATACAAAAATAATACCTTGGTATCATTGGTTTTGGAATAACTGTTTAGCCTAGCACACAACTTATTTCCTAAATGATCAATTATTTTCAAAATGTGGAGCCAGCAAATCTTAATTTTTTTAAAAGTTTTAGCCAGGTACGGGTGGCTTACACCTGTAATCCTAGCCACAAGAGGCTGAGATCAAAGGACTAAGGTCTGAACCAGTCCTGGCAGTAGGCCTCAAGACAATTTCCAATTAGCCAGCAAAAAAAGTAGTACTAGAGGCATGACTCAAGTGACACAGTGCTAATTGTTAGCTAAAAAGCCAAGCAAGATTTGAAGCTATGAGTTCATGCCCTGGTACAGGCAAAAAAAAAAAAAATTTCAAAGCACATACTACAAGTAAACATAGGAAATATCTACTTGTTAAGTTCTGGTATGGTATTAAAAAATAATCTCTGAAACTAAGTACCAATGGCTAACATCTATAATCCTAGCTGCTAATGAGGCTGAGGCTGAGATCTGAAGATTGCCAGGGAAGTCAAATCCAAGACATTGTTATTTACCACTAACCAGCAAAATGTTAAAAAAAAAAAGCATGGCCCAAGTGATAGAGTACCAATGTTGAGCAGAAAAGACTAAGCAAGCACTTAAGGCCCTGAGTTCAAGCCCCAGTACCAGCAAATGTATATGCATGTGCGCGCGCGTGCACGCACGCACACACACACACACACACACACACACACACACACACACACACCCCTCCTAGTCAGGCATGGTAGTGCATGCTTGTCATCCAATTATTCAGAAGGTAGGGAGGATTCTGGAGCTAGAGTCTAGCTTGGGCCAAGTTAGCAGAGCACTATCTCAAAAAATAAAACAAATCAACAAACAAAAAAAGGTTAAGGACGCTGATCAAGTGATAGAGTACTTTCCTCAAACATGAAAAAAATTAAAGAAAAATTTCCAGTTATATTAAAAAGTTATTAAAATACTCCAAATACAAATTTACATAAGGCTGAATTTTTCTTTTCTAACTTCAACAGCATGAGCTAACAAACTGCTGAAAGCACATTATGAAATCCAATTGCCTTCTATTAAGATAAAGGTTAATGAGACTGCAAAAATATAAAACACACGGGCTGGGAAAGTAGCTCAGTGGTAGAGTGTTTACCTTGCATGCATGAGGCCCTGGGTTCGATTCCTCAGTACCACATACACAGAAAAAGCTGGAAGTGGTGCTATGGCTCAACTGGTAGAGCACTAGCCTTGAGCTGAAGAGCTGAGGGACAGTGCCCAGGCCCAGAAAGTTCAGGCCCCATGACCGACAAAAAAAATAAAATAAAAAAATAAATAAATAAAAATATATATATATAAAACACACTTCTATACATTTTTTTCTTGTTTTGAAAAAGTTTGCAAAGTGCTATAATAGAGAATACCCATTTCTCATCAGAAAGCAATGCTTTCCTATATTAGGAAACAGATGACACCCTAGAAATTGGGAACCAGGTTACTTAAAGAAAGATTCTTCTTACGAATGCCACAAAAGGAGAGCCAGGTGTGTCTTGTGAGCCAGGTATGTCTTGTTCCACATTATCTCCCAGTGACACATAATCGTTAATGCCATGTTTTTTCAAATGATAAATGGGGCAATTAATTTTGAACTCAAAATATGTATATACAATGTGCATACATATCCATTCCTTAATTGCTTGATATTGTCAAATGTGTTGATTAAATTAATTAAATCTAGACTTAAGAAATGAAGTATTTTCTAAAGAACTACAGACCCAGAGAAAGAACTTAGTAAAGTACAACTTAGATTATTAAAAACAAACAAAAAACTTTTAAAAATTACTTTGGAGCCGGGTGCTGGTGACTCACGCCTATAATCCTAGCTACTCAGGAGGCTGAGATCTGAGGATCGTAGTTCAAAGCCAGCCTAGGCAGGAAAGTCTGTGAAACTCTTATCTCCAATAAACCACCAGAAAACCAGAAGTGGCGCTATAGCTCAAGTGGTAGAGCTCTCGCCTTGAGCTGAAGAGCTGAGGGACAGCGCTCAGGCCCAGAGTTCAAGCCCCACGACCAACCAAAAAAAAAAAAATTACTTTGGGCTTTTCAGGTGTAAGTTCAAATTTATTTATGATACAGTTTTATTGTACTCAGTTTGTTTTGGGATTATCCATTAGTTTATGTTTAGATAATTCTCTTATAAGAAATTAACTGATAAAATCATGTTTTTATGGTCAAAAAAAAGTACAACTTAGTTATTTCTGAAAACATTTCTTTTCACCCTCTAAGTTGATACCAAAATATTACACTTGACCTATTTAATATATTTAACATACTGACCTATAGTTTAACGATAAAGAGAAGAGGAACCAATCAAGTCAAAACTCATGAAGAAGAAACAATAGAGAATAGAAAGAAACAGAGGAAGCCAAAGGGTAAATGGAATTCTTCTTAAAAGCATCATCAATTGCAGTCTTTTAGAATTGATTTGCCCAAATACATGTAGTTCATAAACAAGTTACTCATGAAAGTAATGTGTAAGTACCTGGTATTTCTTAAGCTCTCTCTTCAGCTGGAGAACTGTAACATGCTGTGGTCCTTCTTCCAGGTCTCCACTGCCCTGGCTTCCTTGGAATGAAGTAAGGACGGCCTTTCTGACCTCTTGGGTCATGTTAAACCACTCCTGAAGTTGATCTTGCTGCTTCTGGTTTAATCTAACAGCATCTTTTAGGTCCACTAGGAAGGTAAAGGCTTCCTCTATACAATTTTGGTAGTCCTGACATTCCCCTTGTAGCTGAGCTACTTGTTCCTCTAGAGAATGGATCCTATTTTTATCAGGAGTGCTCTCTCCAAGGACCTGGCTAGTTCGGCTGACGCTAGCCTGCTGGCTTTGCAAAGCTTCTCTCAGCAACTTAATTTCAAATTCCATTTCATCCATACGGTCTGACTTGGGGCTAAAGTTTAAAGTGGGTTTGTTTCTAATGTTGCGAGCTCTGTTGGCATATTTGAGAGAATTTAAAGACTCATCAAAATCTGAGGAGGATGGGCTGACACAGGTGATCATGACAGTCTTGGCACTGCCTCCCAGGGAGTCTTTCAGAAGCCGAGTAATTTTAGCATCCCTGTATGGAATATGTGAGCTCTTCCTGCGTGGGTCCCCAAGGGCACTTATTACATTTCCTAAAGCCAGCAATCCACTGTTGATTTGAATGGATTCTTTGAACCGTTCACCGGTATTCCCTGTTTTGGTTACTCGTTCTGATCCAGCCAAATCTACAAAATGGAACTTGGAGATGATATGCCGATGGGAATACCATGATCCATCATCAGATGCCTCTGCATTTTTCTCAACTTGACAAATGCTGATTGTAAAAATTGCATGTGACCTGCTGGAGTGCTCATTCATGTGCGTGGTACCCGTATGTCTAGCGGCATTCCCCACCTCTAGGAGACTCATCACTTCATCCACACTCTCCACATGGCATTCTTTGACCCCAACAATCACTGGAAATAGCAACAACAAATCTTAAAAGCAAGCTTCCATCAAATCCAATAGAGTTACACAGACAAGTTATCATTTGCTAAACAGCCCAATCAAGATAGTCACTTTGAAAAAAAACATAGCATTGCAAACAATAATAACATCATCCATCTCATTTAAATAATTTAAGGAAATTTCCCCGATGGAACCATTTGATTGAACTCTAAAAGATATAACTTATTGTTACAAATCTAGTGCGCTTCTTTCTTTCTTGTTCTTTCTTTCTTTCCTTTCTTTTCCCTTCCTTCCTTCCTTCCTTCCGCCAAACATCACACTTAAACCTTTAAAATGAACAACCAAAGAAAAAAACTCTTGAGCTAGAGGTAGAACTCTGTGGTTAAGTATGTGTTTAGCACATAAAAAGGTTTAGGTGGAAGTGGCGCTGTGGCTCAAGCTGTAGAGCATGTGCCTTGAGCTGAAGAACGCAGGGAGAGTGCCCAAGCCTAGAGTTCAAGCCCCACGACCGACCAAAAACAAACAAACAAACAAACAAAAAAAAAAGATTTAGGTTCAATCCCCAAAACAAAACAAAAACAAAAAACTCAAACCCCTCTGTTTCAATATTTTGACTCAGATTAAGTAGTAATCTATGTATCATAGATTCATAGAGCTAGACAGTAGTAAATTGAGAGAAATTAGTTTTTTTGCAGTTTAAGCCATCCTTAGCTTTAAAGCTTTTTTTTTTGTGTTGTCGACTCACAATCAATGATAAATCAAAACTTGAATACAAATTAAGTTATTTGTGATTTTAATCCAAGAAGCAAAGCTCAAGTCCTTGCTCAAATGGTAGTGTCATGCTTCCTCTTTGACATCCTGCCACAATCACTGTTACTTTTAAAATAAATAACTTTGTTTATATAATTTCTATCATGACACTAGTGTAGCAACCTAGTTCATTTAAAGTTCTAGGCCAGGTATGGTGGCTCACAACTATAATCCCAATCTATGACTTCCAAGTAGGGAGTCATAGATAAGAAAATCAAGGTTCAAAGCCAGCCTAAGCAAATGAACTAGACCTTATCTCAAAGAACAATCTGGGTATAGAGGTGCATATCTGTAATCTCAGCTCTGTGGGAGGTCTAGATGGTTCAAGGCTGGCCTCAGGCAAGAAGTAGGAGATGCTATCAGAAAAGTAAATGAAATTTTGTAAAGACTACAGATTTGGTAGGAGAGGTGCTTGCCTTAGTAAGCTCTCAAGACCCTGAGAGTTCAAATTTCATAGTACAAAAAAAAGTAAATAAAAGTTCTAAATTATCTGTACTACAAATAGGCAGAGCTAAACCCTCAAGGATTATACAATATGGCACTGAACCTGTAAATTCTAGTAAATTTTTCATAAAAGTTTTAGAAATTTTTATAGAATATTTGGCTGTAAGCTAATGGTCTGGTTCTAAAACCCACTCACGTATCACCTAGTAACTTATTATGAAAAACAAAACAAAACAAAAACAACTAATGCACTATCCTAGACTAAAAATCAGAATCTCTAAGAAGTTGGGCCTGGAAATCAATATTTTAAAAAATTAATCATTTCAGGTGACCCTAATTTTGCAGTAGCTGAGACAACATTGTTTCAAGGACAGAGAATACCAGGATAGTAAAGCAATCTGTCAATCAAATGTACTGTGGTCGTGGGAAGAACTCTACATAAGATAGTAATTTGTCTTAAGATAATTTGTATGGCCCTCCAAATTTTTTGCAAGATTGGTTCACTTAGGAAAAATACATTCACCAAGTTTATTAGAAATCAGAGTGTAGTCTATATTTCTATTGTTTTTAATGTTTTATAATTAGCATATATTATTTGGTCATTTTTATACACCATAGAAACCTCAGTAATTATAACCATAGGTACAAGAAGCTCAGTATGAATTCTACTCAGAATAGATAAAACTATATAAGGTTATCTAGTAAGACCATAAGCTAACATGGTCGCTTTCTTACAAGGCAAAAAACAGTTTATCCAAGCATCCAGGAATGCCATGATGGCCAGAACATGGCTGTAAGGAGCAAGTTTCACTGTCCCCTATAGACTATAATTTGAATGATAATATCAATTTTCCTTTCCTAAGTGCTAGCGAAGTCCTCCAGGAAGTCATTCGTCTGGCAGCCTCTTCAGAAAAAGTTCTATGTATGTTTTCTAGGAGTGGAATTCAGCCAAGAACTCTTACATCAATGGCATTAATAACAAAACCTTAAAACAGCCTAAATATTCTACAACAGCAGAGTTAAATAAGTTATTATACCACATTGATAATACAAATGGACTAAGCACAATGGCCCACAATTGTAATCCTAGCTACTTGGGAGGTTGTAGGTAGGATAATTCAAGTCTGAGTCAAGTCTTGGACAAAGACATAAGACTATTTCCAAGGGCTAGGAAGGTGGCTCAGTGGTAGAGCGCTTGCCTTGCATTGCCTGAGGCCCTGGGTTCGATTCCTCAGCACTACATAAGCAAAAAGAAAAAAGCCGGAAGTGGCGCTGTGGCTCAAGTGGTAGAGCGCTAGCCTTGAGCTGAAGAGCTGAGGGACAGCGCCCAGGCCCAGAGTTCAGGCCCCACGACCGGACCCAAAAAAAAAAAAAAAAAAAAAAAAAAAAAAAGCTCAGAGACAGCACCCAGGCCCTGAGTTCAAGCCCTATGACTGACAAAAAAAAAAAAAAGACTATTTCCAAAAAATAACCAAAAAACAAAACAGGAATGGGGTGTAGCTTAAGTATCTGTCTAGCAAGGGGTCCTGAGCTCAATCTCCAGTACTATCACCACCACCACCACCACCAACAACAACAAAAAAAACCCAACAACTGTGATATCCAGGTTCTAGCTCATGCCTGTAATCCTAGCAACTTAGGAGGCTGAGATCTGAGGACTGTGGTTCCAATCAAGCCCTGGCAGGAAAATCCATGAGGCTCTAATCTCCAATTAAATGTCACAAAAGCTGGAAGTAGAGCTGTGGCTCAAGTGATAGAGCACTAGCCTTGAGCACAAAAAGCTCAAGGATAGCACCCAGGCTCTGAGTTCAAGCCCTAGGACTGTCAAAAACAAAACAAAACTGTGATGAAAATACAATATAAATATTATGTGGAAAATAAAATGTAAAACTGTAGGTAGTACTGTATTACAAGCATATACTTTTTTTATTTTTTTGTTTTTGTCAGTGGTGGGGCATGAACTCTGGGCCTGAGCATTCCCTCAACTCTTCAGCTCAAGGCTAGCACTCTACCACTTGAGCCACAGAGCCACTTCTAGCTTTTTCTGCTTATGTGGTGCTGAGGAATTAAACCCAGGGCTTCATGCGGAAGGCAAGCACTTTACCACTGAGTCACCTTCCCAGCCCATAAAGTTTTAAAATTATGGCCGGGCGCTGGTGGCTCACACCTGTAATCCTAGCTACTCAGGAGGCTGAGATCTGAGGATCGCGGTTCAAAGCCAGCCCGGGCAGGAGAGACCGTGAGACTCCTATCTCCAATAAACCACCAGAAAAACCGGAAGTGGCGCTGTAGCTCAAGTGGTAGAGCACTCACCTTGAGCTGAAGAGCTGAGGGACAGCGCCCAGGCCCAGAGTTCAAGCCCCACGACCAACAAAAAAAAAAAAAGTTTTAAAATTATATATACACAGAATAGGAATTTGGGAAAGAAACACACAAAAAGAGATATTATTGGCTAATGGAAGAACTAGCTCAATGGCAGAGCACTTGCAAAGCATGTACAAAGCCCTGGGATCAATCTCCAGCATCAAGGAGAGGAGGAGGAAAAACCTGCCATTTCAAAGTTCAAGGGTCAGAGATGATCTTTAACTTTCTCCCTTATAGTTTTATACATTTTCAAAATATTCCATGACAAATAGCTCTTAACTCAAATAAGCAAAAAATTGCTAGGCACGGTGATACATGCTTGTAATCCAGGCTACTGAGGAAATGGACATAAAAATTAGTTTGAGGACAGCCCAGGAGAAAGAAGTAAGACTCTTATCTCCAAAACAAACAGGGATAGGGTGCTGATGGTTTACTCCTGTAATCCTAGTTACTCCGGAGGCTGAGGAGTGAGGTTCAAAACTACCCTAGGCTGGCTGAAACTCTTCTCTCCAATTTACCACCAAAAAATCTGGAAGTGGAGCTATGGCTCAAGTGGCAGAGTGCTAGCCTTGAGTGGAAATACACTCAGGTTCTGAGTTCAAGCCCTAAGACTGGCACAAAAAAAAATTAAAAACAAGGCATGGTGGCACATACCTATGATTCCACTTACTGGAGAGATGGAAGTAAGACAATCAAAATCTCTGGCCAACTCAGGCAAACCCTTATCTGAAAATAAACTAACAGCAAAAGGACAAGGGAGATGGCTCAAGTGGTAGAGCATCTGTCCAGCAACCATGAGGCCCTGAGTTCAATTCTCAGTATCTTGAAAAGGAAAAAAAAAATGTCATTTAAAAAAATGTTTGCAGGCTGGGAAGGTGGTTCAATGGTAGAATGCTTGCCTTGCATGCATGAGGCCCTGGGTTCGATTCCTCATCACCACATAAGCAAAAAGAAAAAAGCTGGAAGTGGCACTGTGGCTCAAGTGGTAGAGCGCTAGTCTTGAGCTGAAGAGCTGAGGGACAGTGCTCAGGCCCAGAGTTCAGGCCCCACGACCAGACCCCCCCCCCAAAAAAAAAAATGTTTGCATTTTTATCCCTCCTGGTAATATTCTTCCATTTCCAAACAACAGAAAATAATTAATAGAGTTAACAGATTATTAGCCCAAAAAGTCAGACCTCTGCCCTGTGTTCATGCCTGTAATTTCAACTACTCAGGAGACTGAGATCTGAGGATCATGATTCAAAGGCAGGAAAATGTCAGGAAAGTCTTGAGACTGTTTATTTCCAATTAACCACCAAAAACCTGGAAGTGGAGCTATGGCTCAAGTGATAGAACTCCAGCCTTGAGCAAAAAAGTTAAGTGAGAGCACAAGGCCCTGAGTTCAAGCCCCCATACTAGCACACACACACACACACAAAAGTCAGACCTCAAGATGCATAACAAAGGATAGTAAATGTCAATGTGGAGAAGCAAAATTCAAGCTCTAAGCTCTTAAAAGGGAATCAAGTGTGACTGCAGTTTGAGGCCAGCCAAGGCAGAAAGTTATTAAGACCCCCATCTCAACCAATAAGTTGAGTGTGGTGACATATGCTTGTCATAGCAGCTACATAAGAGGTATAAATAAGAGGACTGAAGTCCAAGTTTACTAAAGTAAAAACATGAGACCCTATGTGAAAAATAGCTAAAGTTAAATGGGATGGGCAACATAGCTCAACTGGTAGAACGCCTGGCCAGCAAGTAAGGCCCTAAATTCAAACCCCAGTATTGGAAAAAAAAAAAAAAAGATGAGGAAAAAAATAGGTGTTTCTTGACAAAAATCTGGACAGCCATCCTTCATCTCAGGAAGTCCCTGAGAGGAAAAAAATATAAAATTAAATTTAGCCAATATCAGTTTAAGGTTAGCTCAGATGTAAGTTAACAATAGGAAAACAGTACTCTGAATTACAAATGAATAAATTCATCCAGTCTGAAGAACTACTTTTCACACAATAAGCAAAAAGATATTGAATTTAAAAACAAAAACAAGGGCTATGGTTATGGGTTGATGACAGAGTGTTTACCTAACATGCACATAGCTCCAACTTTCATTCTAAGTACCTCAAGAGCAAATGAATAAAAAGTAAAAATTCCTTTTGCTTAGTTTTTTAAACTTCCTTGGAATATATCCAGAAATTGAATTAAAGATTTTTTTTTTGGGGGGGGGTCCTGTTGTGGGGCCTGAACTCTGGGCCTGGGCACTGTCCCTCAGCTCTTCAGCTCAAGGCTAGCGCTCTACCACTTGAGCCACAGCACCACTTTCGGCTTTTTTCTTTTTGCTTATGTGGTACTGAGGAATTGAACCCAGGGCCTCAGGCATGCAAGGCAAGTGCTCTACCACTGAGCCACCTTCCCAGCCCTTAAAGATATTCTTGAGAGCTCAGAATATGGCTCAAGTGGCAGAGCACTTGTCTAAGCACACACAGGCAAAACTCAGTATATCTGCTTGCTACTAAAGGCAACTGGTTAAGTAGACAGACTACTTTACCTGTGTTCCCTTTTTCATCTTCTCGGATGTGAAGATCCTTCATGGATGTCTCCAGTTCTAGAAGATCTCTTAGGTCCTCTTTGTATACTTCTATGTAGGATACTTTTATATTAAAGTCAATGTTAGGATTTTCAGAGACGCTTTGAAATATTTCTTGTATAGCTCGAGGAATGATACCCTTTTGACCCTCCACTACTGATGCTGAAAATTTAGAAAAGGAAAGCAAATCTGGAGCTTTGAAATACATACATATACACATATGTATCCAAAATATATATCCAAAAGTTATACTGTATAATTTTTTTATATTTCTCTATTATTAAAGTTTAAAAACACAAAATTGTAAAATTCATGAGTGAAAGTTTTCACACGGATCTCTTTACATAGACCTCATCAGGCATTCATTCAACAACTATTTATTTAATGTCTATATATGTGTCATGCACTATTCTAGGATTATGGGAAACTTTAGTGAACAAAATGAGGGGAATATCCCTGAGTTGTTGACTTCTTCCAAGGAAAAACAGGCAGTTACAATAAGGAATAACTGGTATAAGCCAAATAAATAAGTAGGAGGTTCACAGTATCCTGAAATATAGGTTCTGAAACATTTGTCTTAAACTCAACAATGTATATTAAAAATATACATCATGGGGCTGGGAAGTTGGCTCAGTGGTAGAGCGCTTGCTTTGCATGCCTGAGGCCCTGGGTTCGATTCCTCAGCACCACATAAGCAAAAAGAAAAAAAGCCGGAAGTGGTGCTGTGGCTCAAGTGGTAGAGCGCTAGCCTTGAGCTGAAGAGCTGAGGGACAGCGCCCAGGCCCAGAGTTCAGGCCCCACGACCGGACCCAAAAAAAAATATATATATATATACATCATGATAGGGAAGGAGCAGTTGGGAAGTGGGTACAGAAGGGATGGTATGGGAAAAACAAAGGAAGAGGTAACAATGCTCAATAGGTAAATGTACTCATTACCTTACTCGTGTAACTGTAGCCCCTCTGTACAGTTTCTTTACAAGAAAAAATACTCTGATATTACTCCATGTAGATGTATCTCATAACTCACTTATGATTACCCTAAAATGTAAACTCAAATAATTATTGAATCATTTCCTTATAAGACCTTTTGCTATTACTGTCAATGCTAGAATATATTTTTGCTCATTCCATTGTATATTTGTGTGTGAATTTTTTAAACATCATAACTGATAAGTGAATATGGTATTTTTTTTTTTTGGTCGGTCGTGGGGCTTGAACTCTGGGCCTGGGCGCTGTCCCTCAGCTCTTCAGCTCAAGGCAAGCGCTCTACCACTTGAGCTACAGCGCCACTTCCGGTTTTGTGGTGGTTTATTGGACATGGGAGTCTCACGGTCTCTCCTGCCCGGGATGGCTTTGAACCGCGATCCTCAGATCTCAGCCTCCTGAGTAGCTAGGATTACAGGCGTGAGCTACCAGCGCCCGGCTGAATATGGTATTTTTAAAAGTGAGGTGGGCATGATGGTACATACAATGATGTTTACTATGTAAGACCTGAACCTTTGAAACTACTAATGGAAAGAGTATTGGAAAATACTATATCCTATTGTCATAGGCAGAAACCTCCTGAATAGAACTCCATTACCTCAGCACGTAAGAACAAGGATTCACAAATGGGATTGCATCAAACTAAAAAGCTTCTGTAAAGCAAAGAATGAAGTCACTAGACTGAAAAGACAACTTATAGAATGGAAGAAAAACTTTGCCATGAGAGAAAATTTCTGGCAAGCAACTAACAATAATACATAGGGAGCTTAAGCATTATTTACCATAGCTAAGATATGGAACCAACCCAGATGCCCCTAAGTAGATGAATGGATCAAGAAGATGTGGTATATATACACAATGGAATTCTATGCCTCCATCAGAAAGAATGACATTTCCCCATTTGTTAGGAAATGGAAAGGCTTGGAAAAAATTATATTAAGTGAAGTAAGCTAGGCCCAAAGAAACATAGGTCCCATGGTTTCCCTTATTTGCAATATCTAGTATAGGTATGAGTCAAGCGGAAAAAGTCAGAGAATGTGATGTTAGGAAAACGAACCCTCAAATATGTATTTTAATGTTTTTGTTTCTTTCATGCATGTGTTTCTAACGCATTTATAAGATTATTTCTTTGTTGCTTTGTATGTCCCTCCCCCACAGTGTAACCCCCGCTTTCACTATATTTGATGTCAGTATAACATGTGGAGGAGACGGGGACAAACAAGTCGTTTAAGGATTCAGGTGGACCTGTTGCAACAATGAGAAGTACAAAATGTCATGTCATAACCAGCTTTACAATGTCGGTGGGGGGGGGGAGGGGGGGTATGATTGGGTGGGGGGGAGGGGGGAGGCTGGGAAGGGAGGTGAAGGGTAAACAAAGGAGGAGGCTGCAATGCTTGGTAAGAAATGTATGCATTATCCTGCCCATGTAATTGTAACCCCTCTGTACAGTATGTTCTCAAATAAAACAAAATTAAAAAAAAAAAATACATAGGGAGCTTAAAAACTAAGTCCCCAAGGAATCAATAAATGAAGTAAGTAGCTAAACACACATTTTTCAAAAGGGGAGTATAAGTGGCCAATAAATATATGAAGAAATACAGCATCATTGGCCATGAAGGAAATGCAAATCAAAACGACACTGAAACCAGGTGCTGGTGGCTCATGCTGCTACTCAAGAAGCTGAGATCTGAGGATTGAGGTTCCAAGCCAGCCCAGGCAGGAAAGTCCATGAGACTCTCAACTCCAATTAACCACCGGAAAATCGGAAGTAGGGCTGTGATTCAAAGTGGTGGAGCAAAAAAAAAAAAGGTCAGGGACAGTGCCCAGCTCCTGAGTTCAAGCCCCACAACTGAAAACATCAATAACACAAAACATTGAGGTTGGATCCCATTTTGGTCAGTCACCATCATCAAGAATACAAACAACAGGGCTAGGAAGTTGGTTCAGTGGTAGAGCACTTGCCTTGCATGCATGAGGCCCTGAGTTCAATTCCTTAGCACCACATAAGCAGAAGAAAAAAAAAAAAAGCCAGAAGTTGCGCTGTGGCTCAAGTGGTAGAGCAAAAGCCTTGAGCTGAAGAGCCGAGGGACAGTGCCCAAGGCCCAGAGTTCAGGCCCCATGACCGGACCAAAAAAAAAAGAATACAAACAACAGCCAGGCACCAGTGGCTCACAACTGTAATCCTAACTACTCAGGAGGCTGAGATCTTAAGATCACAGTTCAAAGCCAGCCCGGGCAGAAAAGTCTGTGAGACTCTTATTTCCAATTAACCACTAGAAAAATGGAAGTGGCACTGTGGCTCGAGGAAGAGCCTTCGCCTTGAGCTGAAGAGCGCAGGGACAGCACCCAAGCCCAGAGTTCAAGCCCCACGACTGACCGACCAAAAAAAAAAAAAAAAAAAAGAATACAAACAACAATCCAGGCTGATAACTATAATCTGAGCTACTCAGGAGGCTGAGATCTGAGGATCTCAGCTCAAAGCTAGCCTGGGCAGAAAAGTCCTTGAGACTCTTATCTCCAATTAACTAACAAATGAAAAGAAGTGGAAGCATAACTCAAGTGGTAGAGTACCCGTCTTGAGCAAAAGGAACTCTCACCATACTGCTGGTGGAAATGTAAGTTTGTAACTCCTATGGAAGTCTATATAGAGATTCCTCAAAAAACGAAAACTAAGCCAGGTGCTGTTGGCTCATTCCTGTAGTCCTAGCTACTCAGGAGGCTGAGATCTGAGAATTGTGGTTTGAAACCAGCCCTGGCAAGAAAGTCCATGAGACTCACATCTCCAATAAACTACTCAGAAAAAGCCAGAAGTGGCGCTGTGTCTCAAGCAATAGAGCACTAGCTTTGAGTACAAAGAGGCTCAGGGAACGCACATAAGCCCTGAGTTCAAGCCCAAGGACTGGCAAAAACAAAACAAAACCCTAACAACAGAACTACTACTACTGTATATCTAGCAATACTATTCTTGAGCATTTATTCAAAAGAGTGCAAGTCAGAAGACAATAAAGGTACTCACTCACCCATGTTCACTGCAGCATTATTCACAGTAACCAAATTACTGAAACAGTCCATTTGCCCTACAACCAATGAATGGATCAACAAAATATGAGATTTTATATCTATATCCATAGACATACACATGTACATACACAAATATATACATATATACATACATAATGGAATTAGTCATTCATAAGAAAGTAATGAAAATGGATTGACAGGGCTAGGAAGGTAGCTCAGTGGTAGAGTGCTTGCCTTGCATGCCTAAGGCCCTGGGTTCAATTCCTCAGCACCACATAAGCAAAAAGAAAAAAGCAGGAAGTGGCGCTGTGGCTCAAGTGGTAGAGCATTAGTCTTGAGCTGAAGAGCTGAGGGACAGCGCCCAGGCCCAGAGTTCAGACCACACGACCGGACCAAAAAAAAAAAAAAAGAAAGAAAATGGATTGACCTAGAAAAAAATCATACTGAGTGAAGTAAATTTAGAAAAAATCATACTGAAGCCAGGAGCTGGTGGCTCATCCCTGTAATCCTAGCTACTCAGAAGGCTGAGATCTGAGGATCGAGGTTTTTGTTTTGTTTTTTGGGGGTTTTTTTGGGTCCGGTCGTGGGGCCTGAACTCTGGGCCTGGGCACTGTCCCTCAGCTCTTCAGCTCAAGGCTAGCGCTCTACCACTTGAGCCACAGCGCCACTTTCGGATTTTTTTCTTTTTGCTTACGCGGTGCTGAGGAATCGAACCCAGGGCCTCATGCATGCAAGGTAAGCACTCTACCACTGAGCCACCTTCCCAGCCCATGAGGATTGTGGTTTAAAAGCCAGCCCGGGCAGGAAAGTCCATGAGACTTTTATCTCCAATAAGCCACTCAGAAAACCAGAAGTGGCGCAGTGGCTCAAGTGGTACAGCGCTAGCCTTGAGCTGAAAAGCTGAGGGACAGTGTTCAGGCCCAGAGTTCAAGCCCCATGACAAAAAAAAAAAAATTAGAAGAAGAAGAAGAAGAAGAAAAAGAGGAGGAGGAAGAAAAATTGTATTGAGTGAATTAAGTTGGGCTTAGAAAGACAAGGGACTCATATTTTCTCATGTATATGGATCTTAAAATAAAAACATATTGGCAAACACATACAGGGCCACACACATATACATATGATCAAATTGACTAAAGTGTGGTATATATAGGAGTGAAATTCCATCTTGTTCCATGAAATTCCAATTGTTCCTCTGAACAATTAACTGACAGTTAAACAAAAGTTAAATGAGTATCGGGAAGGAAAAGTTAAAAATGAGATATCAGGAAGCTGAAACATATCTTGACTTGTGAGGGCCTAAGAGGAGAGGTAGAGAAACAGAAAGAATGGTGGCCAAATAAAGTCATAATACTTAATGCACATACACGAAAAATGGAGACACGTGGGACTAGAATAGGTGGAGCAGCAATCTGGAAGGGATCACTCTGATCAAGATGCATTTACACGTAAATGAACAGAGTAAATTGAACCCTCTCCCATACAACACTTTGAATATATAATAATTTAAAAATCCAAACTAATGAAGTTCACTGGGGAAAAAAAAGATCCTATGATCCACCAAAGCATTTATCCATAGGAATTTAGGATCTAATAGTGGCACCTGAATAGTCATGTTCATTGTAGCACAATTCACAAACCCAAGCCTTGGAAACAGATAAAGAAAATGAGATACATATATAAACACAAATTGGAATATTATTCCAATAGAATATTGAATATCCAATGTATTATTAAAGAAGAATTAAATGATGTCATTTGCAGGGAAGTGGATGGGGACTGGAAAATATCATATTAAGTGAAATAAGCCAGGCTTAGGAAAACAAAAGGTGCATCTTTCTCTCTTATGTGGATGTTAGATCTAAAATAAAAACATATGGAAACACATAGAGGATATGTATATGCATGGGATATGTGTGTGTGTGTGCGCACACGTGTGTGCGCACACACACACACAAAATCAACTTGACCTAACCATAATGTTGCAGGTATGAGGTACTATGATGAAATCCCTTTGAGTAATTAACTAGCAATATAACAACAGAACATTATAACATCAGAAAGTAGCATGGACTGGGGTATGGGCCATAGAAGGAGGGAGCAGACAGAGGGAAAAGCAAGGCTAATATAGTCAGAATAATCTATGTACATTTGTGAAAGTGGAAAAGTTAATTCAATGAGACTGGTTGGGAGAGGGAGAAAAGAGGAAAGAGGAAGAGGAAGGAAATGACTTTGGTGAAGACGCATTGATTGAATCCATACATGGGCATGTTACACACTGGTACAACTAATTGATGTAATTTTTTTTTAAAAAAGGAAGATAAAACAGGGAACTGACTCTAGGTGAGATAACCTATTCCACAGTCCTGTGCACTAAAATATCATTCTATTTAGGCAATTGGAGGGGACAGGGCTGGGATAGAATCTCAGTCACTGGGGTACAAGCCATTTATGTTACCAAGATTCATTCCTTTGGGTTGGAGGTGCAACTCAGTGGTCAAGCACCTGCCTAGCAAGTGGTAAGGACTTGAGTTTTACCTCAATATTGCCCCCCAAAAATCATTTTTTCAAAAGCAAAGCATAATAATATTATAAACATGTATATATGTCATACCTTGGCTAAAAAAGGAGTTTTAAATGACTTTATAAAAATACCTTGGAGGGGCTGGGAAGGTGGGTTAATGGTAGAGTGCTTGCCTTGTATGCATGAGGCCCTGGGTTCGATTCCTCAGCACCATATAAGCAAAAAGAAAAAAAGCCGGAAGTAGTGCTGTGGCTCAAGTGGTAGAGTGCTAGCCTTAAGCTGAAGAGCTGAGGGACAGCACCCAGGCCCAGAGTTCAAGCCCCACAATCAACCAAAAAAAAAAAAAAAAAACCAACTACCCCTAAAAATACCTTGGAGGGGCTGGGAAGGTAGCTCAGTGGTAGAGCGCTTGCCTTGCATGCATGAGGCCCTGGGTTGGATTCCTTAGTACCACATAAGCAAAAAAGAAAAAAGCCGGAAGTGGTGCTGTGGCTCAAGTGCTAGAGCACTAGTCTTGAGCTGAAGAGCTGAGGGACAGTGCCCAGGCCCAGAGTTCAGGCCCCACGACCAGAAACCCCCCCCCAAAAAAATTTTTTTTAAATACCTTGGAGGAACTCAAACAGATGCTGGTACATAACCATGTGCAGCAGCATTAGTAATAAGAGCTAAAGAGGAAATATATTAAGTGCCCATCAGCAGAAGGACCAGATAAATAAAATGTAGCATATGTGTACAACAGAGTATTCTCCAACCATAGAAAGAAATAAAAGTTCTGATACATGTGATAGATGTGAAGTGAAAGTTCTGATAGATGTGAAGTGAAAGAAGCCATGAAATATCTTCCATGAAATATCTACGAGAGTCAAAATAGAGATAGAGAGTAAACTAGAGAAGTTCAAGCATAGTGGGTACAGAGATTTTGTTTAAAGTAGTACTAGAAAAATATTGCAAATAGTGACAATGTACTAATGTATTCAACTTAATTTGATTCAAAATGAATGCTTTTGATATCACATATGCTGAAAAGTACAAGCTAAAATAGTAAATTTAATATATATTTATATTCATGTTTGTTTACAACCATTGTAAAATTCGTTTTAAAAAATTCCATGAGACAAACTTTTTGGGAGGAGGGGGTTCAGTTGTGGGTCTTGAACTGGGGGACTAGGAGCTGTCCCTCAGCTCTCACCTCAAGGAAAGCACTCAACCACTTGAGCCACAGTGTCACTTCTGGTTTTCTGGAGAAAAGAGTCTCACAGACCTTCCTGCCCAGTCTGGCTTTGAACCATGATCCTCAGATCCTAGCCTCCTGAGTAGCTAGGATTACAGGCCTGGGCCACTGGCGCCCGGCGAGACAAACTTTAAAATAGATAAATCTGAAACTTAAAGTCAAATATACTTTTATAAACCAGTTTAGAAAATGTACACCATAGAAAATACATCCCAGGTAACTAAGTTGACTTACCAATGACCCTTAAAAAAAGAAAAAAAGGTCCCTTCCAAGTATACCTTTAGTATTTTGGCAAAAAGCATTTTCAGTATTTGAATCTCTATTCACTTGTATGGCCGATTTTCACCTATTAAGATACAAGACTGCCATCCTGTGGCAAGAAAAGGAAACTGAAGGGTTTTTCCAAAACAGAAAGTGAAAATTCCTTAAAAATTAGGAGTCTTGAGCCTAGAGGCCAGTTTTGGTTCCAGAGAGAATTTGAGGCCACTTTGGGATATATTTGAGACCTAATCTCAAAAGAAAAAAGAGCTTCCATGATGATTAAATTCTTTCACATTGTTGTGTAAGTGGGAAATCTATAGACTATACCACTGGGAAAAAATAGTTCTTTTATTCCCTATGCTACTTTATAACAAAGCATGAAATTTTTAAATATTTAAAATCTGAATTTCAAATATTTATAATAAGGCTTAAACATGTATTTTTGTAACCTAAATATCATATTTCACACTTGGAATGTTGGTCTTAAGAGTCGTTCAGAGAGAAAAATGAAAAAGTTTGATACTTCAACAACCATCACAGTTGGCTATTACATGCTATTTAAACATATACTTTGCCTTTTAATATAAATCAGTACATCTGCAATTAAGTTACCAAGCTATGAATATTTACCACTTCTTTTTTTTTGGGGGGGGAGGGGTCCAGTCGTGGGGCCTGAACTCTGGGCCTGGGCGCTGTCCCTCAGCTCTTCAGCTCAAGGCGAGCGCTCTACCACTTGAGCCATAGAGCCACTTCCAGCTTTTTCCTTTTTGCTTATGTGGTGCTGAGGAATCGAACCCAGGGCCTCTGGCATGCAAGGCAAGCACTCTACCACTGAGCCACCTTCCCAGCCCAATATTTACCACTTCTATTAATATAAAGCATACACAAGATCTTAAAGATCATAAGCCATTTGCCAATCAAAAAACCACTCCTACAATCCTCAAATACTATAGACTCGTGAATTTTCAAAATTGAGAGGTATTGGGGTCTTAAGGCCTTTCCATTTAATCTCTGGCACCAGATCTTCCTCAGAATGTGCAGGCATCATCTAGACTTCTTCCAATCCATGTATTTTGTAATGACAGGAGTGTCTGAAAGACATACATTCTACACTTGAGGTGTATGAAAATAGAAAAAAATAGAGAGCCCCTATATAGGGAATATTAAGTAAAATTTAGACAAGGATTCATATACAACATTTCCTAAGTTTGCTGTGAAACAAAGGTTTTCTAAAATTTAGACAAAGACATATATACAATATTTCCTAAGTTTGCTTTGGAATCAAAATGAAACAAAGGCTTTCTCTAGAGGTTGGCTGAACGTCACAAGTAGAGTTCTCTAGAAGCAAATATAGAGGAGGGATTGAATATGAAAGATGGGCTTAGCAGCTAACACCTTTGAAAGGCAGGAAGAATAAAGACTGAAGAAAGCAGGTTCCTCAAAGATAGTGTGTGTGTTCTTTTTCCTTGGAAAATAACACGTTGGAAATGCTTTAAAGACTGCTAAATCTGGTAGATCCTTAACATGTTCTATCTCACTTAGTTTTCATAACGTAGGTTCATGAAAGATTTTTTTATTAAATAAAAAACCATGCTAAATGAAATTGAACCATGATTCTTCATATGACCAAGCTTTATTACAACTCCTGAATGTCTCCTACAGCTATCTGTGCATTTTTTTTTTTTTGTAGAAACCAATTTCAGCAAGAACCCTACTAAGTCAATTTAACAAGAAACCTCCACCTTCAATATCACACCAATCACTCAACTTCCATCTCCCAGGTGATGTCTGATCATTCTGGCCTGATTTTATGAAGAACCCTATTAGCTCAGTTTGGTAAAAATCCCTTTTACTACTGATGTTATACCTCAATAATTTTCAATCCATGAGTCTCAACTTTTTCCCTGGTTATAAATTCACACTAGTCCTTCCTGTATTTGGAATTGATCCTAATCTTGTTCCCTTATTGCAGTTTGCTATACCTGTGAAATGATCCTGAGTAAAATCTTCCTTACCATAAAGGAAAAAAAAATACCAATGCAGAAGAAAGTCTCAACAGAAGACTTGGCTTTCAACCTCCACTCTTATGTCTAGCAACCTAACTCAACAATTCTTCTGGAGCTTTACAATTAACAATTTGCAGCTCTGCTTCAAATCCTAAATTTGCAGCTCTACTGCAAATTATTCTACCTTTTCCAAACTATTACTACAATTAGGAGAAAGAATATCCTAAAAAAAATTTTTTTTGGGGGGCGTCCAGTCGTCGCTCTACCACTGAGCCACTTTCCCAGCCCCAATATCCTAAAATATTAAATATTCAAAAATAGACATCTGAGAGCTAGATGTGGTGGTACACACATGTAATCACAGGACTTGGGTAGAGAAAGACAATTAATTAGGAGTTCAAAGCCAGCCTGGGCTATAGTGAAACTCCATTCAATATAAGGAGATCCTATCCCAGAAGGAAAAAATAAGAAACTAGGAAATGTGGCATTTGGTCATAGGTAGCTCATGCTTGTTATCCTACTAGGACAGGCTAAGCTACTTGGGAGGTTAAGAATGGGAAGAACATGGTTTGAGGCCAGCCTAAGAAGAAAGCTCATGAGACTCCTCCTCAACCCCTAGCTGTGCACAGTCATCCTCAATTAAGCAGAAGACTGCAATTGGGCTGTTGCATGCCAGCCAGCTAGAAAAGTCTGTAAAACTCCATCTCAATGAAGAAAAGATAGATGTGGTAGCACGTGCTTGTCATCCCAGCAATGACAAGAAGCTTCCCCCGACCCCTAGCCCCCCACCCCCACAAAGGAGGATAGTGGTCCACACTATCAGGCATACACCCAAGCAGAAGTGAAATTCTATCTTAAAACAATAACAACAACAACAACAAAAAAGCCTGGGACTGTGGGGTTGGCTCAATGATAGAGTGCCTGTTAATGTGATGCTCTAAGTTCAAAGTACTAACCTCCCCCTCCCCGAAAAAAAAGAAATAGCTTTTAAATTAAAAAAGACATTTGAAATTATATAGTAAAAGTTTTCCGGTTACTCCTAAATCCTGGTTATAAGAAAATTAATATTTACATCGGGCTTATTTAAGGATGAAAAATCAAATTAAAATTCATTTCTACTTTACCTTCTACTCAAAATAACATGGACTGAACAATGAATATTGTCTTCACCTTTTTTTGTGACACTAGGGTTTGAACTAGAGGTTTTGCTCTTGCTAGGCAAGTGTTATATCACTTGAACCATGCTTCCATGATTTTGTTTATTTTTGTGCCAGTACTAAGACTTGAACTCAGGACTTTGCACTCTAGCTTTACTCTTTTGCTCATAGCTGGGGCTCTGCAACTTGTAGTCCCAGTTTTTCAGTGGTTAATTGGAAATTAACCACTCTCTTGAGGGGCTGGGAATGTGGCTCAGTGGTAGAGTGCTAGCCTTGAGCTGAAGAGCTGAGGGACAGCACCTAGGCCCAGAGTTCAAGTCCCATGACTGACTTAAAAAAAAAAAAAGGGCTGGGAAGCTGGCCCAGTGGTAGAATGCTTGTCTTGCATGCATGAGGCCCTGGGTTCAATTCTTCCACATAAGCAGAAAAAAGCGGGAAGTGGCTCTGTGGCTCAAGTGGTAGGGCACTAACCTTGAGTTGAAGAGCTGAGGGACAGCACCCAGGCTGAGTTCAGCTCTCATAACCGACAAAAAAAAAAAAAAGATAATGATCCTATAAACACATTTAACTATCCTACTTATGCTTTCATTATTCAATCAATATGCTACATACCTATTATATCAGCTATTACTGTATTTTAAGCTTCTTTCTAGTTTCTCAAATAAGTCACAGTATAAAAATCTTACCAACATGACCTCCTCCAATGGTGTATGTCTTCCCAGATCCAGTCTGTCCATAGGCAAAAACAGTTGCATTATAGCCCTCAATGAGTGACAACACTAGGGGCTTTATACATGTATTATAAATTTCATCTTGAGTGGAATTTTTGCCAAAAACAAAATCAAAAGTAAAAACTCTATCTCTCCCAATGATAATTTGCTGGGTGTTTGGAATAACTCTCACACAAACTTGATGATTATGAAGAACTTCTTTACAAAGCAGAGGTCTAATTCTTACGGCGACTTTTACTGGTATTTCTTCCATGGCAGCTGTTCAGTATCTAGTGTGAGAAACATCCATTTTACTGGACTCCTGTGTATTAAAATAAAAGACAAATTTTATTACTGACTCCACTTATCCTAATAAAATTACTATCTTTTAAAGCAAAGCCAATTCTAGCATGGATTTTTCTCCAGCATTAAATAGTTACAAAGAGGGCTGGGAAGATGGCTCAGAGGTAGAGTGTTTGCCTTGCATGCATGAGGCCTTGGATTCAATTCCTCAGCAGAAAAAGCCAGGAGTGGTGCTGTGGCTCCAGTGGTAGAGCACTAGCCTTGAGCTGAAGAGCTCAGGGACAGCGCCCAGGCCCAGAGTTCAGGCCCACGACTGACCAAAAAAAAAAAAAAAAAGTTACAAAGACTAAATCTCTCTTGTAAAATAAATCAATAATTTATTGATGAAATGATATGACAATTGGATTTGCTTCAAAATAGTTGAGGTAAGAAGGGCCATGAATTGGTAAATTAGAAAGGTAAGTGATAAGCACATGAGATTCCATTTTATATTTATTTCTACAGCAGTATCTGCCTATATTGAATAGTTAGGAAATTCACACAAAGAAATAACTGAAGAATTACCCACAGATTAAAAGCAAACATTTGTATTATATATTGTCGTTATTTACTGAAACATAACATTGATATTGAAACATAACAAAGATTAAAAGTAAATCTATCTGGGCTGGGAAGTTGGCTCAGTGGTAGAGTGCTTGCCTTGCATGCATGAGGCCCTGGGTTCAATTCCTCAGCACCACATAAGCAAAAAGAAAAAAGCCAGAAGTGGTGTTGTAGCTCAAGTGGTAGAGCACTCGCCTTGAGCTGAAGAGCTGAGGGACAGCGCCCAGGCCCAGAGTTCAGGCCCCACGACAGGACCCCCCAAAAAAAAAAAAGTAAATCTATCTTATGTAAAAGTTAAAAGTAAATTTAATTTTTGTGAGTGTTTGTGTGTGTGTGTGTCGGTCATGGGGCTTGAACTCTGGGCCTGGGCGCTGTCCCTGTGCTCTTCAACTCAAGACTAGCGCTCTACTGCTTGAGCCATAGCACCACTTCCAGTTTTCTTGTAGGTTACTGGAGATAAGATTCTCAAGGACTTTCCTGCCAGGGCTGGCTTTGAACTGTGTTCCTCAGATCTCAGCTCCTGAGTAGCTAGGATTATGGTGTGAGCCACCAGTGCCTGGCTAAATTTAATTTTTAATCCCAGCTACTTAGGAAACTGAGATCTATAAGATAGCAGTTCAAAGTCAGACCAGGCAGAAAGCACACAAGACTTAATTTCCAAAATAACCAACAAAAATCAAACATGGAGACATGGCTCAAGTTGTAGTGTCAGATAAGCAAGTAAGATGAGGCTGAGTTCAAATCCCAATACAAAAAAAAGGTGAATCCATGAAATTTCTGTTTATATAAATTTAAAACTAAATATATGAATATAAAATTAAATATTTTATTAAAAAATAACCATAACTAAGCCAGGTGCTGGTGGCTTATGTCTGTAATCCTGGCAGGAGGCTAAGATTTAAGGATTGAGGTTTGAAGCCAGCCTGAATAGGAAGGTCCATGAAACTCTATTTTTAATTAACCACCAAAAAGCCAGAAGTAGAGCTGTAGCTTAAGTAGTAGTACCTTTGAGCCAAAAAGGTAGGGGGCAGTATTGGCATGTGGGCGCGCGCACATGCGCGCGCGCGCGCGCACACACACACACACACACACACACACACACACACACACACACACACAAGCGCTAACAGAAAATTTTCTTTTCCACTCCAAAATACTATGTTGTATTTATTTCTGAAGCTCTCTGGTGAAATTAATACATTAATAATTAAACTGGAGCCAGGTGTCCTGGGTGCATGCCTGTACCAAGCACTAAGGAAGCTAAGGCAGGAAGATCATGAATTCAAAATCAACCTGAATTACATAACAAAACAAAACAAGTGGCCGGGTGCTGGTGGCTCATGCCACCTAGCTACTTAAGGAAGCTGAGATCTGAGGATCATGGTTCAAAGCCAGCCCGGGCAAGAAAGTCTGTGAGATTCTTTTCTCCAATCAACTACCAGAATACCGGAAGTGGCGCTATGGCTCAAGTGGCAGAGCGCTGGTCTTGAACTGCAGAGCTCAGGGACAGCAACCAGGTCCAGAGCTACTCAAGAGGCTGAGATCTAGAGGACAAAGGTTGTTTCAGCCAGCGCAGGTAAAAAAGGCTGTGCGACTTCATCTCCAGTTAACCAATAAAACGCCAGACTGCAAGTATGGCTCAAGTGATAGAGTGCTCACTGTGAACAAGAAAGTGCTTGAGGCCCTGAGTTCAAGCCCTTGGTACCAGCACAAAAATATATTGAAGTCCCTACTACACTTACAATGAGTATCCTGAAAACTAAGAGAACAATTACACTTACAAAAGCATAAAAAAGAACACAATATTTTTATGTAACTGTAACTCATCGGTACATCACCTGTATAGTAACAATAAAAAATAGAATATTTAAGAAGTAATTTAAGAAGAGCTATACAATTTCTACACTGAAAACTTCAAAATATTGAAAGGAGGGCTGGGTGCGTGGACCAAGTAATAGAGTACCTGCTTAGCAACACAAGGCCCTAAGAGTTTATGTGCATGATTGAAAACTTTAACTTTGGTTTTATTGATTGCTTGTGAGATTTGATACCAGAGGCAAAGTCAATAAAAGAAAAATTAGACAAACTGATTGCAGTTCAAAGCCATCCCAGGCCAGAAAATCCATGAGATGCTTATCTCCAATTAATCACCAAGAAATAAGCTGGAAGTGGAGCTGTGGATCAAGTGGCAGGGCACTAGCCTTGAGCACAAAAGCTCAGGGACAGCATCCAGGTCCTTAAGCCCCAGGACTGGCACCAAAAACAAAAACAAAAACAAAACCCAAACAACTAAAAAGAAACTTCAGGGGCTGGGAAGGTGGCTCAGTGGTAGGGCGCTTGCCTTGCATGCATGAGGCCCTGGGTTCGATTCCTCAGCACCACATAAGCAAAAAGAAAAAAGCCAGAAGTGGCACTGTGGCTCAAGTGGTAGAGTGCTAGCCTTGAGCTGAAGAGCTGAGGGACAGCACCCAGGCCCAGAGTTCAGGCCCAACAACCAGACCCCCTTCCCCACCCTCACCCCCCCCAAAATAAACTTCAGCAGCAGTACCACTCATTTATAATTCAGAGTAGATAATGTAAACAGAATCACAATAACAAAAATAATTTACATCATGTTAGTAGGATCCCATTGAGAATTTTAAAAATATACACCAGATCCCTTGGGCTCTAAAATCTCAAAACAGTTAACAACAACCTATCTTTGAAAGCCAAAACAGCCAGGCACAGGTGGCTCAGGCCTGTAATACTAGGTACTCAGGAGGCTGAGATCTGAGGATAGAATTGAAAGTCTCCCTGGGCTAGAAAGTCTATAAGACTCTTTTCCCTAATAAACTATTCAGAAAAAGCCAAGAGTGGTGCTGTGGCTCTAGTGATACTGTTAGCCTTGAGCAAAAAGAAGCTCAAGGGCAGCACCCAAGCCCAGAGTTCAAGCTTCAGGAACAGGAAAAAAAAAAAAAAAATCAAAGAGATATGTCTAATCTTGGAAGTTTTAACCATTCCAATCAAAATCTGCACTGAAAAAATAAATGCTCATAGGTAGTAAATCCTTTCTTAGATTCCAAAGGACTCTGCAATTTGGTACTAGAAACTCAAACTGTTTAGAGATTCTTCCAAATTTCTCTGAACACCTACAACTTAAGTTTTCATCTATAAATTAGATGCTTTTTTTCTTTTTTTTTAATGATTTTTTTCTTTTAACGATATCACATTAAAGCAAAAGTCATGTCTATGCTAAGGCAACCCTAACTGCTTTAAATTGTTAAATATAATTTGGATATTTTCACTTTCTTAGTTTTATGATGGGAATTTGATCTTATAGGCTATTGAAACTCACCTTCGGCAAATCATTAAGAAATAATAATGGCCCATAAATATATAGCTTGTAAAATAACCAATACAAAAAATGTATATACACACACACACATACATATATATATATATAGTCTATAGTAACTGTAATTCTTCAGAGTAACTAGTTATTAGAGACAATGGGCCATAAACATATGGCTTGTAAACAATTACATATACATACACACATATTACATATATAGTCTATTTAAATTATAGTTCTTAAGATTCTGATTAACTATAGTCTTTGGAGACAAGTATTGTCACCAACACATGTTACAAAGGTGAAATCTGCCCAGCAGCTGGTAATACTTAGGTATACTCAGTGGATTTTTGAAATGTGACCAAATTCAAGGTAAGGATTTGACCCCTATGCCATGCTTCTGATCATAAACAGTATCTCTAAAAATCAAAGCCATCCTGTGCTCTTGGTTTCTCAAAAGGTAGAAGTTGCTTAAAACTTGTGATTTGTTAATTATTAATCTTTTCATAACAAACTTCCCAGCAGATTAGATGTAAACTGAAGAAGGATCTCAGTTTCAAAAGTCTCAAACGCATAAAGACAGCTAAAGCAAAAAAAAAACAAACAAACGATATTACACATGAGAAGGAAAGGTGTTAGCGGTGTTATCAAGAAACAATCTGAACATTCTTTGTCTTCCTCCATTATCACCTGCATTTTGGCATCACAAGAGCTGCCAAAAGAAAAATTTAAAAATAAAGAGAGGAAAAAAACCTGCCACTGGGGATGGCAGCTGTCGGGTTCTACAGCGATTCCATGTGCCAAAGTTTCAAACCTAGGCGAGGAAAAGGAACCCTCAGGTGGGGGGGGGAGGTCCTGGGGGGGGGCGATCCTGGGGAGGGGGTTCCGGGGGGGGCCTGGGGGGGCGGTCCTGGGCCCCCTCACATCCCTCAGCGATGAGGTGGACACAGACCCGACTCCAGGACTTGGTCCCACGTTTTCTGAGGTCCCAGTTTCCAGCCCTTACACCTGGGGCGCTTGTGGGACGACCCACTTCTCTCGGGCTCTTCGCCAGGCTCCCAGCAACAACCCCAGGCCTCCGCCGGCGCCAACTCAGCCTCCCTGGCGTCCCAACCGCCGGCCAGCCCACCCCGCGGCGTCCCGACTCCCAACGGCGGGCCCCGGGGAAGGGATGGAGGGCCGTCGCGGAGGGAGTAGGGCCTGCTTCCCCAGCCTACCCAGCCCGGCCCCGCGGCTCACTGACCGGCCCGGGAAAGCGCTGGTTTCGGGAGGGGGCGCAGAAGTCCTCGACTTGACTCTACCGCGCCTCAGCCGCCGCCCGGGCCTTTTGTTGTCAAGGTTCTCACGGCAACCCGCGCCTCCTCTGGGCCGCTGCGCCTCGGCCCCGCCTACTCAGGCCCCGCCCCCTCGATACCACGCCCCCTGAAAGCCCCGCCCCCGAGGCCCCTAAGTGTAAGCGGCCTATGCAGTTTCTCACCTATCGCAGAGGACCAGTTTCTAGATAGCCACAGGTTCCAGAAAACGAGTGTGAGAACGTTTCCACATTGCATTTCCGTATCTTAGATAACAAATCAGATTCTTTCCTTTCTTTCCTTTTTTCCTTCTTTCTTTCTTTCTTTCTCCTTCCTTCCTTCCTTCCTTCCTTTCTTTTTTTCTTTCTTTCTCCTTCCTTCCTTCCTTCCTTCCTTCCTTTCTTTCTTTCTTTCTTTCCTCTTTTTTTGTTTTTGCCAGTCCTGGACCTTGCACTTAGATATGGGCACTGTCCCTAAGCCTGTATGCTCAAGGCTAGAGCTCTATCCCTTGAGCCACAGCGCCACTTCCAGCTTTGTCTGTTTATCCGGTACTGAGAAATGGAACCCAGGGCTTCATGCATGCTAGGCAAGCACGCTACCACTAAGCCTCATTCCAGCCCTGTTTCTTTCTTTTTTTTTCTTTAAGAGAAAAATTTGCAAAATATAAAATAAGCTGGGTTTTTTAAATTTACATTTCAGTGTTGTTTACTTACTATTGGGGGGGGGAAGAAAGGGGGCCTTCTGAAACTTCAGTGGGATGAACTGATAAAAGGCAAATTTATTAACATACAAAAGGGGAAAATTATAGCAGACCAAGGCACAGGATTGTGTATGTGCAGTAGTTGCAAGATGATTCAGAAATATGCACTCATGAACTAGGCTCCTGTGGTTCATCATAGCCTATAATCCTAGCTACTTACGAGGCTGAGATCTGAGAATAGTGGTTCAAAACCAGCCCTAGAGGAAAGTCTGTGGGACTCATCAACTACCAAAAAGTCAAAGTGAATCCATGGCTCAAATGGTAGAGAGCAGGGGGGAAAAGCTAATGGACAGAGTCCTGGTCCTGAGTTCAAGACCTAGGACTGAGAAACAAACAAAGCACCTATTTTCCATAGGGAAAGAGGGACAATGAGAATATAGACAGTTTTTAGGAGAATATTAAATGATTTTTTAGGCTTGTAAAATGTCTACAATGGCCTAGGACTAGGTCAACTGGTGCCACAGAAAAGACAATGGACTTCCAAGAATTTGGGGGGAAATACTGAATGTGAGTGTTGACAAAGTCTATCCAAGAGTATTGACAGACTTTTGTCCCACAATATGACTTCAGTTAAGGGGAAACTCCTTGGTTGTCCTGACTTTAAATAACAAGGAGATAAATGCCTGCTGTCCTCAATTACTTATGAGAAGACTTTTTTTTCTGTTCTCTCTCTCTCTTTTTTTTTTTTTTAGCAGTTGTGGGGCTTGAACTCTGAGCCTGGGTGCTGTCCCTGAGCTCTTCAGCTCAAGGCAAATGCTCTTCCACTTGAGCCACAGCACCGCTTCCCCTTCTGTTCTCTAAGTTCCTGTATTTTTTATTTTTTTTGCGCTGGTACCGAGGCTTGAACTTAGGGCCTGGGCACTGCCATTTCACTCAAGACTGGTGTTTTACCACTTGAGCCACATCTCCATTTCCAGCTCTGTTTCCAGGACTTTATTGCCTGAGCTGGTTTTGAACCTTGCTCCTCAAACCTCAGGTTCTGGGTAGCTAAGATTATAGACATGAGCCACCAGCGCTCTGTTCTACATTCCCTTAATTTCAAATAATCAGCATGCCAGGATGCCATATTTAGAGATGGAGATCTCTGGACTCATTCAAATGTTCACAGCGTTGTATAACTCTCATCTTTGTGTTTCGTTCCAAAATCAAATCCTATCACCTCAAAGGAGATTTCCTAAACCAGTCACTCCCTCCAGTTCCCATCTCTTCCAGCTCCTGCTAACTACTAGAATCTACTTTCTTTGTCTATGGACTCACCTATTCTGGGCATCTCATATTCATGGAATCTATAGTATAAGATTTGAATCTATAGTATAATATTTGAATCTATAGTATAAGATTTTGTATATGGCCTTCTGCCCCACCCTCAGGGCCCTTCATGTTAGCCAAAGGCTCTACTATTTGAACCATGCCCTCATCCCTTTGGTTTGTACTTTATTTTTTGAGATAAAGTCTCAGGAACTGCCTGAGCTGACCTCAAACTTGGAATCTTCCTGCTTTGGCCTCTCTAGTAGCTGACATTACAGACCTGTGCCACCACATGTGTGACTTTTGCTTAAAATGTTATCAAGGTTCACTAGTGTTGTATCAGGACTTTTTACTAAATTTCATAACTAAATAATATTCCATCATATTGATTACTTCATTTTATTTAATCCATTCATTAGTTGATAGAAATCTGAGTTATTTCCACTTTTGGTCAATAGAAATAATGCTTCTATGATCATTCTTATACAAGTATTTATTAATGTCTATTTTCAGTTCTTTTGAGTATAGACCTGGAAATTGAATTGTTAGGCTAGGCTCTACAGTAATTTTTTTTCTTGTTTTATCATATTGGTGGTGCTGGAAGTTAAACCTAGGCCCTTTGTTATTCTAGGCAAACACTAAGCTACCAACTACCACTTCTACCTCATTTGGTAATTCTGTTTTCACTATTCTTTAGTTTTAAAAGCCTTAACCACTTAATATAATTTTTTCCAAGTCTTTCCATTTCCTAATAAATGGGGCAATGTCATTCTTTCTGATGGAGGCAGAGAATTCCATTGTGTATATATACCACATTTTCATCTACTGAGGGGCATCTGGGTTGGTTCCATATCTTAGCTATGGCAAATAATGCTGCAATAAACATAGTTGTGCTGTGGCAAATAATGCTGCAATAAACATAGTTGTGCTGGTAGCTTTAGTATGGTCTTGTTTGTGATCATTTGGGTAAATGCCCAAAAGTGGGACTGCTGGGTCATATGTGGAGTCTTCTGAGGAAGCTCCATACTACTTTCCAAAGTGGTTGTACAAGTTTACACTCCCACCAACAGTGCAGTAGGCTTCCCTTCTGGCCACATCCCTTCCAGCATCTGTTGTTATTAGAGTTCTTGATTATAGCCATTCTAACTGGGGTGAAGTGAAGTAAGCCAGGCCCAAAGAAACATAGGTCCCATGGTTTCCCTTATTTGCAATAACTAGTATATGTCTAAGACAAGCAGAAAAGGTCAGATAAGATGATGTTAGGCGAAATGAACCCCAAATGAACCCCACACAAGTGTTTTTTTTCTTTCTTGCTATTATTTCTAACTATTTATAAGGTGATTTTTGTTGTTGTTGTTGTTGCTTTGTATGTTCCTCCCCTACGATATAACCCCTATTTTCACTTTATTTGATGTTGGTATAATTTTGGGAGAGGAAGGGAAAAAAGAAATTGTTTTAATAGGGATACAGGTGGACCCATTGCAACAATAAGATGTACAAGACACGTGTCGAAAAATGAACTTTACAACTTTGGGGGGGGGGGGGGCGCGAGGGGGATGTAGTCGTGGAGATGGGAGGGCAGGGATGGTAAGGGGAAAACAAAGGAGGAGGCAACAATGCTTGATAAGAAATGTACTCATTACCTTAAAAAAAAAAAAACTTATTAGGGCTGGGAAGGTGGCTCAGTGGTAGAGCACTTGCCTTGCATGCCTGAGGCCCTGGGTTCGATTCCTCAGCACCACATAAGCAAAAAGAAAAAAGCCGGAAGTGGTGCTGTGGCTCAAGTGGTAGAGCACTAGCCTTGAACTGAAGAGCTGAGGGACAGCGCTCAGACCCGGACTTCAGGCCCACGACCGGACCCCCCCCACCCCCCCCAAAAAAAGAAATGTACCCATTACCTTGTTCATATAATTGTAACCCCTCTGTATGGTATTTTCACAATAAAAATATATATAATTAAAAACAGTAATAGTTTAGGTGTTTCGTTGTTTTTCTGGTGTATGTCACGTGTGTGTGTGTGTGTGTGTGTGTGTGTGTGTGTGTGTGTGTGTGTGTATGTGTGTGTTGATATCATGACTTTAATTCCTCAAGTCCTTTACAACTTTTACTGGGCTTTCTTGCTCATGACTGGCACTCTAGTACTTGAGCCATGCCTTCAGTCCCACATTTTTTTGTGTGCATCCTGGGGCTTGTGCTCAGGGCTTGAGCACTGTCTCTGAGCTTTTATGCTCAAGGCTAGCACTCTGACACTGCACCATAGCTGTACTTTGAGTTTTTGCTAGTTCATTGAGAATAAAAGTATCAAGGACTTTCTTGCTCAAACTGGCTTTGAACAAAACAAGATCCTCAGATCTCAATCTCCTAAGTAAGCTAGAATTACAGGTGTGAACCACCAGTACCCAGGTAGTCCCAAATTTTTGTTGGTTAATTGGAGATAGAGTCTCACAAAAATTCTTCCCAGGCTGGCCTCAAACCAAGATCCTTCAGATATCAGCCTCCTGACTAGCTAGAATTATAGATGTGAGCTACTGGATCCTGGATAACAATTTAAGAGTAGCCAGAAGGGGCCAGGTGATGGTGACTCCCACTCACAATCCTAGTTACTTAGGAAGCGGGGTCTGAGGATTGCAGTTCAAAGTCTGTGAGAGTCTTATATCCAATTTACCACCAAAAATCTGAAAGTGGAGCTGTAACTCAGGGTCAGGGCTGGGAATGTGGTTTAGTTGTAGAGTGCTTGCCTAGCATTCATGAAGCCCTGGATTCAATTCCTCAGTACTATATAAATAGAGAAGGCTGGGCAAAAAAAAATACAGCAGAGAGGCCCATCAGCTGCACTGGACATTGTTGAATGTGAACTAAGCAACTCAAGGATAGCAATGGGAGGAAGGGAATTTAGAGAGAAAGAGGGTACAGCTGACACTAAGCAAAAAGAAAGAAACATACTTTATCACCTGATCTAGAAGAAATAGTTTTAGTGGGGCTGGGAAGGTGGCTCAGTGGTAGAGCGCTTGCCTTGCATGCCAGAGGCCCTGGGTTCGATTCCTGAGCACCACATAAGAAAAAAAAAAGCCAGAAGTGGCGCTGTGGCTCAAGTGGTAGAGTGCTAGCCTTGAGCTGAAGAGCTGAGGGACAGCGCCCAGGCCCAGAGTTCAGACCCCACGACCGGACCAAAAAAAAAAAAAAAAAAGATAATGACAATTTGCATTGTGAAGGTTAAAATGCATTTAAGGCTTCAGCTAAGTATTACTATGCCACAACATTGTAAAATTTATGTAACCACTAATCTCAATAAAGAGATATTTAGAGAAATAAAACCAACAGAACAGAACAGTGACTCTGGAAGTGGCTCTGTGGCTCAAGCAGTAGAGCACTAGCCTTGAGCAAAAGAAGCTTAGAGACAGCGCCAGATCCTGAGTTCAAGCCCCAGGATCGACAAAAAAAAAAAAAAAAAAGGCTCAACAGAACTTCTCAAGAAGCCACAAGTTTCCCAGCATGGTGGAACACTCGAACTTAGTCAGCTGTGGGGCTTGAACTATGGACCTGGGTGCTGTCCCTGAACTTTTGAGCCACAGTTCCACTTCTAGTTTTCTGGTGATTAATAGGAGATTAATTGGAGTCTTCATGGACTTTCCTGCCTGGGCTAGCTTTGAACCCTGATCCTCAGGTCTCAACCTCCTGAGTAGCTATAACAGGTGTGAGCCACCAGTGCCTGGATAATTTATTTTTACATTTTTCCCTTTCCCATCCCTAACTACATTACATAGTACATATAGTACGTTGAATATAATGACTGTATTTGCTCAGTCTTCCTCCTTCTATTCCTGTGCAATGTTTTCATTTCTTGGTATTCATTTTGATAAACAGTAATTTTGTTATTTAGAAGAGTTATGCCTTTGGGTTCCTTCCCTAAATATAGCCTCCTTTAGTCAGTATCTGTATAAATGTATTAAGCCCTGTATATTTTATCATGCCTAGCTGTATTTTAGATGTAACTTCCACATATGAGAGAAAACCATTTTTCTCTCTGAGCCTGGCTTATTTCTCTTGACATGATTTGTTCTAGGTGCATTCATTTCCATGCAAATGACATATTGTTATTTCTAATGGATAAGTAAAATTCCACTGTTTATAGGTACCACGTTTTTTGGATCCACTCATCTACTGTGGGGCATCTAGGCTATTTCCAAAACTTGGCAATTGTGACTAGTGCAGCAATGAACATGTATGTGTAAATGTCTTTACTGTATCCTGACTTGTAATGTCCTGGATAGGCAGATGTCCAAGAGTGATATGGTTGGATTGTAGGGTTCTATGTTTAATTTTTTTAAGAACCTCCAAACCACCTTTCAGAGTAATTGCACTGTTTACAGTTCCACCAATAGTGCAACAAGGGTTTCTTTCCCCCTGCATCATCCCTACCTGCATTTGTTATTGTTCAAATTCTTGATGCTGGCCAATCTGACTGGGATAAGATAAAAACCACTATCTTCAACAACAACAACAAAAATAGGTTTATACTTTTATGTGTGGGTTCACATCATACTCATTATCATCTGTGCAGTTACTATGATAAATTTCCAGCAGATGGCAGTAAAGTGCTTAGGGAAGAGTAATTTTTTATTATTTATACAAGTTAAGGCAAGAAGACAAGGCAGTCAGCTTTTCTCTGTAGGTTCTGCACAAACAGATTCAATCAATCACATGTCAATAATACCTTCAGCATTAAAAAAATCATTTCCCTCTAATACAACATAAGAACTATGTGCATAGCATTTACATTGTATTGGCTATTACAAGTATGCTAGACATGATAGGGTAAGGGAAAATACGTGCAGGTTGTAGATAAATACTATGCCACGTTATATAAAGTTCTTGAGCACCTATGGATTTTGGCATGGGTGGCGACAGGTCCTAGAATTATCTCCCATGAATCCCAAGGGGGTAAAAACTATTATAGATACCTAACAAAATCGAGAGTTTGTATGAAGGAAAATGGGGCCACTAGAAGTAGGAAATGAATGCTTGGTAGGTACTAAGTTTTACACAAGAAATTAGATAATTGATTGTAAATTTTTAAAAATTATATGTGGTAAATTATAGCTTTTTTGAGACAGGATCTTGTTATGCAGCCCAGCCTTGCAATTCTCCTCTCTCAGCCTCCCAAGTGCTAGAATTATAAGCATGTGCCACCACACTTAGCATGGTAAATTTTCTTTCTTTATTTTTTTGCCATTATTGGGGCTTGAACTCAGGGCCTCACACTTGGTAGGTAAGCATACTACACTTGAGCCATGTGCCCAACTCTTCTGTTTTTGATAAGACCTCAGCTTTTGCCCTGCTCTTCCACCTCTGCCTTCCAAGTAGCTGGGGTTACAGTATATGCCACAATGCCTGGTTTAGGTAAACAATTCTAGGTTTAAAAAAAAGTTTTGAAGATTTTTATCCAATTCTATTGTAGTTGATCTAAAAACACAAGGTAAATATACATAAAAAATTGAAAATCATTATGTAGAAAACCCACTACCATTTGCAAATAAGTATCAATGTTAATTTTTTATAAGAGTAAAAAAGGACAATCTTTTTATATTAAGTGGACAATGACTTAACGATCAATTCCTAGCACAACCAAAAAGGAAAAAGAAAATTACAAGTTCAGAAAGCCATCAAGTTATCATTGAAGACAATGCAGCATAATTAATTTCTGAAAATCTGGGATTTAAGCCAGGTGACAGTGGCTCATGCTTGAAATCCTAGCTGCTCAGGGGGCTGATATCTGAGGATCACAGTTCAAAGACGGCCAGGGCAGGAAAGTCCGTGAGACTCCAATAAATTGGCCCCATGACCGGACCCCCCCCCCCAAAAAAAAAAGGATTAAAGTCTCTATAGTACTCCTATCAGCCATAAGTCTATAGAAGGAAAAAAAAAAAAAAAAAAGCAGATCAAACAAAATAAGCAGATAAAGTTGGGAATGTATAATGATATATTTAGAAAAAAAACTTTTTTTGGGGTCTGGTAGTGGGGCCTGATCTCTGGGCCTAGGCGCTGTCCCTCAGCTCTTCAGCTCAAGGCTAGTGCTCTACCACTTGAGCCACAGCACCACTTCTGGCTTTTTTCTTTTTGCTCATGTGGTGCTGAGGAATCGAACCCAGGGTCTCATGCATGCAAGGCAAGCACTCTTCCACTGAGCCACCTTCCCAGCCCCAGAAAGAAACTTCTTTAGGTGACAGAATGATGGAAAGAATGAGAGAAAGAGAATGATACACTGTATACATAAATGGACATCTTAAGTTGTAACCTCTTTGTACAACTATTTGAAGAAAACAATAAAAAGAGGGAAGCAAATACACCTAAAAATAAAAAAATTAAAATAATAATTTTCTCATTCAGTTAAAGTCTATCATCATAATACCAAAATTGTACAAATGATCATATGATATACTAAAGCAGGAATTTTCTTTGGATCACTCAACACTTGGAGTCAGTAATATATGCAACGTGTGCGATGAAATGGAATTCCTTTCATATCTTCCCTATGATCACGAGCATAGTCCCATAAGTAATAATCCAAAAGAATGGAATTGATTTCTCCATTGGGTTTTTCACCACTTTTTTCAATAAGCTCTAGAAGACAATCCCGGATCAGCTCAACACACCAAACTGTACACCCTCTGATTTCCACCTCTTGCTTATCCCCATATGAAAGCATTACTCCTGCAAGGGTCAAAGAAGGGGAAAACATCATTTCTAAACTTTGGAATTAAAGTAAAATTACAAGTTAAATTTCACATGGTCAGGTGTCAAGTCTGGCTTGCTTGTCTCACTATTCCCAGGACCTAATATGGCACCCTGCATCTTCTAGCTCCCCAAATAAATATTTGCTAAATAGACATACACTAACCCAAAATTTTAAAAATATAATACCCATAAAAGAAAAATATGACAGCAAGTTTATTAAATTATTAAAAAGAAACTACTTAATATTGAGTTTGATACAGGAGAAAACACTTGTAGATTTTGGAGGACATCTGGGAGCCTAATAAATCCCTCCCTTAGGAGGCTACAATGCTTGATAAGAAATGTACTCATTATCTTGCCCATGTAATTGTAACTCCTCTGTACAGTATTTTCACAATAAAATAAATAAATCCCTCCCTTCCTCAATGGCTGCACATGGCTAGAAACTTCCTAGATCCATCAAGAAAAGTGTAAGACAGCCAAGTTGTTGCCCTTAACAAGGAAAAGCATGATTCAGGGCCCCCTGGTCAGCTGTGACTGAATATGAATGAGAACTCAGATAAGATTCCTAGTCTATTCCATCAGCTCATCTTGCAAGTTCATCTTAATTTTTTATGAGTAGTCAAAGACTACTCTTATATTAAATGATTGAAGCCTTGCATGCACAAGGACTTAAGATCAATTCCTAGTTCTACCAAATAGAAAGAAGAAAAGAAAAAGAAAATTAAAGTTCAGAAAAGATATCAAGTTATCCTTGAAAACTAGGGTAGGCCCTGGCTATCCTTATCTGATGAGACTGAAGTGGAGCTCATCAATTCAAATGCTTGTAAGATCAGGCAGATAGGGTAAAATAATGAAGCCATAAAAAGTCAAATCAGTGAGGGCTGGGAAGGTGGCTCAGTGGTAGAGCGCTTGCCTTGCATGCCTGAGGCCCTGGGTTTGATTCCTCAGCCCCACATAACAAAAAAGCCGGAAGTGGTAGAGCTCTAGCCTTGAGCTGAAGAGCTGAGGGACAGCGCCCAGGTCCAGCGTTCAGGCCCCACGACCGGACCAAAAAAAAAAAAAAAACAAAGTCAAATCAGCGAGTTAGAGTAGATGCTGCTCTGTCTAAAGGTAGCAAATGTTCCTACATTTCTTTGCTTTTACAAAAGCAGTCAGAGCCAGGTGCTGGTAGCTCACACCAGTAATCCTGGCTAATCAGGAGGCTGAGAATTGAGGGTTGAGGTTTGAAGCCAGCACTGGCAGGAATCTATGATTTTTATCTCTAATTAACCAACCAGAAAACCAGAAGTGGAACTGTGACTCAAAATAGTAGAACTCTAGCCTTCAGCAGAAAAGCTGAGGAACAGAGCTCTAGCCCTGAGTTCAGGTCTGATGACCAACTTAAAAAAAAAAAAAAAAAAAAAGGCAGAAAGTCTGGCTTTTAAACAAGAAATGGTTTAAAAGGTCCATGCCTGTAATCCCAGCACTCAAGCTGAAGCAGGATTGACAGTTGGTGACCTACTTGGACTACACAGAAGTAATTCACCTGAAAAAAAAATCTGAATCTAGCTATATGAAAACAAAAACAACTCATCCCCAAACTGATTGCTATATGATGTCTCTTTTAAACAATTAATCAGTTAGGATATAAGCATAGTATGTTCTTTTTCAAATTTGGAAATAGATGACAAAATAGATTCCCTAAAGCAGCACAAAAACTGAATAAAATCATCCTCAAAAATAACTATACTCTGGAGCTGGGAAGGTGGCTCAGTGGTAGAGTGCTTGCCTTGCATACCTAAGGCCCTGGGTTCGATTCCTCAGCACCACATAGTAAAAAGAAAAAGCTGGAATTGGCACTGTGGCTCAAGTGGTAGAGCGGTAGCCTTGAACTGAAGAGCTGAGGGACAGCACCCAGGTCCAGAGTTCAGGCCCCACGACCGGACCCAAAAACAAACAAACAAAAAAAAAAAACTATACTCTTGGGGCTGGCAGGTGGCTTAAAGGTAGAATGTTTCCCTAGCATGCATGAAGTCCTGGTTTCAATTCCTCAGTACCACATAAACAGGAAAAAAAAAAATGCCAGTAGTGGCGCTGTGATTCAAGTGGTAGAGCAAAAGCTCAGGGACACTGCCCAGGCCCTGCATTCAAGCCCCAGGACTGGAAATAAATAATAGCAGATCCAGATGAGTTTCCTGACTCTCTCCTACAACTTCTATATCACAATATAGTGTACTTTTCTGATTTATAGTTCCCAAATATTAAACATGTGTTGCACATATCTATGAAACATAAATTCAGGTTTCATTTGATTTAGGTTCAAAACTATTGTGTCCAAATAACACAATTCTAACAATATCTATATTTCACAGTGAAATTAAAAAGTCAGTTTTCTATATTTTAATTGTTCTTATATTTTTCTTTACATATATTTAAAAGGAAAAATTGAGACAGGGTTTCACTATTTTGTCCAGGCTAACCTTAACTCATCATCCTCTTGACTTAGGTTACTGCATGCTGGGATTACAGGTGTGCAACACCATGCCCAAAACATATACTTTTTTTTTTTTTTTTGGGTCCAGTCATGGGGCCTGAACTCTGGGCCTGGGCACTGTCCCTCAGCTCTTCAGCTCAAGGCTAGTGCTCTTACCACTTGAGTCACAGCGCCACTTCCGGCTTTTTTCTTTTTTCTTATGTGGTGCTGAGGAATCGAACTCAGAGCCTCATGCATGCAAGGCAAGCACTCTACCACTGAGGCACCTTCCCAACCCCAAAACATGTACTTTTAATGATAGTGATTTTTTTCTTTTAGGCAAAGGAAAGTTCTGTTTTGTTCTGTGAAAGAAACAGCAGAAACTCAACAACAATTCATAATATAACAACAATGAGGTTACAAACCATCCAGAAGCTTCTTCAGTAGTTTATCAGAGTATTTTAGGGCACCAAGGTAAACAAGAATTTGAGGTAATCTATAATCAGCAAACATGGTGATACTAGAGATATCCTCAAAGCAGCCATCTCCTTTTCCTTCTAATACACTCCACGTATCTGCCACAAGAATCTGGGCTCGTTTGTAAAAAGAAATTCTTTTCCCCTAATGAATAGAGAGAATATAAATGTTACCGGGGTATTTGAGAGCTTTATGCATGCTTATTTATTGATTTCTTTTTGGTGCTAGGGCTTGAACTCAAGGCTTGGCACTGTACCTGAGCTCTTTTGCTCAAGGCTATTGCTCTACCACTTTGAGCCACAGTTCCACTTCTAGTTTTCTGATGGTTAACTGTAGATAAGAAGCTCATGGTCTTTCCTGCCTGGGATGACTCTGAACCTCAATCCTCAGATCTCAGCCTCCTGAGTAGCTAGGATTATAGGTGTGAGCCATCACTGCCCAGCTATGAATGCTATTTTTAATTCTTGGTGATTTTCTTCTAAAACTACCCTCTTTTGGTCTCACTATATGTGTCTAGAATCCTGTATAATTTGTCATATCCCACTGCATTTTAAAATCTGTCTTCTGCACAGAACTAGAGGGAATCAGGGAAAAAACATATAACAGCAGGACCCATCAACTGCAGTGGACATTGACCAAAATGAACTAAGCAACTCAATGGCAGCGATGGGAGGGAGGGAACAAGTGGGAAAGAGGGAACAGCTGATGCTATGCAAAACAAAAGAAATGTACATATCACCCAATATGGAAGAAAGAACTGTATTGCAAAGCTCATAGAACTCATAAATGTTATAGACCATGATAGACAATTTGTTCCATGAAAGTTAGAATGTGTTTGTGACTTTAACTAAGCTTCACTATCCCACAATACTGTGAAATTTGGGAAATTATGTAACCACTTAATCACAATTAAAAAATTTGAAAAAATAAATAAAATAAAATCTGTCGGGGGCTGGGAAGGTGGCTCAGTGGTACAGCGCTTGCCTTGCATGCCTGAGGCTCTGGGTTCCATTCCTCAGCACCACATAAGCAAAAAGAAAAAAGCCGGAAGTGGCGCTGTGGCTCAAGTAGTAGAGCGCTAGCCTTGAGCTGAAGAGCTGAGGGACAGCACCCAGGCCCAGAGTTCAGGCCCCACGACCAGACCCAAAAAAATAAAATAAAATAAAATAAAATCTGTCTTCTGCATATCAGGGAGAACATGTGCCATCTGTCTCTCTGATCTTGGCTTACTTCACTCAACATTGTTTGAATCCATTTGCCTATTGTGGGGCATCTGGGTTCTTTCCATATCTTGGCTATTGTGAATAATGTGGCAATGAACATGGATGTGCAGCTACCCTTGTCATACCCTGGTTCATGATGTTCAGGGTAGATGCCTGGGCGTGGTACGGCTGGGTTATAGAGAAGGTCTATGTTTAGTTTTTGTTTGTTTTGTTTTTGTCAGTTATAGGGCTTGAACTCTGGTCCTGGGCATTGACCCTCAGCTTTTCAGCTCAAGGAGAACACTACCACTTGAACCACGGTGCCACTTCCACTTTTCTTGTGGTTAATTGAAGATAAAAGTCTCATAAACTTTCCTGCCCAGGCTGGCTTTGAACCATGATCTTCAGATCTCAGCCTCCTGAGTAGGTAGGATTACAGGCATGAGCCACTGGCGCCCGGCTCTATGTTTACTTTTTTGAGGAACTTCCAGAGTGATTGTATTAGTTTACATTCCCACCATATAAGCTACTTTTTAAAAAGGCATATGTTGATCATTTTATCAGGAGCTCAATAATCTTACTCTATTAGGAAGAATTTATAGACCTTAGTAAAATGGGCTCTGCTGTGGGAAGAGGTGTCGGTGGGAAGGAGAAGAAGGAATGGAGAAGGTAAGTGATGGTGAATATGGTCAAAGTACTCTATATGCATGTATGAAAATGGAATGATAAAACCTGCTAAAGTTGTTTTAAGAAGATGGGAGAAGGGACAAGGGAGAATGATAGGAGTAAGGCTGAAATGGTATATTTTATGAATATATGGAAATAAAACAATGAAACTCCTTGTACAACCAAGTGCACTAATATAAAATCTTGTAAAAAAAAGTGTAGATTTTTTACAGAAAACAAAAGGATCCAATTAATATTTGATTATCTTAATCTCCAAATTTACTTCCTAGTTTTTTTCTCTAAGGTATATATGTATATATATATGCATATATACACATGTATATCCATATATATACACACATGTACATACATACATATATATGTACCTGCTACCATACACACTTATTTATATTTATTTAATTTCCTGGTACTATCTAGCATTAATTCAGTATTTCATGTATGTGTTTCAATGTCACAATAATCCAACTAGTTACTAAGAGTTTGAACCCAGGGAATCAAGTTTGCTTGGCTTGCTTGGGCTGGCACATTACTACTTGAACCACAACTCCAATCTTGATTTGGCTTTTTTTGGTCAGTTGTGGGGCTTGAACTTTGGGCCTGGGTACTGTCCCTGAGCTTTTCAGTTCAAGGTGAGCGCTCTACCACTTGAGCTACAATGCCACTTCCTGTTTTCTGGTGGTTAATGAGTCTCATGGACTTTCTTGCCCAGGCTGGCTTTGAACCTTGATCCTCAGATCTCAACCTCCTGAGTAGCTAGGATTACAGGCATGAGCCACTGGCGCCTGGCTGCAATCCTGCTTTTTGCTGGTTATTTTGGAGATAAAGTCTCATGGACTTTTCTGCCTGAGTTGTCCTGGAACTGTGATCCTTTGTATCTCAGCCTCCTGAGTAGCTAGGATTTCAGGTGAGCCACTGGCACTGGGCTTCATGTATATGTTGTAAACACAATAGCCCAAAAGAGCTAATTAATTAATTCAGACTGTTGCATAGTTACTACATATTCTAAATTAATTTTTGTTTCTAAGAGAGGAAAATAATACTTCCTGTCCTTAGGCCCATATAGCTGTTGTGTGGCTCAAATGAAAACATGTGTAAATACCTTACAAATAATAAAATATGATTTAAGCAATATTATTGGTAATTTTAATTGTTTAAAAAAACTTCAGCCGGGTGCTGGTGGCTCACGCCTGTAATCCTAGCTACTCAGGAGGCTGAGATCTGAGGATCGCGGTTCAAAGCCAGCCCGGGCAGGAGAGACCGTGAGACTCCTATCTCCAATAAACCACCACAAAACCGCAAGTGGCGCTGTAGCTCAAGTGGTAGAGTGCTCGCCTTGAGCTGAAGAGCTGAGGGACAGCGCCCAGGCCCAGAGTTCAAGCCCCACGACCGACCAAAAAAAAAAAAAAAAAAAAAACTTCAGAATTTGTTGAATTACAATTACAAAAGGAATAAATTTTCCATTTGATATAAGCACTTATTAAGCTATTCAATGCATTTGTAACACCATTCCTCTGAAGTTGCTTTCATTTCTATGCCACACTTAAATTACACAGTGATTAAGGATTTTAAAAAATCAGGTGTGCTGAAGCATGCCTGTAATCCTAACACTCAGGAAGCTAAACTAGAAGGACCATGAGTTTTAGGCTAATCTGACCTACCTGTAGTTCTAGGCTAACATGGGCTACATAGTGAAATATCTCTCTCACACACACACCAAAATAATAACAACCCAATAATAATAAGGAATGAAACAGATTGATAGAAAACAAAAAAAGTGGCTGAGTGCAGGGGCTCAAACCTGTAATCCTAGCTACTCAGGAGGCTAAGATCTGAGAATCGGGGTTCAAAGCCAGCCAGTCAGGAAAGACTGTGAGACTTTTTTTTTTGTCAGTCGTGGGGCTTGAACTCTGGGCCTGGGTGCTGTCCCTCAGCTCTTCAGCTCAAGGTGAGCACTCTACCACTTGAGCTACAGCGCCACTTCCGGTTTTGTGGTGGTTTATTGGAGATAGGAGTCTCACGGTCTCTCCTGCCCGGGCTGGCTTTGAACCGCGATCCTCAGATCTCAGCCTCCTGAGTAGCTAGGATTTACAAGTGTGAGCCACCAGCGCCCGGCGACTGTGAGACTCTTATCTTCAACTAACCACCAGAAAACTGGAAGTGGTACTGTGGCTCAAGTGGTAGAGTGCTAGCCTTAAGGTGAAGAACGCAAGGACAGCACACAGGTCCAGAATTCAAACCTCACAACTGACAAAAAGAAAAGAAAAGAAATAAAAAGAAGCATAGTGGCTTTCAAATGCAACTTTTGTTATCATGTTTTGTTCTCAGTGAATAAACTTCAAGCTTTTATTCTTTTTCTTTTTTACAAAGGTTTTATTCCTATAATGAGTTCTGAAAATAAACTGAGAGAATTATTGGAGAGTTTTAAAATCTTCAATAGAGGAAACTCACCTTATATTGAGTTACATCTCTATAAGAAGGAAAACTTTCAACAACCAGGTGCATTAACTTCTGGGCACTTTTTTCACTTTTTCTGACACAATTAAGAAAAGAGCCTCCAAACTTCTCTAGCAGAATTTTTCCAGTTTCATTGAGAATCCGATGCCTCTCTTCTATTAAAGGCATGGGAACGTCTGAATCCGAACGGAATATATTCCAAACCTGATCAAGAGTCACTGTGGCATAGTAGGAGGCGCTTGTTATTGGAATGCCTTAGAGAAGAAAGAAAAATCAGAGGAACTGTGTCATAGTTTGATAATTCATTATGTCTTTCATTTTATTTATTTATTTTTTTTTGGGGGGGGGTGGCTGGTCGTGGGGCCTGAACTCTGGGCTTGGGCGCTGTCCCTCAACTCTTCAGCTCATGGCTAGCGCTCTACCACTTGAGCCACAGCGCCACTTCCGGCTTTTTTCTTTTTGCTTATGTGGTGCTGAGGAGTCGACCCCAGGGCCTCATGCATGCAAGGAAAGAGCTCTACCACTGAGCCACCTTCCCAGCCCCATGTCTTTCATTTTATAAGATACAATTAACACAAAGCCAAATTAGTGCTAAAGAAATGCATTAAAGACACATGAATAATAATCAGAAGCGAACCCCTTACTTTCTATTTGCTGTTAGGTATATTCACCCATTCTATTGCAACATTACATCGCCATGTTATCTGACTTTCTACAAGTCTTACAGTATCTGTCCCTTTATTCTTCAAGTGTTATTAAAGTGGGATTCTTTGATGGAAAGGGTGACTCTGATCAAGATGCACTGTGTACATATATGGACATGTTAAACTGAGACTCCTTTGTACAACAACCATTTGAAAATAATAAATAACAACAAAGTGACATTCTCTTTAGTAAACTCATTGCCACTTAAAAAATAAAGTAGCATTCTTGGTACCCCTGCAGGGGCTTGAACTTGGGACCTCTACTTGAGCCCCAGAGATAAGAATGTAGAGGATTTGCCTATTAGGGCTGGCTTGGAACCATGATCCTCAGATCTCATCTTCCTGAACAGCTCAGATTACACGAGTGAACCACAGGCTCTGGGTTTAAAGTGACATTTACGCCGTCTTTCATATCTATACTGTGATGATGATTATATTACTTTTGCTTTAATCAGAGGATCTATCACAGAAGAACTTCAGGTTTACCTTAACTGATTATCCCGTCTCCCAACCACCAGTCCCAGTAAACTGACACCAGGGCACCAACCTTCGTCCAGGGCTCGGTAAACTGCGGCGCACAGGGACCAATACCCGCTGTAGGTTTTGCCTCCATACCTTACCAGGCACTTGTGCTCCTCCTGCTCCGCCCAAAAGGAGAAGTTGAGCGTGTCTACTACGAACACCCAGTTGACAGCGGCCTCGTCGGCCGCCCTAGGATTCAACTCGTGCAGGGCCTTCCACCCATCCACCCGCAACTCCGGCCCCGCGGCGCGGGCCAGCAGCAACTCGGCCACGCGTCGCACCCCCCCGCTGTCGACGCACACATCTCGACTGTTTTCTGCAATGAATCGAGCCGATTCCCTGGGTGTTAGGATCCCTTCCATTCCGCCCCACTCCATTCCTCCGCGGAAGTGACACTCCATAGACTTTGCCCAAGTCTCTTCCCCCTCTAGAGCCGGCAAGGTCCAGGCTCCCCGCCCTCCCTTCCAGAGAACCCAGAGCGCGTCAGCTGCAGGAACCCTCCGGCTGAACTTGCGCTACACGGAACCCTAAAGCTCCGGGAGACACGCCCGGGAGAAGTCGGGGGAAACAGAGGACGGAAGCACTTCCGGCAGAGGAGTCCCATCCACGCTCACTCGGGCGCGCTACGAGATCCTACTTCCGGGTCAGAAGGCCCGGAAGTCATCTCCGTTGGTCCGCTCTGTTTCGAGTGACCGGCTGCGGGGGGGCCCTGAGGGCTCGGCCCGGTCGGTCGGGAGCGGCCTCCTTGGAGCTGAAGTCCGCGCAGGTTTCTGAGCTCCTCACCGCTCCTCCGGAAGAACGCGGCCGCGCCAGCCTCCGCCAGCCTCCGCCAGCCTCCGCCAGCCTCCGCCAGCCTCCGCCAGCCTCCGCCTCTCTCCTCCGGGAGGACCAAGTCTGAGCAATTTGCCTTAGTGCTGGGGGCTCAGTCACCCCGACTTGGAGGACACCGAACAGCAATTTCCCCAAATTTAGTTCTGGGCTGGGCCATTCCCTCCTGCCAGATTCCTGACCCATTTTGGGGCTGAATGAACATTGAGGAGTAGTAAGAGAGCTTGGAGAAATAATTGAGGTACTAGGCATATAAATGAACATGTTCCTGTACTAAACCCCATGTAAATGTCAGAAGTGGCTGAGATTTAAACCTTTGGGAATGAAGCTTACCAAATCAAGGATGCTATAAGAGCCAATCACTGATAGCCATAATTCTGGCTTTTACCAGCATTCCCACCCTAAAACTTTAAATTTTATAAACATACTTTATTAATAGAAAGGTACAGTTTCTATAATAATTTAGATTTGCTTAACCCTAATGATGCAGTAATTTTTTTTATTTTTTATATTTTGGTCACTCGTGGGGCCTGAACTCTGGGCCTGGGCGCTGTCCCTCAGCTCTTCAGCTCAAGGCTAGCGCTCTACCACTTGAACCACAGCACCACTTCTGGCTTTTTCTGCTTATGTGGTGCTGAGGAATCGAACCCAGGGCCTCATGCATGGGAGGCAAGCACTGAGCTACCTTCTCAGCCCAATGATGCAGTATTAATAAAGAGGTATGTACTGTTATTCTCTAGAGCTTTAAATCCATAAATAACAAAAAAAAAATAGTTTGCATCTTTGAAAAATCACTTACAAAGAAGTAATCATGGGGACTGGGAATGTGGCTTAGTGGTAGAATGCTTGCTTTGCACACATGAAGCCTTAGGTTATTCTGCTCAAGTTTAAATACTCCAGGAGAGTCTGGTTGGCTTAAGTCAAATGCCTACTGGGTTGAAAAGCAGCGCTTAAGAATCAGTATTTCTTTCCTATATACTATATACAATGGGAAGAGGAAAACTTCACAAAGAAAACATGCTTTCAGCAAAGAAAAATGGGTAACTGTATTAACAAAATGTCTTGTAATTCACTGATTTGGTTATTGAGCAATGTTTTTTTTTCTCACACATATACTTCAAAAACAGTTCTGCCTAACACAACACAGTTATTCCGCATAAAATAAAAAATCTCACCCATTCAATTGAAAGTGATAACTCAAAGTCTCTATCTCTTTTTTTTTTTTGGTCGTTCATGGGGTGTGGGAACTGCCCTTCTCAGCTCTTAGTTGACTCAAGGCTAAGTGCTCTACCACTTGAGCCACAGCGCCACTTCTGGCTTTTTCTGCTTATCTGGTGCTAAGGAACTGAACCCAGAGCATCATGCATGCAAGGCAAACACTCTACCACTGAGCCACCTTCCCAGCCCCAAAGTCTCATTTCTTTCTTAATGAGAATCTTAAGTCCGAGCTGTCTGGGTAAGGTACATTTCTACTTCTTGCTCCACCTCAACTGTGTTAGATCAAATCCTGGAAGTAGTGATAACACCTGGGATTCCTGGATTCACTGGGTAAGTGTTTTCAGATGAAGAAGAGAGACCAAGGTAGGATAGGGTAGAAGAAATTGGTCAAGCCATGATATGATTTATCAGCCACAGATTGCTTTCAACTTGATCCCATGTCTGAGACCCAGTTATTAATAAATGACCTATTAAAAAAAGCTATTACAAGAAGGTCTAACCCTCTTCCTAGAACGTATTGTTTAAAAGCATTAGTCTTCTCTTCTGTAGGAAATTGTAGGGCCCTGAAAATCCCATATGCCCTCTGACTCTTCTGCCATTGATGGCAGAAGAAGAATAAACTTGGCCAAATAATAGTTTGGTCTCTTCTAGTTTTAAATGGTCTCATTTAAGGTTAATAGTTTTGTAATAGGTCAACCCTTGATCATGTTCTTTCCAATTTTTTGTGGTTCTACCTTTCAAAGATGAATTCTGCTGTTCTTCTGGTAATGGTGTGTCTAGCAAGCTGTCTCTGATCACCAGTTAAGGTATAGTCTGTCTTATTCTCAGTTTTAGCTTTTACCCTCCCGTATTTACCACTGACTAGTCCGTGTAGTGTAAGTGGTGGTGTGGCTTTTCAGCACTCAGTCATCCAAGTGTTACCCTTGAATTTTTCTTTTCCTTTGTTTTGGGCTGATACCAAGGCTTAATCTTAGGACCTCACTCAGTTGAGCCAAATTTTCAGTACAACTTTTTTGAAGATGGAGACTAGTGGACCTTTTCCTCCCAGGCTTTGCACATACAACCATAACTCAAAATTAGGCCTCTCATTTTAAACAGGGACAAATTTATAACTGCCTGAGCTTCCCCTCCAAGTATCTACTTGTCTTTTTCCTCAGACTGCTTCTTTCACTGGAAGTGTTGAAATTGGAGACCAGTTATGTCCATCTGTATATATTGTCTTATTTTGTTCATCTGCTAAGAGAATCAGAGGATTTGGGTTCCTAAATATTTGGACCAACATAGATTAGTATTTTCCTAAGCTCAAGGAAGGTCAGTGCATTCTAGGTAATATAGTTGTGACTCTTCAAGGATGTTTTTGCTGACCCTGGGTGTGGCTTAGGGGGTAGAGTGCTTGCCTAGTGTGCATAAATCCCAGAGTTCAACTTAAATAATTTTTTTAATAATAGGAAGTAGAGGTGTGGCTCTAGTGGTAGTGTTAGGCTTGCTTGAGGAAAAAGGCCAAGCAAGAGAGGCTCTGAATTCAAGTGCCAGTACTGGCATAGACACACCTTCACCTACACAAACTATAAATAAGCCAACAAAAGGCCCTGTTTTTGCTAGCCCCTGCAGCCTTAGGATGTAGCACTATTCCTGTGCACCTTGGTAACAATACATTGATGTTAATGAAAAGGTATACAAATGTTTGGGTATTTTTTTTAAATCTATATAGTGCTGCATTACAACAGCCCTCAAACTTCAAGAGTGAACTAGGGAATGTAAGATATTACTGTTGGCTCTGTAGACTGGTTGAAATTAGTCCTAGGTATACAACGTGAGAAAAACTGCATTACCACCTTCAAAAAGTTTTGTCACCACTACCACCAAGAAGTTGAATGCTATATTCATAGATAGATAGACTATATTCCTAGCACTCAGAGGCAACTCTGGGTTACAAAGTGAAAACCTCTCAACAAATAATAGCTGTGTGCAGTGGTTCCCCTTATAATCCCAGTTATTCCAGAGGCAGTGATCAGGAGGTTCATCCTTTGAAGCTAACAGGCAAAAAAGCTAATAAGCCATCTCAACAATAACATCAACAACAAAAAACTGGGTCTGGCCAGGTGCTGGTGGCTCACGCCTGTAATCCTAGCTACTGAGGAGGCTGAGCTCTGAGGATCCCAGGTTGAAGCCAACCTGGGCAGTCCATGAGACTCTTATCTCTAATAAACTACTCAGGAAAAAAAAAAAGCATGGAAAAGGAGCTATTGCTCAGTGGTACAGCACTAACTAGCCTTGAGTAAAAAGCAGCTTAAGAACAGCACCCAGGCCCTGAGTTCAAGCCCTAGGACCAACACAGAAAATAAAAAATGAAGGCAAAAAAGCTGGGTGTGGTGTGGGTATGGTAGCACATGCCTGTTTTCCCAGCTAAGTGGGAGTATAAATAAGTTTGCAGTCCAGCTCCTCTCTGCCACACACTGAGGGGTGGGTGGTATGGCTCAAGTTGGCAGTACTGAAAGGAAAAAAGGAAACCAAAAATATAAAGAAGTTTGGTAAAATTTGAGGTCTGAATAGTCAAAGTTTTGTGTGTGTGTGTGTGTTCAGACAGGACCTTGCTATGTAGCCCAGGGTGCCTCAAACTGGATCTTTCAGCTTCAGGTTTTAAGATTACATATGCCTGCTACCAAACCATGTCAGGCAGCGAAATCAAACGTTTGTGGAATAGTGAACTTTATCTTGAGCACTATAGGTCATTAAAGCACATTTTTTCCCCCAATGCTAGAAATTGAACCCAAGGCTTTAGGCATGCTAGTCAAGTGCTGTCCCAGAACTACAAGCTCAGAACTTACGATTTTTGATAGGTTCTTGATATGTGGGTCAGGCTTGCATTTTTACTCAAAATCCTCCTTGCCTCCACTTACCAAATCTTGGGATTTTAAGTACCACCATACTCAACTTGATATTAACTTGTATGGTATTACTCTCCAAACCTTGGTTCTTTACAACTAACAGAAAACAGAGTTGGGGCAAGCATTTGCAAAAAGACTATCTTAAAAGCATGTGTGTATGATGTAATTTCTGCCCAAGCATTGGACCTTCAAATCACCATGAAATCAATAGAAGTGAAATTTTTTTAGTATCCTCAACCCCTGACTTTTATTTATTTTTTGTCAGTCGTGGGGTTTGAATTCTGGGCCTGGATGCTGTCACTCAGCTCTTCAGCTCCAGGTTAGTACTCTACCACTTGGGCTACAGCACCACTTCTGGTTTTCTAGTGGCTTATTGGAGATAAGGGTCTCCTGCCTGGGCTGGCTTTGAATGGAGATCCTCAGATCTCAGCCTCCTGAGTAGCTAGGATTAAAGCCCTGAGCGTCTGGCTGGCTTTTCTTTTTGGTTATGTACTTGCTGACATATTAGGACTACAGTATTTAAAAATAATCTGTTCTTGGGACACACACACATGGTTATCCTTGCAATTACATCCTTAAAGCTTAAATATTACATACAACTTCTTACAAAAACTTGCAGTTTTGTGTTCCACTTCTTGAGCTTTTGACTTTGCTCCTGGCTACATTAATTTCCTACCACTACACAAAACACAAGTTATAGTGGCAAAGCAAGTCACCTCCTTAGCAAATTGTATACTAAAATCCCCATGTAGCATTCTAACCTGTTTATAATCTCCAGTGAGTTTGTGTACTCAATCTGAATTGTTGTAAGACAAAACTGAAAACTTAGGAAATAGTCCACTTACATAATTCAATTTCTCAGTAACTTAGAGCTTTGAAAGCCATATCCTCTAGGGATGCTTCCCTCCAATAGGACTAGCAATTTGACTCAATTGTTACTACCTCTTAAGTTTTCTTTAAGGAAGCCTTATTTCACACTAAGCCACTCCCTACAAGAACCCTTATGGCAGTGGGGACTAATTTCACCTCAGAGGAAACCATATCAAAAGCAGCACTGTTTTGACTGTTTAGCTTATTCTGATAAACCCACTCCTTATTTTATATAATCTATAAAAATTAGAACTTATTTTTCCATTTTCCTGGACAGTTGAAAGCCAACTGTCAATACTTGTATGAGCCAGAAACTGCAATTTTAGGATGGATACACTATTTTCATGTATGAAGCTTTAAACTAACTTGAAAAATTCACTCAAAAATCACTTTTGGTAGCCAGGTGCGGGTGGCTCATACCTGTAATCCTAGCTACTCAGGAGGCTGAGATCTGAGGATCACTTCAAAGCTAGCCCAAGCATTTAAGGCCTTGAAACTCGCATCTCCAATAAACCACTAGAAAACCGAAAGTGGTGCTGTGGCTCAAGCGGTAGAGTGCTCACCTTAAGCTTAAGAGCCCAGAGACAGTGCCCAAGCCAAGTTAAAGGCCCACAACCGACACAGAAAAACACTCATGGTGGCTTAGAATGGTAGCACATGCCTGTATTCTCCATTTGCTGGGTGGGAGATCATGACAGCAGTCCAATCGGTTTAGATCTCCATCTCAACCAATATGCTAGGCAATGGTAGTCAGTCTATAATCAAAGCAATATGGGGGCTTGGTAGGATGAAGTATGATAATGGTTAAGGCAAAAGTACAAGACTAAATGAGTAAAGGGTCAGGGGGAATGGCTCTAGTGTCTACCTAGCAAATGAAGTCCCAAGTTCAAAATCTAATACTGCCAAAAAATGAGTGTTGAGGATTGGTATAACCAAACCACCAAAGTGTCATTTTATACTTTCCACATACAAAAGTGTAAATTTAAGATTACTTCATTTCCCTGTGAAAGGAATTTCACAGTTGTCAGTCAACCCCTTTTCAAATTGGGCACACATCAAATCTAGCATCATGGGATTTTTATTTGGAAGTAAAATTTGAACTATCAATACAAATGCCAAGATACCACACAAAACATCCACAGGAACTTTTTTTTTTCATTTTTTGAACTGCTCACAAACATTTCCTACATAATCAAACATACAACAGAGAAATGGTACATTTTTTAAATTTGCATACAATGGAAAAACAAGTATATATATTTTTACAAAGTTTAATAGACACTACTAGGGTTGACAGTTTAAGTCTATAGGTGAGAAATTATGTAATAAAAATAACCAGATTTTATTCAGCCATCAACCACTTCATAACTAAATGTTAATCTGAGTAATAAAGCTTGTTGCCAATCATTCTTCTGGTATATGCTTATATTAACTTGTGGTATCATTCTCCATACCTTGTTTCTTTACAACAGAAAACATGTAAAATTGGGGCAAGCATTTGCAAAAATAAAAAAACCCCATCTTAAGCATGAATGTGTATGATGTAATTTCTCCCCAAGCAATGGTTTCTCAAACTACTAGGAAATCATTAGTACTGAATTTGCCAATATATTTTGTTTATATCCAAGAGGTGCATTTATATTTAACAGAGGAGCTGAAAAATCAAACTTAGTGTTTAGGAGTGGGTTAGAAAATTCAGCCACCATTTGAAAACTGTCTTAAAAAAATGACCACCAAAAATAGGTTCACTAAATTTATTTTAAAAATCATAAAACGTTTCTTACAAAAGAGCATTACATTCTGCACACTGCTCTGAACAAATGCCAGGGACATGTGAACTATTGTTACTTTCCTCCCTGTCCCACCCCCCAAATGTTTACAGTGACCACAAAGCAAGGTGTTCACAATAATTACATAGGGGGAATTTTTTTTTTTAAACCACCAACAATGAACAAAAAATAAAATCCACTCACTCTGCTGCTGTTTCAAAATTTCAATGTTAGTTTTTGCACACCCTCCCCCCCAACCCTGTTTGTAAGGAACTAAAACATTACATCTGGTGAACAGCAAAGATTTCACTACACCTCAAATGCAGAACACCTATGAAGCAGAGGAATGTTGGCTTTTTAAACAGAAGCAGATAAAAAAAAAAGATGCAGGACTCCTTCAGTTCTTCACTAGTCTTAGAAAAACTTTCCAGAATACTGCTTCACACTATAAAAAAGAAAAAATATCTTGCATTAGAATCCTTCAACATCTGCATACTGCTTCACACTATAAAAGAAAAGAAAAAAAAGTACGAATTAGAATTTTTGTTCGTAACATCTTAATCAACATTAAGACAATTTTAATGCTAAATTTAAATGTCCATTACAATTAAAAATTTTAAAACACCAGCAATTACAAATTAAAGCAATGTAAAATTCAAGAAAAATGATTAACCAGACAGTAGAGCAGAATTAAGAAAACGAAACTGAAAGTTGTTAGTATTTGGTAGAAAAGACAAGAAATGCCAGGAAGGTGTGAAATGCTGCATTTTACAGCACCAATCATTTGTCCTGTAGAGGTGGCCTGTGCCATATGGCAGACTGTGATTTGTTGTCAATTTAGTTATCTAAAAACAACAAAATCACTAGTCTTCCACACAGAACTAAGCCAACATCCAATGAATCTTCTATAGTTTCTACAGGCTCTCTGTATAATTTATAAGGAGTGGTTTTGGCAGCAGTTTTCACCAGAGAAATGAGAAGTTTGGTTGGTTAAGGCTTCTTCCAGCAAGATTAGTATTGAATGTCTTCATTTTTAGTAAGAAAGCAGAAGAAAATTAAGGCAAAGCTATTAGAATATTAGAATGTTTAGAAGTTAGGTCCCCAAATGACTGAAACACCATGGTTTCTAAAAGAAAAATTAACTGAGAAGAAAAGTTCTTAAGTATTTTAGTGTATATGAGTTAACACAAAGTTAAACACAAACTAACCTGTTCTGCAGTAAATACTGTGCATTCTGAATCTGGTCCTGTGTTCCTGTAATGGTAATGATCCGATCTTCGGATCCTTCTAAAGGCTCATCAATTTTGATCGAAGCTCCTGACTCATGACGGATTTGTTTAATCCTTTGACCACCTTTGCCAATAATAGATCCAGCCAACTGAAAAGATTTTTAAATACAAGTGTTCATGTAACTTTTAAAGAAAGCTTGACAAACCAAAGACTGGATTATAAATATCTATATACATCCTAACATTTTTTTTTTACTACTTTGAAGACACTGAACATCATTGACTAGACAAACTGGAGTGACACATTAAATCCTTGAACATAATCTAGGGTTCTAGTAGTTTTAATTAAAACCTCCAGGTGAAAGGAAATTTAAGAGAAATAGGCAGCACCATTTAAAGAAATTTCACTAAATGTTTGTTCCTAGTATTAAGGATACTTACATCTTTGGGAATAGTTACTTGTGTAGTAATAATAGGTCCACCAAGATCACCATATGAGCCACGACCCCCTGCATAGGAATAATCTGATTTAAATGATAAGCATTAAGCTCATGTAAAAAGTATAAAATGTTTGATTTTTACAAAAGAAAAAACTTACCATATCCAGAGCCACCCTAAAAAGAGAAAAAAATAGAAAATTACTTTGCCTTCAAAATACAATGTCACTGTAATATTAAGCAATCCTCAGTTTAGGAAATCAGTCACCCACATCTCTCTAGTTTATTCCCCACAAATTATATATTTATATTATTGTAAAGATACTGTACAGGAGTTACAGTTACATGGTTAATATAATGAATAAGTACATTTCTTATCAAGCCATAAGTAAATTTTAAGTTTTAGTTACATGGCATTCCAAAAAAACAAATTACTACATGAGAGGAAATAAAACTAATTGCTCAGCAAATAAACATCTTAAATTACTGATATGTACATTAAAATATTCAACCTGTGGTTCGTAAGCCATCTGCCATTCTGATGGGCTCCATGTATCTATCGCAGAGTCCCAAGTTTCATCAGCACTAAAACCAACCTGTAAGTAGAAAAATTAACACAAAGCTACATCATATTGCCTGTTACCACTCTTTTATGTTTCTGAAGATTTTCATTTTTAAAACCTGTTAAAACTCCTCTTAATTCATTTAACAAAATGTTAACTATGTGACTTTAATACTTCAAATAGCCCTCACACACACTGCTAAACAAAAAAAGTCCTTACCATTCCATCATAGCGGTCTCCAGGTCTTCCTCTTCTGTCATAGGCCATTAGATCTCTGTAAACACATTAGTCACAATCTCAATTTCCGTAACATACACAGCGAATTACTCCACCCACCAAGAATGCCTTTTATGTAAGTATGTGGCTAAACATCTTTCCCAAACAAAAAATACTTACCCTCCTCTAGGTGGAGGTGGTGGAGGAAGAGGAAGATTCCGAGCTCTGCTACCACCCCGGCCACCTCTACCAGGAGGTGGAGGAGGAGGTCCACGACGAGGACTCATATCGTCATAATCTCTTCTAGAAGGAGGCATGGGACGACCACCCCGACCAGGAGGCATTCTGTCAAAACCACCTCTTCCCCGCATGGGAAATCCCACAGGACGTCCACGACGATCATCAAACATCATCGTAAAACCGCCATAATCATATGTCTCATCATAGAAGTTGGGATCATAAGGCTGTGCACGTCCTTTAATTGGAGACTAAAAACAAAAATATAGCAACCTTATTGACTGAAGAAATAAATGCCTTAGGTCTTACTAACCCTTCTTTCGAACAAATTATTTTGATCAAGAGGTAGAACAAATACAAACAACGATAGTGGGAAAGAATCTTAAAATGGATGGCTAGCATGATCTGAACAAAAAATAAATTTTACTACATGGAAGTATAAGGAGAAACTAGAAATATCTAGATACCTTCTTTCGTTTTTACATAATAAACTACAATGTACACACAATAGGGGTCAGCTCTGAGGAGTAAAACTTGAGAGCTGAAAGGACCATTATCTTGGTCCAAGATGTGTCAAATGAGACATATTCTGAGAAGAGTACAATGTAATCCAACGGTTAAGATTTAAATTCTTTTGAAGGACTAACACATGTAAACCTGGACAATATAAAATTGCTAGGAAAAGCACAAGAGCACAAAGACTACTAGGCACAAAATATTCTGAAAATTTGAAGTTTATCAATTTCATAAAGTTACAAAAACAAAGTTTTCAAGATTACCTCCGATATAAGATCAAGGATGATTTTTATGCACTCTACAACTCTATCAGGCTTTCCTCCAATAAGAACAACTCTGTCAGTGGAATGAGGACAGCATTCTTGGAAAAGCTTGATTGTTGTCTGAGTATTCTGCAGTTAAGTTTACAAAAAGAAAAATTAGAATATATTGAAAAGATTTATCATTCAGTCTAAAACTACCGGACTAAAAAGTGTGGCTAATCACCATGACATACAAATAACTTAACAAGTGCCACCAGACTTCCATTATTTTAAAAGAAAAATAGGTTTATTCAGTAACAACAGGAAACATAAGTGCCCTTTACCTCTCGAAGTTCTTTGATTTTAGCACCTTTGACCCCAATAATTCCTCCTGCCAGACTCTGATGAATCAACAGTCTCAACTCGCAGTCAAAGTCACTTCCTTTATAGTGTTGGTACTGTGGAGGGAGAGTTTTAACATTTTAGTTTCGTGTCAGTTATTCCCCTATCTACACTTATTAGCTATAAGCATAGTAACAGACTGTTGCAGTAAGCAACCTGAATTTGTATTTCAATAACTTTACCAGTTATGTGCTTATTATCCTCAATAGCCAGGCCCAAAAAGGACATTCTGCACCACCTTAAAAATTATTTTATTTTCAGGTCCTGCAACACCATACCCACACTGCAGCCATTTAGCATGTCGCTGTTACCACAAAATATTAACATTCAAATAACATGATAATAAAAAATGACTGCGAAGCACTTTGCAAATATAGTTAATTCCCACTGCAGCATGGAGCAGGGTCAACAGTGAGTTGTAAGACCATTCATGTATCACATTTTAAGCCTTTTTCTAGAGATGGGAAAAGTGCACTATGTTAAAAATAAAATTGATCCTATGGGCCAGGCTCCATACTTCAGTGGGGTTCAATGGCACTATGACATACATTTAAGCATTCCACAGCATCAGATTCGAGCGGGAGCTGGCTGGTTGCAGTGGGTGATGGCAACTGCAGGCCCTGAAAGTAGAAAAATAAGAGTAATAGGTTAAGTGTCTAGCGTGATCAGGCTATTGTCGCATATATTGGTAAAGCTACTATAACATTTTAGTATGAGAAAAATTTTATCTAAACAGTAAGGTTCAATTTAAATACTTTTCTCCATATTACTAGTGATATCTTAGCATTGTAGGTTAAGATCTAAGCAATTTTTCTTTTTCAACATAATCCCACACCCCTATAAAACTTCTCTAAACCCGAAGTCTTTAAATATATACTAAATCCATGACAATAGTAGGTTTTACTATTCCAATAGTGGCCACCCTGAAAATTACAAAACAAAAACCAAGTACTTGTGCATGACAATGATGCACTTTATGCAGCTGTTTCTGTCAGAAATATATGCAAGTTCTCCCCTCCCTTTATGCCCCAAATGGAACACCTTACCACCCCACATACTACCAAATACATTAAAAAAAATTATGAGCCTACCTCTTCCAAGGTAGGGATGATTTTCTTCAGAATCTCTCCAATTGTTTCAATATCAGCACTGATGCTCAATATGCTGTCAAACACCACAAATACCAGATAGTACAAAAAAAGTGGAAAAGAAAAATGAGTCTTATGCTTGACATTAGTAGTCACACAAACTTTTACATAGAAGTAACATAACATTTACTCAACAGTCCCCATTTAAAGTGGCCTATTTATGGATTTTTCACATGCATTTTATGCCCAATACAGACATGATAACAGTATTAGGAGACTTGAAGAAAGACAGAAAGAATGGGCTTTTGGAAGGGCTCAGATTAAGTGGGCAATAAATTGACCAGAGCAGAGTTGAATATTTATGTTCCCCGCCACCAAGTTAAGGATACCCTCGCTGTTACATTGGTAAAACTGGCACACCTTTCTCTTAGGCAAAGTGGGGAATATGCAAGTGGTGAACATTGTATCTGGAATAAGGTTATGGATACCAGTTAGAAATTAGATTACTAAATGGGCTCTGCAAGAAAACAAATACAAATGCCAAGACAAAACAAAGACAACACAAATGAGAAGTGAAGGAAAGTGAACCAGAGTTAGCATTTCATCAGAAAAAATTATGAACAGGAAATGTTGGGAAGCAAGGTGGGCCACAAAGACAGAGCGAGAGACTATTTGGGTAACAATTTGATTTACAATGCAGCAAATATGCAACACTTGAAGCTGTGCTCCTTCCATCGAAATAAAATTAGTGGATCGTTTGGGTGGGCAACTCACGGTAAAAGTTCAGTGACAAAAAGACTTAATGGGGAAAATAAGACAGAAACTTGAAAAACAATACACCGTCTAAAGGGGATACTATTTAATTATATAAAAGGCAGGTAATAAAATACATTTCTCTCTTTCTAATCAGGCAGTGAGGCATAAACTGTTGGGACATACCGCTCGGGGCCACTGCTGTCTGGGACTGAAACACTGGCATTGTACTGCATTGGTCATTGGCGTTCGTGGATGTTGGCATTGGGCATGGGCATTCAATCAGAAGTTGTCAAGTATGGTACCCGTTTGGCAACGAGCACATTTTTGGGCATAGCCAACCAGGGTTTTCACATGGGCGTTCAGGGGCGGATGGGCCAACGTCATGGTGGGCAACGCAGGGGTAAGTCGATCCAGTACATGGGCAACGGAGATATATGGCCAAAAAAACAAGGAGAGGGAAAAGGGGGAAAAGCAATAAATTTTAATTTAATACAAACTATACTCAATACTCTCAATTAATGAAACAAGCTTAAGTTGTTCTGAAGACTAACACAATAATGGACTTCTCTATATCTGACTGGCTTAACATTTAAGGACCTTAAATGATGGTTTTCTAGGTTTTTTTTTAAAAAAAAAAAAAAACAAAACCGAAAAAAAAAACAAAACCAAGGAAAAAAACAAAAACAAACAAAAGAAAAAACGATGTTTCAGTAGCAGGCTGGCTCATGAGGGTAGACACAAAACCTGTCGTGACTTAAGTTTACTGAAATTCTTGAGGAAATTGGGGAAATTAACAACCCAGACAATTATATTGACTATCTGGATTAAGAGGAGAGGTTTATAAAAGACCAAACAAAAATTCCCACACCAAACCCCAACTATTAAGACTGGTTTCCTAAGGTTTTAAATGAACTCCTAGACCTGAACAGGCAGGTTTGTAAAAATTTAAACGAATTTTTAAGTTACAGTTTACAGTAATCAAGAGGAACATACAAAGATCTGTGACCAAGAGAGAAATGAAATACTGTTAAAATAAGTACTCAACACAAAGTTATTTGCCTCAATTTTAGCAAGAAAAACATTAAGAAATGTGTATATTGTAAGAAAAAAATAGAAATTTCGATGTAGTCCTTTATGTTTACTCACTTCTGATGCTGCAAACATTTAGTGTGTCTAATCACAAGAGTCAACCCACTATAAATCATGAAGACCCAACAAACCATAGGTATTGACAAATGGTTTCCCAATTGTAAGGTTAAGTGCCTATTCTATTCTTTACCCAGTTTAACCATGCAACCTATAAACATTTTTGTGCTCCATGTGAAAGCTGTTAAAAGAACAGATGGATGACTTTTAAAAAAGGAAGAATTGCTAAGTTTACTCAGCCACTTACAATGGTTGTCAATAATGTAATTGATCCACACAAGGGGAGTGTTAAAATTAAGGGTTTTTTTTAAACTGACACTATTTCTAGTTAAGATGTTATCTTGCCTGAAGTGAACAATTTGATGGAATCTTATTAGAAAGTGGTTTAATATAAACCTTACCCTACTCAATCTGGGCTTTTATTAAAACAAGAATGGCAAACTTTGAAATCATCTATGTAACCAATTATTAACAAATGGCTTGCAACTACAATCTGGGCTTTTATTAAAACAAGAATGGCAAACTTTGAAATCATCTATGTAACCAATTATTAACAAATGGCTTGCAACTACATTAGGTGATTTCTATGATGTAAACCTTTAAAAGTTCTAGAAACAAAAACTGAATCTGCTTTTTCAGCACTTTAAATAAAACACTTACGTCTGTACGGAGAGCCTTAATATTCTTCCCTCCTTTTCCAATCACTGCCCCAGCATTCTGGAAGAGACAAATTCAAGAAATGGTTTTGACTTTACCTAAAACTACTGTATTAGTGCTTTGAAGCTTTAAACTAAGTTATAGAATTGGAACTCTAAAAAGAAGCCAATCATGGGCATGAAATGATCAAGATTTCCTATGTACTCAATACAAAGCACTTTAAGATGAAGCTTTGAAATGCTCAGAATGCCTTTAATACTAGTACAAATTTAAATACAGATTAATTTTACAGTATCCTTTTATGCAAGCTGCTATTATGGTAGTAGATACCTTCACATTTTGATTTGGGTAAAGCAGCCTCATAAACTATTAAAAGTTTCTGAGTGATCAACAATATTATCTGTATTTATTCCTTTGTTACTTTAAGAATCATCCCCTTTCCTAGTTTAACTAGTTAACAAAATTAATACATTTGCCAGTTTAGAAAGAACCACAAAAATCTTACATTCTTCAGACTGTAAAGCCCTAAAAGTTTCTGCGAGGGATAAACCAGAATTTAATTTCTACTTTAGTATGAACCATCAATTTTTCAAAGATAAGTTTATACCTTGCTTTGAAGCAGAATGCGTAATTCAACCATCTCGTCAGTGTTGCGGGATCTTTTAAACGCTTGTTCCTCTTCCATATCTTCTGCTGGGCGTTTACCTGCAAATTAACAGTACAAATTTCAAAGAAAGCAATTTGTTCACAAAATACATTAAGGTTTAAGAACCTTAATGAGGAAGAAGAGATTTGTTACTATTCGTGTTTCAAAAAGTTAGTCTTTGCCTTTATCTTCTTTAATAATAACACTACCATCAAACAGAAAACATTGTAATAAATACTTCCAAAAATTAAAAATTGTTTTCTCACCAAATTCACCATTGGTTTCAGTGTTGGGGAAGGTTTCCTCTGGCTGTTCAGTTTCCATTTTCTTGTATTAAATGGACACACCAATCTGTTGAAAAATAAAGAAGCTAGTACAGGTGGCTTATCATAAAGCAAGTTACACATCTTATTACACTTCATAAAGACTGCTTCTAGGACATGCTAATTCTCTATCTTTTCAGAGCACAACTGTAGTGGTCTGGGTAGAGCCAACAACTGACACCTTATTGTCACAGTAGCCTATAAAAAGGCTAATCGGTTTTGCTATTGTTCAGTACCAAATACTAATTTCAGGTCTCACAACTGGTTTAAAACAAAGCAAGCCAGTGATCTAAGTTGACTCTTTTCTATCTTAAAATTCGGTGGCTGTTTAGCCAAAGAATTTACAAAGTGATTTATTAAAGAAAACCACCATTTTTAACCAACATAATTGTTTTCCACCATGGCAACTTACTACACACCATTAAGTGCCTGAAAGTGCTGTAGACCTCCATTTTGCCCACAAAAACTTTTAAAGTTTCAAGGAGGTTTAGGTTTTTTCAGGTGATGACTCAATGTTGTTCTGACACCGCCTACTTCTTATAAACACAATGGCAAATGTCAAGCCATATCTAGCTAACCAGCTCAATCTGCTCAACAGCGAAAGATATAAAATCTGTATTTAAGGAGCAGGCTCTATTGACTACCATTCAACGAAACGAATGAAACCCTAGCCATCTAATATCATCCCTGGCAAAGAATTAAATTGGACTAAATACAAAAGATACTTAATCTAATAATTACATCTTCAGTAGGAAACCCTAAGATTGTACGAGCCCCAAATAACAAGAGAACTAATAGAGGCGAACTGTATGTAGCCCTTGATGAACGGTTGACTAGACAGCACAAGAACTGAAAATCAAGGCAACACTTTTGCCTCTCCATCTTCCAAAACGCGTTAAGGGTTAAACATCTCCAGGACTGCAAGGGCAGCCTGCCCGCCCATCATTCAAAATCTAAGGCGTGGTGGGAGCCCCGGGAAGAGTTTAAGCCCCGACAGCAGAGTCTATCTGGAAAAATAATGCGGCTCGTCTAGCAGCCCTTAGAACCGAAACTCGCCTCGCCCGGCTCCACCAACCCAGGACAAATCCCGCCCTGGCCCTCCTCGTCCCCACCTCCCAAGGCCGCGACTGGCAACAGCCTAGTCCCATCAGCTGGAAAAGCCAAGCGGGCACAGGCGCCGCACCTCTCCTCACCCGGATCCGACAGGAAATGGCGGCCCGCGTAATGGCGACTACGTGCGACTAGGCGGAGCCGGGCGCCGACCCCCCTCCCCCACCCACCACGCGGCCCCGCGATCTCATCCCCCGCACCTCCCCCCCACCGCCCGAGAGACAAAGCGGCAGAGGGAGCCCGGCCCGTCCCACCCGCTGGGCCCGATTCCGCCGACCCCGGCCCGGGAGGCCCAAGGTACCGCGGGTTACACAAAAAGCCGGCGGCGGCAGCGCCGCGGCCTTCTCCAGACTCGGACGGACACACGCCCGCCGGCCCGCGCTATCTCCCCCGCGGACGAGGCACTGAGCCTCCGGTGCCCAGAGTTCACCCCACAGACACTCGCCTCCCGATAACCCTCCCAAACCCCAAGGACCCTAACGCGGACTGCAGACACACGCGCAGGGAAATGGCGGAGGTGGGGGAGGGGAGGCCGGGTAACGTTCCCTCTCAAGCGGAGAAGCGGACATCCGCCCGGGAGACCCTAAGACGGCCCGCTCGAGCGGAAAAGCTGGGCTCCGACCCCCTCGCACCCCACGTACTCCTTCGCCCTGCCCGACTTCTCACCGAACAAATCCGCCGTTCCCTCCGGGCTGCGCCGCCTCACTCACTGCTAGACAGAGAAGGAGCACGGCCCCCCTCCCCCACCTCCTCGCGCTCTCCTACCCCACGGTCGCGCCCGATTGGCTGCCCAGGCGTCAGCGGCGATGGGAAGGCAAAACCATTGGCCCTAGGTCGCGTCAATCAAGGCGAGGAAGGAGCCGGGAACCCCGCCTCCCGCCGGCGACTCCCTTTAGGGTGTAAGGCCATGGGGCCTGAGAAAAGCCGGGCTTGGAAAAAGTACACGAAGCTCTTTGGGGAGACCAACCCCTTTCCCGAGACCATACTACCTGAGCCTTAGAAATTCCAATTACTTATGGGCCGCAAACAATTGGGACTCCGGCAAAACGTCGAAGTCGGTGCCGCAGAGAAACAGAGGGTAATGGCGTCTGCAGTGCCGCCGCCTGGAGCGCCCTCCTCCTTTCTCGTTCGCGCACTCACTGGCCATGGGGGGGAGGGGGGAGAGGGGAGGTGGAAAACTTCTCGCGAGATCTTAAGGCTTGGGTTCACGCGCCTAGGGAGGGGCGGGGAGGGGGCGTTTTTTCGAGCCCGGAGGGAGTCTTTGGAGCTGGTCGGAGCAGCGCCTGCGCGTGGCAAATCGGGCGGGAAGAGGCAAAAAGCCCTTAAGCAGCTGGTCTTGCCGATTTCGGTTCCCACTGTCGCGTGGCCAGGTGACCACTGTCGCGCGAGGGAAGGCAGAACGCCCAGGTCGGTGCCCGGCCCAGACTTAGGCCCTGTGGCCGTAGTTCCCTTCCTTGTGCCCCTTCCTCCCCGCCCGCCCGCCTTCCTGGGCCGCGGGGTCCTGCGGTGCGCGGCGTAAGTGCAGCCCGCCGGCGCGGCCCTCGCCCGCGAAGCCCGCCGCGGGTAACGGTCCGCGCCGCCCGGTGGTCACGGCGCGACCGGCCAGACCGGGCCGGAAGGCGCGGCGGGCGGTCCTCCGGGGTGGGATCCCGGGAAACGCGGGACGCACACGCCGCAGCCTCGCAGTACTCGGGTTTCCGATCCGGGGGGCGTGTTTTGCCGGGCTCGCGGCCCTACTGAGACCTTTCATCACCACCGCCATCATCATCGTGATCATCATTATTATTGTTATTAAGTAGAAACCTGAACCCAAGCATGTGGTTTTTTTTTTTAACCCCTTACGTGCTTCTTGGTATGAGCACTCCAGTGTCGTCGTTCATTCCGAGAAAAACTCCAGGCAGCAAATGTTCCTTTTCTGAAGTGCAAATCGGCTAATCCACGCTCCCTTCACTACTCTCTGGGGCGCCTACCTTTTGTCGGGATTGGGAAGTGATTAGAACGAAAACCCTTGCACTCAACCTAAGCTGCAGTTCTTGTAGGGTTACTCGTTTCTAAAGCCCTGGTGCCAAGCTTTGATGGCTTTTGTTCAGGCATATAATAGGTCACGCTGAGTTGGTGACAATCCTGGAACATTGACAGCCGTGATTGTACCGGCTTTCCACGATGCTTACTTAGCCTTCCACCCACGATCACAAAGTCACATTGAAGCATAAAGATGTTATACTCTTACCTAAAAGCGAAATTCACATTTAACACACACATACAAGCGCAAATGTGTATTGTAGTGATGGTTTTGTGCCAATTTACTCCCCTTGTAACAATTTCCTTCTTGAATAAATTAAATACATATACCGGCATCCTTTTTGATAGCTGTAATGATTGCATAACACCCATCGTCTTTTACTTTCGTGTTTAGGAAGGAAAGTTGATCGTGGGAATTGAGGACTTGGTTAATATTTACATCTTGGGAGAACACATCAAATACTGTTAGAGAAGGCATAATGTCTGGGATAGTGCAGCTTCTGCAAGTTAATACAGCTTCTAAATCTCTCCACCGTGAAGAATATATAATCTTACTGAGGGGTTAAGCAACAAACACGTTTTGGTTTTAAGTTGTAAAGTTCAGATTTCTATTAAAACTTCATCCAAGAATTGGGAATACTTGGATTATAGAAATTTAATCTACCAGACAGCATTTGCAACATGTAATTCAATCTATCATTGTAAACCTGGGTTAATGTTTGCATGTAGGAATACAATAATAATGATCTTAAATAAAAACAACTGGTATTTCTGGTGAAGCCATTTTCTACATTGATAAAACAGTGATGAGTGGAACTCCAAAGAGCAGCTCTGTTCAGGAATAGATTTACCTGCCTAGTGAAAGTTGTTACCATCTCTAGATATCATCCTGGGAGGGATGTTTAATCATCCCCATCCTCTGTTTTCTTCCTTATCTTTATATACATTTCAGATTTTCTCTTTAACATGAAAATCTGTCTTCATCTTTTCATTCTCTAAGTAAAATGGATAGTTTTCTATTCAACAAAGTTGAAACCGGTGCTTAGAGCTCAGTATGTGGGTTAATAGCACCCAGGCCCAGCAAAGCAAAATAACAACCCAAAACCTTTGCTCATGTAAAGACTTGACTAGTTAATTCATTCAGTAGCTCCTGTCTGGTGTAATTGTTTAATGATCATTTTGGACTGTTAAAACTAGTAAAATTTAGCTATGGGATTTATTTCAGATAGGCTAATATAATTGATATTATACTCTGCCAGCTGGATCATTACTTATAACTACTATGTCTTGAGTTCTCCACCTTGTGCCAGATCTTACGCTGGCAATTTAATGCTTATTATAGAACTTTGAGTCAGTTATATTTAACCTTTGTTTTATGAACAAGAGAATTAAGATTAAGAGGTAAGGACTATGTCCAAAGTCACTTAACAGAATTGGGTTTCATACCAAACCTATTCACGTTCTGCTTTTTTCTTGCATTAATAGTTCAGAAATAACTCTGTGTGTGTTGGGGGGGGGGGGGAGATATGCACGCGCAGGGACCTAGGCACTATTCCTGAACTTTTTTTTTGTCGGTCGTGGGGCTTGACCTCTGGGCCTGAGCGCCATCCCTCAGTCTTCAGCTCAAGGCAAGCTCCCTACCACTTGAGCTACAGAGCCACTTCCAGTTTTCTGGTGGTTTATTGGACATAAGAGTTTCACGGACTTTCCTGCCCAGGTTGGCTTTGAACCATGATCTTCATATCTCAGCCTCCTGAGTAGCTAGGATTACAGGCGTGAGCCACCGGCACCCGGCTATTCCTGAACTTTTTTTGTTCAATGTAGTACTCTACCACTTGAGGCTCAGCTCCACTTCCAGCTTTTTGGTAGTTAATTGGAGATTATAGAGTGTCACAGTTTTTTTTCTCTGGGTTTGAATCATGATCAATCCTCAGCTCTCAGTCTCCTGAGTATCTAGGATTATAAGCATGACATACTGGTGCCTGGCTTCTGATTGCTTCTTGATTTCAGTCACTCCATAATTTTTCTCTGTAATTTTTAGCATACCTTCATAAAATTCTGAAATTGCCTTGAAGACATCCCTAATAAATCAAAACAGACTTTTTTGTTGTTCTTGGTTGTGGGGCTTGGACTCTGGGCTTGGGTACGTCCCTGCACTCTTCAGCTCAAGGCCAGCACTCTACCACTTGAGCCACAGCTCCACTTCCAGTTTTCTAGTGGTTTATTGGAGATAAGTCTCATGGACTTTCCTGCCCAGGCTGACTTTGAACTGTGATCCTGAGATTTCAGCCTCCTGGAGTAGCTAGGATTATAGGCATGAGCCATGGGTGTCCACAACCAAAAATAAACAAACAAATAAGTATATAAATAAATAAGGTTCTGAGTACAGAACAAGGAAACTTGTTGGAGATGCTTATTTGGGAGGATTGGAAGAACAGAGAATATGATAGAGTGGGTGAGATTGGTTGGAATATGGTGTAAATGTGTGGAGATGTAACAAATCTCTCCCTCTGTATAACTATTATAATAAGCTAATAAAAAATAACCAGTGTGGGCTGGGAAGGTGGCTCAGTGGTAGAGCGCTTGCCTTGCATGCATGAGGCCCTGGGTTCGATTCCTCAGCACCACATAAGCAAAAAGAAAAAAGCTTGAGCTGAAGAGCTGAGGGATAGTGCCCAGGCCCAGAGTTCAGGCTCCACGACCGGACCCAAAAAAAACAAGTAACCAAAGTCCTCCAAAATTAGTATATGAGAGTAACTGAAAATCTGTAAGTCAAATATGTCTAAACCTTAGTGATGAGTGACAGAATTTTTCTGCTCTGCTTTTGGCTTCTGTTGATTTCTTGGTAGTCAAAATGTAAATTAGCGTGATCAGACAATTTATGAGACACAAAATGTTAATTAAAATTTTTTCTCTAATCAATTTTAAGGATTAAGCTGTGTATTATTTTATCTATCCATCTACTTATTTATTTATTTAGCTGGTTATTGGGCTTGAACTCTGGGCCTGCGTGCTGTCCCTTAGCTCTTCAGCTCAAGGCTAGCCACTTGAGCTACAGCACCACTTCCGGCTTTTTCTGATTATGTGGTGCTGAGGAATCCAACTCAGGGCCTCATGTATGCGAGACAAGTACTCTACTACTGAGTCACCTTCCCAGCCTCTGTGTATAAGTTTATATGTGAACTTTTTATTGACCCTAAATAGTACTTTGAAAATACTTATTTAAAGATTGTTCTGGAAAACAGTGCAATTATTTTTCTTCTATTGCTGAACGTTTAGGTGATAACACAATGATGAACACTGAAACACATAAATGTTCATTACTATGTTTCTCTCTTTTGTTGCTGCTGTTGCTGTGACTGCTGCTTTCCCTATCTCTGTCTGTCTCTCTCCCTCTCTCTCTTCTTTGTTTTCTTTTCTTTTTTCTTTTTTGCTTCTGGGGCTAGAACCCAGGAACTTGTAAAACAGAACACTTACTTTACCTCAGGTTATAGTCCCCAGCCCCTTGTCCTTATTTTTGGTAGTTTTCTTAACATTAATTCTGGAAAATGGAAGATGTGTATCATAAAGTATGAACATATTAAGTGTACAATTTCCTTGTGTAGTGTAGTTGTTGAAAATAAGAGGCTGTTATTTGTATATTAATGGAAAATTGTACTACCTTTGCTAAGCTCTCCTCAGCTGCTTTTACTTCCTACCACTACTGTTATCCAATTTCTCCAGAGGGGGAAGAGACAGAAGCCTTAAGAATTCTCTGAAAGGCCAGATGTAAGTAATACAATTTACTAAATTATTAAGATTTTCAGTTATTGAAACCCAGTCTACAGTTCATTTTGTAGATCCTATATAATTTTTAATTAAAATGACTATTTTTGTGACATATGTAAAAAATCTATTATCCATCATCTTTTTATTATAATTAATTATGATATGAAGTTGTAGTGATTCTTATCTGTGCCCCAGAGCAATCATAACCTTTGCTTTATTTACCATGCTGAGAAATGGAGATTTACGTTTAGTAGGGTGTTTTTTTTCCCCCTCCGAAAGTTCTGGACATTTTGGTAAAATCCTTGAGAATGACTGTATTTGAGTGTTTATAGTGTTAACTATTTCTCATTACAGTTTGCTTGTTTTTCCAAATGTCTTGATTATCTTTTGGAGTTTTACTCATTGGAATTTTTTCTTTGCCTTGTAACAATAACATTATACTGTGACATGGTGACCTAGTAAGTCCAGAAATTGGGATTTAAATCCTAGAGGGTTGTTTGGGGAAGAATTTTACTAATTAGGACCTGCATACATTAACAGATCAGTTTAGTTGTTACAGTCGAATAAACAGTATTTTTTAGAATTTGTCTATCTGAAAGGGGTTGTCACTTGATGTGGTTAGTCACAATACAAAGAGGTTTGTTTGAAATAAAAGAAAATAAATGTTAAATAAACTGACACATAGCCTTAAATTATTAGTTTGTAATATTTTGAGAAAAATTCTGGTATTTTAGAGGAAAGGAAAGGAAAAGTAGTGCTTAACTATAATACTGCTCTTTTTGAAACTCAAATTTTAAAGTAGTAGACGATATTATTAACTCTGTAATGAAATAATTTAATGCTTAGCTTTTACATGAGATCTGATAAGTCATTTTTTTTTTTTTTTTGCCTGAGCGCTGTCCCTCAGCATTTCAGCTCAAGGTGAGTGCTCTACCACTTGAGCTACAGTGCCACTTCCTCATTTCATTTTTTAATAACAGTATGATACTCTTTTTTTTTTTCTTTGTCAGTTTTGGGGCTTGAATTCAGGGCCTGGACACTGTCCATGAGCTTTTCTACTTAACTCTAGTGCTCTACTACTTTGAGCCACAGTTTCACTTCTGGTTTTCTGGTCGTTAATTGGAGATAAAAGTCTCACGCGTGTTCACTTCAGCAGCACATATACTAAAATTGGAGCTATACAGAGAAAAGTCTCATGGACTTTCCTGCCAGGGCTGGCTTTGAACTGTGGTCCTCAGATCTGAGCCTCTTAAGTAGCTCATTAGACGGATGAGCCACCAACACACCGCTATTGGTACTCTTATAAAATGCTTGTTTGGATTTTATATATAAATGGGGTTTATAAGCAAACAAGGGCTAGCTATATATGTCTTTTGTACTTCTGTCTTCAGGGTCTAGAGAAAGGTATAAAAATAGGAATTAGGGGGCTAGGAAGGTGGCTCAGTGGTAAAGTGCTTTCCTTGCATGCATAAGGCCCTGGCTTCGATTCCTCAGCACCATATAAGAAAAAAGAAAAAAGTCGGAAGTGGCGCTGTGGCTCAAGTGGTAGAGTGCTAGCCTTGAGCTGAAGAGCTGAGGGACAGGGCCCAGGCCCAGAGTTCAGGCCCCATGACCGGACCCTCCCCCCCAAAAAAATAGGAATTAGCAAGATTTAGATTCCAGTTGCTTGGTATGATCTTTAGATATTAGTCTTTATGTTACAGATTGTTTTGTAGTTTAGATAATATTGCAATTTAAAAGTATTTTGTAAGTTAAAATCTTGCAAATAAGAGGTTTGAATTTATTTTTAGAAAACCATTCAATTCTGTCGATATATCTATACGTGCTAGGATATAGAATTAACTTTGAAATTTATCATTGCTCATTTTGTACCCTGCCTTGACCTCTTTCAATTTACAAATGATTAATCTTTGTTTCTGGTTTCTTCCTCTTAAAAATTTCAACAGTATTATTTTTGATATTTAAAAGGTTCTGGTAGAAAACAGTATTTCTGTTACATGGAGGTAATTTACATTTATATGTTATATTCACAGTGATTTGTGGTACAAAAAACTATTCTTCAAGGGCTGAGAATGTGGTTTAGAGGTAGAGTACTTGCCTAGCATGCATGAAGTCCTGGATTCAATTCCTCAGTACCATATAAACAGAAAAAGCTGGAAGTGGTACCGTGGCTCATTTGGTAGAGTGCTAGTCTCGAGTGAAAAAAGCTCAGGGATAGTGTCCAGGCCCCGAGTTCAACCCCCAGGACTGGCAAAAAACAAACAAAAAACTTCAAGTAACTTAATTATAATTGCATTTATGCTGTATAATGACTGAAACAATTTATAACTTTACCGAGTACACTTTATACTTAGTTTACACATCATCACACCACCTTTGATAATTAACACTGGCATTATTTGTTAGCATTGTAGTGTTTAAATTTTAGTTGACAAAGTGGTAATGTATTCACCCAGCGCTAGTAAAAGCCAGTTAGCCAGCTTAATATTTTAGATTAAAAATTGATAACATACAATAAATTTACACTTTAGAATCTTAGGTTATGTAAAGTACAGGTCTTTTCATAAAGCACTACTAAGCTGTGACCTTGTAGAATTACACTTGGAGGTTTTAACCTGCATTTATTTTAGTTAATTCTATTCTATATTTTATTAATTTCTTAGGTCTCCCTTATGAAACATACATCCAGATTTGGATATTCATTTTGATAGTATTAAATTTAATTAATTAAGTTTAACATATTTATGTTTACTATAATTGCTGACCTTTTTTTCTTTTTTGGATTTTTGAGATAGGGTCTTCAGTAAAACTCATACTTCAGTTTGGTGTAGAGTTCTGTGTTTTCATACAAATACATGTAGTCAATGGAACCCACACCACAATCATAATACTGAACAATTCCATTACCACCAAAATTTCCTTGTGCCTGTAGTCAGTTTCTCCTCACATCCCCAGCCTTTGGCAATCGGCTTTCTGTTTGTATAGTCTTGCCTTTTCTGGAATGGAGTTAAAATGAAATTGTGCATTTCTTAGCTTCATTCACTTAGCATACTGTTTGGTATTCATTCATGTTACATGTACCTCAGTACTTTTTTTATTAGTGCCTAGTATTCACTGTATGAATATACCACAGTTTATTTGCTCATCATTGAAGGCTATTTTGAGTTGTTTCTGTTTTTGTTGCTTATGAATAAAGCTGCCATAAGTATTCACATTCAGGTTTTTTGTTGTCCTGTTCAATTGTGTGTGTGCATGTGTTTTGGCATCAAGGCTTGAACTGAAGGCCTTGCTTAGCTTTATTGCTCAAGGCAGGCACTCTACTGCTTGAGCCATGCCTCTTCCAGCTTTTTGCTTGTCCCTTGGAGAAAAGAGTCTCTTGGATTTGCCTGTCCTGATAAACTGTGATCCTCAGAATGTCAGCCTCCTGAGTAGCTAGGAATCCAGATGTGAGCTGTTAGGGCCTAGCCATCTATTCAGTTTTTTGATACAGGACTCCAGATGTGAGCTGCTAGGGCCTAGCCACCTATTCAGTTTTTTGATACACCTATTCAGTTTTTTGATACAGGCTTATTTTCCAGGCTGGCTGGAACCTGTTATGTAGCCTGGGCTATTCTCAATTCTCCTGCCTCTGTTTCCCAAGTGCTTGAATTAACAGTTATGTGATACTAACACCTGGTTCACATTCAGATTTTTTTTCGGTAGGTCATGGGGCCTGAACTCTGGACTTGTCCCTCAGCATTTCAGCTCAAGGGTAACTCTTTACCACTTGAGACACAGCACCACTTCTGGCTTTAAAAAAAAATTTTTTTTTTTTTTTTTTTTTTTTTGTGAAAATACCGTACAGAGGGGTTACAATTAAAGGGCAAGGTAATGAGTACATTTCTTACCAAGCATTGTTGCCTCCTCCTTTGTTTCCCTTTCCCATCTACCCCCCCCCCTCCACTCCGGCTTTTTCTGCTTATATGTGGTGCTGAGAAATCAAACCCAGGGCCTCATACATGCAAGGCACGCACTCTACCACTGAGCCACCTTTCTAGCCCCTCACATTTAGATTTTTTTTATTTATTTATTGATTCATTTATTGATTTATTTATTTATTTATTTATTTTTTGGGTCCAGTCGTGGGGCCTGAACTCTGGGCCTGGGCGCTGTCCCTCAGCTCTTCAGCTCAAGGCTAGCGCTCTACCACTTGAGCCACAGCGCCACTTCCGGCTTTTTTCTTTTTGCTTATGTGGTGCTGAGGAATTGAACCCAGGGCCTCATGCATGCAAGACAAGCGCTCTACCACTGAGCCACCTTCCCAGCCCCTCACATTTAGATTTTAATGAATATGGAAAGTATTTTACTTGCTTAAGTGAATACCTAATACTTCTATTTCTGGGTTGTATAGTATGACATGTTTAACTTTCTTATAAAACACAAAACTTTTCTCAAGTAACCATGCCATTTTGCTTTCTTACCAAAAGTGACAAGAATTCTAGTAGTTGGTTTTATTACTTAACATTTTTGTTGCTAGTTCCTCAGGTTGCACTCAGTACATCAATCTTTTGCTCAGCTTGTTTACTCATGGCCAGCTCACTACCACTTGAGCAAGCCATGCTTCCAGCTCTGTATTTACTGGATAAATGGACATGAAGTCTCATGGATTTTTCTGTCCAGGTTGGCTTTGAACCATGATCTTTGGTTCTCAACCTCTTGAGTAGGGAGGATTACAAGTGTGAGCTACAAGTAACTTGTCTTTGTTAGTTTTTAACTATTTATACGTGTGTTATTGGTTCTGATATAAGGTTTTTAAAATGTGATTTTAAGTTTTATTTCACTGATGTCTAATAATGTTGAGTATCATAGCATGTTTTTATTCACTACGTGTTTTCTGAAGTATCTGTTTAAATCTTGTTCATTTTAAAACTTGTTTTATATAGTCATGCTATAAATCTATGGTAAGTGCTTCTAGGCTGTGTCTTGCTGTGTGTTGGGTTTACCTGTGTTGTCTTTGTTGTTGTTGGTAGTGGGGCTTGAACTCTGGGCCTGCGTACTAACCCAGTGCTCTTCAGCTCAAGGTGAGCACTCTGCCACTTGAGCCACAGTGCTATTTCTGGTTTTCTGGTGGTTTATTGGAGATGCTCCTCAGATCTGCTTCTCAGATCTCAGTCTCCTGAGTAGCTAGGATTACAGGTGTGAGCTACTGGTGCCCCACCTGTGTTTTGTTTTGTTTTTTCCTGATACTGAGATTTGAACTCTGGACATCATGTTCAGTAGGCAAGCACTCTACCACTTTTCTCAACACTCTTTTTATAGTCTTAACTGTGTTTAACAGAGCAGAAGTTGTGAAATTATCTCTATAGCATAGATAAGATTAATTTTTATTCTTTGCATGCAAGTATCCTATTTTCTCAACACCATTTGTTAAAGAGACTATCTTTTTTTCTGTTGTGTAGTCTTGATATTATTTTAGATAATGAGGGTTTGTTTCAGGGTTCTTAAATCTGTTACGTTGGCTTATATGTCAGTCTTTATGCTATTTTCTATTTTTATTTTTTATTTTGGCAGTTATGGAGCTTGAACTCTGAGCCTGGGTGCTGTACCTGAGCTCAAGGTATCTTCAGCTCAAGGCAAGCCCTCTATCATTTGAGCGCCACTTCCAGTTTTCTGGTGGTTTATTGAAGAGAAGAGTCTCATGGACTGTATTGCCCAGGCTAGCTTTGAACCTTGATCCTCAGATCTCAGCTTCCTGAGTAGCTAGGATTACAGGCATGAGCTACTGGTGCTTTTCTGTTGTTAATCTATATATGTTCTTCTTGATTTAAGCACTAACAAGGGCCTCTAGAGCTATATTGAAGTGGATATCTTTGCTTTGTTTCTAATCTAGGAGAGAACACATTATTCTTTTATACCTTTAAATGTTTTGTTCATTGCTAGTAGCAGTAGTAGCAGTAATGAAAGATTTAGTAAGACAAATGGATGATAATATTAGGGACATTTTCTCCCAAAGTTAAACATCTGTGCATAGAAATCAGTGGAATGAGGAAGATTGAAGAAATGAATATATGTGTACCAAACTTCAAAGAATCGTTTGAAAAATGACAATCCTGAAGCCCAAGTGTGGTGGTAGATGCCTGTGTAATCAAGGGTTGGGGAAGCAGATGTCAGATGATTGTGAGTTTGAGATCAGTCTGATCTTTTTAATGAAATCCCGTCTTAAAAAAGGGGGGAAAATGTAATTCCTTGCCTTCCTTTTCTTTTCCTTTCTTTGTCCAGAAGCACTTTTAACATTTATAGCTGATTTTTGTTGTTGTTTTTATTTCCATTGCTCTAAGAGCATACAGAGATCCCATGTGTGATTCTTTAGTTTTAGGCATATATCTATGACTCTTACCATAGAGATGAAGATTTAGCTCTTTTTTCTGTCTTTATCAGTTTTCCATCTCACTTTATAGCTGTGTTATTGTTTTTGTCATTTAGAGTATGTATTAAAACTACATTATGATTCTTTAGTGTTAGGTACTTTTTTATTTTTTACTGTCTTTTTTACTAACCTACATCCCCATTTTCACATATTTTTCCATCTCACTATACAACTGAGTTAAATAAAACTTGTCATTTAAGGTATTATAACTGTATTGATACAAACAAGTAAGTCATGTAGTATACAAATCATGGTACTTTGTCTTTCCACTGCAACTTTTGGTTTTCTTGAGTTACAGGTGTTTTTTTTTTTCTTAGTATTGTTTGTTTACTGTTAGCTTCTCTTATTATTTAAATATTCTTTAGGTATTGAGGGATATTTGTGTTCTGCTGTTACACAGGTGTAAACTAAGAAAAAAAAATGTGTGAAATGCTAGAAGCGATAGTCTTACACAATTTTAGCTCCTTAAAAAATGATCTTTCTTGAGGCTCTCTGCCTCTGTGCGTGTGCACAGGCATACACATACAAACACTCTCTCTTTTTAGATGCCAGTACTGGGGCTTGAACTCAGGGCCTGGGTGCTTTGTAGCTTTTTCACTCAAAAGCACAGCTTCACTTAAGGTTTTTTGCTGGTTACTTGAGTGCTCTATATAGTTGTTGTTTTTTTTTTTGTCGGTCGTGGGGCTTGAACTCTGGACCTGGGCGCTGTCCCTCAGCTCTTCAACTCAAGGCGAGCGCTCTACCACTTGAGCTACAGCGCCACTTCCTTTGCTGGTTACTTGAAAATAAAAACCTCAGGGACTTTCCTGCTTAGGCTGGCTTTCTATTCCAAAAGTTACTCTAGAGAGTGCAGGTCTGAAAAGCTTTTATGTCACTATCAAACTTAATTGATAAATTGCTTAGATAAAGAATTTTCATTCAATAATTTGAAAAAGTTGCTCATTTATCTTCTAGTTAGCATCAGAGAGTCTGAAGCCATTTTTATTCCTTATTCTGTTGATATAACCTGTTTATTTTTCCTTTGGTGAGTTGTTTACTTTGGAATTTCATAGTGATATATATGTGTGTGTATATATATATATATATATATATTTTTTTTTTTTTTTTTTTTTTTGTGGGGCCTGAACTCTGGGCCTGGGCGCTGTCCCTCAGCTCTTCAGCTCAAGGCTAGCGCTCTACCACTTGAGCCACAGCACCACTTCTGGCTTTTTTCTTTTTTCTTATGTGGTGCTGAGGAATCGAACCCAAGGCCTCATGCATACAAGGCAAGCACTCTACCACTGAGTCACCTTCCCAGCCCCAGTGATATATTTTATATACATGTTTTTATACATTGTGTTGGTTCCTTTCATTGGGAATCTTCTAGATAATTTTCTTGCCCTCCTTTCTTTTCCTTTTCTTCTTTTCTTTTTGTTTAATTAGAAATTTTTTTTATCAGTACTGGTGTTTATTTTATTTATTTTGGGATTACCGTTACATGAGCAAGGTAATGAGTACATTTGACTCCAAGGTCTTTGATCCATTTGGAGTGGATTCTGGTGCAGGGTGACATATAAGGATCTAGCTTTAGTTTTCTACAAGTGATTAACCAATTTTGTCAGCACCATTTACTGAAGAGGCTGTCTTTCTTCCATTCTATGTTTTTAGCTCCCTTATCGAAGATTAGGTGGCTATAGGCCTGTGGGTTCATTTCTGAGTTTTCAATTCAATTGATCCTGAGGTCTGTTCTTGTGCCATTCATTACACAGCTGTTTTGATTACTATGGCTTTGTAGTAGAGTTTGAAATTTAGTATTGATATTCCTCCACCATTGTTCTTTCTGTTAAGGATCGTTTTTGCTATTTGGGTCTTTTATTGTTCCATATGAATTTTTGGATTGCCTCTTCTGTTTCCTTTAAGAATGAAATTGGAATATTGATAGCATCACATTGAATTTGTAGATAGCTTTGGGAAGTATTGCCATTTTCACGATGTTGATCTTTCCAATCCAGGAGCATGGGAGGTTTTTCCACTTTCTAAGTTCTGTTTTGATTTCCTTTTTCATGTTTTTAAAGTTTTCATCATAGAGGTCCTTCACTTCTTTGGTTAATTCCTAGGTATTTTTTTTTTTTTTGTGGGCTATTATGAATGGAGTTGCTTTTCTGATTTCAGCTGCACTCTTCTTATTGTTGGCATACAGAAAAGCCATTGATTTTTGAGGGTTAATTTTATACCCTGCTATTTGCCCAAGTTTTGAATCAGCTCTAGTAATTTGGAAGTGTAGTCCATGGGATTCTTTTTTTTGGGGGGGGGGTCAGTCGTGGGGCTTGAACTCTGGGTTGGGTGCTGTCCCTCAGCTCTTCAGCTCAAGGCGAGCACTCTACCACTTGAGCCACAGCACCACTTCTGGTTTTCTAGTGGTTAATTGGAGATAAGAGTCTCACGGACTTTCCTGCTCGGGCTGGCTTTGAACCGTGATCCTCAGATCTCAGCCTCCTGAATAGCTAGGATTACAGGCGTGAGCCACCAGCGCCCGGCTTCATATCATATTTTAAATACTTAATTCTTGTTTCCTCTCTGTGTTACCGCATATGGTCTTTATTTTATTTATATTATATCTGCTTGAGGATATTTTATTTTGGTCGGTTGTAGTGCTTGAACTCTGGGCCTGGGTGCTGTTCCTCAGCTCTTCAGCTCAAGGCTAGCTCTCTACCACCTGAGCCACAGCGCCACTTCCGGTTTTCTGGAGATAAGAGTCTCGTGGGCTGACCTATGTGAGCTGGCTTTGAACCTCGATCCTCAGATCTTAGCCTCCTGAGTAACTAGGATTATAGGAGTAAGCCACCATCACCTGGCTTGCTTGAGGATATTAATAATAGATTTTTTTTTAAGCTTTTAACTCCTTCAGTAGTCACTTCATTGTGTTTTTCTGTTTGATATAGTTTCTCACTAGAGAGCTTTCCCAGATGTTTTGTCATAATTAGGGTGGGAAACTAGAAAGCTGATTAAAACCTTAATCTGGGTGCAGCTTCACAACAGGTCATTTAATGGGTACTTCCCCTTTTAGTTTTTTGGTTGGTTGTGGGGCCAGAACTCTTGAGTCTGGACGCCCATCCCTCAAGTCTACCACTTGAGCCACAGCGCCACTTCCAGCTTTTTCTTCTTATGTAGTGCTGAGGAATTGAACCCAGGGACTCATGCATGTGAGGCAAGCACTCTACCACTGAGCCACCTTCCCAGCCCTTCTTTTAGTATATTTAGGTCTTTCCAGTTGGCAATAAGATTGCCTAGAAAAATTAATTTTCCAATGTCTTTGGAGACTCTAATCCTAGACACTGATGTTTCTTGGAGTTACGAGGATAAAGACAGTGGAATATTCCACACTCAATATTTAAGAATTCACTTGTTCTTCCTATTTTCAGCATGATAGCTTCACCTTCAGCACTATTCTGGTATCTCCAAGCTTGAAACCATCTCTTTTTACTTTCCAGAAAATAGAAATAGTCCTCTCCCTGACATGAGTTTGCATTGTTACAGTCATAAATCTCTTAAGGGAGTCTTTTTTGTGGATCATCTTAACATCCAGCTTTCTGGTCTGTGCTAAATTATGTAAGTTATTTACCACTTAATTGTTTGTGTCCCACCTTCCAAACTTTAATGACATTATTTTGTTCTCAGATATTCCTTTCTGCCTTTCTCCTTCTCTTTCCCCTATCTTTTCTTTTTCTTTCTTTTTTTGGGGGGGAGGGGGAGGGGGAAGAGCTGGTCATGGGGCTTGAACTCTGGGCCTGGGTGCCGTCCCTGAGCTCTTGAGCTCCAGGTGAGAGCTCTACCACTTTAGCCACTGGGTCACTTCCAGTTTTCTGATGGTTTATTGGAGACAATAGTCTCATGGACTTTCCTGCCTAGGCTGGCTTTGAAACTCCATCCAGCCTCCTGAGTAGGTAGGATTACAGGCATGAGCCACTAGCGCCTGTCTCCCTATCTTTAAGTTAAGATATTCTTAGAGCTTTATGGCTTTTGAAGTCCATTTTGAGCTGGGCATCAAGGGCTCTTGCTTATAATCCTAGCTACTCAAGAGGCAGAGATCTGGAGACTCACAATACCAAGCCAGCCCAGGCAAAAAATTATTGAGACCCCATCTCAACAAAAAGAGCTAGATATGGTGGTAATGCAGGTCTGAAGGTATAGTCCAGACTGGGCAAATAAATCCAAGACTGTCTGTAAAAGAAAAGAAAAAATAGCAAAAAGGGTTTAAGGGTATGATTCAAGTGGTATAGCACTAGACTAGATGAACAAGGTTCTCTATTCAATCCCTAGTACTTGTGGAGAGGGGGTGGGGATGGGGGGGAGGTGTCTTAGAGATACAGTTCAGTGGTAGAGTGCTTGCCTAATATGAGGCCTGAGGTTTGATATTCACAGTGGGGGCCAAAAGGTAAACACTGAAATTTTTCTAAAGTTCAAGAAAAATAATCTAGATTAAAAAGGCTCAATCACCATTAATTTTTTTTCACAGTTTTATATACTGTGGCAAAAGGCATAACATTAAAGATAAATTTTTAAGAGTATCTTAAGACTCAAGTTGCATCTGAAATTCAAATTAATAAAATGGGGAAAATCAAGCTGGGGAAATGGTGGGTTATTCCACTCTTTTTGAAAAGCAGAGATCAAGAGGATCAATCTTTTTCCCCTTTTAACAGTAAAAGCTGGGCATAGTGGCATGAGTGTGTCACCTTACCAGAGAGGCCATTGATAGGAGAATTGTGATCCAAACTAGTGAGTGTTCAACCATTTGAACCATGTCCCCAGTCCTTTGCTTTTAGTTTGTTTTTCAAATAGGATCTTATTACTTTTACCTTTGCTGACCTTGGACTGTGATTCTTCTATCTTCCCACCCATCCTCAGAGTTATTCCACTTCTTGGAATATACTTCAGTTAATAAAATTCAACATACACTAGTGATACCTGCCTACTCATGTTCATTACAGCACTATCCACACATAATATACAAGTCATGGGATCAGCCTTATATGTCCTGTCAACATATTTATGTCCCACCTGATATGTCCCATCAACAAATGAATGTATAATGAATCAGACCTAGAAGGCAGAATGGGACTATTTGGGGGAAGAGGGAGGATGTCAAGATGAGGATGGTTGTGCAAATATGACCAAAGCACATAGTTAATACAACTATGAAGATGTCTTACTGAAACCTGTTATTTAGTACAATTAATCAAAATGAATGTTATTTTCCTGTATTTTGTGTACAAAACAAGATATGTATCCTGTTTTCTTAACAATCAGCCAGGAGGGCTGGGAAGTTGGCTCAGTGTTAGAGTGCTTGCCTCACAAGCTTGAGGCCCTGGGTTCGATTCCTCAGCACCACATAAGCAGAAAAAGCCAGAAGTGGCACTGTGGCTCAAGTGGTAGAGCACTAGCCTTGAGCTGAAGAGCTGAGGGACAGTGCCCAGGCTCAGAGTTCAGGCCCCAGGGTGACAAAAACAAACAAACAAATCAGCCAGGAAATGTTTCCATTTTATAAGTCAGAGGGCTGGTGTAGAGGCTCTTGGTTTCTTTGTTAGGCATGCCTCTTTAGTCCTACATAGTTTATTTTTTACCACAACATATATATATACCTTACCTGCCTTTGAGATTTTTACATTGATAATGTAGAATTAGAAATACAAATACTAGCTTGGCACTGGTAGCTCACATCTGTAATCCTAGCTACTCCGGAGGCTGAAATCTGAGGATCACAGTTCAAAGCCAGCCAGGGCAGGAAAGTTCATGAATGACTCTTATCTCCAATAAACCACTAGAAAACTGAAAGTGGCAGTGTGGCTCAAGCTGTAGAGCCCTCACCTTGAGCTGAAGAGTGCAGGGACAGTGCCCAAGCCCAGAGTTCAAGCCCCATGACCGACAAACAAAAAAGGAAAAAAAAACACGAAATACATATACTGTCATTCTCCTCAATATAAACATTTACAATTCTAGAGTCCGAGTGACGACTGCGGAGAGTCATGGCCGGACAAGCATTTAGGAAGTTCATTCCTCTGTTTGACCGAGTGCAACTGGTTGGTTTTTGTTTTGTTTGTTTTTGTTTTTCTTGCATTTAAAAATTTATTTAAAGGTGCTGTACAGAGGGGTTACAGTTATATAAGTAAGGTATTGAGTACATTTCTTTTTGAACAGTGTTTTTTGAGTCTGATACTGGGGCTTAAATTTAGGACTTTATGCTTGGCTTTTTCTCTCAAGTCTGGTGCTCTAACGCTTGAACCACACCTTTACTTCAGGCTTTTTGCTGGTTGATTGGAGATAAGAGGCTTGTGGAGATAAGAGGCTGCAGACTTCAACCCATAATCCTTATATCTCAATGTTCTGAATAGTTGGGATTACCGGCGTAAGCCAACAATAATCATAGTTTTTGAGTGCTTTTTGTCAGCTTTTGTGGTAAGTACTTTAATAATATAGATTGCTGAGTTCTTACTATTGTAGCAGTGCTATTTTTTCAAATTATTCTTCAGAATAAGAGGAAAAAGGTAGTATTTTTATTTCACAAATGTAAGGTCTGCCCTGGGGCTTGCAGGCCCAGTGCAGTCACCTCCCTACCTCTTGGCTAAGTTTCTGCCCTGTATCCTGTGTGACCGAGGTAACCGGCACACCTGGAGGCAGTCATCTCCCTCTCCTGCTAGGTTACATCCTAGGCTACCTCTTGTCACGACCCCCATCTGACCCTAGGAGGGTCCCAGGCCCTGAGGTCACATGTAGATCCAATGTGGCCACAGCGTTCCCTCAACTGGCCACACCTCTTTCTGTCGCTGGCCTAGATAGTCCTGGCCCAGGGGTAGTTCTTCCCTCTCCATCATGCACAGCTAGGCAGCAGTTCAGTACATAAACTTCTTTTCCTGCCTGAATACTGCAGGATGTTCTCTTCATTGCCTACCTAAAGAAACCTACTTATTTAGTATACCTTACAACAAATAAGTAGGTTGGTTACTTTGAGGTTGATTAATTTGAGGTCACAGAATTTGTAAGTGAGCATGGTGCTGAACCAGGGTTATACCCTGAACTGTTATATATCCAAATACTTTATATCTTGAGTCTTTTTATTGCTTTTTTTTTTTTTTTTTGGTCCACCATGGGGCTTGAACTGTGGGCCTGGGTGCTATCGCTCAGCTCTTCTGCTCAAGACTAGTGCTCTACCACTTGAGTCACAGCGCCACTTCTGGTTTGGTTTTCTGGTCGTTAATTGGAGGTAAGAGTCCCACAGACTTTGCTGCCCTGGCTGGCTTTGAACTGCGATCCTCAGATCTCAATCTCCTGAGCAGGTAGGATTACAGGTGTAAGCCACTAGCACCCGGCTTTTATTGCCTTCATTTTTTTTCTTTTTCTTTTTTTTGGGTTGTGGGCTTGAACTCTAGGTCTGGGTGCTGTTCCTAAGCTCTTCAGCTCAAGACGAGTACTCTACCACTTGAGCCACGGCGCCACTTCTGGTTTTCTGAACCACGATCCTCAGATCTTAGCCTTCTGCGTAGCTAGGGTTACAGGCGTGAGCCACCGACATCCAGCTATCACTTTTTTTTAATATCTTAAATTTTTATAATAGCTCTTTGAAGTATAGAAATCAAGAAATAGGCTTTGAAAGAGTAACTTTTCAGTTGCCTGTTTCTGTTTCTTTTTTTTTTGGGGGTCCGGTTGTGGGGCCTGAACTCTGGGCCTGGGCGCTGTCCCTCAGCTCTTCAGCTCAAGGCTAACACTCTACCACTTGAGCCACAGCGCCACTTCTGGCTTTTTTTCTTTTTGCTTATGTGGTGCTGGGGAATCGAACCCAGGGCCTCATGCATGCAAGGCAAGTGCTCTACCACTGCGCCACCTTCCCAGCCCACCTGTTTCTGTTTATTTCACTCTAAACCATATATTTTTATTGTGCTAACTCCACTTTGCCCTAACCAATAACAGAATCCCCAGTACCATAACATTAAAATCTTGTACTCAGGAACATAAACCAATGATCGTTTGTACAGCTTCCCCTCATAACCCTACTGCTTCTTGTCTTGTGTCTCAGGGCCATTTCTGAGCAGTAGATATTTTGAATACTCACTGAACAACCAGTTCCAAATCCTGTCATCAAGTTCTGCGCTCTGGTGCCAAGTGGTAAATTTTCTTCTATTTCTACCTCTTAGATACCTTCACCTGTAGAAGGAACAAATTAAACTAATGTGAATAAATAATAGATTAGTGTTTTGTTATTGCATCACACTGAGAAAAATTAATAATAAGGATATTTATCTGGCAGGACTATTAAGAATACCAGCTGGAAGTGGTGCTGTGGCTCAAGTGGTAGAGCGCTCACCTTGAGCTGAACAGCTGAGGGACAGTGCCCAGGCCCAGAGTTCAAGCCCCACAACCAACCAAAAAAACAAAAAAAAAAGAGTTCAAGAATACCAGCTTAATCTGGGTGCTGATGGCTCATGCCTGTAATCCTAGCTACTCAGGAGATAGAGATCTGAAGATCAAGGTTGGAAGCCAACTTGGTCAGGAAAAACTATGAGATTGTCATCTCTAATTAACCACCAAAAGATAGCTGGAAGTAGAAGCTGTGGCTCAAGTTTTAGAGCACTAGCTCAAGTCTTCGAGCACTAGTGTTGAGCAAAATTGCTCAGAGACAGTACTCAGGTCCTGAGTTCAAGCTGTAGAACCAGCATACACACACACACACACACAATATTTTAGCAAACCAGTATGGTTGCTTTACATTTGTTCAGTCTACTGTTATTTGTTAAAATGTTATCCTTATGGGGCTGGGAAGGTTGCTCAGCAGTTGAGCACTTGCCTCACATGCATGAGATCCTGGATTGGATTTCTCAGCACCACATAAACAGAAAAAGCCAGAAGTGGCACTGTGGTTCAGGTGGTAGAGCGCTAGCCTTGAGCTGAAGAGCTCAGGGACAGTGCCCAGGCCTAGAGTTCAAGCCCCATGACTGACTCTTCCCCCCCCAAAAGAAAATGTTATCCTTACCCTGCCTATTTAAGTGCCAAATGGCCAAACGCAATAGTAACTTTTAGCATTGTTAGAATTAATTACGAATATGAAAAGAGCTTTGGTGAACATTATTTCTTAACTGAATTTTAAAGTATTAGACCTGACTATTAGTTTTATACCACAATTTCTATTTACTGAGTACCTTTTATATGTCTGAAATTGTGGGTTTTTTTTTTTTTTTTCTCTGTCAGTCACAGGCCTGAACTCTGGGCCTGGATGCTGTGCCTGACTCTTCAGCTCAAGGCTAGCACTTTACCACTTGAGCCACAGTGCTACTTCTGGCTTTTTCTGGTTATGTGGTGCTGAGGAATCGAACCCAGAGCCTAATGCATGCAAAGCAAGCACTCTACCACTGAGTCTTCTTCCCAGCCCCATGAAATTGTGTTTAATAAATACTATTAAGGTAGTTTGTACAACAATCCTATTATAAGATAGATAGTAGTTTCAATATTTTAAAAATGAAAAAGCTGAATTAATGAAGAAACATATCATATAGCGTATAGTTTGACAGCCAGCTTTCAAACCTGATCTGTCTCAAACATTTTTGTTGTTGTTGTACTATTTGATACTTTTGGACATTTGAATTTTATTCAGGTAGAATGTCTTAGTTGAATTTTTTTTTTCCCCTTTTCTTGGGATTTGAAGTCAGGGCCTGGCTGCTGTCCCTTAGCTTTTTTGCTTAAGGTTAGCCACAACCACACTTCCACAACTACACCTCCAGCTTTTTGGTGGTTAATTGGAGATAAGGGTGTCATGATTTTCTTGCCCGGCTGGCTTTGAAGCACAATCCTCAGATCTCAGCCTCTTGAGTACTAGGGTTGTAGGCATGAGCCACCAGCAACCAATTGAATGTCAACCATTTTTAAGATGGAGAAAGAAAAAGACTGTGGTGTTTGTGCTTGCTTGAGCATCATAGAAAATTATAGAAGCCTGCATTTAAATGTACTGAATTACCATGTTTTTGTTTTGTTTTCAGGTATTAGATATATATTTTTTTTCATTGAAGAGAAATGAGTGTAACTACTATTGCATCAAGAGTTGAAACCTGGCTGTTAGCTACATGGCATGTTAAAGTACCTCAGATGTGGCTGGAAGCTTGTATTAGCTGGATCCAAGAAGAAAATGATACTTTTAATTTGACTCAGGCACAAATTAATAAACAAGTATTTGAACAATGGCTGCTTACTGATCTGAGAGATTTGGAACATCCTCTTTTACCTGATGGCATTTTAGAGATTCCAAAAGGAGAATTGAATGGGTTTTATGCTCTACAGATTAATTCTTTGGTTGATGTAAGTCAACCTGCATATTCTCAGATACAGAAGTTGAGAGGAAAAAATACAACAAATGATCTGGTTACAGCCGAAACGCAAGTTACCCTAAAACCTTGGGAAGCAAAGTCTTCTCGAATGTTGATGCTACAGATCACTGATGGAATTGTACAAATGCAGGCAATGGAGTATCAGTCTGTTCCAGCTCTTCATAGTGATCTTTCTCCAGGAACAAAAATTTTGATTCATGGAAACATTTCTTTCCGTCTTGGTGTGCTCTTGTTAAAACCAGAAAATGTGAAGGTCTTAGGAGGTGAAGTAGATGCTCTTTTAGAAGAATATGCCCAAGAAAAAGTACTTGCAAGGTTAATTGGGGAACTTGATCCTGTAGTCTCAGTCATACCAAGTAATGCTACTGAAAATATCCCCAGAGTTACAGATGTTCTAGATCCTACTTTAGGACCTTCTGATGAAGAACTTTTGGCAAGTCTGGATGAAAATGATGAACTTGGGGAAAACAACGATAGCTCCTTGGAAAGGTGTTTGAACATAGGCAGTTCCACAAATACTATTCAGATGAGACAGTCAAGTTTTGAGCCAGGACCTATTTCTCTGAGCCCAAAGGAGAAACCACCAAACCAATCTATGTATTTCACTGATGTGAATTTAGATGACTTTTGCCTGGAGGAGGCCTTACTTTTGGAAGAAACTGTCCAGAAAGAACAGATGGAAATCAAAGAATTAGAGCCACTGAGTTTGAGTAAAAACACAGCTAAATGTATAGAGAGATTTTCACATAAACCTAATATATCAGGTGACTTTTCTTTGGCTTACAAACAAGGAGACAATAGTTGGGGTGAAAACAAATTATCTGAACAAATGACTCATGAAGATAAGTCTTTAGGTTATCCATCTGCTAGACATCAAAACAGTAATATTTCTTTGGGTCATTGTAATGTACCTCTAGCTCATGATTTTACAAATAAAGATAAGGACCCAGAGACAGATAATAAAATAAAACAAACCGTCAGCAGTTCAGGTGGACATTTCTTAAGTAATAAAATATTAAGTAGAGACATTAACTGTGTACCAAAAAAGAGTTCACAAATTTCTAGTGAAAATGATCACCATTTACAAGCTTGTTCAAAATCGGTAGAGAATAGCACTGATACTTCTCTTGCTATGGATTTGCATTCTCCACCCTTTATCTACTTGTCTGTCCTAATGGCCAGCAAACCAAAGGAAGTTACAACAGTGAAAGTCAAAGCATTTATTGTGACTCTAACTGGAAATCTCTCGAGTTCTGGTGGCATTTGGAGCATCACTGCAAAGGTTTCTGATGGCACTGCATATTTAGATGTAGACTTTGTAAATGAAATACTGACTGGTTTAATAGGGTTTTCAGTATCAGAAATGAAAAAGTTAAAAAAGGATCCTCTTAAATACCAAAAGTTCCTTGAAGGTTTGCAGAAATGTCAGAGAAATCTAATAGATTTGTGCTGTCTAATGACTATTTCATTTAATCCTTCTTTGTGTAAAGCCATGGTACTTGCATTAGAGGATGTTAGTATGGAACACCTGGAGAACCTGAAGAAGAGATTGAATAAATAATTTGCCAAAGTATTAGAGAACAAATCATAACAAGAAGAAAATATTTAGAATTAAATTTGACCCAATTTTACTTTTGAAACTTTGTTTTGGTGAAAAGCAAAATCAATGAAGTTTCATAGTTTATTTAAATTTAATTAGAAATGTTTAATCATATGTGTACACTTAATTTTTTTAACTTGGTTGAACCTAGATTCATACTAGGTGAAGGGTTGTACTACTGAGTACTCCTGAATCCCTTGGTGATTTTCTTTTAGATAATATTTAGTAGTCCCTCTATTCTTAAGAGATTTGTTTTCACTTGTCATTTCATAGAAGATGATTTCTAAAGTATTGTTCTTTTGAGTCATTATTAAAAGCTGGTATTTATAATTTTATTTCAATACTTTGAGTACCCAAAAAGTTTGTTTATAGAGTTATTAGAAAAAAGTTAAAATTATCAGGATATTAGGCTTTAAGATGCAGATTTTTTGCTGGTTTTTGATAATTATAAATATTTGACATATTTAAGGTAAATCTTGCTAACTAGATATTACTTTACAGATAGATAGTACTACACACTGAATTTAAAACATTGTATTTTAAGTCTGTCAGTGGTTTTTTACCTTCAATCCTAGCTTCTCAGAAGTCTGGGATATAGAGGATAAGGGTTTGAAGCCAGCCTAGGCAGAAAAGTGCTTGAGATTCCAACTCCAAAAATCATCAAAATTCCCTCTCTGAGGTATGGCTCATGTGATGGAGCTTCCTGAGTTCAAACCGTGGTGCTAGAGTTGGGAAGGGGAAGAAAGAACAGTATTTTAAATGGCTTATTAAGAGCTTCATTATTAAACACTTCATTTTTTTTAACTAAAGTAAATGGTTTTTCCATACCTTTAGGTATAATTGTCCCATTTTTGAATTAGCTATACCTGTAAACTTTTCTTTAATTTTGTTGTGCTAATTCTTTTAAAGGGAGACTGTTTACCACTCTTCTACTTTGCAATAATAAAATTATATTTAAGAGATAAAATTACTTTTTAATCTTAAAAATTTGAAGTGTCTTGAATTTAAAAAAATACTAAATAAATGCTTAAAAGTGCGGATGTTTTGTTTAGTTTTTTAGTGAAAAGAATATAATGGGAAATATCTGGGAAATAAATATGTATATAAAATATATACAAGAGCCAGGAATTGGCATCACACAACTGTAATCCTAGCTACTCAAGAGGCTGAGATCTGAAGATGGCAGTTTGAAGCCAGCGTAGGCAGGAAAGTCTGAGACTTTTTTTTTTTTTTTTGGGTCCGGTCGTGGGGCCTGAACTCTGGGCCTTGGTGCTGTCCCTCAGCTCTTCAGCTACCACTTGAGCCACAGCGCCACTTCTGGCTTTTTTTTTTTTTTCCTGCTTATGTGGTGCTGAGGAATTGAACCCAGGGTCTCATGCATTCAAGGCAAGTGCTCTACCACTGAGCCACCTTCTCAGCCCCTGAGACTCTTACCACCAGTTAACCACCAAAAGGCCAGAAATGGCTCTGGCTTGAGCACAAAAACCCAGAGACAGCACACAGACCAGCATCAAAACAATGTAGATGTGTGTGTGTGCGCGTGCACTTGAAAAATATGGAAAATACTTTAAAATATTTTCTACTGCTGTTTGAAGGTTGATACTTAGCTCATATGTGCTGTAATAGTAATCTGGTCTGTATCCTTTTTTGTTGTTGTTGTTTTTTGTTTTTGTTTTTTTTTTTTGGGTCCGGTCGTGGGGCCTGAACTCTGGGTCTGGACACTATTCTTCAGCTCTTCAGCTCAAGGCTAGCACTCTACCACCTGAGCCACAGCGCCACTTCCGGCTTTTTTTCTTTTTGCTTATGTGGTGCTGAGGAATCGAACCCAGGGCCTCAGACATGCAAGGCAAGCGCTCTCCCACTGAGCCACCTTCCCAGCCCTGGTCTGTATCCTTGTATATCTTTCAGTATAAGAGACTGAAAATGGATGGCATTACTTTTTGGGCCTGGACGTTGTTCCTCAGCTCTTCAGCTCAAGGCTAGCTCTCTACCACTTGAGCATAGCTCCACTTCTGGCTTTTTCTGCTTATGTGGTGCTGAGGAATCGAACCCAGGGTCTCATGCATGCAAGGCAAGTGCTCTACCACTGAGCCACCTTCCCAGTCCAACAACTGTAATTATATCTTATTTTCTCTCTTCAGAATCAGTCACTGAAGAAAAATACCAACCCATCTTCTACATTGGTTCTTAGAACATTGGTTCTCTGTATCTCTGACCTGGATTATTTCTGTAGTTTACTAAATGGTCTTTATCTTAATTTGCTCTCAAGCCACTTTGCCTAATGTTGTAGAATAGTCCTTAAAATAAATTTCTTATTTTCTCATTTTTACTAATCTCCTTTCATCCCCTTCAATTACAAGATAAAGTCCAAACTTCTCAACTGTTTGAAAGGCCCTTTGTAATTGGGCTTAAATTTTTTAAGCTTAATCCTGTTACATTGCATTCTACCTACCTGCTCTGTGCCTAAGTTTTAGTCATTCCCAATTATTTGTAGTTCCCAACTGTATACAGGAACAGAACCTCTCATTTTTATACTTCCTGGTCCTCCTGCCTCATCAGACCATTTCTAATTTAGATAAAACCTCAATTGCCCATTGTAGTGTTCCATAAATTTCATTCATGCTCTCTTGTGTGCCATTTCATTTAGACTAATATGTATTGTGCTTGTTTGTTCCTTTGTTACTCAACAATTGTATTTTATGCAGGATAATTCTTGTTTTTTTTGGGGGGGAGCGCGGTTTGTGGGTTGTGGGACTTGAACTCTGGGCCTGGACGGTATCCCTCAGCTCTTCAGCTCAAGGCTAGCACTCTACCACTTAAGCCACAGTGCCACTTCTGGTTTTCTGAGTGGTTTTATTGGAGATGAGTCTCACAGAGTTTCCTCCCTGGGCTGGCTTTGAACTACGATCCTCAGATCTCAGCCTCCTGAGTAGCTAGGATTACAGGTGTGAGCCACTAATTACTGGCGCAGAATAATTCTTGTAGGGGGCTTTTCTGTATTTTGTAGAATGGTTAGCAATCTCCCTGATCTGATCCCTATCAGATTCCAGCAACATCCTTCCAGTGTGTCAAGCAAAAATCTTTATAGACATTGGAAGATATTTCCTGGTGGGAAAATTCCTCCACTTAGGAATCATTGCTGTTTGAATAAACTGCTTGAATTATGTGGTTGAATTATGTGGTTGTAATACCAGTATTGCATTGAACTGATGGTCTTCATTCACTGTGTAATACCTTTTGATGATTTCCCATCATATATTGCAATAGCCCCATACTCAAGGCCCTGAAACTTTGTCCTACATAGACCCTTAAAGACTTGGTGGAGGTTCTGTAAGGTGCGCCAGTGGCTCATACCTATAATCCTAGCTATTCAAAAGGCTGAGATGTGAGGATCAAGGCTCAGAGCCAGCCCTGGCAGACAAGCCCTTGAGACCAAATTAACTAGACTATAATTAACCAAAGAGATAGATGCGAGATAGGTAGACTCACTAGATAGACAGATAAATAGATGTATATTATATGCTGGAATAGAAAAAAAAGACAAGATTGAAAGATTTTAGGAGAGAACAGTGTTTAAGAACAAAATAGAAATTCTAAAAATGTAATAACTAAAATGAATTCAGAATTTAACACCAATGAAACACAGCTGAAGAGAAGTAGTGAACTAAGTTTTCTCAGAAGAGAAAAGTTCAGAATAATGCATACAGAGACAGGAATAAGAACCTGAAAACAATGTAATAGAACAGGGTAAACCTGAAGCAACTGGAGGTCCAGCAATAGGGAATATAGTTAAAAATGCTTAAGTTATTTCCTAGAGCTTAGGAAAATCAAGCAACAGATTTCAAAGGCCCCACAAACCTCAAGCAAAATGTAATAAGTTGGGGCTGGGAAGGTGGCTCAGTGGTAGAGCACTCGCCTTGCATGCATGAGGCCCTGAGTTCGATTCCTCAGCACCACATAAGCAAAAAGAAAAAAGCCGGAAGTGGCGCTGTGGCTCAAGTGGTAGAGCGCTAGCCTTGAGCTGAAGAGCTAAGGGAGAGTACCCAGGCCCAGAGTCAGGCCCCAGGACCCTCAAGAAAAGAAAAAGAAAAGGACCAGAGAACTAATGAACATGAAAAAAAAACTCAGTTGAGAGGAGGATAATCAGAGTAAAAGTTTTTTATTCATGGAAGTTAAGTTGTAGATTTATATTGAACTTGAACATTCCAAGTTGTATGTTGTGACAGGAAGGGTTTTTTTTTGTCGGCCATGGGGCTTGAACTCGGGGCCTGGGTGCTATCCCTGAATTCTATTGTTCAAGGCCAGTGCTCTACCACCTTGAGCCGCAGCTGGTGGTTTATTGGAGATAAGAGTCTCACAGACGTTCCTGCCTGGGCTGGCTTCAAACTACAATCCTCAATCTCAGCCTCCTGAGTAGCTAGGATTATAGTTGTGAGCCACTAGCACAGTTTAGCAAGATTTTTGAAAAGAAGACAAAAATAGTTTATAAAAGAATACTAGTCCAAATAAAAGTGAGAAAGGAAAGAACAGAGCATATAGGGGTAAAAATTGGAGAGATGATAAATTCAAATGTATCAGAAGTTGCATTTAACGTAATGGATGGGCTGAGACTGTAGCTCACTGGTAGACTACTTGTCTAGTATACTTTTAAAAAGCTCTGGGTTCTATCTCCAGAAATGCAACAAGAAAAAAATTATAGAGCTGGGAATGTGGCTTAGTGGTAGGTGCTTGCCTAGCATGCAGGAAGCTCTGGGTTCAGTTCCTCAGTACCACATAACAGAAATAGCCAGATGCTCAAGTGGTAGAGTGCTAGTCTTGAACACAGAGAGTCAGGGACAGTGACCAGGCCCAGTGCCTAAGCTCCAGGACCAGCAAGACCAGCATCAGGTCAGGCACTGGTGGCTTATGCCTATAATCCTAGCTACTCAGAAGCTTGGTATTTGAGGATCACTGCTCAAAGTCAGCCCACGCAGGAAAGCCCATGAGTCTCATCTTTAGTTAACCACCAAATAGCCAGAAGTGGTACTGTGGCTCAAGTGTAAAATGCTAGCCTGGGTAAAATGCCCAGGCCCTGAGTTCAAGCCCCAGTACTAGAACAAGGATCAAATGACATCCAGCCATATATATATATGTATATATATGCATATATGTGCATATATATGTATATATATATATATGAGAAATACCTAAGATGCCAAGTTATAGAAATGAAAAGTAAAAGTTTTTTTTTTTTAAAGGTAAGTATGGATCAGGCTGAGCTCTGAATTGTAATGAGGGTTGGCCCAGGCATAAACAAGCCAGGGCTCACTAAGCCTAGCTACTCAGGAGGCTAAGATCTGAGGATCATGGTTTGAAGACAGCTAGGGCTGAAAAGTCCTAGTGCTTTCCTAGATTTAACCTAGAATGTGTAAACACACTGGAGGTGTGGCTCAAGGGACAGAGCCAGCCTTGAGCAAAAAAGCTAAAGGGGGCTCCGAATTCAAACCCCAGTACTAGCACCGAAAGAAAGAAAAAAAGAAAGAAAGAAAGAAGGAAAGAAAAAGAGAGAAAGAAAGAAACAGAAAGAAAGAAAAGACTGAAGAGTAACAAAAAAGATTTGAGCGCATTGCTCAAGTGGTAGATTGCCTGCCTGGCAAGTTCAAATTTTAGGGCCAACAAAACAAAATCCACGAAGTCTCATAAAATGTGGGCATGTGGGCTGGAGAGCCTGGATCTCCAGAATGTGGCTCAGGGCTTGGTTCAATCCTAGCACCAAAAAAAAAAAAACAAAACTAAAATGATGTTGTTGCTATATTCAAACAATTTCTACAGAAAATATGCTGGTAGAGAAGAATGACAGTTGACAATGATAAAGGTTTAATTCACTAGGAAGTTTTTTTGTTTTTTTTTTCCAGCACCCCAAAGCTGGGTGCTGGTGGCTCACGCCTGTAATCCTAGCTACTCAGGAGGCTGGGATCTGAGGATCGCGGTTCAAATCCAGCCTGGGCAGGAAGGTCCTTGAAACTCTTATATCCAATAAACCACCAGAAAACTGGAAGTGGTGCCGTTGCTCAACTGGTAGAGCGCTCACTTTGAGCTGAAGAGCGCAGGGACAGCACCCAGGCCCAGAGTTCAAGACCCACGACCAACAAAAAACAAAACAAAACAAAAAAAGGAGTCTTCCGGACTTTACTGCCAGGGCTGGCTTTGAACCAGGATCCTCAGATCTCAGCCTCCTGAGTAGCTAGTATTACAGGCGTGAGCCATGGGCACCTGCAGGACTACTTATTAGACTACTTATTAGACTGAAAAGACAACAACTGGTGTTGATGCGGTGGTAGGAAAATCGGAACCTTTCCTGCTACCTTTGACGGAGCACATACTAAAACTGAAATACAGTAATTGATTAGCAAGGCCTTGGCTCAAGAATGACAAGCATAATCATGAAATGTTCCATATTTTTATGTCCATCTTTCCCTCAGAGTTCTGGGGCCCTGGCATAATCAGAGGAAGGAGACATAAGAAAGTACAGTAGCTGAACTTCTAGCTATCTCAGGGTGGAGAGAGCATATGCCTCCCATCCCCCCTACCTTTGAGCCAAGCCTCCCAGGCCTCTACCCAGCCAGAGGTTCCTGAACCTTGGTAAGGAGTGAGGGTATTTGTAGTAGCCCAGCTTCCTGGGACTGGTGCAACTTGAACCTACAATCCGCGAAAGGAGTTGCCAGCCCTCACTCAAGCTGGCTGGAAGCTTTTTATTTAGCTATGTAGTGACTGTCTCCAGCTCACAGGGCTTTGGAAGACAGCCCCATTTGCTTTTCATGGGGGATTTTTATAGGAAAGGGTTAGCTGTAGCAAGCTAGCAAGGTTACAGAAGCAACATAGCCTTGAGCCCCAAGAGCCTAGGCAAAACAATCTTGATTTGGTCAGCATGACCAATACTGTCAATGCTATTGATACTATTGATACTTGATTACAAAAAGTCAAAACATATCCTTGGATTACAAATGTCAAAATACAATCTGGTGGGGGTAGTCTATTTCATAGAAATGATTTTTTTTTTGGGGGGGGGGGGTCCGGTCGTAGGGCCTGAACTCTGGGCCTGGGCGCTGTCCCTCAGCTCTTCAGCTCAAGGCTAGCGCTCTACCACTTGAGCCACAGCGCCACTTCCGGCTTTTTGCTTTTTGCTTATGTGGTGCTGAGGAATCGAACCCAGGGCCTCATGCATGCAAGGCAAGCGCTCTACCACTGAGCCATCTTCCCAGCCCCAGAAATGATTTTTTTAAATTATAAGCTCCTGACTAATATGACAACTCACTGCAGCTGGTGGTAAGCCTCAAGGTTGTCAGTGACTTCAGCAAAGTTAGTGGTACACTACAAAGCTGCCAGCTTGGTAAACTTGAGTGAGGGAGAGATGTTCTTTTGCTTTTTAGCAAGGATGTAAAGCAGCCTTAGGCTGGAGTTTTTCTTTACCAAGAGGTTTTGGCCTTTGTCAATAATTTTGTTCTGTTTTCTGATTTCACATTTTCGTTCTGATGGATATCCTTCTTCTCCAAGGGAAAGAGGCTGGGGGGAGAGAGTAAACTTCCTGTAGCAGGAGGGACTGAGGCCAGACAATAGAAGGAACTTTCTGCCAGTGAATAGTAACTCATATAGCTTGAATTTTTGGTGAGAATTATCACAGTATTGACCAATACTGCCTTTCTCCAGGTCTGCCCATCCCCTCTGTTTCTTTTTTTCTTTTTTTTTTGGTCGTGGGGCTCGAACTCTGGGCTTGGGCACTGTCCCTGTGCTCTTAAGCTCAAGGCGAGGGCTCTACTGCTTGAGCCACAGTGCCACTTCCAGTTTTCAAGTGGTTTTTATTGGAGATAAGAATTTCACGGATTTTCCTGCCTGGGCTGGCTTTGAACGGAGATCCTCAGATTTCAGCCTCCTGAGTAGCTAGGATTACAGGCCTGAGCCACGGGCACCCGGCTTCCCATTTCTTTAGAAACATTTCTATTAGCATATATTACTTGTGCTGATTTTTATTGTAACATTTCATTATATGATTACAATATATCTTGATTAGACTTAGCTCCTTGATCTCACCTCTTCTCCCTCCTTAAACCAACCAGTTTCATTGTCTTATTTTCATATAAGAATGTAAAATACTACAAGCTGGACACCCGTGGCTTATGCTTATAATCATAGCTGACACTGAGGTTTGAAGCCAGCTCAGGCAGAAAAGTTTGCTGGGAGCTAATCTCCAAAATAACCAGCAAAAGCAGGGAGACATGCCAGCTGAACAAGCACAAGACCCTGAGATCAAATCTAGGTACCAACAAAAACAAAAACAGAAACAAAAAACCAACAGCTTCAACTACATTCACCCTATCAGTTTACCCTTAGCCTCCGAAGACTTGTTTTATATTCCTGCCATTTGTTTTCTAAATGTATGTTAATTATTCAAAGAAGTTTCTTCATGGTATTTCACACATGTGTTTACTGCACTTTGATTGGATGCCTCTATTAGTCTCTCCTTACCCATGCCCTTACCCTCTATTATTTTGTGAGGTTTCTGTGAACTTTCCATGAGTTTTGTTATGCTATCTTAATGCGCAGATACAATATTTTTCAATATTCACCCTCTATTATTTTTTGCCTCTCTCCATATTCCCTAATCTACTTTTATGAACTTTATATATATGTGTATATGTACATATGTCTGTATATATGTATACATACATAGATGATCATGTATGTATATAGCTTATGTTTGAGTATATCATATATATAGTACATATAATGTGTATATATAGTATATTATGTATATATAATGTATATAGTGTGTATATATATATCATGTATATATATCATGTATATATAGTAATATATCACATATGCATATATATGGTCATGTATATAAATATATAGCTTACGTCTTTGAGTATAGCTTTCATATATGAGAGGAAAAAATGCAACCTTTCTCTTTCTGAACCTGGTTTAACATGATACTCCCTAGTTTTCATTTTCCTGAAATGTTTTCATTTCTCTGAAAACTTAATTTCCTTCTTCTTTATGACTGTGTTTGCACACCATAGTTTCTTGATCCATTTGGGCTGTTTTCATAAACTGGAAGTGGTGCTGTGGCTCAAGTGGTAGAGTGTTCACCTTGAGCTGAAGAGCTCAGGGACAGTGCCTAGGCCCAGAATTCAAGTCCCATGACCACCACAACTATCACCACCAACAACAAAAACTAAAGTTTTCTGAGGCATCTTCATACTGCTCTTCATAGTGGTTGCACTAATTTGCAGTTCCACCCATAGTATATTGGAGTTCCATTTTCTTTGCAAACTCACTAGCATTTGTTGCTCATGTTTTGTTGTTGTTTGTTGTTTTGTTTTTGTCGGTTGTGGGGCTTGAACTCAGGACCTGGATGCTGCTGTTCCTGAGCTTCTTTTGCCCAAGGCTAGTGCTCTACCTCTTCAGCTACAGCACCACTTCTGGTTTTTGAGTGATTAATTGGGTATAAGAGTCTCAAGGGAACTTTTCTGCGCAGGCTGGCTTCAAACTGTGATCTTCAGATCTCGGCTTCCTGAGCAGCTAGGACTACAGGTGTGAGCCATCAACATCTGGCCTGTTGCCCATATTCTTGTTGATGACTATTCTGACTGGAGTGAGGTGAAAACCTCAGTGTCATTTTTATTTGCATTGCTTTTGTAGCCAGGGATATTGAGCATTTCTTTCTTTCTTTTTTCGGTCGGTTGTGGGGCTTGAACTCTGGACTTGGGCGCTGTCCCTGTGTCTTCAGCTCAAGGCAAACACTTTACCGCTTGAACCACAGCACCACTTCCAGTTTTCTAGTGGTTAATTGAAGATAAGAGTCTCACAGACTTTTCTGCCTGGGCTGGATTTGAACTGTACTCCTCAGATCTCAGCCTCCTCAGTAGCTAGGATTACAGGCGTGAGCCACCGGCGCCCGGCTTGTTGAGCATTTCTTTATGTATTTATTGTCAATTGATACTTCTTTCAAGAATTGTGTGCTCAGTTTATTTGCCCATTGTTGATTTTTAGGGAGTTTTTTTTTTTTTGTCAGTTGTGGGGCCTGAACTCTGGGTCTGGGCCCTGTCTCTCAGTTCTTCAGCTCAAGGACAGCGCTCTACCACTTGAGCCTCAGTGCCACTTCCAGCTTTTTCTGCTTATGTGGTGCTGAGGAATTGAACCCAGGGCCTCATGCATGTGAGGCAAGCGCTCTACCACTGAGCCACCTTCCCAGCCCGGGAGTTTTGTTTTTTTTTTTTAGCTCCCTCTATGTTATTAATCTCTTGTCAGATAAAAAGTTGCAAAGATTTTTTTTTCATTCTGTGGGCTGTCTTTTGAGCCTAGTGACTATGTTGTGAAGAAACTTTTAAGTTTGATGAAATCCCATTTGTCAATCTTTACTCTTATTTGCTGAGTTCTATTCAGGAAGTAATTATCTATGCCTATATGTTCCAATGTTTCTTTATTCTTTCCTGTAGTAGTTTCAAAATGTGAGGACTTATATTAAGATCTTTGGTCCATTTTGCAGATTCTTGCAGAGCAATAGAGATCTAGTTTCAATCTTCCACATGTGGATTTCTAGTTTTCCCAGAAATATTTGTTGAAGTGACTGTCTTTTCTCTGATGTATGTTTTGAGCTCCTTTGTTAAAAAGCAGATAGATGGCTATGGACTTATTTCTGTGTCTTCTATTCTTTTTCATTGATCTTGTGTCTATTTATGTTCTAGCACTGTGATGAGTTAGTTTTTATTAAGTTGTTATTATTATTAAGTTGTATTAAGTGCTTACTATTACATGCCATGCTTTGTTTGTTGTTGTTATTGTTGTTTTTAAATTACTATGGCTCAGAGGTTTGAATTCAGGTATTGTGATATTCCTAGCACAACTCTTTTTACTCAGGATTGTTTTTGCTACTTGAGGTCTTTTGTGCTTCCAAAGAAACTGTAGAATTAATTTTTTTATATGAAGAATGTCATTGAATTTTAATGGGAGTGCATTTTATCTTCAATTTCTTTCTTCAGTGACTTATAGTTTTCATTGTAGAGTTCTTTTTTTTTTTTGTCAGTTGTGGTGCCTGAACTCTGGGCCTGGGCGCTGTCCCTCAGCTCTTCAGGTCAAGGCCAGCTCTACCATTTGAGCCACAATTCCACTTGTGCTTTTTTCTGCTTATGTGGTGCTGAGGAATCGAACCCAAGGCCTCATGCATGGGAGGCAAGCACTCTACCACTGAGCCACCTTCCCAGCCCAAAGGTTTTGTTTTCTTTTCTTTTTTCTTTTTCTTTTTTTTTGTTAGTAATGGGGCCTGAACTCTAGGCCTGGGCACTGTCCCTCAGCTCTTCAGCTTAAGTTGAGTGCTCTACCACTTGAGCCACAGCTCCACTTCCAGTTTTCTGAGTGGTTTATTGGAGATAAGAGTCTCACAGAGACTGGCTTTGAACCGAGATCCTCAGATCTCAGCTTTCTTAGTAGCTAGAATTATAGGTGTGACCCACCAATGCCCAGCTTTCTAAGACTTTTTGATTGAAATTTTGCAACCTTTTAGGTATGAGAGTAAATCATTTGAAAACAGGGATAATATGTCTTTTTTTCTTCCCTGTTTTAATCTTTTATACTTTCTTCTCTTGTCTTACTGCTCTGGTTAGGAATTCCACCATTATGTTAAATAAGAGAGGAAAGTTTATTCCTGACTTGTGGAAAGAGTTTCAATTTAGTTCACTTAGCATGATGTTGGCTGAATTTCTGTCTAGTTCTTAAATTGATTTCCTTGTTTCATTTATCTCTTTATTTGGATCCTCTTGAAGGAGGAGAAAGAGGTATGAAAATATCCATGTGAAAAAAAATAACTGTGCAAAAGCACACAGAAATTTTATTGTGGGAAAATGCAGACTATTTTGGAAAGCAGAGAAAAAGAGAAAAGAAAAAAAACTAACAGACATAAAACTGAACAGCAAACTCATAGATCAAGAATGAACAGAGCAAATCAAAGCAACTCAGTCTTGCTTTCTGAGAGGAAGTGTGGTTATAGGTGTGTCCTATCCAAGTGTCTAACATTCTCCTCCAATCTTTGGACCTCTGAGAGCTGACTGTGTTTGGTGTTGCTTCAAGTTTCCTTTTTGGAGGGGATCTTTTCTGGAAGCATAGGTTTCTTCTAGACTTCCACTGTCCTCCCTAAGCCCTCTGAGCACCCCTTGGATTGTCCTAGGTGCAATGTTCTCTGGTAGAGGCTGTGGTCTGGATGCAGCTGCTGTTGAGATGAGGTAGTGCACATTTGGTGGATTAGTAGTAATTCCCAGGCCCTGGGCTTCTCTGTCCAGATTCTGATGGAGATGGGAAGTTTCTAGATGCAGAGACAGATGTAGGTGTACCTGCTTTGCTTACAACCTCTCTGGGCTATTAATTTTACATTCACATGCTGAATTGGGCACTACCCTCAGGGATGCAATGAATTATACAGAACTCTCTCTTGTATGACTTTTGTGTTGAGTGGAGGGAAGAATGGAGAGTTGAAGACCAGACTGGGATGCATAGCAATTTTGAGCCTCCCAGAAAAGATCTAATCTCAAAAACAAACAAAATGTAATAAACATCACTTGTGTATTAAATCTCTTTGAAACTTAGGAATTTTGGAAATTTACCTAAGATGATGGAAAGGGTGCATCAAAAGGCTTCCTGCAAGTGTCATGCTTAATAATAAAGCTTAAAATATTTCTTTATGTTCAGAATAGGTCTTAGATTATAATAATTGCTATGAGAAACAAACTCCCCAAACTCACAAGTTTGACAAAACAGAAACACATTTTTCCCCCTTATATAACAGTACAATATGAATGTTCCTCATCAGCTAATGACTTCTCCTGGAGTGGTTCAGAGACTCAGGTTTCTTTCCATACTGTGGCCCTGCATCCTTTAAGACTTCAGAATTCGCTGCATGCAGCCAGCAGAGTAAGAACAGCTGGAGAAGATGTTACTGAAACTGATGGTGTTTACTATGGCAGAGTTACCAAAGAACAGTTACCAGATACTGATTGGTGATGCACCAGGGAAGACGTATACAAAAGAGAGGGAGGAAGCCTCTGCCCAATCTTTGGGTACCAAATTCATGATGTTGTCCCTGAAAAGAATTTGAGGGCACAGAGATGTAGACCAAAGAAATTTTACTAGTAAAGCAAAGCAAAAGGAAAGACAGAGTATACAACTCAGACATGGGTGCGGGCATATTTGCTAACAGGTGCAATAAGCGCTCCAACATCATGAGGATTTATGGTGAAAAAGTAGATTGAGGTTTGGCCCAAGTTTGCTTTGGGATGAATGTGCCTTTATGTTTTGGCTCTGGTGTATTCTGACATTCTTTTTTTTTTTTTTGTCAGTCATGGGGCTTGAACTCAGGACCTGGACACTGTCTCTGAGCTTTTTCACTCAAGCTTAGCTCTCTACTATTTTGTGCCACAGCTCCATTTCTGGCTTTCTGGTGGTTTATTGGAAATAAGAGTCTCATGGACTTTCCTGCCTGGGCTAGCTTTGAACCGCAGTCCTCAGATCTCAGCCTCCTGAGTAGCTAGGATTATAGGCGTGAGCCACCACTGTCATTTTTACTGTGACACTGTTTTAGCTATTGGGCCTAGAGATTTCAAGGTTGGCCTGTTCACTAAACTTGGGTCTTTGGTATCTAGGCATTCTTTCAAACAAAGGATGAATTCTGCCATATGCTCCCTTAAAAAGAGGTGTCCATTTCTGAGATAAGTATTTTCAAACACATTTTGTGCCCAGAGGAGTTATTTTCCCAAGTGCCCCTCCCACCCCCCAGGATAAAAGTGTGCCTACTAATCAGCTGGAAAAGCAGACAAGGTCAGGGAGAGTTGCTATTTCTCCCTTTTTTTTTTTTTTATGAAACATTGCTGCTTATGAGGGAGTATAAAGCTTAAAGCAAACAATGCTCCTGTGCTATTCATTAATACAGGACTTGTCTCTGAATTCCTGGGCTGTTTGCCATATCTCATTTTTACTGATCTATCCTGCCTCAAAAGCATGCATACTTCTTAACTAACTTTGCCTATGAGTGACCTATAACTTCTGCTCAGAACTGCAACTATATACCCTGTGGAATTTTTTCAATACTAAAGATTGAACCAAAGGCCTTGTACGTGCTTAGGTAAGTGTTGTACCATTAACTACATCCCCAGCTACCCCATGGACTATTGTGTTCAACTAATAAATTAAAATTAAGAATACATTTAATAGTAACTCAGTATCTTTTTTCTGAACTGTGTCTAATGGAATAGAAGTCTGAATCAAACACAGTTGTTGCTGCATTTCAAAGACCAAGAATAGTTCATAGCTTAGAAGGCAGAGCTAATCAGAACAATAGTGCCTAGTGCCTGGGCACTGACTTGAGCTTCTTTCTGCTCAAGGCTAACACTCAGTCACTTAAGCCACAGTGCCACTTCTGGTTTTTTCTGTGTATGTGTTACTGAGGAATCGAACTAGGGCTTCATGCATGCTAGGCAAGCACTCTACCACTAAGCCACATTCCCAGTTCCCAGAACAATAGTTTTGAAGGTGAAGTTTTTCATATTTTAGTGATAGCATGTTATGTCACAAAAAACTCTGACTACAGCTTATACAAAGCTCATCCTTCTTTTAAATCTATGACAACTTGAATATGATTTACTATTGAGCTATAGCCACAGTCCTATTTCCTATTCTTAAAAATTAGCGTACAATTTGTGGAGGGGAAGGGAAAAAAACAAATTGTTTAAATAGGGATACAGGTGGACCCATTGCAACAATGAGATGTACAAGATGTTATGTTGAAAAATGAACTTTACAACTTTGGTGGTGGGGGGGAAAAAGGGGAGAGATGGGAAGGGAGGGATGGGAAGGGGAAACAAAGGAGGAGGCAACAATGCTTGATGAGAAATATACTCATTCCCTCTGTATGATATTTTCACAATTAAAAAAACTTATTAAAAATTAGCATAATACATGATCTTCAAACTGTTCACTGAGATACCCCAGCACTTAAGAGCCTCAGAGAATCAGAATATTTTAAGATTTCAAGGGAAACAGCAAAATCAGTTGGACATGACATAATCTACTGCTGTTGAGTTCTGCATTTTGACACATAAAACAGAACTGTTACAGTATTTCTTTTAACCTGTATGTTGAGGATATAAGCTCTCTAATCATCTAAGAGCCCAACTTTATTGAAGGATAATGTATGATAATTTGATGAGTAGTGATATCTATATATCTCTATCTCTGGGACCATAATCAAGATAAAGAATATTTCAATAATGAAAGTAGATCTTCTAAATAGATCATCCTGCCTGATCTTGGCTGCAACCACTGACAAGCAATGTGCTTTCTTTTGGTGGGGGTAGGGGTGGAGAGTAGGGGGAAGGTTGTGGATATACAATGCACGGCCTTATACTTGCATATTCTAGGCAAGAGCTCAACAAATAAGCTATGTTCTCAGCCCTAATCTCCTTTTTTGTCATTATAAAGTAGCTTTCATTCTCTAGACTTTTCATGCAAATTACATCATATAATATATACTATTTTTTTTCATCAGTTGTGGGGCTTGAACTCTGGGCCTGGGCGCTGTCCCTCAGCTTTTCAGCTCAAGGGTAGCACTCCATCATTTGAGCTACAGCACCACTTCCGGTTTTCTGGTGGTTTATTGGAGATAAGAGGCTCATGGACTTTCCTGCCTGAGCTGGCTTTGAAACTCCATCCTCAGATCTCAGCCTCATTCTTAGCTCAGCATAAAGAATCTTATCCATGTTGTGTATTCAGGAATGTATCGACATTTTATTACTTTTTGTTGCTGTGTAGTATTTCATTGCATTGATATACCACATTTTGTTTACACAATAACTTGTTGATGGAAATTTGATTTTTTTTTCACTTTTAGCTATTTTTTTTCTTTTTTTCTTTTTCTTTTTGCTAGTCATGGGGCCTGAACTCTGGGCCTGGGCACTGTCCCTGAGCTCTTCAGCTCAAGGCTAGCGCTCTGACACTTGAGCCACAGCCCCACTTCTGGCTTTTTCTGCTTATGTGGTGGCTGAGGAATTGAACCCAGGGCCTCATGCATGCAAGGCAAGCGCTCTACCACTGAGCCACCTTCCCAGCCCCGCAATTTTTTTTTTTTAACAAAGTTACTTTGAACATTTTAGACAACTCTTGGTGTAGACATAACTTTTATTTGTCTTTGGTATATATGTAAGAATAGAATGGGGGGAGTATCTTTAATTTTATGTCTCTCCCAAAGTGATGCTATTGTTTTTTGCTCCCATGAGCAGTGTATAGAGTTCTATGGCCTTTTCAGCAAGAGTTTACTTAAATGAATCACTTTTTATAGTAGGTATATTAAGGAGAATATGTGAATAAACAAAACAAATCACTCAAAACCCCACTATAAGATATAACCACTTAACTTTGAAAAATACTTTTAGTTGGTAAGTGGTAATTATATATGTTTAGAGTGTTCAGTGTGATATTGTAATATATTCATGCAACGTGTAATGATCAGATAGGCCTACCTGACCTATCTGCCATCTCAGTGTAATATCTGAGTTGCTAGCAGAAAGTTCCTTCTATGGTTGGCCTCAGGCCCTCCTGTTGTTGGAAATTTATTCTCTCCCCTGAACCCCCTTTTCCCTGGAGAAAAAGTATCCATGGGAACAAAAGTGTAAAATCAAAAAACAGAACAAAATTATTGATAAAGGACAAAAATCTCTTGGTAAAAAAAAATCCTAGACAAAGTCTAACCTTTGTAGTCAGCCTTTGCCCCTTCTCTATCCTTGCTAAGAAGCAAAAGAACATCTCTCCCTCACTCATTTACCAAGCTGGCAGCTTTGCAGAAGGCTACTGACAACCTTGAGGCTTATCACCAGCTGCACTGAGTTGCTGTGTTAGTCAGGAGCTTATAATAAAAATCATTTCTGTAATAGTGTCAATAGCACTGATAGTATTGGTCATGCTGACCAAGTCAAGATTATGTTTTGCCTAAGCTCCTGTGACTCAAGGCTATGTTTTTGCTGTTTTACTTCTGTAACCTTGCTTGCTTGCCTCAGTAACAGGGCTTTAAGCCCACCAATTGAAGACCACCGCCGAGTGGTCCCACTATGGGCTGCCTATTGCAAATTATTACATATGATATTTACCATAAAGAACAAATTAGGGAGCTGGGAAGGTGGCTTAGTGGTAGAGTGCCTGCCTTGCATGCATGAGGCCCTGGGTTCGATTCCTCAGCACCACATAAGCAGAAAAAGTCAGAAGTGGGGCTGTGGCTCAAGTGGTAGAGAGCTAACCTTGAGCTGAAGAGCTCAGGGCCAGTGCCCAGCCCCAGAGTTCAGGGGCTATTTAATTTTAATAAAAATTAAAATATAAATAAATAAATAAAATTTAAGTTTATGTCACTATAACCAATGAAAATGTGCCAAACCTACCTTGCATGGCTTGTCTATATAACTATATGTAACCTACCCCTATAAAAACCCATCCTACCCTGAGCTCAAGGCTGCTCTACTTCTGGGTGGTAGAAAGCGGTCCCCGCATGGTGGTAATAAAGTTTCTAGTTCCTTTAACTGGGTGTCTTGGAGTCTCTTTTGGATCTGGGATATTATACTCAGATTTTATTTATTTATTTTTTTGGTTGGTTGTTGGGCTTCAACTCTGGGCCTGGGCTCTGTACCTCAGCTCTTCAGCTTAAGGCTAGTGCTCTACCACTTGAGCCACAGTGCCAATTCAGGTTTTCTGGTGGCTAATTGGGGAAAAGAGGCTCACGGATGTTCTTGCCGGGGCTGGCTTTGAACCATGATCCTCAGATCTCAGCCTCCTGAGTAGCTAGGATTACAGGTGTGAGCCACCGGCGCCTGGCTCTCAGAATTTTTTTATAATGGTAAAAAATACCAATGGTAAAATTCAAAACCACATCTACTGTTTTGAAATATTTAATCCATACAGTTCTATGAAACATTTGAAGTTACTCTTCCAGTCTAGCACCTCTTCCTTTTTTGTTTGGATATGGAGATTGAACTCAGGGCCTTGCTCTCTCCCTTTTTCTGCTCAAGGCTGGTGCTCTACCATTGAGCCATACAACTACTTCTATTTTTTTTTCTGATTAATTCATAACAGTCTCAAAGACTTTTTGCCTGGACTGGTTTTGAGCCACAATCCTCAAGGTCTCAGCCTTCCAAGTAGCTAGGATCATTGGCATGAACTACCAGCACCTAGCTAAACTCTCTTCAATCATTCCTCCCCCCCCCCAGCCTTTCCAGACTTTGTTATCTACTGTTTTTTCTCTATCTTTTTTATATCATTTTGTTTAGTTTCCACAAACAAATTAGAACATGCAGTATTTGTCTTTTTGTGTCTAACTTTATTTTTCCTAATATAATGTTCTTTTATTCTATCCATTTCCTGCAAATGACAGACTTTCATTCTTGTTTATCACTAAAATATATTCTGTTGTGTGTATGTATGTATTCATATGTGTGTATCACACTTTTCTTTCTTTCTTTCTCTTTCCTTCTTTCTTTCTTCCTTTCTTTCTTTCTTTCTTCCTTTCTTTCTTTCTTTCTTTCTTTCTTTCTTTCTTTCTTTCTTTCTTTCTTTCTTTCTTTCTTTCTTTCTTTCTTTCTTAATTTCTTCCTTTCTCCCTTTCTCCATTTCTTCCTTTCTGCTAGTCCTGGGCTTGAATTCAGGGCCTAGACACTGTTCCTGACCTCTCTGGGCTCAGGGTACCACTTGAGCCAGAGCATCACTTCCATCTTTTTCTGTTTATGTGGTACTGAGGAATCACCCAAGGCTTCATGCATGCTAGGCAAGCCCTCTACCACTAAGCCATATTCCCAGCCCCTTAAATTTTTATTTCTTTTGTGTCATATTTTTTCTAATTTTTCTACACTGAACTAATATAATTCTTTCATGAGGTGAGACATCAATACTGTCACTATTACCATCAACATCAGCAGCAGCATCAGCAACACCTGAATTCAAGCCCAGTACAAGCACAAAAGGTGAAAACAAGTTAATCAAAACAATCATGTTTCACTTCTATCTCCTCTCAGCACCTTTCAATTTTTATAAGCAAATCCTGAATATCTGTACCATATCTGTACAATTTTTCCAAAATACATTAAAAGTCATAGCAAGATATTTAAATATCCAGTTAGTAATCAAATCTATATAAGTATCTTATGACATGGTGTTTTTTCCCCCCTTTTTGCATTTCTAGGATTTGAACTTACTAGGAAAGTGCTCTATCACTTGAACCATGCTCCAAGTTCTTTTTTCTTTTAATTATTTTTTTCCCCAGAGTTTTGCTTATGTGGTCTAAGAAGATGTATTTATGACTTCTGAGTAACTGGGATGACAGGTATGTGCCAACATGCTCATCATTTTTTTTTTCCGTAATAGGTTCCTGTAGACTTTTTTTTTTAATTTTTATTGTGAAAATACTGTACAGAGGGGTTACAATTTACATGAGCAAGATAATGAGTACATTTCTTTTTTTTTTTTTTTTTATTTTAGTTGAAAACATACTGTACAGAGGGGTTACAATTACATGGGCAGGAAAATGCATACATTTCTTACCAAGCATTGCAGCCTCCTCCTTTGTTTACCCTTCACCTCCCTTCCCAGCCTCCCCCCTCCCCCCCACCCAATCATACCCCCCCTCCCTCACCCCCACCGACATTGTAAAGCTGGTTTTGACATGACATTTTGTACTTCTCATTGTTGCAACAGGTCCACCTGGATCCTTAAACGACTTGTTTGTCCCTGTCTCCTCCACATGTTATACTGACATCAAATATAGTGAAAGCGGGGGGAGTACATTTCTTATCAAGCATTGTAGCCTCCTCCTCCTGTAGACTTTTTGCTTGGGAAAAAGTAATTAGGATTATAGATATGAACCATGGTGTTGATCTCATAAGGTTTTTCTTTTTCTTTTTTTTTTTTGGTCCGGTTGTGGGGCCTGAACTCTGGGCCTGGGTGCTGTCCCTCAGCTCTTCAGCTCAAGGCTAGCGCTCTACCACTTGAGCCACAGCGCCACTTCCGGCTTTTTTCTTTTTGCTTATGTGGTGCTGAGGAATCGAACCCAGGGCCTCAGGCATGCAAGGCAAGCGCTCTACCACTGAGCCACCTTCCCAGCCCCTCATAAGGTTTTTCTTTGCTTGTTTATTTATTACCAGATTGTTAGCTCTCACTCCTACTTTTTCACTCACTGCTAGTGCTTTACCCACTGGAGCCACACGTCCAGTCCAGTATCACATAGAAATTTTTGTTTTTTGCCAGTCCTGGGGCTTGAACTCAGGGCACTGTCCCTGAATTTCTTTTGCTCAAAGCTAGCACTCTACTACTTGAGCCACAGCACCGTTTCTGGTGGTACTGAAGAATGGAAACCAGTGCTTTTTGCATGCTAGGTAAGCCACATTCCCAGCCCACATAGGTTTTGGTGTATTGAAATAGGATCCAAATAGGACCTACACAGTACAAATGGTTAATAGGTCCCTTTAATCTCTCAGATCCCCATCTTCCTTACCATCCAAATTTTGCTTACAACTTATGTGTATTTGAATTTTTTTTTTTTTTTTTTTTGAGACAGAGTCTTCTTATGTAGTCTAGGTAGGCCTTGAAATCTTTTTTTTTTTGTAAGCTTGCTTGACTGGTGCTCTAATACTTTCTTGACCTATACCTCCAGACTTTATCTGCTGAATAGCTAGGGAAGATTTTGTTCCATTCTGTGTGTTTTCCCTTGGTTCTAGAAAGTGTTTCTTTTGCTGTGCAGAAACTTGAATTTGATGTAGTCTCATGTGTCAATTCTTGCTCTTGTTTTCTGGGTAAGTCAAATTTATTCAGAAAACAATGAACTATTCCTATAAATCCTAGAGTTTCCTCTATATTTTCCTCTATTAGGTTTTGTGCTGGGGCTTGAATTCAGGGCCTCACATTTTCACTTGGCATTTTTTTTGGGGGGGGGGGTCTGGTCATGGGGCCTGAACTCTGGGTCTGGGTGCTGTCCCTCAGCTCTTTAGCTTAAGGCTAGTGCTCTATTACTTGAGCCACAGCGCCACTTCCGGCTTTTTGCTTTTTGCTGAGGAATTGAACCCAGGGCCTCAGGCATGCAAGGCAAGCGCTCTACCACTGAGCCACCTTCCCAGCCCCTCACTTGGCTTTTTTTGATCAAGGCTGGGTCTACCTGTTGAGTCAGGCCTCTAGTTCCTCAAAGCTTCAGATCTTTCTTTGAGTTCTTTGATCTGTTTTGAGTTGATTTCATATAGAGAAGAGATAGGGGTCCGGTTTTGGTCTCCTGTGAGTGCATAACCAGTTTTGGCGGCATCATTTGTTGAAAAGACATCACTGTCTTTTCTCCAATGTAGCTCCTTTGTTGAAAATTAGATGGCCGTAGACTGTATGGTATAATTCCTAGGCCTTTTTTTCTGTTCCATTGGTCTTTGTCTCTGGTTGCTTTTTTTTTTTTTTTTTTTTTTTTGCCAGTACCAGGCTATTTTTGTTACTATGGCTCTGAAGAAATATACTTTCCATAGACTAAAAGTGGGTCATCTCCAGGGAGAGAATGAGAGTAATTTTTACCCTAGTACAAAGTTTTATTAAGTGTAAGGTTCTTGGAGCTATTAAGTCCCTCCCCAGCACCAGCCTACAGGCAGAGTCACTATCTTAAGGGTGGGGGAGGTTTATTGAATTACATTTGATCTCTAGGACCACATTTACTGATCTGGGTTGGTGAGTTGAAGATCTATTGTTTCAGAACTATTTGTTGACCCACATTAGTCTGGAATGAAGCCTATCATTAATACTTATGTGGATGAGGTACGCAAAAAACTCATCTTGTGACATTTAATGACCTTGATAGGTCACATGGTCTAGTTGGAAAGGTTAATTAAAAGCATTCTTTCTCTGAGACCTTGTGATTGTTGCATTCTCCATTTCAGATTCCCTTTTTCATTTCCCCATCACTCACAGTTAGCTGTACCTATCAACCAACTATGTCTACATGGAGAATGGTAAACAAGTGAGCCAAGTTGCCATAAAGGAAAACACCCTTTTTCTTCTAGTAGAATGAATAATAGGCTATTTAATAAAACAACTGGGAGAAAAAAGCACTTCAAAGAACTAATTTTCCTTCAATTTCCCTAGTCCCTAGAATAAAAATGATGGATACTGAACAGGAAGTAGAAGATGGGGCATTTTCAAAAGTTTTAAACCCATTTGAATTTACCGCAATTATTATCTTTAGTTATCTTGAGCATTGTTGCTGGGAACAATAATTATTAGAAATGTACATACCTAAAGATTTCACTTACAACACTCTCTGATACCTACATATCCATCCACATGTACATATATTTACATGAGGCTATAGACTAGTTATTGAGGTGATAGTTGTAAAAGCAAAATTTTGGGAAACGTTTCATTGTTTACAAATAAGAAATGCAGATGTTGAGCTTCTGCATGGCAAAGGACATAGGTAGTAGGATCAATAGAAAGCCCATGGATTGGGAGAAGATCTTTACTAGCTATACAATAGACAAGGCCCTCATATCCAAAATATACTTAGAACTCAAAAAATTAAATCCTCCAAAAACAAATCCTCAAAGAAACAGCCACCCCACTAATAAGTGGGCTAAAGACTTAAAGAGAGACTTCTCTGAAGAAGAAATAAGAATGGCCAATAGGCACATGAAGAAATGCTTCTCTAGCTATAAAAGGAATGGAAATCAAAACCACATTGAGATTCCACCTCACCTAGTTAGAATGACTATAATCAAGAAATCTAGTAACAACAGATGCTGGAGGGGAGGTGGCCAAAAGGGAACTCTGCTATATTGTTGGTGGGAGTGTAAACTTGTTCAACCACTTTGGAAAGAAGTATGAAGTATGGAGGGTCCTCAAAAGACTACACATAAAGCTCCCCCATCACCCAGCAATCCCACTTCTGGGCATTTACCCAAATGACCGCAAACAAGGCCATACTAAAACTACCAGCACAACTATGTTTATAACAGCAGTATTCACCATAGCTAAGCTATGGAACCAACCCAGATGCCCCTCAGTTGATAAATGGACCAAGAAAATGTGATACACACACACAGACACACACACACACACACACACACACACACACACACACACACACACAATGGAATTCTGTGCTTCCATCAGAAAGAATGACACTGCCCCATTTGTTAAGAAATGGAAAGACTTGGGAAAAAATCACATTAAGTGAAGTAAGCCAGACCCCAAGAAATATAGGTCCCATGGTTTCCCTCATTTGCAATAATTAGTATATGTCTAGGATAATTTTATCAGATGAGCAGAAAAGCTCAAAGGCTATGTACATATGACCATATAAGATGATGTTAAGCAAAATGAACCCTGAGACAGGGACACAAGAGGTTTTTCATTGTTGTTCTTGTTTTTAATGTACTATGTGATTTTTTTTTTGTTTCCTTTGTATGTTCTTCCCCCTATGGTATATCCCTTGTCACAGTACTTGATTTTGGTACCCTGCATCTTGTACATACATTTATCTAATTTGGAGAGGGGAAAGGGAATAAGAAATGCTGAAACAAGGACACAGGATGACCCATTGCAACAATGATACTCACAAGACACTGTTAGAAATGAACTTTACAAGTTGGGGGGGGCGGTGAATGGGGAGGAGTGAGGGAGGTGGTGGAGGGAAAAGGTAGTGGGAGAGGAACAAAGGAGAGAGTAACAATACTTGGCAAGAAAAGTACTCATTACCTTACTCATGTAACTGTAACCCCTCTGTACAGCATCTTTACAATAAAATAAAATTTAAAAAGACATGCAGATGTGCAGAGCCATATTATGCATTCATTAAAAATGAAGTAAGTAAGCCGGGGCCAGTGGCTCATGCTTGTAAGCCTAGCTACTCAGAAGGCTGAGATCTGACGATTGCAGTTCAAAGATAGCTTGGGCAGGAAAATTCATGAGACTCTTACCTCCAATTAGCCACCAGAAAACCCGAAGTGGCACTATGGCTGAGATTGGTAGAACAAAAGAATTCAGGGACAGCACCCAGGCTGTGAGTTCAAGCCCCTCGCGACTGACAAAAAAATAAAAGAAAGTGCCAGGCGCCGGTGGCTCACTCCTGTAATCCTAGCTACTCAGGAGGCTGAGATCTGAGCATCATGGTTCAAAGCCAGCCCAGGCAGAAAAGTCCATGGGACTCTTATATCCAATAAAGCACCAGAAAACTGGAAATGGCACTGTGGCTCAAGTGGTAGAGTGCTAGTCTTGAGCTGAAGAGCTGAGGGACAGCATCCAGGCCCAGAGTTCAAGCCCCAGGATAGGAAAAAAAAAAGAAGAAGAAAGTATATTCCATAAGGATTAAATCCTAAAATACATTGTTAAACTAGTGAGCAACAGTAATGTATTAAGTGTGCTTGAATTCTTATGGGAGAGTCTATATAAAGATACATGCAACTCCATAGATTATTTCTGGGTAGATATCTAACTGGCAACATTAATGAAATGGAAAGCACTGCTTCAGGAGGTGAATTAAATATATAGTTTTCAGTGAGGGAAGACAACTTACCTTTCAGTGTAATACTGTATAGTATAAATATAGTATGTTTAATATGTTATATAATATGAGATAATAAATACTTTGTGTTTTTTGGCTTCTTTTTACTATGACATTACTTTAGAAAAATATGCCTTTTTGGGGGGATGGGGGGGCGTGGGGCCTGAACTCTGGGCTTGGGCACTGTCCCTCAGCTCTTCAGCTCTACCACTCAGTGCTCTACCACTTGAGCCACAGTGCCACTTCTGGCTTTTTCTGCTTATGTGGTGATGAAGAATAGAACCCAGGGCCTCATGCATGCAAGGCAAGTGCTCTACCACTGAGCCACCTTCCCAGCCTGAAAAATATGCTTTAATTTGAAAAATGATTTTGTGTGTGTCAGTTCTGGGACTTGATTCAGGACTTCATGGTTTTGCTCAGCTTACTTGATCATTGCTGGCATTCTATTACATGAGTCATACTTCTCAATCTGGCATTTTGATGTTAATTGAAGATAAAATCTCAAAGGCATTTCTTCCCTGGCTGATTTGAATCGATATCCTCCTGGTCTCAGCCTCTTGTGTAGCAACGATTACAGGCTTGAGCTATGATTTTTAAACAGAAGAAAATGTGTTCTGTTTGAATATTAGACCTCTTATTGTTAAGATTTGGCTTCTGTCATATTGGCCACTACAACTCTAACTTGGTGTATATTTTGTTGCAGACACTGAGAGAGAAGTGGTCACAACACAATAAATAGATATGCACAGGAAAGTAAGATGATTATGTTTTGAATATACTGACTTTGAGATATCAGGATGGGCTGATAGCAATTCCTAAGACAGTTGGAAATGTCATCTTGAGTAATAATGAGGACTGAAGATGGGTAGAAAGAGATTGAGTAGAACTCCTAAAGGTGAGTGTAAGAGGGAAAAAGGGCATGAACATTTATCCAAAGACTACTTAAATTTTAGGTCAGACAGAGAAAGAAGCACAATGAATAGCAGATCTGAGAATGAAGGTTTTGCAAAATTTATAGACGGAAGCTGGTTTTACTCAGGAGATTCATAGTAAATTGTTCCAAGGCAGGCAATGAAGTTCACAAGACCCTGTCTCAAAACCAACCAGCAAAAAAAAAAAAAAAAGGAGATGTGGCTGGAGACATGGCTTGAGTAGTAGAGCTTCAACCTAGAAAGCCCAAGACCCTGATTTCAAACTCTATTATTTAAAAAAATTACAGGATGAGGTAATATGAAGAAATAAGAATTGGTGGTGCCGGGCTCTGATGGCTCATGCCTGTAATCCTAGCTACTCAGGAGGTTGAGATCTGAGGATTGTGGTTCAAAGCCAGCCTGGGCAGGAAAAGTCAGTGAGACTCTAATCTCCAATTAACCACCAGAAAACCAGAAGTGGCTCTGTGGTTCAAGTGGTAGAGTGCTCGCCTTGAGCTGAAGAGCTTAGAGTCAGTGCCCAGGCTCAGAGTTCAAGCCCTATGGCTGACCAAAAAAAAAAAAAAAAGACTTGTTGGTGATTAAAGAGATAGAGAGGCCTTATATTCAAACCTTAGTATTGGCACACACAAGAAAAGAAAGAAAGAAGGAAAGGAAGGAAGGAAGAAGAAAGAAGGAGAGAAAGGAGTAGGGAGGGAGAAAGAAATGAAAGGGGTTGGGAATGTGGCTTAGTGGTAGAGTGCTTGACTAGCATGCATGAAGCCCTGGTTTCAATTCCTCAGTACCACATAAACAGAAAAAGCTGGAAGTGGCGCTGTGGCTCAAGTGGTAGAGTGCTAACTTTGAGCAAAAGAAGCTCAAGGACAGTGTCCAGGCCCTGAGTTCAAGCCCCAGGACTGGCAAAGAAAAAAAAAAAAAGAAAGGAAAGGAATAAAGAAAGAAGAAAGTATGAATGAAGGAAGAAAGGAAAGAAAGAAAAAGTAAGAAGGAAATCTGTGGAATTTGCCTGTCATTTGTTATTAAGATGATTTCCTTTTCCTTTTTCTTCTTTTTAAAATGATACTGGGGGTTTAAATTTTCTGGAGCCTGGTACAGTGGCTCACATCTGTAATTCTAGGTACTAGAGAGCCTGAAATTGTAGAGGGTAATGGTTTGAGGCTAGCTTGGACAGAAAAGTTTATAATACCCCATCCCAACTAATAGAAATTTGGTATAGTGATGGATTCCTGTCATCCTAGCTATGCCAGAAGCAAGTAGAGGGTTATAGTCCAGACTGACCCAGGGAAAAATGGAAGATCTTATTTGAAAATGAAATGAAACAAAAAGGGCTGGAGATGTGTATCAAAGTGATACAGCACTCACCTAGTAAGTGCAAGGCTTTCGGTTCAAACCTCAGTACTACCAAAACCCAAAATTAGATGATGATGAGGTGAAGATTGTGAGAAAGAAAGTTGGTAATGAAGGGCAAGAGGGTGTATTAAGAATGAAGTTCAAGGGTGAATAGAGGGGATGAGTGTGTGCGTGTGTGTGTGTGTGTGTGTGTGTGTGTGTGCCTCATGTACTTGCATGTGTGCATACATGCATGTGTTATTATGAGAGAGAACACTGCACTTCATTTATACACTGGCAGAAAGAAGTTGCAAAAACAAGAAGGAAATAATGTGGTCTGATCAAACTGAGCACTATTATTCATACAGCAAGTTACCTTAAAATAAAGTAGTGAAGAGGATGGGGAAGAGATGGGAAGCAATGTTAATGTAGACACACCTCTACATTCCAAATGAAGGAATTATGAGGTTCTTATGGAGGCAGAATAGAAAGGAGCTCTGTCTGTCTAAGGTGTTGATGGCTCACGCCTGTAATCCTAGCTACTCTGGAGACTAAGATTTCAGGATCAAAGTTCAAAGTTAGCCTGGGCAGGAAAAGTCCATGAGTTTTTGCTCTCCAATTAACCAGAAAAGAGCTGGAATTGGAGGCGTGGCTCAAGTGGTATAGTGCTAGCCTTGAGTGAAAAAACTCTAAGAGAGTACCTGGGTCCTGAGTTCAAGCCCTAGTACCAGCACAAAAGAAAATAAAGAGAAAGAGAGAGAGACAGAGAGAGAGAGAAAGAGAGAGAGAGAGGTAAAGAGGGAGGAAGGAAGGAAGGAAGGAAGGAAGGAAGGAAGGAAGGAAGGAAGGAAAAGAAAAAAAGTTTTGCATGTATAGAACAGTTGTAAATTTTACAATTAGAAAAATGTCAAGGGGTTGGAGGAGTGAGAAAACATCAGGCATTTAGTTCGAGTCCTGGTCATGTACTTAAGAAAAAGTCAAAAATGTCTTCTCTTAATTTAACAAAGCAGCAATACAACAGCACAATATTATCTTTGGAGCCAGAAAGACCTGAGTTTGAATCCTGATTTAATTCCTTATAAGCAAGTTACCAAATTGATCTTTGTCGATATTTTTTTTTTGGCGGGGGGTGGGGGGGTTAGGGGGGTGGGGGGGTGGGGGGGGGTGGTTGGTCATGGAGCCTGAACTCTGGGCCTGGGCGCTGTCCCTCAGCTCTTCAGCTCAAGGCTAGCGCTCTACCACTTGAGCCACAGCACCACTTCCAGTTTTCTGGTGGTTCATTGGAGATAAGAGTCTCACAGACTTTCTTGCCCCAGCTGGCTTTGAACTGCGATCCTCAGATGTCAGCCTCCTGAGTAGCTAGAATTACAGGCGTGAACCACTGCCACCCAGCTATCTTCTTATCATTTAGTCTTTTTATTTTAAATGTTATTATTGTTGGTGGTAGTAGCTGAATAGAGTTTAGCTTTCAAACAGTTTCCCAGAGGGAAATGGCCCCAAACTGAAGACCTGAGAACAATTGACCACAATCATGAACAATAATGAAATTCATCCATTTCTAGGCCCCGTTACTTTTAGGGAGAATAAATAAAGGCCAACATCTTTAATTAGGGAGATTAGAATTAATTATAATGAATGAATTTGGAGCACAAGTCTAGAGAAATATTAAATTAAGTTCTAACAGAAGTGCTTTTGCAAAAAGATTATAAATTAAAGGTTTAATTTGTGTACTCTAGATGCTTAAATGATTGTAACATCATTTAAGCATTTAACAACAGTGAAATTATTCTAATATCATCAGTTATTTGTGATGAATAAAGCACCTTCAGATCAGAATTGTGTTAATTGAAGCTCTTCACCGGGGAAAGGACAAAACATTCTGAGCGATACAGGTATGGCTCAGAAATGCTAGGGTATCCTTTCTAGACCACCACAGTAAAGCAAATACCAAAATAAAGTAAGTCACATGAAAGTTTCATCTTCTCAATGCATATAAAAATTATGTTTATGTTACACTTTACTCTAAGCATGCAGTAGTATTATGTCTAAAGAAAGAGTACTTACTGTTAGTACCTTTAAAATTTTGTCACCAAAAAATAGCCACGATCATCAGGGTCTTCAGTGAGTTGTATAATCTTTTTGGCTGGTAGAGGCTTTGCCTTGATGAGATGGTTGCTGAGTCGGGAGGCAGATGTTATATGATTTCTTAAAATAAGACAATGAGATTTGCTGCAATTGATTGACCTTTTACTCAAGATTTTGCTGTTCTATGCAAAGCTATTTTATAGTCTTTTACCTACAATAGAACATCTTTCAAAATTAAAATCAATCTTCTCAAAGTCTGACAGACTTTATCAACTACAAATAGTTGATAACTACTTGTAGTTGATAAAGTCTCGATCATTTAATTTTTTTGTGTGTATGTCCGGTTGTGGGGCTTGAACTCTGGGCCTGGGCACTGTCCCTCAGCATTTCAGCTCAAGGCTAGTGCTCTACCACTTGAGCCATCTTCCTAGCCCCGCAATCATTTAATCTAGTATTCTGAATTCTTTGTTGTCTTTTCAACAATATTTGCAGCATCTTCATTAGGAATGGTTTTCATCTCAAGAAACCACTTTCTTTGCCCTTCCATAAGAAGGAACTTTTCATTATTATGTGCTGGGTACTGGCGGTTCATGCCTGTAATCCTAGCTACTCAGGAGGCTGAGATCTGAGGATCTTGGTTTGAAGCCAGCCCAGGAAGGAATGTCCCTGAGAGTCTTCTCTCCAATCAACCACCAGAAAACTGGAAGTAGAGCTGTAGCTCAAAGTGGTAGAGTGGTGGCTGGGAATGTGGCTTAGTGGTAGAGTGCATGACTAGCATGCATGAAGCCCTGGTTTTGATTCCTCAGTACCACATAAGCAGAAAAAGCTGGAAATAATGCTGTGGCTCAAGTTGTAGAGTGCTAGCTTTGAGCAAAAGAAGCTCAGGGACAGTGTCCAGGCCCTGAGTTCAAGCCCCAGGACTGCAAAAACAAAGAACAAAAAACAAAGAGGTAGTGTGCTATCCTTGAGTGAAAAAGCTCAGGGACAATGCCAAGTTTAAGCCCCACAACTGACAAAACAAACAAACAAACAAACAAAACCAGGCAGCATCAACAAGCACCATAAAAATGACATATAGTGCTGAGAGCTTTGGCTATAGCAGCAGTACATAATGAATCTTTGCCTTCTTCAGTCTTTTTCCAGTGCAGCTGTACCTGTATAAGCTCGTGTTGGCTCAATAAGGATTAGATCCCCCCATTCTGTGAATATCAGTCTGGTGTAGTTGACATTAGGAAGTTAACAGGTGCTTCTTTCTTATTTATGTGATCTCTGATCTCTCCTATAGGACTGACTTCTATACCTTCCCAACCAACTCTTTACAATGCAGATGGCTCCTTGTTCTAAGTAATATTCCTGTGCCTCACACCTGGCTTTTCAACTGCCTGATGGACATTTCCATTTGGATTTCCAGCTACTGCCTTGAATGTCAGTCTTGTATTGAGACTTATTGCAAGGTCACAATCATCCATAGAACATTCCAGGTGATCTTTATTAGGAAACTAACCACTGCCAGACCTTTCTCTAAAGAAAAAAATGGAAAGGAAAGAAAAATAAACAAAAAGAAGAAAAATAAAAACAGCTGGACACTTGTGGCTCAGGACTGTGATCCTAGCTTCTCAGGAGGTTGAGATCTGAGGATCTCAGTCAGGGCAGGAAAGTCTGTGAAACTCTCATCTCTAGTAAACTACCAAAAAAGAGGTAGAAGTGGAGCTGTGGCTCAAGTGGTAGAGTGGTGGCTGGGAATGTGGCTTAGTGGTAGAGTGCATGACTAGCATGCATGAAGCCCTGGTTTAGATTCCTCAGTACCACATAAGCAGAAAAAGCTGGAAATAATGCTGTGGCTCAAGTTGTAGAGTGCTAGCTTTGAGCAAAAGAGGCTCAGGGACAGCACCCAGGCCCTGAATTCAAATCCCAGGACAGATACACACACAACAACAACAAAAATCAAACAAAATCAACCAATCAAACAAATAAACCAAGGAAACAGTTGGCTAGGGCCAAGGTATCTTCAGTGAGTAACTATGATTTTTATTTAGGAACTTTACAGCTCTGTTAAGATGGCAGCAGACCAGTGATAAACTTGCTTTGAGTGAGAGTATATGACAGACCCTCAACACAGAGCCTTGCACAGGGCCAGAGCTCTGCAAGGCAAGCTCTTATTTCCATGACTTTTATTATATGAAATGCATGTCACCCATTTCCTACTCCTGTTCCCTTCTTGGTCCTCATGAGCATCTTCTGCCCTTTTGCTCTGAACCCAGTACTGTGAAGGTGACAACATCTATTCTCATTTCTGAGGACAGGCACTCTGATGCCGAAGGTGACAGGACAGTCATCAACCTTGGAAGGCCATTCGAGAGGCTGGGCAGTTTTGCTAGGTCAGCATAGCCTGGCAAATTGGTAGCTGGCTGGAAGATTGAAGTCATGTTCAGTACCGACTTCCCCAGGGGAATTGCTACTCACAGCCTAATCTTTCCTGGTAGTAAAGAATAGAGAGCACCCTTGGGCTCTGCTTCCCAGCTTTCCTTTAAGAGATGTACTGTAAGCCAGAACTCAAATGCTTGCATTAGGGACCTAGTTTTTGGATTGTTAAAGGCATTTTTTTTTAATCAACAGAAGACATTATTCAGGCCAGTCTAAAAGTTCCATATGTGACTGTGTTCATTTTACCTTGTAAGTATGAGGATTTGGAACTTCTGCCACTTATAAACGAACTCTACAATGTAGATGGCCTCTTGTTCTGAGTAGAATCTGTGTATTCTCATGCTTCAGGACATTTTCACTTGGATTTCCAACTTCCTATATCCATTTATACAATCTACTATTATTATTTAGAGATTGCACATGTATCGATTAAGAGTGGTATAGAGACTAGCTGACTGCTGGGTTCCAATCCCTGTTGTACTACTTACTAGGTCCGTGGACTTGGACAAGTTAATTGACTTGTAGGTGTCTTAATTACTTATCCTGTGTGATGGAGACAATGACATTATTTCATCAAGTCTGTGAAAGCCTTTAGATTAGTGCCTGGCATGCAGTCCTTGTTATCAGTTGGATGGTGTTGGGCTGCAAATAACAAAATGTAAGCTCATAATAGCTTAGGCAATAGACACACTTAATATTCTTACCCAACTAGACTTCTAGAGATGATCAATTGCAGGCCTGTTCAGCAACTTAGTGGAACACCAAAGACTTTTTTTTTTTTTTTACAGTATTGGGCTTTGAACTCAGAGTTTCATGATTGATAGGCTGGCATTTTATCACTCAAGCCACATACCTGCTGAAAGACTCAATTGTTTTTTTTCCTGTTGGTCATGGGGCTTGAACTCAGGGTCTGAGAGCTGTCCCTGAGCTTTTCTGCTCAAGGCTAGTGCTCTACCACTTTAAGATGAAGCTTCACTTTCAGTTTTCTGGTGGTTAATTAATTGCAGATAAGAGTCCACTGGCTTTGAACCACAATCCTCAGATCTCAGCCTCCTGAGTAGGTGGGATTACAAGGAATGAGACACCAGCGCTTAACAAATCTTAACACTTGTGTGTGTGTGTGTGTGTGTGTGTGTGTGTGTGTGTGTATACCACTACTAAAGTTTGAATTCAGGGATTGGGACTGAGCCACACCTCCATTTTAGGCATTTTGGTAGTTATTTGGATAAAAGCCTCAGAGACTGTCCTGTCCAGGATACATTCAAACCTCCATTCTTAGATCTTAGCCTCCTAAGTAGCTAGGATTACAGACATGAGCCCCTGGACTTGGCAGATGCAGATCAAATAGGGAGAATGGGGATGGGGAAGGCTAGCATCACCTCTCTCTTTTATGAGGGAAGCAAAGTGTTCCTAGCAACAGAAGTCCCAATGGCTGTCACTCTATCTTATCGCCAGGAAGAAGTCACAAGTCTACCCTTATCCACAAACAAGTTCAGGGAAGCTGTAGTTTCTCAGCCTCTATTCTGAGATATGAACAGGATAGTAGGGGTTTGGGTGTGGTTGTTGAGTTAACCAGATTGTAATGACAGCCACAGCTTCGTGGTGCATATTGTTATTACCATTACTGTTATTCTGCCATCATTGTTATTCCAGTTCCTTCAGTTAGAGATGCCCATCTTGTTGTTCTTTCTTCTTCTTTATCTCTAACATTTAACCACCAAGGTTGGGGATTTCATTCTTCCTTCTTAGTATTTTCCATGCCCATCTCTTCCTTTCTCTCCATACTGTTCTTAATGTTTCTTATGTTATTATTTTATTAGTAGAAAAGAGTAACTTTTCTTTTTTATTATTATTATTTTTTTGTTGGTCGTGGGGCTTGAACTCTGGGCCTGAGTGCTGTCCCTCAGCTCTTCAGCTCAAGGTGAGCACTCTACCACTTGAGCTACAGCGCCACTTCCGGTTTTCTGGTGGTTTATTGGAGATAAGAGTTTCACGGACTTTCTTGCTCCGGCTGGCTTTGACCCACGATCCTCAGATCTCAGCCTCCTGAGTAGCTAGGATTACAAGCGTGAGCCACCGGTGCCTGGCTTAAGAGTAACTTTTATACTGTCCTCTATCTCTATCCCTTGATCCATCTTGCACTCTACTAAACAAATCTTTATCAAATATCTCTATCAGAACTTCTGAATCCAAATCTTTCCATCGCTTCCTGCTGTCTATGGAAGTGGTTTTTGTTGTTACTGTCATTTTTCTTTTGTGGTTCTGGGGATTGAACCCAGAGTCTTGTGAAAGGCGAAAGATTTATACGATCTGAAGAGAAACCAGAGTATCCAGAGTCTTGTGTATTAGGCAATTGCCTTTCCACTGATCAAGAGTCCCACGGCAGTGATTCTTAAATGCCAGTGAACATCAGAATCACCTGGGAAACTTGTTAAAAATCAACTGTTTGTTTCTTCTTCTTCCTCTTCCTTCTCTTCTTCTTCTTTCTCCTCCTCCTCCTCTTCCTTTCCTTCTGTGTGTGTGTGTGTGTGTGTGTGTGTGTGTGTGTGTGTGTGTGTGTGTTAGTACTGTAGCTTGAACTCAGGGTTTCATTCTCTAACTTGGCTTTTTCACTCAAAGCTGTGACTCTACTACTTGAGCCACAACTTTACCTTCAGCTTTTTGCTAGCTAATTGGAGATAATAGTCTCATGGATTTGTCTGCAAGGGCTGATCTGAACTACAGTCCTCAGATCTCAGCAACCTGAATATCTAGAATTACAGGTGTGAGCTACCAGCACCTTTCCTTCCTTCCCTTCTTCCCTCTGTCCCTCCTTCCTTCTTTCTTGCGTTAGTTTAAATAGGGTTTTGCTATGTAGCCCAGACTGGCCTTGACCTCACATTTCTCCTGCCTCAGACTCTTGAGTACTTGGATTACATGGTTTACCATCACTAGATTTTCCTTAAAATTTAAGTGCTGAGGCTACAAAATACATGATCAAGGCAGATGGTATAATGGGTAAGATAAATAAAATTATTCTAGTGCACTCATTTAGCATATTAAATACATTGCTGAAAAGAAGATGTATTATTAGTTGTCTTTTCATATACTTGTCTTATTGCCTACAGTAAGTTTCTCATAAATGCAAAACATCAAAGGGTTAAGGGCACCAGCAACCAGTTAGTTCATCAGTAATAGAATTAGCTTGGTTATTGTGGAAAATTAGCTACAAAATAATGTCCTTCTCAAATTGTTTCTGATGCCCATTGTTGAGAGAATGCTGACTTTGGTAGCAAACATGGATTCTGAATGAAAAATAGGAGGGAAAAAGCCATTATTTATTTATTTAATCAACCAAAAACACTTGTCTCCTTTCAACTTCTACTATATTCCACTTTGCTTCTCTTAGACTTTTACTAGGGTTATTATTTTTCTCATACTTGGTGCCACTTTCTTAGTAACAACTGATGTGCAAGGCTAAACATCCAAAAGATTGATAATGTCTTTGCTTCTTTGCACTAATTAGACTGGAAGCAATTTCAGAAGTCCTCATTTCCGATTCAGTCCAACAAACAAAATGATTATGTGGGACTTCTGCGGGAGGTGGGGGGAGGGCTCAAGTGGTAGAATACTTGCCCAGCAAGCACTGTGGGGGTGGGGGAAAGGTCATTTGATCTTTCTTTCTACTCCCCTCAATTCCCTACCCACATCCCCTGAGTGTGAGAGTGTGATCAATCATCCTACTGTGCATGGGAATGAGTCTTAGATGCAAGACTTTCTGTGCCAATATTGGAATCATCTAGACAAACTAGGGTTGGCCCTATGATATAATAGCAGAAATACTCAGTTAAGGAGCATAGGTTAATTTAGGTAGATTCCTGGCTAAGTCCCTTAAGGATGATGTGTGATCTGTGTCTGGAATCACAGATTCAAGTGTCTTACTAGGCTAACTAGGCTTGATTTATACATTGATTGGGCTAAGTCAACTGCCGGAGCCTGCTGGCAACGAAAGGGAATCCTGAATTAGGGGGCGAGGATGAGGAAAAAAAGACACAAGAAAAAGGATGGGGTCGGGAGGTCTGCAGCTCAAGACTGCAGCACTGTTTATTTTTAACTTTCACTAATATATACTATTAGAAGTCAAGAGGTAACATAAGGTTACAATAATCAAAAAAAACAAGGAAAATTTCAGTAAAAACAGAGTGTAGTTAAAAACAAGACAAGGTCAACTGATAGAAAGTAAAACAAACTCTGCAGACATAGCAAAGCAATCCCGGGCACCTGGCCTTATTCTAGTAAGCCAGTTTCTTGTATGTGCCTTCAAGTGAGCACAGGGGTCAAGATGACCTTTGAGCTCTACTGTCGGCTCTCAACAGTCAACATAAGCATAGATTTGTCAGTAAATATTTGGTATAACTTCCATATAACAGATTCTCATGGTCTTATAATAATATATAAAATAATATATTATAAATAATAAATATATTATAAATAAATAAAACTATATTAGATGCCAGGTATGGGTAGCTTATACCTTTAATTCTAGCTACGCAGGAGGCTGAGATGTAAAGACCTTGGTTCAAAGCCTGCTCAGGCAGGAAACCCTATGAGACTCTTACCTTTAACCACACACACACACACACACACACACACACACACACACACACACACACACACACACACACACACAATGCTGGAAGTGGAGCTGTGGCTCAAGTGGTAGAGCACGAGTCTTGAGTACCAAAGCTCAGGGACAGTGCCCAGGCCTTGACTTCAAGCCCCTGTAATGGCACAAAAATAAATAAAAATAATCTCTAGGCAGAGTGTGATTTGGTACAAACCATTTATTCTCAGTAAATATAATGGTGGGAAACTTGGGAAACAGATCTTTTCTAAAGATGAAATGGATTGATGTGTTTATTCTGGCAAGGTGAAGGGCAAAAGGATGATTGTGACCTTCTCCCTTGTGCTTTAAAAAGAGAAATGTAACAGATTTTTGCAATGCTTTCCTAGGTCAGCACCAAAGAGATTTACACTAAATATCCAGAGGAGTGATGTGCACTGAAATCAGTAAGATTATAAAACATGAGAGGCTCTATTAGAAGATGATAGAATTTTAGCTTAGGGCAGGAATTTGTATTTGTTTGTTCGAAGAACAAAGTACATAGTTTATTAGCCTAGATTGGCTAGCAAATGTTCTTTTAGCTCTGATTGTGGAGAAGCTGAGGATTTTCTCAGCTTAACTCAAGGTAGGCCATTGTTCAGAAGCAACCAGCTTTAAGCTCGATTGTCTGTTATTTGAAGAATAATTTAGCATTTTCTCCCTTCAAAGTGAAATATGAGTTTTCTTAGAAATCTTTTCTAATTGTAGTTGCAATATTTTGACGCTCTATTTTAATAATTTTAAGCATAGTATATTAATTTTGATTATAAATGTTCCCACACATATCCTCACTGGTGGTAATATTTTACATTTACTTTCTCATCTGTACAGGTTTTTTTTTTTTTTGGACAACATTCTGATAACTCATTAGGATACATGGCTGGAAAATTCTAATTTTAAAATAGAATAGTTTTAAGCAACATTAAAATTTAATTAGAAATCTCTGCTGCATTTCATTAGGAGGTTATTCTGTAATTACTCAGCAGGTCCTGGTGTTTACTAATGCAGAAGTGACAGCACATAATACTGCTGAATTATTGCCACATCTCTGAAAAAGACAATTAGAAAATGGAGAACAGAGGAAGGCATTGTTTAAAAAGCCTCAGGGGAAAACACTGGCTCAGAACAGAGTTTTAATTTTTTTAAAACAACCTTTCTCTATGTGGAACTAGAGTTACATATAGCTGATGGGCTTCATCTACTATAGGTTAAGTAGCCTACATAATGGCTCCAGTTACACTTTTCATATTTTGCATGAAACCATTTACTGGTAAGAGTAGGTATGAAAGAGGGTCTGTTAGACCTACTATTTGCAGACAGATAATAATCACAGTTCTAAATTACTCAGCTATATATGTAGGAAGAAAATAAACCTGCAAATAACTGCCACAAATTGAGGTTTCCAAGAGGCTTTATGTTTCTCAGTCACATATGATTTCCTGCTAATCAGGGTACAGATATTATATTATGAGCAGAGGACATAATGGAGTGAGAGAGTTTCATCAAATGTACCCCGACCCTGAAAACACCGCAGGAATGTGTGTGTGTCATAATTTCTGTAGATGAGCTTGGTGAGATTCTGTTTTATTTTTTCAAATTTTTGTCTTATGCAGACCTCACATTTTTGCTGTTAAATTGATTCCTTTCCATCAACTGACTCACTGTACTCAAAGAGAATAGAGGCTAGTTGACCTGTGTGTGTGTGTGTGTGTGTGTGTGTGTGTGTGTGTGTGTGTACCAGTCTTGGGGTTTGAACTCAGGTCATGGGCTCTGTCCCTGAGATTGTTTTTGCTCAAGACTGGTGCTCTAACCAGGACCCAGTGACTCCCACCTGTAATCCTAGCTATTCAGGAGGCTGAGATTTGAGGATTGCAGTTTGAAGCCAGCTGGGGCAGGAAAAAAAAACCAAAATAACAAAACAAAACAAAAAACGGAAGTGGCATTGTGGCTTGAAGTGGTAGAACACTCTCCTTGAGCTGGGGGAATAAAAGCACTTAGGCTCTGAGTTCAAGCCCCACAACTGATATACAAAAAAAAAAAAAAAAAAAAGAAGAAGAATAAGAAGAAGACTAGTGTTCTACCACTTGAACCACATTTCCACAATGGTTTTTTTTTTTTTGTTTTTTTTTTTGTGGTTAGTTGGAGATAAGAGTCTCACAGACTTTCCTCCCTGGGCTGGCTTCAAATTTCAATCCACAGACTCTCAGCCTTCTCAGTAGCTACAGTAGGATTACAGGCATGAGCCATGGGCACCCAGCTGTAATTACTTCTTTGGCTAACTAAGACAGAAGTATTTAAAATAAGACCTATATATTATAGATGTGACTGTGTTGGTATGTGTAGTGTAGGTGGTGTGTATATGTGTGTGTGTGTGTGTGTGTGTGTGTGTGTGTGTGTGTGTGTGGGTGTGTGAACAGAGGGTATTGAGGTGAGGGAATGAAATAGTATCTATGGGATGGATTACCTAGATGGTACTGGGTATATGTGTGTATGTACACCAGGTACTTCCACGTGAGTAATACCTCCAGTCCAGTTTTTTGCTATTTGACTGGGGATAGAGTGTCCCATTTGGCTTCAAACCGTAATCCTCAGATATCAGATTCTCAGATCTCAGCCTACTAAGTAGCTAAGATTACAGGTGTGAGACATTGGCACCCAGTACATTAATATTTGCATATATAATTCATTTTATAGATTAGATATTCAATTTACTAATTTTTTGGTGAATATTTTTGGAAAGTATTTGCAAGGTTTATTGTCCTATAGTAATGTCTTTATTTGACTGTAGTATCAGAATAATTCTTACATCATAGAATGAGAAATATTCCCTTCTCTTCTAATTTCTGGGAAAAAAATGTCATGTATTTGTATTATTTCTCCTTTAATTATTTGGATAGAATTCCTCTGTGAACCATTCTGAGCCTGGAGATTTCCTTTTCAGAAGATTTTCAAGGACTATTGCAATTTCTATATAGATAATGTTTTACTGTTAGTGAATTTTTGGTATTTTTTGGTTTTTGCAAAAAATGTTCTATTTCATCAGAGTGGATTTATTGTGAGGTTGTGCACATAAAATTTGTTGTGTAGTTGTTTTGCAGATTATGTTGTTATTCTTTGAATTTCTGCAGTCAGTAGTAACATCCCATCTAGTTCCTGTCATTCTTGTTAGGGGTTTATATAGTTTATGATCTTTGTTAGTCTTGCTAGAGGCACTGGTTTTATTGATCATTTTGTTTCACTCATTTCTCTCTCCTTTTCTGCTTCTACTTAAATTGATTGCTGCTTTTATTTTTACCCTTGCATTGGGTTTTTGTGTCCCTGGTGGAATCTTAGATTACTAATTTGAGACCTTTTCTAATAAGATCATTTAGTCCTTTAAATTTTCCTTCAAGTTCTGTTTTAATTTCACCCCACAAATTTTGATATGTTGTTTTAATTTTAGTTCAGTTGAAAATATTTTTCTAATTTCCTTGGTAATTCTTTTTATTTTATTGTAAAGATGCTGTACAAAGTGGTTACACTTACATGAGTAAGACAATGAGTACTTTTTTTTTTTTTGCCTGTCCTGGGGCTTGAACTCATGAACTCAGGGCCTGGACTCTGTCCCTTATCCTCTCTGTGCTCAAAGCTAGTGCTCTACTACTTGAGCCACAGCACCACTTCTGGCTTTTTCTGTTTATGTGGTACTGAGGAATTGCACCCAGGGCTTCATGCGTGCTAGGCAAGCATTCTAACCACAAAGCCACATTCCCAGCCCCTGATAATTCTTTACTCAGGGATTTTTAGAAGTATATATCTGATTTTTCAAGTGTGTATGTGTTCTCGTATTATCCTTCTGTTACTGACTTTTAGCTTAATTCCTTTACAATCAACAAACATACTTTCAATTCTTTGAAATTCATTAAAGCTTGTTTTAGCTGGATGGGGATGGTATAGGTTTGTTATCCCAGCTATTTAGAGGTGGAGACAGGAGGATCTCCAATTTGTGGCAAGCCTCTCATCAATAAAGTTAGCAAAGTTAGCAATACTTTATCTCAAAAACAAAAGGATTGAGATTGAAGGTCTGGTGGTCGAACACATACTTGGAAGCTTGAGGCTGAGGGTTTAATCTAGCAGACATTCATTGATTCCTGGCATTCTTCCTGGTCTACCTGTGTGTTGTGACAAGGGACTGTTCCCTGACTGGAAGAGGTGATACACAGCTCAAAGGGCAGGGAAATGAAACGATTTGATCCCAGTCAGTAGGAAGGGTGTCCTACCATGGTCAGCTGTTGCTGTTCTTTCCTTCTTCCAAATGGCACATCAGCAAAGACCCATTACTTGCAAGTAGAATCCAAGAAACTCTTCTTTCCTTCTTGCAGGTAGTAGAAAAGCACCTGGCAGGGGTGGGCCCTTCTGGACTGGACATATATAAATGATCTTAGAAAAGTGATCTTAGTATATGTCTAAGATAGTCCTAGCAGAAGACCACAATAGCTCAATAGCTGTTTACATCTGACCATATAAGATGATGCTAATTGAAATGAACTCCAGGACATGGAAACAAAAGGTTTTTCTTTGTTCTTGTTGTTTTTAATGTACTGTGTGAAGTTATTTCTTTTTTCTTTCACCCCCAACCCCCTTTGGTTTGTCCCTTGTTGTCACTGTATTTGATTTTAGTACCCTGTGTCTTATATATACGTTTACCTGATTTGGGGATGGGAAGGGGAACACCAAAATGGTGAGACAAAGGACCAAGAGTTAACCAATGTAACAGTGATACTCACAAGACAATACCTTGGAAATGAACTTTACAACTTGGGGTGGGGGGGGGGGGACGGGGGGGGGGGAAGGTGGGGAGTTGGGGGCAAGGAAAGTGGAAGAAAAATGGGAGAGGTAACAATGTTCAGCAAGAAATGTCCTCATTACCTTATGTATGTAACTGTAACCCCTCTGTACATCACCTTGACAGTAAAATTAAATTTTAAAAACTATACTAAGCAATTTGCCTATAACAGTAAACAGAATAAATATTTTCCTTGCCACCAAAAAAAAAAAAAAAAGAAAAAACAAACAAAAAAGGAAAGTGATCAATGATCAGGGTATGAACTGTGGATTACTTGACTTCACATCTTCAATTTACAACTGACTTGTCATGAGCACTGAGAATAGCTGCTACTTCTTTTTTTTTTTTTGGGTCCAGTCATGGGGCCTGAACTCTGGGCCTGGGCACTGTCCCTCAGCTCTTCAGCTCGAGGCTAGCGCTCTACTTGAGCCACAGCGCCACTTCCGGCTTTTTTCTTTTTGCTTATATGGTGCTGAGGAATCGAACCCAGGGCCTCAGGCATGCAAGGCAAGCACTCTACCACTGAGCCAACTTCCCAGCCCCAGATGCTACTTCTTGAGACTCAGTTTTCTCTTCTATAAAATGAAGTAACAGTATTCACTTTCCCCTCTGGGTAATTGTGATGACTACTTGTCATAATTTGGAGAAGAAAATGCCTGTATGTGCTGTTAGGTATCCAGCAAATGTTAGATCTTTATTATTCTTGGATCACACTGGAGGTGTCAAATTATCACTGGATCTTTGGTCTACTAAAGTGGAAAACAAGGGGAAAGATCATGGGCAGTCTCCTGGGATTCAAAGTCGTGACGTTTCTTAGATAGGTAAAGGAAATTTCTTGTATTTCATGATAAAAAATAAATTTGTTCCTCAAATCAAATATTATCAAGGGAATAATGATCTGTTTTTTTTTGTTTGTTTGTTTTTTGGTCATGGTGCCTGAACTCTGGGCCTGGGTGCTGTCCCTCAGCTCTTCAGCTCAAGGCTAGTGCTCTACCACTTGAGCCACAGCACCACTTCTGGTTTTTTTCTGCTTATGTGGTGCTAAGGAATCAAACCCAGGGCCTCATGTATGCAAGGCAAGCACTCTACCACGGAGCCAACTTCCCAGCTCTGTTCTGCTTTTTTTTAAGCAACCACAATGGAATTCAGAACAACCTTAATTGTAAACCACTTTCTTTAAAATGAAATTCACATAAGCAAATGTTAACATTTCACAAAAATCTTGGAGGGATTTTAATTGACAAATGTAAGAGGTGTAGTTTAATTTGCATTTAAATAGATGTTCTAAATATTTCCTTTTAACTGGGTTTATATCTCTCTTGTAAAACTAAAAATTGATTTCTTCTTTTCTAGCAAAAATGAGTTGCCTTGGGGGTTCATATGGTTAAGAGACTGGGGGCAGCTGTTCTTTTATTTTCCACACTCTATGTGGAAATAGCCTTACCTGAGCAAGGCAGAGGCGAACAATAGAAATAATATAGTTTAAAAACGTGCTTCTGCAAAGGATTGATCAGTGATTTAACAAAGATTGGCACCAGCATGACATTCTCTCCTTAAATGTACAAGGCCGCACAGAAAAATCTCCCCTATTTACAAGCACAGTCAGTCTTCCATCTCTTGGGGACCAAAGTGACCCTCTTAAAATGTACTGGAAAGATGGATTTTCTTTGCCTTTCCTCTTTTTAAATTGGGACAGCAGCTCTCTGAAAAAGCCTCTAGAAATGGAGTTTAGGAAAGCGGAGTTTTCATCTGAAACTTATAAGAAACAATGAGTTTGGTACTTGTTCTCAAGTCTTCTGAGAAGGGGAACCTCAGCATGAAGCTTGGAATTGATTGAGGCCCCTTATTCAAGTCTAACTTTAGGTCTTCTAATGAGTGGTGACAGAAAAACAAATACACATTCTCTTTGTCATTCTTGGCTAGATTACTTCTATCTGACCCTGCTCACTTATAGTTACTAGGTTTGATCACAGGCCTGAGTTTTCAACAGGCCATGCCTGGGTCTTTCTGACAGAGGCCCAGTACCTTTAAACCCATCTCCTTGGGGGGAGGGGGAAGGCTGGGAAGGGAGGTGAAGGGTAAACAAAGGAGGAGGCTGCAATGCTTGGTAAGAAATGTATGCATTATCCTGCCCATGTAATTGTAACCCCTCTGTACAGTATGTTCTCAAATAAAATAAAATAAAATTAAAAAAAAAACAAAACCCATCTCCTTTTCTGAGAATCTGAGCTCTTTTTTTCTTGTCCAATGATGCTGAAGTTGTTTTTGCTCAGAATGTCCAGCATTCCCCATCGTAACAAATTACTTTAAAGACCTTTCTTGCCCTCAAAATACAGTTACTGGAGGTCTTGGTCAGTGGTAGAGCTTCTGCCTAGCATGTGTGAGTTACTGAGTTCAAACCCCAGCTCTGCTAACACAAAACAGAACAAAATAGTTTACTCAGCCACTCACTCATTTGATTAACAAACTATACATTCCTTTGATTGCCTGTTCTAAAAAATGTTCCAGATATGAAAGACAGTAAAAAATGACAAAATGCAAGAAAATGGTCTATCAATATGAAAGTGAAATAAGAACAGAACATAATAGAACTAACAAAATGGTGAGATAGGAATATAGTTAATATTTACACTATGGTAAAATTGCTCCTGACTGCTTCCTCTTAATTCTTTCATCAATCCTTATTTTTTGGAAGACTATTTCCTTAAAGATTTCCTGATGGTTCCAATTCATCATTTGTCATCCTTTTAAAATTTGTTCAGGCACTTGGTTTGATCTGAGAAGCTTGAATTTGGGAACTCCAAAAACTTCCAGGCTGCCAGGCCTCACAGCTTTTTTTTTTTTTTTTTAAAGTGAGATTAATAAATATTCTGTAGAGATTTTTTTTTTCCCCAGTGCTGAGGAGGTAAACAAGCACTTCCACTGAGCTATGTCTCAAGCCCAGTATTCTGGAATGAGAAGTAAAGGCGGACACAAAGTTTATGAAAGTCTGGGTCTCCTGTGTCCTAATCTCTTCTGCTTACTCTTAAACAGGACAGGAACGTCGTGGTAGGGTGTCCCCATTTTCTATAGTCCGTTAGCACACTGGCACCCACCAGTCCCTGCCTATGCTCCACATATTCCTAACGTTTTTGTCTGCTGCTTTGGATATTAATGTCCTATTTGGGGAAATTGCCAACTATGGCTCTGAGACTATAAAGGAAATTCCAGGTTTCTTAACACACTTGACATGTTCATTGAGTTCCAATGCAAGCTGCTACTGAAACTGCCAAGCAGGACTATGTATTGAGGCTGGCTAAGGCTCTCAGCCATTGGTGAGATTTACTTTTGAAAATGGCTCAATGAGTCTGTGAGAAGTGGGGACAGGTGGGTTGGGAGGGTGTTCTTGAATGGGAAGAATACATGTTGATGTTCTAATTACCCTTTTAATGTAGCCTTGAGACTAAAATAGTTGTGTTGGCAGCCTAAGGAAATATGCAAGTCAGCTTTACTTTTCCTATAGTTGGCCTCAAATTCCTGATCTTTGTCCTAAGCCTCCAGAGTGCTGGGATTACAACTGTGCACTACCATTTATGGCTAACAATTTTTATTTATTTTACTATTATTATTATTATTAGGACTTGGGTTTGAACTCAGAGCCTCATACTTTCAGATGTGCTGCCCCTAACTCTACAGTTGTGTTTTGTTATTTTTCACATTTTCATTGAACACAGGACCTTGAGCATTGTGAATTGAAGCAAGAGCTCTACCATTGGGCCATATCTGTAGCCCTTACAGTGCATGTTTCTTTAGCAACATTACTCTAACAGATGCACCGGTAAATGCTTATAAGATTTTGTGTTGACTTTGTCCCCACCACTACTGTTACCTACACCTTCTGAGTGTTTCTGGATGTGCTGTGAATGGAAGCCAGGGCCTTACCTGAGTGCTAGAAAAGCACTCTACCACTGATCTCCAGCCTTGAACATTACCTTTAGTAAAATCATATTTTAATTATAATAAATTGGCCGAGTAGAGAGACAAAAATTGTTTTGTATATGTATTTAGAAGGGACACTAATGTCTTTTGGTGTGTGGTTATGTTTGCCTTGGTAACAGATAAGGGAGATAAGGCAGCTTTTCTTAAGTAGGCAGTTCATTTTTTCCAGGCGACAAGGCTCTGTGCACATAGCATTATTTTAGCAAAGCTTCTGTTTTAATGCAGAATGTTTCAGCCTTGTCCTTCAAGTTCAGGTTGGATCAATTAAGTATCCCTTATTAATTTCAAGGCAAATTAGTTGTAGAGAACTAACAAGTGACTCTCCCACAGCTTTCCTATTCACCAAAATAATTAGATTTGTTAGCAAATATGAAGTATAGAATTGCAAATATTGAACAGTCTCAGCTGCTTTGGCCTGGCTTGTTCATTAGTATTAACCATTCTTTCCCATGTAACCATAAAAGTCTTGGTCTTCTAATTTTATATTGTGAACAGAATTGACAAGGACTTGTGATTGTTTTTAAAAACAGCTTCATTGTTACCTTAAAAAGTATTGAAATTATCGCTGAGTGCCAGTGGCTAACACCTGTAAGCCTACATGCTTAGGAGGTTGAGATCTAAGGATCACAGTTCAAAGCCAGCCTGGCCAGGAAAGTCCATGAGATTCTTATCTCCAATTAACTACTAAAAAACCTGAAGCAGAAGTGTGGTTCAAGTGTAGAGTACCAACTTTGAGTGACAAAGCTAAGGCCCTGAGTTCTAGCTCCAGAACTAGCACCAAGGAAAGAAAGAAAGAGAGAGGAAGAGACAGAGAGAGAGAAAGAGAGAAAGAAAGAAAAAGAAGAAAGGGAACAATGTTAAATAATAAAAAGGTATGTGTACTAAGAGCATTTATATACATCTAGCCACTATAGTAATTTACAATCAAAGATTTACTTTAGTCAGGTGACAGTGACTTCATGTCTATAATCTAGCAACTCTGGAGGCTGAGATCTGAGGATGGTGGTTTGAAGCTAGCACATGCAGGAAGTCTATGAGACTCTTTCTTATCCAAAAATAAAAATAAAAAAAATCTGAAAGTGGAGCTGCAGCTTAAGTGGTAGAACATTAGCCTTGAGTTAAAAAAAAAAAAAAAAAAAGCTCAGTGTCAATGCTTAGGAACTGAGTTCAAGTTCCAGGGTAGTCACCAAAAGACCCCCCAAAATTTACTTACAGTGGAAGACACTCAATGGAGATGATTCAGTAGTAACTGTGCAAGTTTTCTGTGAATTGCATTCACATAAATGTACACTATTGTTATTTTCCAGCATGCCTTGTAGAAAATGACATAGAGAATGAATGAGAAGCTCAGATTGAGGAAGATGGAGAAAAGTAGCTCAAATGAGCATAATCAGCTTTCAGCTGGGGAGAAAAAGGTACTGCAAATGTTTAGGTTATTAGCTGGTATTCACTGACCACCTGGTTACCACGCAGCTAATGAGAGCCAGCACTAATGGCTCAAGGAACTCTGAGTTGAATTCTGAAGTTTTATCAAAATGTTTCTCCACCTGCCCTCAATTATTTAGATCCAATCTAATTTTCCTTCCAAATTAAAGGCTAGGACTCTGACTAATTTATGTGACTGAACATTTAAAAATAGATGTCCTCTCTACCTGTTTGTAATATTGTTGAGAGACAGAGAGAGAGAGACAGAGAGAGACAGAGACAAAAACAGAGACAGAGAGAGACTCATCTTTGAAACATAGCCATTTTTCTAAACTTGTTGAAATGATGTTCAGTGGCAGGAACGTAGCTGGAGCTTTGTCCCTGAAAACTATGATTTCAAGAGCCTTAAATTACCTTCCTCCTAACGCTTCTGCTCTCCACCTATCTACCCACTTCAGCAGCTGCAGCAAGCTCGCTTTTACATTTACCTTAACCTGTTGGCATTTGGACTGAGGCAAAAACCCAAGATTGCAGTCTGAGAGGACCGAGCACTCAGGAGGAATAATACATATACTGCTTCTGGATATTGATCACAGGCTTTCCAGGCTTTCCCTAACCCTGGAGGGCAGGGCTACCTGCAGGCCTCTGGGACTGGATCCTTGGGCTTATTTTACTTGCACGTGTGATCCCAGGCTATCACATGAGGAGCCAGGCATGGCTAGTTGTGAAAGGATGTGTCGTGAATAGCTGTTCTGGTGGACTGATAGGCACCATCAAACCTGTGTAGCACCTAGCCTTCTCCTGTGCCTTTATCTTTCCTGATCTTCTTCTCTATGCATTTGATTTTCCCTTTTTTTTTTTCTTTTTGTCAGTCATGGGGCCTGAACTCTGGGCCTGAGCACTGTCCCTCAGCTCTTCAGCTGAAGGCTAGCACTCTACCACTTGAGCATCAGCCCCACTTCCAGCTTTTTCTGCTTATGTGGTGCTGAGGAATCAAACCCAAAGCCTCATGCATGCAAGGCAAGCACTCTACCACTGAGCCACCTTCCCAGCCCATGATTTTCCTTTTTTTTTTTTTAAACAAAATTCTATTGTTGTTGGCTATGGGGCTTAAACTCAGAGCCTGGACAAAGTCCCTGAAGGTTTTTTACTCAAGGCTAGAACTCTACCACTTTGAGCCACAAGGCCACTTCCAGTTTTCTGGTAGTTTATTGGAGATAATAGTCTCGTGGAATAAGATGTTATGTCAAAAATCGAACTGTACAACTTTGGCAGGGGGTGGGGGGAAATGGGAGGGCAAAAAAAAAAGAAGGGTCTCATGGAATTTTCTGCCCAGGCTAGCTTCAAACCCCGATTCTCAGATCTCAGCCTCCTGAGTAGCTAGGTTTACAGGTGTGAGCCACTGGTACCCAGCTTGATTTTTTCCTCTGTCTCTTTTTCCTCTACTACAGTTACCTTTCTAAAGCCCCAGTTGCATATCATCTTACCTTAGAAAACCAAACCTCACATAGAATAGAATCATCACTGACAGATTAATATCTTATCAGTGGAGATGACCTGGTTTCAAATAGTTCTGAGAAATTTGGGTGTTGTGACGTTTTCTTCCAGGGGTAGAAGTTGATCTCTTTTTCAGAGACAATATGTACATTTTAATTCCTGAAGGTCTGTACTATCATGGCATGCAGTTATTTCCCAAGTATTTGTACCAGAGGCAAAGACTAAATGAATAATTTGATATTGTTTTGCATTGAAATGCACAATATGATTTTTCCCTTGAATGTCTATTTTACTAATTACCCTTCATTTGAAATAGTATTAAAAAATATTTCTCTATAGTATACAGAAAACTGATTCTAGCTGGGTGTTGGTGGCTCATGCCTGTAATCCTAGCTACTTAGGAGGCTGAGATCTTAGGAACACACTTCAAAGCCAGCCCAAGCAGCAAAGTTCATGAGATTCTTTTCTACAACTAACCACCTAAAAACTAGAAGTGGAGCTGTAGGTCAAACTGAGAGAGCACTAGCCTTGAGCACAAAAGAGCTAAAGAACAATACCCAAACCTTGAGTTCAAGCCCCACCACCAAAATAGTTGGGACATAGGAAGAAGCCAATGAAAAAATGAAATAGTTTCAGAAACAGAAGACACAATAGTTATTCAATTACTTATTTCTGTCTTTAGCAAGGAGTAGTTGTTGTGGTTCTAAACAGGGTGCTGTATATCTTTTGATACCCAAATGTAAGAGTTTAGCTCTTTGTCTAGTGCAGTGTTTTGCTTTCTGATAATACCAACAGAAATTAGTCAATGATGTCCACCATATGCCAACTACTATGCTATATACTAGACCAAGTTTGTCTCTTTTAATCCATTTTTACAGATGAGGGTTCAAGAGGTTAATCTCTTCCTACTCTGTCCCACACTCTGATATTGTTAGGTTTTTAAAGAGGCTGCCAAGTAAGAACAACGCCACACACGTGATATTCAGGTAAGGGGTAGGTTAATTCACAGTTCTGGCTGGCATCAGGCCAGGTTGGCACTTCATGAGGCTGGGAAAGAGAGTATCTGGCCCTGGGCTAGGCCTTATTTAGGGTAGGGGCGGGGAAAGGTGTGGCCACATTGAATCCAGATGTGACCTCAGCGGATGCAGATGTGACCTCTTCCAGGTATGCCAGTTGTCTAGGCAATGCATGTACTGGGTGGAGACTGCTCACCATCTAGAAGAGGACCTTACAGATGTATGGTAGAAGCATTACTCAAGTTCACATTGTGAGGTTTGCTGCCTCTGTCTCTAAGGCCCTTCCCCAATCATTTCTGATTTGTTGATAAACTTTGTAGCTATGATTATTGTACTGGGAAAAAAAAATCTTGGTGCTCACAAGTGTGTGTGTGTGTGTGTGTGTGTGTGTTGGTCCCACAGCTTGAACTCAGGGTTTCAAGCTCTAGCTCCACTTGCTTGCTCAGCTAGCATTCTACCACTTTGCCTCCCACCTGGCTTTTTGCTACCTAAAGGGAGATGGAATCACATGGACTTTTCTGCCTGAGCTAGCTTTGAAATCCAGATTTCAGCCTCCTGAGTAGCTTGTGGGCATGAGCCAGTGGTGCTCAGAAATTTGAGCACTGTTAAAGAGGGTCTTAGGGCATGAAATACCAAGTTGAATGTGAAAGATCTCGGGCCTTGTTTATGGCTATTAAGGTGAATAAAAATTGTATTCCTTTCATCAGGACAGTTTTGAGAAAACTATTGGGAACCACGCCTTTAATGACTGGCTAGATACGCTGGGTCTAGACAAGTGTAAAAGATCTTGAGATGCCTTCATCTCCACATGGACTTGAATTGCCCTGGCACTTGCTGCTTACCCCTGCTCTACCCTGCTGCCCAACTGCCTCCAATCTACCGTATTTTAGTTTAGTCACAGGTAGGTCTTACTACATATATACATTGTGTAATGTTTAAATCGGGGTAAATGCATCTGTCTCCTTAAACATTATCTTTTTGTATGTGTGTTGAAAATATTTTAAAAAATTTTCAGGTACATTATTGCTATCTATAAGTCACCCTAATGTGCAATAGCATACCCAAACTGACTGCTACTCTCTATCTGTACCTTAGCCCCTACTGACCACCCTCTCCCCTCACTCCTCCTCTCTCCTCTCCCCTCTTTCTCGCCTCCACTCTCCTCTCCTCTTCTCTGAAACCCACTTTTTAAGGTTCTTCATATGAGTGTGATCATGTAGTACCTGTCTTTCTGCTATCTACCTTATTTCACTTAACATCATGTTTTCCAGTTGCGCCATCTTGCTGTACATGACAGGGTTTGTTCTTTTTTTATGGCTGAACAGTGTTCTATGGTATATATGGGCTGTATTTTCTTTATTGCTGAAGTCTTTGGTAGTTGCTCAATACTGTTAGTTATACAAACTTCTGTTTGTAATGGCTGGAGAATGTATCTACAGTAACATGAATCTACTTAAGCATACTCCCTCTACTTGGAGAAATGACTTCAAAGAAATAGTGAATGGCAACTAAATCACATTGGCTCAACTCACTTCTTTATTAAGAAAGGGCTTAGTGCTTGAACAATTGTTTTCAGCCTAAGATTGGCATATACCTAATTGCTGTTTAAAGATACTTGTTAAATATAAAGGGTAATCAAACGCAGTAATGGTACTCACTAGATACTATATTAAAAATAAACTCTACAACTTGTGGGTGGAATGGGTGTGACATTGTCCAAAAGGAAACGTACTCTTTGCCTGACATATAACTGTAACCTCTCTGTTTTTAGCATTTTCAAATAAAAATAATAAGAATTAAATACATTCGTTAAATTATCAAAAATATTGTTCACTATAGTTATTGGGACAGATTAAGAAGCAAACTGACATTTTTTTCCTCTCAAACTAAATCTTGAGGTCCAGTTTGGTAGCTTGTAGCTATAATCCTAGCTACTCAGGAGACAGATCTGAGGATTGCATTTCAAGGGCAGACTGAGCAAAAAAGTTTGTGAGAGCTTTATCTCCAAGTAACCAGAAAAAGCCAGAAGTAGAGGTATGATTCAAGTGATCAGAGCATCAGCTATGAGTGAAAAAGCCAAGTGAGAACTTTAGGTCTTGAGTTAAAACAATATTGGCACAAAACCAAACTAAACCTTGAACTTGATGGTTTTAATATCTAGGCTATTAAATTAACACTAGGAAGATCTCTAGCAGAGAACTTTTTTTTTTTTAAGTTTTATTTTATTTTATTTGAGAACATACTGTACAGAAGGGTTACAATTACATGGGCAGGATAATGCATACATTTCTTACCAAGCATTGCAGCCTCCTCCTTTGTTTACCCTTCACCTCCCTTCCCAGCCTCCCCCCTCCCCCCCAACCCAATCATACCCCCCCCTCCCACCCCCCACACCGACATTGTAAAGCTGGTTTTGACATGACATTTTGTACTTCTCATTGTGAGCAGAGAACTTTTTTTGTGAAAGCTATGTAAGAAAACAAACATAAAGAGTAAGGTAAAACATTTAGTTTTCACATAACACATTCTCCAAGGACTTGCCCCTGTTTTTGTGGTTTTGCACAATTTGAAACAGAAGATGCTCTACCTGGGGCTGACTTCCTGTGTACTTAGTTCTGAATTCTCTTTGAGGGGGATGCTCTGGCTTCAAATATGGTGTTGATGAATTATTGATGACATTTCAATTGGAGGTAAAAATCTTAACTTCTCTCTTGCCATTTCTCTCTTACAGGTCAAAAATAACTCTTTGGGGGCTTAAACTATGACTTTACTTTATTTCAAAATATTGCTTTGGCCTTTTCTTCACCCCTCAAAGTCTAGGGTCCTGTAAACATTCACATTTTATTTATTTATTTTTTGTTGATCATGAGGCTTGAACTCTGGGCCTGGGCGCTGTCCCTGAGTTCTTCAGCTCAAGGCAAGGGCTCTACCACTTGAACCAAAGCCCAGGCTGGCTTTGAACCGGGATCCTCAGATCTCAGCCTCTTGAGTAGCTAGGACTACTCAACTCATCTTTTATTTAGCAAACATTATTGTCTATTGACTACATTCCAGGCACTATTTGCTGCACTGAGGAGAATACAGTGTCCATGCAGGGGGAAGATGGTCTCTGGGAGTTTCTCTACAGTAGTTTGATGAGAAATACCTGGGGAAATTCTGGTAGAGAATCAATGTCTTAGCAGAAATGTAAGCAATAAAAATACACAGAGGATTCTTCTTCTTCTCCTTCTCCTTCTCCTCCTCCTCCTCCTCCTCCTCCTCCTCCTCCTCCTCCTCCTCCTCCTCCTCCTCCTCCTCCTCCTCCTCCTCCTCCTCCTCCTCCTCCTCCTCCTCCTCCGCCTCCTCCTCCTCCTCCTCCTCCTCCTCCCTCCTTCTCCCCCCCTCCCCTCTTCCTTTATCTTTATTCCATTTATATAATAGATTCTATTTGTAATAGATTCTATTTGAAGAGGCTCCATCTTTCTTTTTGGTAAAAATATACAATAATGTAGCCCATGCCATTTTCAGAGAACTTGTTTACTTCTTGCAGAATGAAAGTCTGACAGAAAGTACTCTCCAAAGCTAGGACTATTGGTGACACACAGTATGTTATTTGTGATAGAGGAAATAAGCTATTTTCCCTCTTCTGGGAAGATGTGCATTTATGAGAGCGTTTATGAAATAATTTGGGTTTCTAGTACATTATCAGGAATTAGTGAGATTGGTTATGGACTTAATTACGCTTTTCTACAAAATGTTTTTAGTCTGCTCTCAAACATTTTGAAGTGGACCTTCATTATAGTTACCAAATTGTATGAAAGCGCATTGCCCTCATCACACAAGGGTCACAGGTGGAATGTAGCAGAGCTGAAATGAAGGGTAATGGAAAAATCCACTACTGTGTTCTCTACTTAAATGTCATGGCTGGGTAAATGGATTTCTCTACTTCCTAGGACTCAGCTTCTACTACATTAGTCTGGCAGCAACTAGAGAGAAGAGGTTGTGCTCTGCAAATTGGCTTGCCGAACCATGTAGTTCATCTTTTTTATTGTGCAAAACAGAAAAAATTGCTTCTAATCAATCCACTTCAACTTTTAGTCTAAAAATTATTTACCATCCCATCAGCTGAAAGGACCAAAGAAATGTTCTATTTGAATTAACTGAAGAGAAAGAGGTATTTGTATCAATAAGCTGCTTGCGATTAGGGTGGCCCAGTCTTACTATGAAAACAATAAAGAAACTTCATTATTATGGAGGTGTCCTTACCAAACTGATTAATGCTTTTAGGATAATTAATCTATATTTCAAACATAATTGGACTCTTATTAACTAAGTCAGAAATGTACCACTTCATGACTGTAATGCTCAAAAGAGATAGGTTTTTCCTAATAGAACATTATTAACTTTGAACTTATAATGTTTGCATTTGATTCACATAATTTGATTGAATTGATGTGAGGTACACGGGAATTTTATTAATTTCTACTTTGTCCATCAGCACAGACAGGGATTTTAAGAAGTGAGTGAATGAATTATGCTTCAAGAATGTAAAAATGAATTTGAGCAAGTGCAAATGACAAGAGTAGACTCATTTAAAATTGTGCCTTCAAGAACAGACCTGAGGACCAATAGAATAGAACTGAAGACCCAGAAATGAACCTGCCAACCTATGGCCACATAATCATCAATGAAGGAGCCAAAAAAAAAATAGGATGGAAGAAAGATAACCTCTTCAACAAATTGTGCTGGCAAAATTGGTTAAACACCTGTAGAAAACTAAAGTTAGATATAAAGTTATATGTCACCCTGCATCAGAATCAACTCCAAATGGATCAAAGACCTTGAGGTAAAAGCAGATACTCTGAAAACATTATAGGAAGGAATAGGAGAAGCACTAAGGCTCATTGGCACAGGTCGAAATTTTCTTAATGAAGACTCAGAAACACAACAAATCAAAGAAAGGTTGGACAAATGGGATTGCATTAAACTGCAGAGCTTCTGCATGGCAAAGGACATAGCTAGCAAGGTTAATAGAAAGCCCATGGATTAGGAGAAGATCTTCACTAGCCATACAACAGACAAGGGCCTCATATCTAAAATGTACTTAGAACTCAAAAAATTAAATCCCTTAAAAACAAATCCTCAAAGAAACAACCACCCTATTAATAAGTGGGCTAAAGACTTAAAGAGAGTCTTCTCTGAAGAGGAAATAAGAATAGCCAATAGACGCATGAACAAATGTTCAACATCTTTGGCCATGAAAGAAATGCAAATCAAAACAACATTGAGATTCTACCTCACCCCGTTAGAATGGCCATTATCAAGAAATGTAATAACAGATGCTGAAAGGGAACAGTACTATACTGTTGGTGGGAGTGTAAACTTGTTCACCCACTCTGGAAAGCAGTATGGAGGTTCCTCAAGAGATTAAACATAGGGTTGGGAAGGTGGCTCGGTGGTAGAGGCTTGCCTAGCATGCATGAAGCCCTGGGTTCTATTCCTCAGTACCACATAAACAGAAAAAGCCAGAAGTAGCACTGTGGCTCAAGTAGTAGAGAGCTAGCCTTGAGCAAAAGAAGCTCAGGGACAGTGTCCAGGCCCTGAGTTCAAGCCCTATGACTGGCAAAAAAAAAAAAAAAAAAAAAAATATATATATATATTAAACATAGCACTCCCCTATGACCCAGCAATCCTACTTCTGGGTATTTACCCAAATGATCACAACAAGCCATACTATAGCTACCAGCAAAACCATGTTGCCCCTCAGTAGATGAATGGATCAAGAAAATGTGACATATATACACAATGGAATTCTATGCTTCATCAGAGAAAATGGCATTGCCCCATTCATAAGGAAATGGAAAGACTTGGAATATATCGTATGAAGTGAAGTAAGCCAGACCCCCCCAAAAGCATAGATCCCATGGTTTCCCTCACTTGTAATAATTAGCATATGTCTAGAATAGTCCTAGCAGATGAGTAGAATGTCTCAGTGGCTATGTACATATGAATATATAAGATGATGCTAATTGAAATGAACTCCAAGACATGGACACAAGAGGTTTTCTTTGTTGTTGCTGTTTTTAATGTACTATGTGATATATATATATATATGTATATATATGCGTATATATATATATATATAAATTGTGAAAATACCATACAGAGGGGTTACAATTACATGGGCAAGGTAATGAGTACCTTTCTTATCAAGCATTGTTGCCTTCTCCTCCTTTGTTTCCCCTTCCCATTCTTTTTTTTTCTTTTATGTTTTTTTTTTTTTTTTTTTGCTGGTACTGGAGCTTGAACTCAGGGCCTGGGCAGTGTCCTTGAGCCTTTCTATGCTCAAAGCTAGCGCTCTACCACTTGAGCCACAGTGTCACTTACTGCTTTTTCTGTTTATGTGGTTCAGAGGAATTGAACCCAGGGCTTCATGCACGGCAGACAAGTACTCTACCACTAAGCCACTTTCTCAGTCACTCTTTTATGTTTTTTTTCCCTATATTTTATCCCCTTTTGTCACTGTATTTGATTTTGGTACCCTGGTATTGTACATACATTTTTCTTTTTTTTTTTTGTCGGTCGTGGGGCTTGAACTCTGGGCCTGGGCGCTGTCCCTCAGCTCTTCAGCTCAAGGCGAGCGGTCTACCACTTGAGCTACAGCGCCACTTCCAGTTTTCTGGTGGTTTATTGGAGATAGGAGTCTCACGGTCTCTCCTGCCTGGGCTGGCTTTGAACCGCGATCCTCAGATCTCAGCCTCCTGAGTAGCTAGGATTACAGGTGTGAGCCACCAGCGCCCGGCTTGTACATACATTTTTCTGAATTAGAGAAGGGAAGGGGAACCAAGAAATGGTGAGACAAAGGGCGACAATGATACTCACAAGACAATATGTTAGAAATGAACTGTGCAGTTAGGGTGGGGATTTGGAGGGGGGGAGGGAAAGTGGGAGAAAAATGAGAGAGGGGGTAACAAGTTAGACAAGAAATGTACTCACTACCTTCTGTTTGTAACTGTCACTCCTCTGTGATCACCTTGATTATAAAGTCAAGTTAAAAAAAAAACTTGAATGGAAAAACTTAAGGACCAGCAGCCAAGGAGTGGGGAGGTAAAAGAAAGGATAAGAGGAGAGGGTCTGGTGGCAAGGGGCGTATGAGGCCCAGGAAGTCAGTGCTGGGAATTAGGGTGCTGTAGGCCTCATTTGAGGGAAAAAAAGGAAAAAAAAAAAAAACAACTTCCTCATATCTCCAACTGGAAAATATTATCTGGGTTCTCCAAACCAAAGTTTTCCGCTGTAGCAAGAGTCCAAATTTCTGAATGAAACTTAGCAGAGAATAAAAGGTGTGTTGAAACCAAAAATTTTCAAGTAGTTCTAATTTTTTCCAGTGGCTAAACCCTGACCCATCTACATTAAAAAAAAAAAAAAATCTCTTCTAAAGAGCAAACTTACCTTTTTAAACAACTACATAATAGGGTATTAAGCAATATCTACAGACCATATTAGGTCTTATTTGGTTTGAAGGTTTAAATTCTAGGACCCCATTTCAAAAGAAGTCTTTTAACCTTTGTAAAAGAGAGATAGAGCTCCATTGCAGAGGGCTCCCTTTTGTGTTCTCCTCCCTGTCTGTCCCCAATGGGGGCTACTTAGGCCCTGGCTTCTGCCTGTAAAGAGGAAGGCACAGCTGGCATTGGCTTTGATTGGAGTTTGCTCCGTCCTCAGTTCGCCTCTCATTACCAGGGCCGCATGTGTTATTAACTCTCACAAAGCCTCCCACCTCTTGCAAGTGAAGAGGGTTCAGTTGAAGTGGGCTTGGTGTATAGAGTGCATGGGAGACTGCTTGTATCGCAGGATCCTACAGCTTTAGGTCTTAATTCTTGTAGAGCCTCATTAGAAAGCCTCGAAAGATTAGGAATCAGGAAGAGGAAGAGAGAATTAAGAAAAGGATCAGGGAAGCAATCTTGAATGCAATGCTTTATACAGACAGGATTTTTGGTAAACTAGGTTGTAGACAGAATACGGTCTAGAAAATGTTGAATGGTAGGTAACCTTGCTATTTCTTGGTTGGATCTGAATGTTGACTTCCTTCCTGTCTTCAAGGGTTGGTTATAGCTCTCTTTATATCTCCTCCTCCTCCTCCTCCTCTTCCTCCTCCTCCTCTCCCCCTCCCCCTCCCCCTCTTCTTCTTCTTCCTCCTCCTCCTCCTCTTCCTCTTCTTTCTCCTCCTTCTTCAACTTGTGCCAGTCATGGGGTTGAACTGAGGTCCTGAGATCTGTCCCTGAGCTTTTTCTCTCAAAGCCAGTGCTCTACCACTTTGAGCCACATTTCCACTTCAAGTTTTCTGGTAGTTAACTGGAGATGAGTCTCCTGCTGGGGCTGGCTTTAACCCGCAAGTCCTCAGATCTCAGCCTCCTGAGTGGCTAGGATTACAGGCATGAGTTACCAGTGCCCAGCTGTTTATATCTTGACTTTAATTCCAAGTCTTAACCTTTTAGTCTTTGTCCCCTGATTGCAAAGATAAAATTTTTTTATTTAAGGGATGACTTTCTGAGGTCTCATCAACGCTAACATTGGGGGGTAAAATTATTCCTATGTGTTCCCCTTTCCCCCTCCCCCATCCATGCATCAAAGGTATTTTAGAAAACACAAGGCTCATATAATTAGGAATAAAATAGAGTCATCAATCCTGTGGAACACAAATGAAATGTATTTTTATTTAATATTTTATTTTTTAAACATATATGGGATTTTATTTGCATCCAACTCAGGTTTGCATCCAAGTCAGGTTAAACATTTCAAGCCCAAGCACTCTCTAGAGCAAGGATATCTGCACAAGTTCATTAACAAAATCAATTTCACATGTGAAAAAAATGACTACTAATTGTCCTATTTTGTTGTTGTTGTTATTATTGTTCATAGAGAAGTCAGGCTTCATGGGAAATAGATGAAAAGTAAAACAAATTCATCTTCTAAGAGAATAGCCAACATCTATTTGTATTGTAGCTTCCTTCCTTCCTTTCTTCCCTTTAATATCATTATTTTTACCCCAGAAAGTCTTGATAGTACTTAGGCGCTTTTAGAGGTCAGAACTTTGGGAGCAGATTAATGAACAAAGAAGGGCATAAATTTGCCTTGGGAATTACTGTCCCCTCACCACCAAAGTTTACTATTTTGTGTTTGTTGGATTAATTAGATTCTAAACTTATTCTCCCTGCATACCCAGGGGTTGGTTAGAGCTAGGCTTGGGAGGTCAGGGGTAGAGGGATGTGGGATAATTGATCTCCTCCCTCCCCCAACAACCAAAGAGGTGGGGGAGAAGATCCTCAGCGGGGTTCCAGTGCCTGCTGGGCACAGGACAACGACTTTCTCTTTTCCTATCACTTGGCCATCGGACTTACCTGCCAGTGTGGTATCTCTGGGCACTTGCCAGGGCTGATGCAGAAAGAGAAGCATTCCAGGGACGCCATTCATGATAGGCATGCGTGCCCCGGCCTCACTTTCTGTCCTTCTTTTCTCTTCTTCTTTTAAGGTTGCACACAGTGAGGGGAAGAGGAGAGCGCAGCATCACCCAGTGAGTGTCGCTGCAGCATGACCTTCACAAGAGGAAGGAGCAGGGAAGAAAAAAGGCACTCTATATTTACCCAGACCCTTTTAGAGTTTAAAGGAAAAGAAAATAAAAGTAAATAAAAGCTTTAATGTAGCTGGGACAACCTGAGATTGATGGATAAACTATCTTCTCACACCTTCTTGGAATGCAGATTCAGAGCCTTCCTCCCTTTTTGTTCTATTGGCACTTTCAATTTTAACACATATATGCACACTCTTGCTTGTTTGCATGCACACACAGACACAGACACAGACACAGACACGAACCCATAGGCAAACTATAAGCAAGTAAATCATATGGCATATTCCATTCAGTTAAAAAAAAATAAAGATAACTTAGTAGCACTTTTCAAGATTCAGGATGGCAGGATTTAAAATTATCATCGAATCTGTGACACTGCCTGGAGGTAGTTTTACTTTTGGAAGAAATTCCATTTTGCATTTGGTAGGAAATTTCTGTCTTATGAACAGACTTAATGCCAAGCAAGGAGAATTATGGGGCGTTTTGGTAGTGTTGTGCCATTCTATCATATGTGCAGAACCAAGTAAAATTTGTATTATGTATTTGTGTGCATAAGCACACATAAATATGTATGAAAAGTAATCTCAGAATTGTAGAACATTAGGGCTAATCATGTCCTTTGCACCCAATGAGCAGTCCAAATCCCTCAACTGGCAGATGGACTGATTTTTCACAGTGCAATTCTTTGTCTTTTCAAGAAGCTCGCCTTTCTGTTTTGCTGCTGTTGTGGAGTGTTTTCTAATAATTACTTCATGACAGATCACTTTGACAACATGCCAAGAGCATATACTGCTTAGGCAACTTCATTTTATGCTGTTTAAGCATTTATAATTACTTTGGTTTCCATATTTTCTATTTTCCAAAGAAACACACAATTAAATTCTGCACTTAGAATTTGCTCACAGACAGTTAACCAAACAGGTGCAAATGAATTCTCTTGTTTAAGGGTCTTTTTTAATCTTGCAATTTTATTCCCTCGGTCCATGGAGAGGAAACCCTAGTGAGCATCACTCTTTCTAATGGTCTATGAGGCTTTTTTTTTTTTAAATCTGTGGGTTTGAGATGGTACTTGTGGAAAGGAGAGAGAGAAATTCACAGTAGGTAGAAAGATCTCTTTCTCTCTCTTTTTCTTTCCCTCCCTCCCTCCCTTCCTTCCTTCCTTCCTTCCTTCCTTCCTTCCTTCCTTCCTTCCTTCCTTCCTTCCTTCCTGCCTTCCTGCCTTCCTTCCTTCCTTCCTTCCTTCCTTCCTTCCTTCCTTCTTTCATTCCTTCCTTCCTTCTTTCCTTTTTTCCATCCTTCCTCCCTCCCCCACTCTTTCCTTGATTGCTTATAAAGCAGATAAGATGAGTTTATTTGAAAGTGAAAGGAAAGACACCAAGTAGGAAGACTCTCCATTCTGAGAGAGGATCTCAAATAGGAATCCTGCAGGGATAGATTTTCTGAGGAGTCTCAGCCTGTAATCATAGCTCTTCATAAGATTGTGTTTCAAAAACAATTAGGGAAGTAAAGTTCAAGCATTCTATCTCCACAATAATCAGAAAAAAAATAAGGCTAACGATATGACTCACATAGTAGAAATCCAGCCAAGCAAGCATGAAGTCCTGAGTTCAAACTTTGATACTGGTAGGAAAAGAAAAGATTTTTCTTAGGAAAATTCGTATTTCTCTGCAGTTGCTGAACAAATGACATGGTCTATTTCTGTTTTACCTTCTGGAGACACAAAGAAGTCTCAGGTATTTGAAGGTACAGGGATTTAAGACGTGGCCGATTATGATTAGAATTCAAAATTTCTAAATGGAAATAAATTTGTATTTGTTTGTTTGGTTATGTGCCAGTCCTAGGGCTTAAACTCAGGGCCTTGGTGTAGCTATCTCTGAGCTTTTTTGCCCAAGACTAAGATTATGCCATTTGGGCCCTTTGGGTCATAGCTCCACTTCTGGTTTCTTGCTGATTAGTTGGAAATGATAGTCTCACAGACTTTCCTGTCTGGACCTGTATCAAACCTCAATCTCAGCCTCCTGAGTAGCTAGGATTACAGATACAAGCCACTAGTGCCCTGCATAAATAGAAATAAATTAATTTTTTTTTACTACTTTGTTTTTACAAAATTGTTAGGGTAGTGTTGTCAAATACCCATTCATTTCTCTCTCTCTCCCACAATTTCTAAGTTTATGAAGTGTGTGTATGTGTGTGTGTGTGTGTGTGTGTGTGTGTGTGTGTGTGTGGCCTGAACTCTGGGCTTGGGCAACTACCCTGAGCTCTTCAGTTCAAGGCTAGGGCTCTACCACTTGAGCTACAGCGCTACTTCTGACTTTTTCTGCTTATGTGGTGCTGAGGAATTGAACCCAGGGGCCCATGCATGCAAAGCAAGCAATACCACTGAGCCACCTTCCCAGCACTAGGTTTTTTTTAATGTATAAAATAAGATAACCAGTAAGATGACCTCATAAGGAAAAATAAAATAAAGGCAAAGAAAAAGAGAGTTGCTATTTGTAACAAAACAAGGGACATTCTTTGAATAAAAAACATATGTTTTGATAGGTGCCTGTAATCCTTTTTACTCAGGAGGCTGTGAGCTGAGGATTGCTGAGGTTGAAAGCCAGCTTGGGCAGACAGTGTGAGACTCTTATCTCCAATTAACTACCAAAGAGCCAGATGTGGAGCTGTGGTTCAAGTGGTAGAGTACTAGCCTTGAAAGCTCAGGGATAGCACCAAGGCCCTGAGTTCAAGCCTAGGACTGGCACCAAAAAAAAAAAAATACAAAAGAATTATTTTGCTTCATTAGAGATCCAGGTCAGGAACTCATGCATGCTAGGTAAGCACTGTATCAGGGAACTTCACTTACAGCCTGAAAACATTTTTCTTTAAAGCCAGTATTTTTAGCAGAGTATTGTAAGCCAGCCTCTCCTCTAGCAGCTATGGTTTTAGAAGACTTTTATTTTGGGGTCCTTCAGTGTGTCAGAGAGAGAGAGTGAGGTTTTCCTGGGCCTTGGGTGCAGAGCTGAGGCCTGTTGTTGCAATCAGAAGGTGAGAATTTGATTGAACCAGGGCCAGAAACCATTGCTTGCACAAATGGAGAGAACTCTCTTATTCATTTTCTTCTCCAGGAGATGAGAAATGTCAAGCTGTGAGCCATCGAAAACACCTTTAATCAAACTCATTTGGGTTTTAATTTTAAGAACCACACTTTCTGGGAAATGGAATTGGTACTGTTTAAATATAAATCTCATATAAAAGTTATTCAGAAGAATCATGAAGCTTAACGATTTCTATTTCCCTACATATGTCTCTTTTTTTAGAATCAGAGGGGTTAACCAGGTGACTGTGCAAGCATAGACCCCCTAGCTTCCCAAAGAAGAAACCAGGGGCTTGGTTGCCATGCAATTTCCTTTATGTTTCTTCTCTCTTCGGTGTCTTACTTTACCAAATTTAAGCAAGGAAAGCCTGTGGAATTTGTTCTAGAAAAGCTAAAAACTGTCAAAGAACATAATCATAAAATTTGAAGCCCTTAATTTGACTTCACTTTGTGATTCTAGAACTGGGCAACACTCTTCCATAAAATAGAAGTAGTGTTCCAATGAGTTGAGCAGAAGAAACAGGTGTGTGTGTGTGTGTGTGTGTGTGTGTGTGTATACACACACTACTGGGGCTTGAACTCAAGGCCTGGTTGTTCCCCTGAACCTTTTTGCTCAAAGCTGGCCCTCTACCACTTATGCCACACATCCACTTCTGGCTTTTTGTTGACTAATTGCTACATAATTTTGTTTCTGTTGTATGTTCTTCCCCCGTGGTATAAACCCTGCTTTCACTGTATTTGATTCCGGTGTCCTGCATCTTGTATACACATTTTTCTAATTTGGGGAGGGGAAGGGAAATAACACATGCTGAAATAAGGATACAGGTTGACCATTGTAACAATGAGATGTACAAGACACTATGTTGAAAATGAACTTTACAACTTGGGAGTGGGGGAGAGGAGGAGTTGGGAAGGTGGGCAGGAAAGGGATGGTAGGACAAAAACAAAGGAGGAGGTAACAATGCTCGATAGGAAATGTACTCATTACCTTACTCATGTAACTATAACCCCTCTGTACAGCATTTTTACAATTATATAAATATATGTATGTATATATATGTGTATATATGTATGTATGTATGTATCTATCTATCTATCTATATATATATATATGAGTCTCATGGATTTTTCTGCCTGCTATTGGCTTCAAACCACAATCCTATATCTCAGCCTCCGGAGTAGCTAGGATTACTGGTCGAGTCATTGGTTACTCATCCAGAGACCGATTTTGCAGACAAAGAAATTACTGACTGCAGATAGCTTTTTGTGAAGGACAGAAAATACAAAGATAACTTTACTGTCATACCATGTTGTCTATTTCAGAAATATGGCTCTCTTGTTCTTCTGATTTATTTATTTATTTATTTTGTTAGTCATGGGGCTCGAACTTTGGGCCTGGATGCTGTCCCTCAGCTCTTCAGCTCAAGGCTAGCACTCTATCACTTGGGCCACAGCACCACTTCCAGTCTTCTGGTGGTTTATTGGAAATAAGAGTTTCACAGCTTTTCCTGCCCAGCTGTCTTTGAACTGTGATCCTCAAATCTCAGCCTCCTGAGTAGCTAGGATTACAGGTGTGAGCCACAGGTGCCCGGCTCTCCTGAATTTTTTGTAATGGCAGATAACAACTTAGTTTGGGTTTGGTGATAAGAAATTTAGCATGAATAACTCATTTTGATTTTTAGTCCGGTCTGCTTAGTCACATGGACACCTCTAATTTTTTAAATATTTTCATTATCTTTAAGCAGTTGTACAAAGGAAGTTTATGAATACAGTACATCTTGATTAATGTTACCCCTTTTAACATTTGACTCCTCTAATTTTTATTTAGCAAAACAAACAATGCAACTACCAATTGGAGGATGAAACTAGGTCTGGAAATGGATAAATCTGGAAAAGACTGTGGAAATGTCCAGGAAATTTTTGTTTAAAATTTATGCACTGATGTTTGTGGTAACAATATGATACAGAGATAGGATGGATAGATATTAGAGATTTTTTTTGGGGGGGGGGTCAGTCATGGGGCTTGAACTCTGGGCCTGGGTGCTATTCCTGAGTTCTTCAGCTCAAAGCATGCGCTCTATCACTTGAGCCACAGTGCCACTTCCAGTTTTCTGGTGATTAATTGGAGATAAGAGTCTCACAGACTTTCCTGCCTGGGCTGGCTTTGAACTATGATCCTCAAATCTCAGCCTCCTGAGTAGCTAGGATTACAGGCGTGAGCCATGCTTATATTAGGGATTTTACTGCATATTAATTTACTTTCCTCCATTCCTGGGACCTTTAGTCTTTGAGATAAAATCCCATGAATTCTGTCAGTAATCTTTTTTGCTCAAGGCCAGTGCTCTACCACTTTGAGCCATAGCTCCATTTCCAACTTTTTGTTGATCAATCAAAGATAAGAATCTACTGGACTTTCTGAGCCAGCTGGTTTTGATTGGAGATTCTCAAATCTCAGCCTCTTGAGCAGCTAGGATTAAAGACATGAACCACTTTCTGGCCAGGTCATAGGGCTTGAACTCTGGCCCTGTGCTCTGTCCCTCAGCTCTTCAGCTCAAGGCTAGTGCTCTACCACTTGAGCCACAGCGCCACTTCTGATTTTTCTGGTGGTTTATAAGAGATAAGAGTTCCTGGCCTTTCCTGCCTGGGCTGGCTTTGAACCATGATCCTCAGATCTAGCTAAGATTACAGGCAAAACCAGGTTTTGTTTGTTTGTTTGTTTGTATTCTGGTCGCTCGTGGGGCTTGAACTCTGGGCCTGGGCGCTATCCCTCAGCTCTTCAGCTCAAGGCAAGTGCTCTACCACTTGAGCCACAGCACCACTTCCAGTTTTCTAGTGGTTTATTGGAGATCAGAGTTTCAGGGACTTTCCTTCCCCTGGCTGGCTTTGAACCATGATCTTCAGATCTCAGCCTCCTGAGTAGCTAGGATTACAGGCATGAGCCACCAGTGCCCCGCTAACGTTTTGTTTTTTAATGAAGAAATTTTAATGGATTTAAAAAATTTTTATTTTCTGAAGATATGATTATATAAAGCCTTGAAGTACAAGGACTTCGAGTGTTGTGTGATGTCTCATAATTGTTTTTTTCTTGAGCTTTACGAAAGTCTGTTCTTAATCACATTTTATATTTCAGTATGCCTTTTGGCTTTTCATCATGGGGAACCAGTGATATTTAAAAGAACCAGTTGGGCAAAAAAGAAGCAAGATGAATCATAATCTAAGAATCTGTGGTGCAGGAGGTTTTCTAGTTTCCTTATAGTAATGAAATAAATGAAGGTTGAAGCTTCTAGAATAATCTTAACTTCTCATTTAGTTAGGTAGGGAGCAATTTTTGTGTTTTCCTCCTCAATTTTAATCTAGAAGCTGACATTACAGTAGAGAATTCATCTGAGGAATTCACAACAAAAATCTTCATGTTGTACTTCAAGATGGAGTGAAATGAGTGAGAAGACTGAATGGAGAACATGAGATTTTTATCAGTAAACTTTGTGTGTGTGCCTCACAAGGCTTGACCTCTGGGCCTGGGCAATGTCCTTGAGCCTTGTTACTGAAGGCTAGTGCTCTGTCACTTAAGCCACAGCTTCACTTGTGTGTGTGTGTGTGTGTGTGTGAGAGAGGGAGAGAGAGAGAGAGAGTGAGAGAGAGAGAGAAAGAGAGAGAGAGGTGTTTCAGGCACTGGCTTTGAATGTCAGTCCTCAGATCTCAGCTTCCTGAATAGCTAGGATTAAAGGCATGAGCCACAGATGCCCAGCTAAACTTCCAAGTGTGTAATTTAATAGTAAATACATTCATATCATTATAGAACTAATCTTTTTTATTGTAAAGATACTGTACAGAGGGGTTACAGTTACATGAGTAAGGTAATGAGTACATTTCTTTTTTGTTTGTTTTTTTTGGGTCCGGTCATGGGGCCTGAACTCTGGGCCTGGGTCCCTCAGCTCTTCAGCTCAAGGCTAGCGCTCTACCACTTGAGCCACAGCACCACTTCCGGCTTTTTTCTTTTTGCTTTTGTGGTGCTGAGGAATCGAACCCAGGGCCTCTGGCATGCAAGGCATGTGCTCTACCACTGAGCCATCTTCCCAGCCCCATGAGTACATTTTTTTTTTGTCGGTCGTGGGGCTTGAACTCTGGGCCTGGGCGCTGTCCCTCAGCTCTTCAGCTCAACGTGAGCGCTTCTACCACTTGAGCTACAACGCCACTTCTGGTTTTCTGGTGGTTTATTGGAGAGAGGAGTCTCACGGTCTTTCCTGCCCGGGCTGGCTTTGAACCGCGATCCTCAGATCTCAGCCTCCTGAGTAGCTAGGATTACAGGCGTGAGCCACCAGCGCCCGGCTATGAGTACATTTCTTATGGAGCATTGTTACCCCCTCCTTTGTTTTCCCTCTACCATCCCTTCCAGAACTAATCATTAGAACTCGCTTTTCCCCCTTCTACTGAACCATGCCCTAGCCCTTTTGTTTGCACTTTGTTTTCGAGATAGGACCTCACTAACTTTGATGCTCTCAAGATTTTTGTGCCTCATTTTGTTGAGTTACTAGGATATAGACTCACCCTACCATGCTTGGCCAATTGATAGAACTTCTAAGTCACACTTCACAAGGCTTTAGGAGTAAACTACCGTGATTATTTTTTGCAGTTTACATGGAATGCTAGAGTTCTGTTAAGAGTTGAAAATTTATCAGATGGGCTTCTTAGAATAAGATGAATGGTTTTGTATGTGTAGCACAAATATTCCAGAACTCTCTAAAATATTGAAAGCAAGATTTAGGAGTCAGTGAATGAATTTTCCTTGGGATATTTATCAGATAACTCTGGTATTTAATCATTAAAGCTGCCAAATAATTTTACTTTTTTGGGGGGAGGTTTCGGTCGTGGGGTCTGAACTCTGGGCCTGGACACTGTCCTTCAGCTCTTCAGCTCAAGGCTAGCGCTCTACCATTTGAGCCACAGCTCCACTTCTGGCTTTTTTCTTTTTGCTTATGTTGTGCTGAGGAATCGAACCCAGGGCCTCATGCTTGCAAGGCAAGCGTTCTACCACTGAGCCACCTTCCCAGTCCTGCCAAATAATTTTAAAATAAACCTTTTGAGATAATTTTAGATTTACAGAATGATCGCAACAAGGATATAGAGTCCCCAATATGTTTTCTGCATAATCTCCTCTAAAGGCAACAATTTACATTAACACCATACATTTGTCAAAACTAAGAAGCTAGTGTTATACATTATTAACTAAACTCTAGACCTTATTTGGATTTCACCAGTTTTTTTCATTCATGTTCTTTTCTATTCTGGAATATAATCTAGGATATCATATTGCATTTCCATCTGTTAGTTTTGTGTGTGTGTGTGTGTGTGTGTGTATGTGTGTGTGTGTGTGCGCGCACGCGCAAGTTCTGGGACTTGAACTCAGGGCCTGGACTGTCTGTGAGCTTTTTTACTCAAGGCTAGCTCTCTACCACTTGAGTCATAGCTCTACTTTTGGCTTTTGGTAGTTTATTGGACATAAGGGTCTCACAGACATTCTTGGCTAATCTGGCTTCAAACTACAATCTTCAGATCTCAGACTCCTGAGTAGCTAGGATGACAGGCATGAACTACCAGTGCCCCCCAAGTCACCTGTTAACTTTAACTATTAAAAAGTTCTCAAGCTGATGATATTGTTCTAGTGTTTCTTGGAGAATCTTTCCCATGAAGCAGTTCATCCTCCCAGTTCTTAGCTAACTCTAAATCTGGCATGACTTTCCTTCATTAATTTTCTCTAGCTTAGTCTATTGTCTTTCTAAAGTGCTATGTCTCTGAGGTTTATAGTCCACTTTTCTAAACTTTAGAAAGTACCTCTTTCAATCTAGTGCTCTCTCAGAGACCCCTGGAGGCATCTCACATTTCCAGAGTTCCTTTTCTCAGCCTCCATTACCCCTCTCTCAAGCCTCTCTTAAATGCAATACTTTTTTTCTTTTTTTGTTGTCAGTACTGGTTTTGAACTCAAGGACCTTATGTTTGCTTGGCTTTCTTGTTCTGCTGGTGCTCTAAGACTTGATCCGTATCTCTAGTCCTGTTTGGAAATAGAGTCCCAGAACTTTTCTGCCCAAGCTGGCTTCATACCTTGATCCTCCAGATCTCATCATCCTGAGTAGCTAAAATTTACAGATGGGAGCCAATTATGCCTCAGCCCCCAGCCTCAGCCTGTTTTCTTTTGGATGGGGTTTTATGTCTTTGACCTTGAACTTCAACCCTCCTATCCATGCCTCCACCATAGCTATGAGTACTATCCAGCCTAATTCAGCTGGAATCTCACTAAGTTTTTGCTTGGGCTGGTCTTGAACTGTGGTTCTGCTAATCTCTGCCTCTCAAGCAGCTGGGGCCACAGGCATGAGCCATGGAAATTTAGAGTGTGACCCTATTGAATGGACATATTCCCTATGAAAAAAAATTTTTTTTTGGGTCCGGTCGTGGGGCCTGAACTTTGAGGCTGGGTACTGTCCCTCAGCTCTTCAGCTCAAGGCTAGCACTCTACCACTTGAGCCACAGCGCCACTTCCGGCTTTTTTCTTATGTCGTGCTGAGGAATTGAACCCAGGGCCTCGAGCATGCAAGGCAAGTGCTCTACCACTGAGCCAACTTCCCAACCCCTCCCTATGAAAATTTTAATGCTGCTTGATTTGTACCTGTGCATCTCAGGAGTGGGCAGGGCTGAGAGAAGGGTCAGGACTCTTTCACACTGTGCTTCTTAGTGCTCCTTGTCCATTAAAATGTTCTGTTATTGGTGTGAATATGCTATGTTCAAGAATGTTAAACCTCAACCCAAGCCAACCAACAACTGACCAAAAAACTTCACTAATTATGGGGAACTGACTGAATAATTTTCTTTTTGTCTTTGTAAAACTGTTAAACTCATTCTTCTACAGAAGGAGATACTAGATGTCTAGTACACTCATTGGCTCCATTATTCCTGAGGGTCAGCCTTATTTCTTCCCTACTATTTCAGCTTCAGAGCCCTCTCTGGTGCTGTAACTAGTTTTGCGCTCTGTTGTGCATGCTGCCCTTGCTGTGAGCATTGGGGGAGGGAGACCATGGAGGCAGTGCTGGTCCCAGAGGCCTCCCAACTTGTTTTCTCGACCCGTCCCTGATGTCAGCTGGCCTTGTGGTCATTTGCTGCCTGTTCAGAAGGTAGAGGGAGGCACGCACCGCTGCTGGACTCCTGGGCTGGGTAGTGTGCCTGACTTTCTAGCAAATTAATTAGCTAGATGAGGCAGAAATTGTTCCCCCCTCCCCTGCTACTCCCCACACCCCCTAAGTGATTTCTTGCCTCCAGAAACGTTTTATCTTCCTGGGTCTACTCAGTGACTCGTGACTTGTCAAAATATGATTTCTTCTGTCTACGCTGACACTACACAGATGCTCCCACTTACAGTTCACATTTTCTTAGCACACACAACTAACACTACCGAGTCATTTCATTTACATATTTTTTAATGAGTAGCACAGTGTTCTTAGGGGCCATAAGCACATCTTAAGTGAGAGTAAATTATATTTTGGTTGATCATTAATTTTTTTTTTTTTGTCGGTCATGGGGCTTGAACTCAGGTCCTGGGTGCTGTCCCTGAGCTCTTTGGCTCAAGGCTTGCGCTCTACCACTTTGAGCCACAGCACCACCTCCTATTTTCTGTTGGTTAATTGGAGATAAGCATCTTATGGACTTTCCTGCCCAGGCTGGCTTTGAACCAGGATCCTTAGATCTCAGCTTCCTGATTAACTAGGATTATAGGCAAGAGCCACTGGCAGCCAGCATTAAATTTTTTTTATTGGTAGCATTGTTTTGGTCTACATTTATGGTATACAATGTGATTTTTTTCTGCCAGTACCAGAACTTGAACTCGGAGCTTCACGCTTATTCAGCTTGCTTATTTGACTTGTGCTCTCCCACTTGAGCTATACTCCAGCCTAACTTTTGCTGGCTATCTTGGAAATGGAGTCCTTTGGACTTTTCTTCTCATGCTGTCCTTGAACTGTGAGTAGCTAGGATTGTAGGCCCGAGCTACCAGAGGCCAGCCGATGTGATGTTTGAATAAATATTAAAATACAGCATGATTAAAGCAATCTTCACTTCATATCATTTTTTTTCTGGTGACATTTGAAATTTACTGTCTTAATTATACTAAAATATATTAATAGTAATGATTTTAACATATTATTAATATCATTAATATATTATTGGTACATTAACATATTAATTGGTAGTATTAATGATAATACATATGAAATTTGTATTCTTGACATGAAAGTGCATGATTGTATTGCTCAAAGCAGACTTACAAAAAATGAGAGAATTCTGCAGAATGATCACAAAAATCTCTAGATAGATAACTTAAGTGGGAACTACAAAGTAGGTAGACCAGTCTTTCTTTCTTTTTTTTTTAACTCCCAAGTTGCTCAGATTTTCAATTGTGAACTAGGTATGTCCCAATTTATTTTTCTTTTTTTGCCTGGACTGATTTTCTTTGTAGGCAATATTGTATTACCTATCTCCTGTGTTCTGTAAGCCCAGCTGTTGGCTTTTAATTTCTGTGTTGTGTTAAAGACTTTGCAAGGATGTTCCTTTCTGTTTTCATTATGAAGCCACTTCCATGACTGAGGTTATGCTGCTCTGGCTCTAGTGTCTTAGGCACTCATGTTGCTTCTTTTCTGCTTGCTCTTTCTCTACTTGCCATGGTGTCTGGTTGGCTGTACCCAGCATAGGGGCATATAGCAGGTTGTTGATAAATCTTGCTGATTAAATGCATTGAATGTACGTTCTCTCATTTCAGGCTACAATCTCTCTCCTTGTTCTACACTGAAGCTTTCTCTGCTTTATTTACTCTTTCAGTGGAAGTCAAATTATCAAATTTTTAACAACAAAAAAATCAGAGGCCAGGTACTGGTGGCTCATACCTATAATCAGAAGGCTAAGATCTGAGAATCAAGGTTCGAAGCCAGCTAGGGAAGAAAATTCTATCAGATTCTTATCTGCATTAACCAGCATAAACAAAAACAAAACTCCCATAGGTGAAGCTGTGGCTCAAGTGGTAGGACACCAGCCTTTAGCAAAAAAGACAAATAAGAGTATGAGGCCCCTGAATTCAAGCCCCAGTACCCGAACAACATAGATAGATAGATAGACAGACAGATAGGTACCTTTCACAAAAAGCTGCTAAAAAATATCCAAGATGCCAGCAGTTTGTGGGTGACAGTATATATCCTAGTTTTGTATTATAGCAGGTTGTGCAATTTTTGTCTTATACTCTTCTTTTTCAAACACTTGTTTTTACTTCCTGGCAGCATCTCAGGTGTGTTCAGAGAGGGGGGAATGCCTGTATAGCTGCAGGCCAATAGTAACTACCCTGGACCGTGAATCTTGAGATGTGAAGACATCTCACTGGGCAAGATCTGCACAGCCCATGTCCACACCCAGCTTCTGGGGAGCTCAGGGCTCCCAACATGTAAGATACAGCAGCTGAGAGGGAGACCAGGGTTGCAGTGCTTGGTTCCTGGGAGGGAGGATCTGGTCAAGCCTTAGGATTTCAAGCCTTAGGATTTCAAGCCTTGTCTTTCACTACCCTTCTATCTTGCCAGCTTATGTTCCCAATCTATGCGTCCTATTTCCAATGGATGACTAGTGTGAAGTCCTAGCTCAGTTATGAACTATTGTCCCCCTTGTCCCACTCAATGCCTCAATGTGATTGTGTGTGTGCATGTGTGCATGTGCGCAGAAGCACTAAACTCAGGACCTTGTACTCAGGGGCTTGAACTCAGGGCCTTGTGCTCTCACTTGGCTTATTTGCGCAAAAACAGAACTCTACCACTTGAGCCACATCTCCACATCTGACTTTTTTGGTGATTAATTAGAGATAAAATTCTCAGGAACTTTCCTGCTTGGACTGGTTTTGAAACTAGGTCCTCAGATCTCAGCCTTCCGAGTAGCTGGGATGATAGGTCAGATCACCCTGATGTGATCTTTAAGAAGGAGCTAAGGTTAAATGAGGCCATATGATGGGACCATATTGAATAAGATGGATGTCCTTGCAGGAATTTGCTGCTGATCTTGGTATAGACACTCAAACCATAGCAGAATTTATATCCCAGATCTCCCTGGCTGGCTGGTCCTTAGGCCTCATAACATGACCAGCACACAGGCTGCTCCTGGCTCTTACTCTGGCCTTGCAATACTCACTCTAGCAATAAATAAATAAATAAAATTTATATCTGATACTTCCCCCCCCTTTTTTTGTTTTAAATTTGTATTTTTCTTTTTAAAATTTTTCCTTCTATTTCCTTTTATTTATTTATTTTTTTTCTTGATGGTACTGTGTTTATACTCAGGGTCTTGTGCTTTCTAGGAAGGTGCTTTATTGCTTGAGCCATACCACTAACCCTTTTCCCCTGGTGATTTTTGAGATAGGGTCTTGCTTTTGTTTGGGCCCTTCTTCTCATGACAGCTGGGCTGAAAGAGGTGTCAACATGCTCAATTGTTCTGTTAAGAGAGAGGCTCTCAACACTGTTTGCCCAGGCTGACCTCTTACCATGATCCTCCTGATGTCAGCCAGGATTACAGATGGGAGCCACTGAACCCAGCTAGGGTTTTGTTTCTTGAACATCCCAAAGATGGGATTTCTAACAGACAAATCTAATGGGGAGGCATGTTTACACCACAGAACCCCCTTCTTGAGAGTAGAAAATGCTTTTAGCAGAAGAGACAGGGAGACAATTTCCAGGGACTAAAACAAGCCTTTCCTTTGTTTTAGTCCCATTACAAAAATCTTACCGAGCCGGCGCCGGTGGCTCATGCCTGTAATCCTAGCTACTTAGGAGGCTGAGATATGAGGATCGTAGTTCAAAGCCAACCTGGGCAGGAAAAGCCGTGAAATTCTTATCTCCAATAAACTACCAGAAAACCGGAAGTGGCGCTATGGCTCAAGTGGTAAAGCATTAGCCTTGAGCTGAAGAGCTGAGGGACAGTGCTCAGGCACAGAGTTCAAGCCCCACAACCGACACCACCACTCCCTCAAAAAAAAATCTTACAGATTTAGGAGTTGAACATAGGTGGCCCAAATTTGGTTCATAGGTGTGTTTTGGTCTAAGTAGTACTTATGCAGGTTTCCCATTTCAGCCTTTTGAGACAAAATATGCAGTCACCACTGCTCTCCATTGTCTAACATACAGCATGCTTCTTCCCACTCAATGATGTGACTGATCTAGCTCCTAAGAGCATGGAGCTTCCAACGCATGTTCCCTAGCCACAGTCTGAGACTTTGAGACTTTGTTTCATCACACACAGACACACATATATACACAATAGGGGGTTTTTGTTGTTGTTTTTTGGTGCTACTCTTGGAGCTGTCTCTGAGCTCCTTTTGTTCAAGGCTAGCCGCGTTCTGCCACTTGAGCCACAGTGCCACTTCAAGCTTCTTCTGTGATTCATTGGAGATAGGAGTCTCACGGATTTTCCTTCCTGAGCTGGCTTTGAACTTTCATCCTCAGAGCTCCTGAGTAGCTAGGATTACTAGCATAAGCCACCAGTTCCTGGCTGCATGCACATTTTTTTTTCTTGTTAAAGAGTGCATGTTCTTTATTACATGAGGACCAATGGTGTTCTACCATTTGAGCCATACCACCACTTTCAGGGTTTTTTGTTGGTTAATTGGAGATAACAATCTCATAGACATTTCTGCCCAGACTGCCTTCAAACTGTGATCCTCAGATCTCAGCTTCATGAGTAGCTAGGATTATAGGTGCAAGCCAGTAGTGCTCAGTTTGAAACAATACTTTTGAGGTATTGGGTTAAATAAAATATATTATTCAAGTAAACTGTACCTGTTTCCTTTTGCTTTCTTAATGAGAGTTAAAAGTTGTGTTGTGTTTCTGTTGACAAGGCTGGGATAGAAGCTAAATGAATAGATTCCTAAGTATGTTGAGTTTGCTATGTTCATGATACCATATGCTGAGTTTATTTATAATTCTATGAAATTAAGAATGAACAACTGCTTTAATACCTGAAAGAGGCCCCTTACGGGGTGGTGGCACAGAAGAAGTGAACTAGGAAGATTTTATATTCAGGCAACAGGTGAACATAATATTGTGGAAGAGTTTGGGCTGGAGATTAGTTGTTGCTTTGACATGCCACATGATTTAACACCTCTTTCCTATATATTTCTCTATCAGACAGCTGTTGGAATTCTTATGTGCTTGCCAACTCTCTCTCTCTCTGTCTTACACATTCACACACACAAACACACAAACACACACACACACACACACACACACACACACACACACACACACACACACACACACAGTTTTCTTGTCCTCTAATGCAACAGAAATTCTCTTAGGATAACTCTAAGGAGTTCTCTTGGTATTAAATGTGAAGATTCTTTTCTAGTGGTAAGTGGCCTTGGTATTCTTTTAAAACTCTAGGGGCTTTTTAGAGATGATTTCATGGGTTCTTTATTATGTGATATAGAAATTAAAGAGAAGAAATTAAAGAGAAAAGTTATAAATCAGTATTCATGTTCAAGCATCCACATTTTATTGTTATAATGAATTCCTTGAGGCAGAATAATTTTGTGAAGAAAAGAGGTTGTTTCACTCACAGTTTGGGAGGCTTAAAATCCAACATTGGCAAGCACACTGATTTGGCACTCTGCTGAGGGTCTAATAGTGGATGGCACCATGGGAGGAGAAAAAGGTCACAAGGTGAGATAGGAAGCCAGAGACTGATTCAGGGATTGGGCTTAGTCTGTTCTGTTTGTTTTTGAAACAGGCTGTCCTTATTTAGCCAAGGCTAGCCTTGAATTTACAATCCTTTTGCCTTAGCCCCAAGGTTAGCCTTGAACCTGCAATTCTCTTGCTTTAGCCATCACGATGCTGGAATTTCAGGTATGTGTTACCACATCTGGCCTGGGCTTGCTCTCAGAACAACTAGTTCTTATAAGAACTCACTCCACTAGACCAGAATTCCTTTCCAAAGGCAGGATGCCAATAACCTAAAAATGTCTCATTATGCATTACCTCTTAAAGGTGGCATTGCTTTTTACATAGTCATAGACCAAACCTTTACCACTTGAATCATTGGTGGAAAGACCACATCTAAACTACAGCAATATTGAACACCTGTATGAGAAGATAGGAGGCTGGAGACACAATAGGCAGAGACAAGAATTTGGAAGGCGATAGGACTTGCAAATTGGTTTTGCCCCCCACCACTGATTTGGGCAAGCCCATCCCCGCTGAGCCTGCTGCTTCTGTACAAAGCAGCAATAATGATATCATATACTTTATAGAGTTAATATGCAGATCAAAGAAGTGCTTTTTAAACCCCAAGATTCTCAAATTAAGATTTTTTTCTCCACTTCTGGCTTTTTAAAAAAAATCATCTTTATTATGTATAAAGAGGCTGGTGTTCTATAAAGAGGCTTCTATATAAACATGTCAGTTGATGAGTAGATGTATCTTAATCAGTAGCATGCCATCCCAACCTCACCCATCCTGTCTAGTTTGGTGTTTGAATTCAAGGTCCCAAGTTCTCTCTGGCTTTTTTTTTTTTTTAACCCATTTTCCTCTGATTCTGTGCTCTCCTCCTAGCTTCCTCTTATGGACACATATTTATACCATATGTGGGGTCAAGAACATAGAGTCATCTAAAAGCGATATGACAAATTAAGAAGAGGTCCTTCGTTTCTCGAGTCCTGTTTACTTTGTCATATCTCATTGCATTTTGAATTTAACATCCGCATATCAGGGAGACCATGTGCTGTTTGTTTCTCTGATCATGGCTTTTTTTGCTCAACATGATTTGTTCTAGTTCCATCCACTTCCCTGTGAATGCCATTATTTTATCCTTTCTAATGGCCGTGTATATGGCCATTGTATATAGGAACCACATTTTTTTGGATCCATTCATCTATGGTAGGGCATCTGTGTTGTTTCCATATTTTGGCTTTTTTTTTTTTTTTTGCCAGTCATGGGGCTTGAATTTTGGGCCTGGGCACTGTCCCTCAGCTCTTCAGCTCAAGGCTAGCACTCTACCACTTGAGCCACGGCGCCACTTCTGGTTTTCTGGTGATTTATTGGACCTAAGAGTCTCACAGCTTTTCCTGCCTGGGCTGGCTTTGAGCCACTATCCTCAGATCTCAGCCTCCTGAGTAGCTAGGATTACAGGCGTGAGCCACTGGGACCCCGCTTCCTATTTTGGCTATTGTGCTGCAATGAACATGGAGATGCATGTGTCCTTGTATCTTGGTTCCTGTTGTTCAGGATAAATGCCTAGGAGTGGTATACCCCTCAAATTAAGATTTTAGTAGAGGATAGAGGATATTGGCTTTCATTCATAATTGTTACTATTAACAAACATTTGAGAACTGACTACATGTAAGCTACTGCTCATGGTAGAATGGGACCCTGTATCTCTAGTAACCTTCTCTGTCATGGAGAGAAACTGTATTATGCTTTTCTTTTCTTTTCTTTTGTATTTTTATTTTTTGCCAGTCACTCTGGGCCTGGGTGCTGTCCCTCAGCTCTTCAGCTCAAGGCTAGCGCTCTACCACTGGAGCCACAGTGCCACTTCCAGCTTTTTCTGTTTATGTGGTGCTGAGGAATCGAACCCAGGGCCTCATGCTTGCAAGGCATGGACTCTACCGCTGAGCTACCTTCCCAGCCCCTTCTTTTCTTTTTTTTGCCAGTCCTGGGGATTGAAGTCAGGACCTGGGCACTGTCCCTGAGCTTCTTCTGTTCAATACTAGCACTCTACCACTGGAGCCACTTCTGGCCTTTTCTGTTTATGTGGTACTAAGGAATTGAACCCAGGGCTTCATGCATGCTAGGCAAGCACTCTGCCACTAAGCCACATTCCAAGCCCACTTATTTTCCTTTTACTGTGCAGTTAACCTGTACTTGACAGATTAAAATTTTTAAATTTTTTATTGTTATTATAAAGGTGATGCAGAGGGTTATATTTACATAAGTCAGATAAAGAGTACATTTCTTTTTGTACATCATCCCTTGACAGATTAAAATTTTAATCTTAACACTGGTACACTTAAACTCTATCCTGTTTGCTATCTGACAAATCGGTTATTTAAAAATAGCTTTGCAAGCTCATAGAACTCATAAATGGTATAAACCATGATAGACAATTTGCCCCATGAAAGTTAGAATGTGTTTGTGACTTTAACTAAGCATCACTATCCCAAAATACTGTGAAATTTGGGAAATTATGTAATCACTTAATCACAATAAAGAAATTGAAAAATATGGCTTTGCAGTCCTTCTAATTCAAGGATTCTAATGAAATTATATTTCTTTTACCAATGGCACTAGAAGAGAGGTTTTCAAGGACTGGATGTATTTCATCTAAGGATTCAGGAGCTGGAGAATTTGGTGAATATTCAAGTACTTTAATTGTATGCTCTATTTTTTTTTCCATATGACTCACTTTTTTACAAGTTGTTTTAAGAGAGTAAAGACTTTAGTGCTTATGATACTCCATGCCATCAAAGTAACTCTTCATTGTTTTACAAAGCACATTTCTTTAAAAAAAAAAAAAAAAAAGACAAAGTGTAGATAGGAGCACTGGATATAAACTGGCTTCGATGTTAACTGTCCTTCCTTCTTTTGTGCTGGTCCTGGGGCTTGAATTCAGGGCATGGATATGGTCCATGAGCTTTACTGCTATGAGCTATAGCTCTACTTCTGTCTTTTTGGTAGTTAACTGTAGGTAAAAGTCTCACAGAATTTCCTGTCTGGGCTGGCTTTGAACAAGATCCTCAGCTTTCTGCCTCTTGAGTAGCGAGGATTACATGTGTGAGTCACCACTGCCCAACTTCCTCTCTTTTTCTCTCTCTTCCCCTCTCCTCCATGGAAGAGGGAGAAGTCTGGTGTCTGCCAATAGCTCTGGGGCTATAGTTGGGGAGGTAGGCAGGTAGGTAAGGGCAGAGAGTAGGAGTGACCAGCTATCCTGGGGAGGAGCTCCAGTGCAGGGAGGAGCTCAGGTCTGGGTGGAGTTAGTGGGGGGTGGGGGACTGAGGATCTAAGGTGAGGAGAATGATATCATTTCCCTCCTTCCTTCCTCTTTCTTTTCATCTAACTATCTATCTTGATTTGCACTCAGGGCTTTACATTTGTTTGTCAGGTTACCACTTGAGCCATATCTTCTGCCATTTTTCTTCTGGTTGTTTTTAATATAAGATTCTTGCTCTTTGCCTGAGTTGGCCTGGACCACAATCCTGTTTTGCTTCCTTAGGCACACACAACAGGCATGTGTCAATATGCCCAGCGACTGGTTGAGATGAGTCTTGATAACTTTTTGTCCGGACTGGTAAACTGAAATCTACAGATCTCCGCCTCCCACATTGCTTGGATTATATAGGCATGAGCCACTGGTACCTGGCTCTTCACTTTTCTTTGTAATGGCCAGATTTTTATTTCAGTCTCATTTGCTTCTGAGCCAAACCATAAATCTTGGGGAGTGGAAAGAAGATGGGTAAAAGAAATAGGGTTGAAAATAAGCTCCATTAGGGAAGAGAAAGAAGTCAGCACTCATAAAAGGCAAAGTGTGGGGATTAGTGTAGTAAACTGACTGGCTTCTTCTGCATTCACCTGTAGGCCAGCCCCTCAGCAGGTTCATTAGCATACCAAAAGAACAAACTCTTCAGTCTGCCCCACCCCCAGCTAAAAGATTTACACAAACTTTAACCTGGTTTTTTTTTTTTTTTTTTTTTTTTTAATTTTATTTTATTTTATTTGAGAACATACTGTACAGAGGGGTTACAATTACATGGGCAGGATAATGCATACATTTCTTACCAAGCATTGCAGCCTCCTCCTTTGTTTACCCTTCACCTCCCTTCCCAGCCTCCCCCCTCCCTCCCACCCAATCATACCCCCCCCCCCCGCCCACCGACATTGTAAAGCTGGTTTTGACATGACATTTTGTACTTCTCATTGTTGCAACAGGTCCACCTGAATCCTTAAACGACTTGTTTGTCCCCATCTCCTCCACATGTTATACTGACATCAAATATAGTGAAAGCGGGGGTTACACTGTGGGGGAGGGACATACAAAGCAACAAAGAAATAATCTTATAAATGCGTTAGAAACACATGCATGAAAGAAACAAAAACATTAAAATACATATTTGAGGTTTTGTTTTCCTAACATCACATTATCTGACTTTTTCCGCTTGACTCATACCTATACTAGATATTGCAAATAAGGGAAACCATGGGACCTATGTTTCTTTGGGCCTGGCTTACTTCACTTAATATAATTTTTTCCAAGCCTTTCCATTTCCTAACAAATGGGGCAATGCCATTCTTTCTGATGGAGGCATAGAATTCCATTGTGTATATATACCACATCTTCTTGATCCATTCATCTACTGAGGGGCATCTGGGTTGGTTCCATGTCTTAGCTATGGTAAATAATGCTGCAATAAACATAGTTGTGCTGGTAGCTTTAGTGTGGCCTTGTTTGTGATCATTTGGGTAAATGCCCAAAAGTGGGATTGCTGGGTCGTTGGGGAGCTCTATGTGGAGTCTTTTGAGGAACCTCCATACTGCTTTCCAAAGTGGTTGAACAAGTTTACATTCCCACCAACAATGAAGTAAGGTTCCTTTCTGTCCACATCCCCTCCAGCATCTGTTGTTGTTAGAGTTCTTGATTTTTGCTGTTCTAACTGGAGTGAGGTGATATCTTAATGTTGTTTTGATTTGCATTTCTTTTATGGCTAGGGATGTTGAACATTTCTTCATGTGTCTATTGGCCATCCTTCTTTCTTCTTCAGAGAAGCTTCTCTTTAAGTCTTTCGCCCACTTACTTATTGGGCAGTTGTTTCTTTGAGGATTTGTTGTTGGGTGGTTTAATTTTTTGAGTTCCAAGTATATTTTAGATATGAGACCCTTGTCCGTTGTATGGCTAGTAAAGATCTTCTCCCAGTCCGTGGGCTTTCTATTGATCTTGCTAGCTATGTCATTTGCCCTGCAGAAGCTCTGCAACCTTATACAATCCCATTTGTCCAGCCTTTCTTTGATTTGTTGTGTTTCCGGGTCTCTATTCAGAAAATTTTGGCCTGAGCCAAGGAGACCCAGGGTTTCTCCTATTCCATCCTGTAATGTTTTCAGAGTGTCTGCTTTGAGTTCAAGGTCTTTGATCCATTTGGAGTTGATTCTGGTGCAGGGTGATATATAAGGATCTAGCTTTAGTTTTCTACATGTAGTTAACCAGTTTTGCCAGCACCATTTACTGAAGAGGCTGTCTGTCTTCCATTCTATTGTTTTAGCTCCCTTATCGAAGATTAGATGGCTATAGGTCTGTAGGTTCATTTCTGGGTTTTCAATTCTATTCCATTGGTCCTGAGGTCTGTTCTTATGCCAATACCAAGCTGTTTTGATTACTATGGCTTTATAGTAGAGTTTGAAATTTGGTATTGATATTCCTCCAGCAGTGTTCTTTCCGTTGAGGAGCGCTTTTGCTATTCGGGGTCTTTTATTGTTCCATATGAATTTTTGGATTGCCTCTTCTATTTCCTTGAAGAATGAGGGTGGAATTTTGATAGGTATTGCGTTGAATTTGTAGATAGCCTTGGGAAGTATTGCCATTTTCACGATGTTAATCTTTCCAATCCAGGAGCATGGGAGGTTTAGCCATTTTTTAAGTTCTGTGTTGATTTCCTTTTTCAAGATTTTAAAGTTTTCATCATAGAGGTCCTTCACTTCTTTAGTTAATTCCTAGGTATTTTATTTTTTGTGGGGCTATTACAAATGGAGTTGCTTTCCTAATTTCAGCCACACTTTTCTCATTGTTGGCATACAGAAAAGCCATTGATTTTTGGGGGTTAATTTTATAACCTGCTACTTTGCCAAAGTTTTGAATCAGCTTGAGTAATTTGGGAGTGGAGTCTATGGGATTCTTTAAATACAAGATCATGTCATCTGCAAAGAGGGAGAGTTTTATTTCTTCTTTCCCTATTTGGATCCCCTTTATGTCTGCATCTTGTCTTATTGCTGTAGCTAGGCATTCTAATACTAGATTGAAGAGAAGTGGAGAGAGTGGGCATCCTTGTCTTGTTCCTGAGTTAAGAGGAAATGGCTTTAGTTTTTCACCATTGAGTATAATGCTGGCTGTAGGTTTGTCATATACAGCCTTTATTGTATTGAGGAATGTTCCATGGATTCCTAATTTTTCCAAAACCTTCATCATAAAGGGGTGTTGGATCTTGTCGAATGCTTTTTCTGCGTCTATTGAGATAACCATGTGGTTCTTATTCTTGCTCCTGTTGATGTGATGAATAATATTAATTGATTTGCGTATATTGAACCAGCTTTGCATCCCTGAAATGAATCCTGTTTGATCGTGGTGTATGATTTTTTGGATGAATTGTTGAAGTCGGTTGGCCAAAATTTTGTTGAGAAGTTTTGCATCAATGTTCATCAAAGAAATGGGTCTATAGTTCTCTTTCTTTGATGAGTCCCTGCCTGGTTTTGGGATGAGGGTTATGATGGCTTCATAGAATGTGTTCGGTAGTGAGCTTTCTCTTTCAATTTCATTGAAGAGTTGGAGGAGATTTGGTGTGAGCTCTGCTTTGAAGGCCTTGTAAAATTCCGCTGTGAAACCATCTGGTCCTGGACTTTTCTTAGCTGGGAGGTCTCTTATTGCTGTTTCTATTTCAATGCTTGATATGGGCCTGTTAAATTGGTTTAACTCATCTTGGTTTAGTTTTGGCATGTCAATATTTGCTAGGAAGAGGTCCATTTCTGTCAAGTTCTCAAACTTATTAGCATAAAGTTTTGAGAAGTATTCCCTTATAATGTTCTGAATCTTGCTTGTTTCCGTGGTGATGTTTCCATTCTCATCTCTGAGTTTTTTAATTTGGGTGTGTTCTCTTCTTTTTCTGATAAGATTTGCTAAGGGTCTGTCAATTTTGTTAAGTTTTTCGAAGAACCAACTCTTTGTTTTGTTGATTCTTTCTATAGTTTTTTTGGATTCTAATTCATTTAATTCTGATTTAATTTTGATTATTTCTTTCCGTCTACTGGATTGGGGTTTATCTTGCTGCTCTTTTTCAAGGAGGTTTAGATGTGTCATTAAATTGTTAGTTTCAGATCTCTCCAATTTGTTGATGTAGGAGCTCAGAGCTATAAACTTGCCTCTGAGTACTGCCTTTGCTGTGTCCCAGAGGAGCTGGTATTTTGTGTGTTCATTTTTGTTGAATAGCATGAACATTTGAATTTCCTTACTAATCTCTTCCATGACCCACTCATGATTCAGCAGTGTGTTGTTCAGCCTCCATGTGATACCGGACTTTCTTTGGTGGCTTTTGGTGTTGAGTTCTAACTTTATTCCCTTGTGGTCAGAGAGAATGCAAGGTATAACTTCAATGTTTCTGAATTTAGACATGTTTGCTTTGTGGCCTAAAATGTGGTCTATTTTAGAAAACGTTCCATGTGCTGCTGAGAAAAACGTGTATTCTGATGCTGCTGGGTGAAATGTTCGGTAAATGTCTGTTAAGTCTAGTTGATCTATGCAGGTGTTTAGATCTGCGGTTTCTCTGTTGAGTTTTTGCCGAGTTGATCTATCTAGTGGGGAGAGTGGTGTGTTAAAATCCCCAACGATTAATGTCTTTGGATCTATATGGGATTTGAGGGAAAGTAGTGTTTCTTTGATAAATTTGGGTGCTCCATTGTTTGGCGAATAGATATTTAGAATTGTAATATCCTCCTGAAGGAGAGATCCTTTAATTAGTATGTAGCGACCTTCTTTATCTCTTTTCACGAATTTTAATTTGAAGTCTATTTTATCTGATATTAGGATTGCAACTTCCGCCTGTTTATGCGGTCCGTTTGCTTGGTAGATTTTGTTCCAGCCTTTAACATTGAAAATGTGTTTGTTTTTACGGGCAAGATGTGACTCCTGCAGGCAGCAGATAGAAGGGTCTTGTTTTTTAATCCAACTAGACAGTCTATGTCGCTTAATTGGAGAGTTCAGTCCGTTAACATTAAGAGATAGGACTGAGAGGTATTTGGGAGTTCCTGCCATGTTATCTACCTTCTTGGGGGCTGCAAAAACTGGGTTCTTCCTATGGTTCTTGGATTCTCAGTTTGGGTGCAGTTTCTTGGCCTTTATTGCGGTCTTGTTGGTTTTCTATGTGTAGGACATCTTTAAGAATCTTTTGTAGGGCTGGTTTGGTGGAGATGTATTGTTTCAATTTTTCTTTGCTATGGAAGGTTTTTATTTGGCCTTCAGTTATGAAGGAGAGTTTAGCTGGGTACAGTATTCTTGGTTGATAGTTGTTTGTTTTTAGGGCATGGCATACATCATTCCAGGCTCTTCTTGCTTTGATTGTCTCTGCTGAGAAATCTGAGGTGATTCTAATTGGTTTCCCTTTATAAGTGATTACCCTTTTCTCCCTGACAGCTTTAAGGATCTTTTCCTTGTTCTGAGTTGATCCTGTGTGGATTATAATGTGACGGTGGGATGTCCTATTCTGGGTCTGGTCTATTTGGGGTTCTAAAGGCTTCTTGTATCTGGACAGGCCTATCTTTTTGCATGTTTGGGAAGTTCTCTGCTAGGATCCTGTTAAACAGATTTCCTAGACCATTAACTTCTGTTTCTAGGTGTTCCTCTACACCCATTATCCTTAGATTAGGCCTTCTGATGGTGTCTTCCAGGTGTTGGATAGATCTATCATATTTCTTGGACTTGTCTTGGATGGTTGTATGTTCTTTCTCTATAATATCTAGGCTGTCTTCAATCCCTGAGATTCGATCTTCTGCATGGTCTAACCTGCTGTCAAGACTCTCTACTTTGTTTTTTATCTCTTTTCCTTCTAGTTGGTCAGCTTTGATGGCTTCAAGTTCTTTGTTGAAGTTCTGTTTTACGTCTTGTATGAATTTCTTTACTTCCTTAATTTGGTGTTCAGTGTTTGTCCTCAAATCACTTAGTTGATTGGTTATGGTTTCTTTGGGCTCCCATTCCTTCTGTTGGGTTCCATTCAGCATTCCCTTTGTGGTCTTCCTGACTTCCTTCAGCTCTTTGTTAATGGATTCCATGAATGCCTTTAGTGATCTTTGTGTGTTCTCTACCTGGTCTCTCAATTCCTGTATTACTCTTTGATTAGCTTCCTCCCGTTCGTGGGATTCCTACAGATCTCTTTGAGTGTTCTCAGCCTGCTCACGCCATTCCTCCCTTTCTCTTTGAGTATTCTCAAGTTGTTCGCGCAAATCCTGTATCAGTTTTTGAGTAGCTTCCTCACGCTTATGATATTCCTGTATAAACTTCTGGGATGCCTCCTCTCTCTCCCTATCACGCTCATACAGAGTCCTTTGTACGTTGTCAAACTTTTCATTTATCATGTTTGCCACCAGTGTTTGTAGAGCTGTTTGGGAACTCTCCTCTGGATTATTCATTATCTGTTCTAACCCCTGATTATCAGGATTGGGAATTGAGATACCCGAATTTGCCATTTTTCTTGTGTTTTTCCGGCTTACTCTGCCCATTTGAGATGAAGATAGCACCAGTTTTGTGCTAGAACACTATCTTAAGGCAACCATCAACCAAAGTTTGCATTTGTACAGTCAATAGTCTACAGATACAATCTAGTTCAACAGATACATCTATTCGACATCAAACAACTATATGTTAAAGGACTTCGAACCGCAGAGAAGAATTTGGAAAGCCAGAAATTATTAGGGTTAGGAAGAGATGTGGGTAAAAAATAGGAATAGATTGGTGTGGGGAGGCACAGGGAGAGTTAACTATGTCCTAATCACAATGCAGGAAATAGGTTGGGTAGGATGTAAGTAGAGAGAGAGAGAAAAAGAAGAAAGGGAAAGGGGAATGAAAAGAGACCAGAAAAAAAATAGAAACGTAAAAATTAATGTTATTTTAGAGATTAAAAGACCATCTATTTATAGAGGAATATGAATATGTTGAGAGAAAGGGAGGGACATAGAGGAGATGAGAAAAACTTTAAAAAAATGCTTAAAATATTGTATAGGTATAAAGTACTGCTATTAGTGAATTTAAGTCTCAGAGGTTTTGAATTGAGTAATAAGTTTGTGGATTAAGTGTGTACACAATGGGGGATAGGGTCTACTGGTTAACTACGGGTTTATCTGAGGATGTGCAGGACAAGAGTTAAGTCACATAAAGATGAACAAAGAGGAAAAGATGGAAAGGATAGGAAAGTGAGAAGAAAAGATCAGAAGTTCAGTAGAGCTAGAAAAAAAAAAAAGATAATTAAGAATGAAAGAAAAAGAGAAAGAAGACAAGAAAAGAAAAGAAAACACACATTCACGTATTCCTAAAATAAAAATTATAAGAGGAGAAAAAAAAAAAAAAGTTAATGGAAAACAATTATTTTTTCAGAAGAGGCAAAAATTAAAGATTAATAAAAGTTTTAGAAAAGCAAAAAAATTTTTTTATATATATATAAGGTAACAAAAAACGAAAAAAAAACAAAACAAGAAAAAGAAAAAAAGAAAAGAAGAAGAAGAAAAAAAAAGTTCTTTGATTTTTTTTTTTTTTTTTGGGAGGGGTGGGAAGAGTCCTGTATCTCCCTTTTGTCTGTAACCAGAGTCTGGTTGGAGTCTCTGGTCAGCTTGAGGTCCTGTGGCTTGATTGGTTTCTTAAGTCAGTTTGTTGGAACAGGCAGAAAAATGCTCTGCTTTACCCAAGATTTTGAGATCCCCCTCCCAGGTTAGTTTACTGGGAGGGTGATCTGCTTTGAGAATCACAAAAGAGGGGGATGCAGTGATGAGGCTAGGTTCTGGGTAGAGTTGAGGCCTTTCAACGAACAGTAGCTTTTCCCTGGGGCTATTTTGTGAAAAAAAACTCACAGCACCCAGCCTGGAGCCATTCTCAGGGTTTCTGTTTTTCAATTGATTGTGGTGGCTGCTAGAGGGAGGGGCAGCCTCTGGCTCTGGCCACCCAGCGAGGAGAGCCACTCCAATGGCTGGTGCCTGAGCTGGGCGACCCCTCCCTGGATGGAACTGAGTCTGTGAGGTCACCTCGCCGCCAAGTTCCTGTGACCTGCCAAATGACTAGCTCTATTCCAAGGCCTGAGCTGGAGCTAGCCGCTCCTCCGAGCTTTGTCGGTATCCAAGATGGAGATCACCGGTGCTGGGGGGGGAGGGGTGGCCTTCCCTCCTCTGCTCCCAGAGGAGTGAGGAAGTGGGGCTTCTACTCACGCGGAGTCTTGGATCTCGGGTCGTCTCTGGTCTGCAAAGTGCAGGATGAAGTTGTCCGCTCCTTGTCGGTTCTTGCTGGTGTTGAGTAGAATCCGCTCGTCCGCTGCGTCTGGCTCCTTCGTCCCGGACTGCGTCTCAGGTATGCCTCCGCGGCGGTGGTCGCCGCTGCGACCCTGCCGCCGCAGCGGCAGCTGCTCAGGTGTGTCTGCTTGGCTTCCCCTCTCTTGACTAACTCTCTGTCCTGTGATGGCACACTTGGTGTGATTCTCTGGCTTGGGACTGTTCACTGGAACTCTGAAACTGTTTTCTATGCAAGAGCTTGTTCAGATTCCAGCTTCTCCTCCGCCATCTTCCCGGAACTCTTTAACCTGGTTTTTAATTACTCAAAGCAACAACCCCAGGTAAATTTGGACCCCCTTCAAGTGCCCAAGAGAAAGCCAAAGGCTGAGCAAAGAATATGTTGTTGGGACCAGTCATGCCTAAGTATAGACCCTTTTCTTAGCCCATTTACTACCAAGGGTTTACAATTGTGAATAGGAACTCTACTTACAGGGTGTCTACATACCTTCTACAACTCTGAAGTGTCCTTCTCAAGGACCTGAAAGTCAATCCTGTGGAATATTATCCAGAAAGACTAGGCTTCTGTCCATACACAGCCAAGGGATCACATTCACTTTGCAATTGAAAGGATCAATGAAAGGATCCTTCACATCCATGCCAGGGGACCATGCGGAGGCAGGCAGGCACAGGAGAAAGATTATTACAAGGTTTATTGGAGGAGCCATATTTGCCTGGAGAGAGAGCACATAGCAGCCTCCACTATCTAGGGATAAGAAGTGAGTTAGATAGGCGTTCAGGTGGGTCTGGGAGGAGAGAGGGAGGGGCCAGCATGTCTGGTGGAGCTAGGACCAAAGGTGGGCATATAATGCTTACCTTCTCCACTCTGTTGTTTAATAAAAATAGGGATTATACCAGGTGGGGGGGGCAGGCAATGGGCAGAGGTTGTTTCTTCTGGAGCTACTTCCTGCTGTAAAGGGGCTTAGTAGTCAGGGGTCCCTGTTTTGTTGCTTGGCCAGGTACCATCCAAGAAGCATCTGCTTAACAGTGGTTGGAAAAGGTCCTCCTTTTTCCATGACAGTAGTTATCTAAAATGCAAGACACAAGTAATAAAAGGCAAAATTGCTGTTAGAAGCCCAAGAGAGGAATATGCCATGGAGGGATTGATTCCCAGAAGGGGTTATCAAAGACCTGAAATTGCCTTTTCTGTCTTGAATTGGAGACATAGCGTGGTACTTGAATCCTGGCATCCTGGAGAAGGGGGAGTAAGACTTTTCCTGCTTTAGGTTCACAGTAACCTGAGGAGGAGGTAGCAGAGATATTTAAAGGTACCAGAGCCAACAGGTGTCATGGGCTCTTTTGGCTCCTTCTTGTTGGCCTGGGGCATCAAGGAATCCCTGGAGCTGGGGTCTTTAGGGTCCAGGTCTGCATTGGGCAAGGCAGGGCAGCGGAAGTGATGTCTCTGGTTCCCTGAAGGAACAGGATGGCCTTGACTTGTTCCCAAGTGGTAACCTGGGCAGGGAATTTTATCCTGTTGAAAGAGACTTTTGGAAAGTCAAGCAAAAAGCTGACACAGTGACAAGGTCAGTTAATATGAATTACATAGGAGAACACACATTGGCCATGGGTCAGAAAAGTTCCATTTGGAGTATACGCCTAATTGCAGCCCAATACAGGGATGGAGGAATAACTGGACTTGGGGCAAAGAAGGCAGGAAGGGGATGTCTAGAGTCTTTTGGGCAACTGGGTAGGGGAGAGCATAATGGATTGGTTGGGAGCTACTATAGATACAAATAACAGGTACCAAAGGTAGGACTTAACTTTCTGTCCAGTTAGACGGTAGACAGGTATAGACATTAGGTGGGCAAATAACTAATTCTCTTGATCTACCAGCTATGATTAATTTTGAAAGGGTGAGCATGAAGTGACTCCCTTTAAGATATCATCTCCTTTTACTCCTCTCCATGGTTTTCCATTGTCAGGACTGACTGACTTTGTCCTGGTGGTGTCTCAGCATCCATTGCTAGGATAGCTTGTCCCAGTTGGAATTTACCATTTGGACTCAAGGCCTGGGCACTGTCCCTGAGCACTTCTGCTCAAGGCTAGTGCTCTACCATTTAGAGTCACAATGCCACTTTCAGCCTTCAGCTGGATACTTAGCCATGCCTCCAGCCTGGCTCTGTGCTGAGCTGGGAGCTGGAGTTTTAGAGGTATTCTTTTGTGCCCAGGATGGCTTTGAACTGTGGCAAAAGGAGTCTTTGTTATAAAAGCCTTTTTTATTTCCAGTGAAAGAAACAAGGATATCGATGAGATATAGGTTACCTATAACTTATTAACAATTGACTAACAATTACTTGCCAGAGTTTTTTTTTTGTTTTGTTTTTTTTTAAAATAAAACCCAGTAGATGTTTTTAAACTGGGACTGATTGGCACTCTAAGTACCACCCATTGCCTCCGGGCAGCCTGTTTAACACTCCTGTTTATAAAAGCATTTATCTGGCTGGCTGAGGAACGTGATTTAGGCATATCTCAATGGGGACATAATCTCAGGTCTTCAGTAATCCTAATTTATCCTTTTGGATTTAAACAAAACCTTTAAGACAATTTTAATTTTTAAGCTTTTCTTTGTCTTGGAGGCCAGCCAATCCTCACAATTTCCCAAATTTTCATAAAGGGGATGCCATTTTTAATCCCTTTTTCTAAAGTTACTTTAATATGCATTTAAATGCTTCATTGAAACACTGGGCTATACCTTTTACCTCTAGGCCAAAGATTTAAACTGGCCACATTTTTTTTCTGCACTTAAGAAATTAGCAGTTTTCTTAATGTACATCCAATTGTAAAATAGTATAGAAGTCAACTTATATCCTTTGCTTATACACCCCTTCTGTTTTAACTTGTGGGGATTAACATTACAGAAACAAATAATCTGAAGTGGCTTGTGTTTTACCCCACATTAGCAGGCTTTTGGTCAAGTGTGATGGAGCAAGGCCGAGTCTGGGCAAGTCTGTGGCATCTGTCACACCTTTCACTGGTTACTTGCAAAAATTTTTACATATATCGGTTAAAGACCTGGTTCATACTGGCTTTTGCAGGCTGGTGCCACTGGTTTAGGCAACTGTGCCTGGGCATAGTCCCTCTGGTCCCTTGATCTTAAAGGGAGTTGATCGGCGAACAAGAGAGAAAATGGAGAATTAAAACCTTAGCCTTAGGTTACTAGCCATGGTCAGAGGTACAATATTTAACTCTTAGCATAGATGGACATAGGATGACATAAATCATAGCCAACTTAATTACCAATTTCATTTACTTTGCAAAGGAAATCATCTTTTTTAACTCCTTTCCCAAGGCCTTCTAAAACTGCTTGTTTATTCTTTTGCTTATAGTCAGGTCACAAAGTTTTAAAACAATTTAGATTAAATCACAGCTTCCATTGACAAAGATTTTTAGTCAGCAGGGTACTTGGTAACTTTGATACCATAATCATTTACATATAGACAAGTAGACAGACAGACATGTTTGTGCACAGATTATAGAGTGCACTTAGGTTTTAAAATTGGCCATTTAAGTTTTTTTGGAATTACTTTGCCTAATTATGATGGAACCACGTGGTCAGTTTAAAACACAAAACTCTGCCAACAGCAAACTTTTAGTAAACAGAAGACGAGAACAGACAAATGACATGATATAATGGCGGGTCATGGAATGAAGTTGAGTTGGCGCGAAATCAAGTTGGCACAAAATAGCAGCTGAGCTCCCATGATGCCAAGATGGCGCAACTGCCCCATGGTCAATGCTAGAGAGGGCTGAAGATTTTGACAGTGAGGGTGCATTGCTTCTGGCGCAACTGGAGCTTCAGGTTCCACCCCCACTACAAAGGCAGAGGAGGGAACCTGCAGAAGAGGAGATACCTCACAGGGGAGGCTACAAAAGAGGGGGTGCTTCACAGTGGATGCTGCAAAAGGGGGGCCTTGCAGGGGAGGCTGCAGGGGCACCTCACAGGGGAGGCCACAAAAAAGGGGGTACCTCAAGGGAGGCTGCAAAGGGGCGGCTGCAAAAGTGGGTGCCTCGCGGAGGAAGGGGCCTTGCAGGAGAGGGGGTCCACAGAGTTTAAACTTAAACTCATCCATACTTTTACCTTCAATTGTAAGGGAGAGTTTGAGAGAGTTTTACCTGCCTGAGCACTCCTCACATAAGTGGGGCCAAATTTGATTGTAAGGAAATTTAGTTCTGTCCTTTTCCATGGTAAGTGATGGTGGAAACAAAATCTGACTGCAAGCATCCCCAGCAGTGAATTTGGCTAAAAATGGGAAACAAGCAGTGGGAAATGTCATCATGTTTCTCCACAGAATCCCTTGGCCACGGAGGCCATCAGCTAGGTACTTGGGCAAGTTTTTGGAGGGGACCCCAGGGCCCCTGAGAGGCACGGAGCCTGCACAGTGATCACTTACCTAGAGGAAGGACTTAATTAGCCGGTGTTGGGCAGCAGGTAGAGCGCTCGGTCAAGGTCAAGAGAAAGTTACCTTGTTGGTCTGCTGGTGTTAGGAGTGTAGGATATCTCAGGCTAGGTCCCAAGGAAGCTGGTTGGACCCCCATCCAAAGTGGAGGGGTGGGAGCAAATCCACCAGGGAACCTATCCACATAGAGCCACCAATGAAAGGATCAATGAAAGGATCCTTCACATCCATGCCAGGGGACCATACAGAGGCAGGCAGGCAGGCAGGCACAGGAAAAAGATTATTACAAGGTTTATTAGAGGAGCCATATTTGCTGGGAGAGAGAGCAAATGGCAGCCTCCACCATCTAGGTAGCAGCAGGGTCTGGAGGATAGGAAGTAAGGTAGATGGGAGTTCAGGTGGGTCTGGGTGGAGAGAGGGAGGGGCCAGCATATCTGTGTGGAGCTGAGGACCAAAGGTGGGCATAACACAGCAATCTTTCCCAGATCCCACAGCCCTTGAGCTCTTCCTCCCATGTGCCTAGTCCCTTATGGATGGATGACTCCATCTTAGCAAACTAGTGGGTGACCCAAAAAACAACAGCCAGGCTTAAGCCGTCATGGGATTGAGAGGAAATGATTTCTGCCAATAATTAACATTAAACAAAATCACTACGCCTAATAAAATAACATACCAAAGCTGGGTGCTGATGGCTATGTCTGTAACCCTAGCTTACTCAGGAGGCTGAGGTCTGAGGATCATGGTTCAAAGCCAACTGGGGCAGAAAATTCATGAAACTCTTATCCCCAGTAAACCACCCAAAAAGAAATAGTGCTGTGGATCACATGGTAGAATGCTAGCCTTGAGCAAAGGAAGCTCAGGGACAGCACCCATGCCCTGAGACCAAGTCCCAGGATAGGTGTGCACATGCACACCCCCTCCCCCCCCACATCAACATATCATAACCAAATAGGAATGTCTTAGGATTGCAAGGATAGCTGAATATTAACAAGAAAAAAAATACTGAAGAACAGAGACTATAATGTGGTGGCAGAGAACTTGCTTCTCAGGTTTTGATCCCCAACACAGCAAAAACATCTCTCCTAACCAGCTATCAATATAACTCATCTCAATAGATTTCACAAGAACCACTGGATTATCTCCATAGGTGGAGCTAGGGTAACTATTAGACTTTGCCAGACAACCACACAAACATCCAGGTACAAAGAACAAACAAAAAAGGTTTATTACCAGTAAAGGGACTCTCTCTCTCCCTCTTTCTCTCCCTCCCTCCCTCCTTCCCTCCCTCCCCCCCCTCAGCTTCATCATGGTAGACTAGGATTTATGGCTGCTGCTCAAGTAGTAGATAAGGTGTCTTGTAGCTGCCTAGGCCTGAAGGTCACTCTAGGGGATCATGCTGCCTATATGGTGGTAGCTGCCCCAGAGGGGTACCATCTCAAGGTAAAGGGAGGGCTGGTGGAGGAAGATTATTTACTGCCTTTACTCCATGGGCCTAGTGTTGCCTAGGAAGGGAGCATGCTAAGCTATAGGAAGGGAGCTTAGTGGGCTAACACTAACTAAACACGGAAATGGAATGTATTTATTGGCCTAAAACTTCTCAGGGACTGCATGCAATTTGTGCCTGGTATGGCTAACGTTGAAGAATAAAGTAAACAAATGCTGTGTATTATATTTACAAAGATTTACAAGGCTGGACGTGATGGCCCATGCCTATAATTTCTGGCACTTCAGGGAATGTAGTTTGAGGCTAGCTTAGGGGGAAAAAGTTCTCAAGACCTCAGTTTAACTCATAAATCTGGGTGCAGTGGTGCATACTTGTTATCACAATTATATAGGAAGCATAAATAAGATTGTAGTCTGGGCTGACCTGGACATAAATGCAAGCTCATATTTGTAAAATAATTATAGAGAGAAAAGAACTTAGAGCAAGACTCAACTAATAGAGCCTCTGTCTAGTAAGCTCAAGATCCTGATTTCAATCCTTGGTACTGCCCAATACAAAACTAATCAATTGCCAGGTGCCTGTGGCTCACCTAGCTACTCAGAAGGCTGAGATCTAAGGATTGCCACTGGAAGCCAATCTGGGCAGTAAAGGCTGTGAGACTCTTTACAAAAAACAGAAAGCAGAACTGTGGCTCAAGTGGTAGAGCGCTAGCCTTGAGTACAAAAGCACAAACAGGGAAAGCGCCTAGGCCTAGAATTCAAAAGAACCAACAGATTTTTTAAAATTTCATAAATTATTCCTTAAAAAACATAATTTTAAGTAAAAATTCATGTATCTTAGATATAAAACCTTTTCGTATATTCAGAAAGCCATAGAGGATGTGGTGGAAGGATTTATAACATTTTAATACAACAATCACCTACCCAAAACATAATTTTTTTGTAGGGGAAAAAAGTACCTAAGTAATAATATTTGGCAAATAATCAATATCCTTAAAATATAAAGAATACTTACAAATATGAAAATAAGATGACTACATCAACAGAACATTTAAAAATATAAATATTCCATGAAATAAAGAAAATATTTAAAATATTCAAGTCCCAAACATCTTTGGTTGAGGCTTTGTCTTGGGAAGCAAGCCTTTCTCATGTCCTCAGGAAGAATTAATACAGAAATTAGATTTTAATGGAGCTGAGTTTACCAGGCTAGGAAGCAGGGCGAGCATTGCATAAACTGTTTGTGTGGAAGGTGAGGAAGTATTTACCTATAGAGCAAGCTGCTTGAAGGAAGGTACTTGAAAGGAACTCGTTGTCATGGCAGCAGCGTCACAAACAAGGCAGAATTGCATACAGATGAGTCACGATTTTACATGCAAGACAAAGAAGCAAATGTTCTATTAGGGCTGGCTTTATTAAGCTTAAAAATTGCAGCAAACATTTTAATGAGATTTTTAAAATTGTTTTTATTTTTCTGAAAAAAAAGAGAGAGAAAGGCAAGTACAGAAGAGAGTAAAAGCTGTGGGTTATAGTTCTTTCCAAAACATTATCACAGTGGGGTCCAGAGGTGCTGCCCTGGCCTTTCCTCCTGAGGTCCCACCTATTTACTGGATGGGAGTGGGATGAGGAAGGCTCTGTTCCAGATCCAGGAAGAGCCAAGTAGTTAAAGCATTCAGTCAGGAGAAAAAGCTGGTAGTGAAATGACTGTGTGCCAGGACCATCCTTCTGAGAGGCAGGGAAGCTGGAGGGGACACTGAATGAAGTTCAATGTCCTCTGCTTCTTGGAGAATCTTCTCTTTCAGGTCCATGTGCAGGCCACAAAAACAGGTGGAGTCATTGGTTCAGGTTATGATTATAAATCACTCACTGTTCCCACAAGTGGACCAGGTTTGGGGCTAGGAAAGAATGGCTGTATATACATTGTTTACATAAAATGCTATCTGTTGGTTGATATAGAGCCATGAAGGTGAATGGGATGCTCTTGGCTGAATCTTACCTCAGTGAGACTCAGACTTAAGGCTGTGTCTGAATCACCTCTGTGTGTGTGTGTGTGTGTGTGTGTGTGTGTGTCTATGTGTGTGTGGGGGGGTTGTTAAAACCTAATACTAAAGTGGGAGTATTCATACCTATAGTCCTAGCTACTCAGGGATCTGAGAAGGATTGATTCCAAGCCAGCTCAGGTGGGAAAGTCTGAGACTAATCTCCAGTCAACCAGCAAAAAGCAAGAGGGGTAGCTCAAGTGGTAGAACACCAGCATTAAGCAAAACAGCTAGGAGACAGTGCCCCGGTCCTGGGTTCAGCCTCAGTACTAGAAAGCTAAAAAAACAAAACAAAACAAAAACCCCAAAAACAAAATGTTGTGCCCAGGTAGCAGGACCCCCACCAAGAAGACCACCGAGAGTCAGACTTTACAGCTGTATTAAGGTTTTATTTAAATGGGCTGCAGCTCAGACCTCATCCTACACTCTGACACAGCACAGCCTAGGAGGAGAGCCCTGAGCTAAGGATTTGCAGGTCTTATAAAGGCACACAACCAGGTGGTTTAGAACCATGTGTTGCTCTGCTCTGAAACTAGCAACAAATGGTCACTGCCTCAAGTACTTTAACCCTTCATTCCCCTCCTTGACTTATGGTCCTGAGACACAATCTTGTGGCTCCGGCCACAAACTAAACTCCAACAGCTTTCGATCTTGAAAGGGTATAGTCCTTTCTGACCTTAGCCATACTATTAAACAACAATAACAATAACAATCAGTTCATTTTTCTTTTCTTGAGGTGTATTGCGGAGTGGTTGGGTAGGATGCTTGGAGACTTCTTATATTTCCCCACGGTCATCCAGGGCAAAGGGGTCAGCTGGTCTGGTGTGGGAGCAGTGGATCCAAGCAGCAATGCCGTCCACCTTAAGGGCAGAGGGTGTAGCCAGTAGCACCATGTAAGGTCCCTTCCACTGTGGTTCCAGAGATCTCAGGTTGTGCCTTCAAACAAGCAGCCAGTCCCCTGGTTTAAATGAATGGGGAGTAGGAATAGAAGCAGAATCATATAATGCTCTAAGCTGGGGCCACACACTTTTGTGGACAAGCTGTAGATAGTCAAGTTTACATAGAAATTCAGTATCACCCAAATCAGCAAGCAATTCAGTCTGAAGGCTAGGGATAATGGGGGGGGGTCCATACATTATTTCAAAAGGAGTAAAGCCAAGCTGATAGGGTGAATTTCTTACTCTAAACAGGGCAAAAGGAAGGAGTGATACCCAGTCTGCACCAGTCTCCAAGGCCAATTTAGTTAAGGTCTCTTTTAGAGTTTGATTCATTCTTTCTACCTTCCCTGAACTCTGGGGTCTAAAAGCACAGTGCA